>NC_073725.1:55597921-56204751 GCF_023634155.1 Falco peregrinus | reverse complement strand
CCATGCTTTTTTCATGGGTATGTAGTTATATGGCAAGAGCTGCAGACTTGTATGTTGTACGGCTTCCTGGGGTTGAGAAGAGTGTGGAGATGCCAAGCTTTAGAGGACTTCTAGGAGATAATGTGGTTCAGGACCAGAGGTATGTACAATATAAACACAGTGTCAGTCCTAATGAAGATTTAACATATATTCTTAATGGAGAAGGGTCAGCATGTTGTCTCATTGAGAAGCTTTGCCCCTTCTATTGCCTTTTGGTCCCTTTTAGAGCACATTATAGCTCAGAATATAACAACAGACGAGGAGTAGGGAACTCATTAAGCTTGCCTTGGAGCGTCAGGACTGTTGTCACACCCAGTCATGCTCTGTTAGCTGCCATCTCATGGAAATGACTGCTGTGGACTAGTCCTAATCACATAATAGGTTTGAAAAGTAATTTTTCATGGAACGGGATGTGAATGGAGTGTTGAACACTTTGGAGATCTTCTGATTTAGATTTTGTCTGGCTTTGATTCCTGATTAAATAAGTTCACCCACAAGAAGAAACTTTTAGAATCAATTGCAACTGTTTTTAGAAGTAAAATTTCAGGTAGGTCAACTGTGGAATGACAGCAGAAGGAAAAAAGATTAAAAGAGCTGTGCAGCTCTGAAAAATCAGGATGGTTAGGAAAGCAATTTCCTAGATACTCCTATCACTCCAAGTAAGGGGACTGCGTACTTGCCCCCTTGAATCCATCAGCAGAAGCTACTCACTGTCTCTTTGTGTGTGCCACACTTATCCACACTGAAACCAACATAGATTTGTTTTGTTGTTTGGTTTGGGGTTTTTTTTGCATTTGCTGCTTTTTTCTTCTCTGCTTTCCTCGTTGGGAAAACAATTTACAGAAGCCAGAGAGTTGTGGATTTCAACTCTCCAATTTATTTTAAACATAAGACAGCAGCCAGAGTTTCCAAAAAGAGCAAATCTAATCTCTTCAGAAGTGCTTTCTCGTTCAAGATGTGAATTGCAGAATCTCTTAAATATAGTGTATAGAATTATTGTTAAGGAGATTAGGCCAATTTGTACAATTGGTTCTAAAAGCCCGTAATTTAATAAAAACATGAACTAAGTGTGGTCATCCTGAGGAGAAGAGAGAATATTAATGAGGCAATCGTAAGATTTGATCTCCAAAAATAAATTGATTGGTTTTTATTTTAACAGGGTAATTAGAAAAAATTATTCACATTTTACTAATTTCATTTCTTATTATCTGTATAAGGACATAAAAATTACTAATAAAATTTCTATGTGGAATACTGATTTAGGTATATCTTCTTAGTTTCCTACTTAAATTTTGTGTTCGTCATTATTCTTCATGTATTGCAGTGCTTTACAGCTGAGATTTCTGAGATACACACTTCCCGCTGACATTAATGGGAATGGTACATCAAAATCCACTAGGTGGCTTTGAAAATTTCAGATATATTTTCAGTGTACTGTGGAAATACTGCTGAATTTATCCTTACACCACCCCTCAGAGACAGGTAAATATCCTTTAAATATACTTTATTGAAGTTGAACTGCGCAGAACAGAGATGTGAGAGACATAATGGGCCTAATCCTATTGACTTAATCTGGCATTTGCAGCATAATCACGAGCCAAAAACATTAAGCATTCATCAGCAAAACTAGCCTGATATTGTATTTGCCTAATACTGTTTAAAAAGATGAGTTAGGAGAAAAAAAATCTGTGGCACTCTGATTCCTTTTTTTGGTGTGTGGAGGGTGGGGAGTGCATTTTCATATGTTTTGAAGTGAAAACCAAAATCCTTATTTATAATTGGCACTGCAATTCTTCTTGCTTCATGGGTGACATAGCTCTTGAGATCCATAGTCCCTTCCCCTTGGCAGAGCTACACACCGTTTTCTCTCTTGGGCTCAAGAGCACCTCTGGTCATGCCCATCACAAAATACATTGCCTGGTTACTCTTTACCCATAGATAAAGTGGCCAATCCTCTGTTAGTCAAACCAGCATTTTTTTTTTTTATTACAGTCATTTGGTATTAACATTTGCTGCAAAAAGGAGAAACCTGTTAAGAACATTTTAATTGTGTCAAAAACAGTTTCTCATCAAAACAATGCTGACCAGCTGATTATTTGTCCAACAGACTCCACCAGCCAGGCCAGATGCAGATTTTTTTCCC
This sequence comes from Falco peregrinus, assembly GCF_023634155.1. Lineage (NCBI taxonomy): Eukaryota > Metazoa > Chordata > Aves > Falconiformes > Falconidae > Falco > Falco peregrinus. The sequence goes on along the minus strand of NC_073725.1, from coordinate 56,202,569 downwards.
CCCATTGCCTTTAATTTCTGTACAATTCCTCTGCACTTTATAACTGATCTTTCCCCTCTGTCCACCACTTGTGAGACCTCTTCTGGGGAACTGTGTCCATTTCGGGGATCCCTGGAAAAAGGAAGACATTGATAAACTGGACTGAGTTGAGGGGAGGCCACCAGGATGGTCAAGAGCTGGGGAAGGGGGTCTGTGTGGGAGATGGCTTTGTCCAGCCTGGAGAAGAGCCAGACTCGACATGCCTTGGAGGTGCACAAGTGAAAGGACCACAGGGCGGGGAGGCAGGTTACAACAGTAGCAAATAATGAGTTGCTGTAGAATTTCATTTAAATCATTGTGCATCGTGTCTTCACATGAGAAATAACAACACTGTGAGGAGGCCTCAGTTGAAAGTGTTGGCAAAAAGTGTTATGAATTGTGGGTTTGTTGTGATTATGACAAGAAATTCCAGGCTTCACAGTAATTTGTGATTGACATCAGACGTTAGGAGATAGCGGATCAGATGTTAGGAAATGGAACTTTAAATAAAGGGGGGAGAGAGTCAGCTTTCAGTAGTGTGGGATCCCCTTTACCAGGGGTGCTTCAGGACATCCTGGATGAACACCTTTCAGGAATGGCCTATGGGGAGTTTACTTAGTTTTTTGGAAGGGCAGTTAGACAAAATAATCTCTCCCAGGCTCTTCCACACCTGTTTCTATGTTTTTTTTCAATTAAAGTGTAGGGCAAAACTCAGGGTTAGTGCCTTGGCTCGGCTTCAGTCTTCTTGACCTTGGGTACCTCGGTTAATTTGAGCTGTGTTTCAACTCTTCGTCTCCACGATGGAGATTATTGTTAGTGTTTAGCATGAGAGGTGCAGTGAAGGTATAATCCATTAATGCTTTTAAAGCAGCAGCATATTACATTAATGATAAAGAAATGTCCTGGCCCTGCAGAATTTATACTCCAAAAAGATCAGACAAGGAATGTGAGAGGAAACATCAATATCCTTGCCTTACAGATGAACAACAGAGCTGCAAGAAGAAGTGATTTGTCAAACGTGGTAAAGCAGGGCTGAGACAAAACATTCAGATTTGTCGTGTATTCCTTAAAGACAAGACTGTGCTTCCTCTCAGCATAAGTAATCACAAATATTATAAGCAATTTCCTTTCTTTAAGCTCCTCTGTCGATGTTTCTTCACAGGAGTCATTTTTTCTGCCAGCTTCAGTAGGAGTAGTACAACCTGCAGCCATTCAATTTGGCTTTATTTTAAGACAGCAGCAAGTATTTCAAAATTAACAGGACTAACCCACTGGCATAGCACATCCTCCCATCTCCTGACCAGCCACAACCTTGTTCACGCTGATGTCCTCCTCAAAGGGTGGCTCGCTTTACACCGTGGAGGCAATGCTGTTAATAATCCATATGTTACTCATTTTTTATGGCTTCCTGCTATTGCCTGGCATCCCTTTGTGCTTTTTGACTTCGAGATCTTTGGACCAGCAGTTCTGCTGGTCACTTCGATGCAACATTCACTTGTGCTCAGAGTACTTGTCCTCCAGACTGCCATGAGCGTTGCCTCAGTACTTCTCTTTCTGCATAAGTAAAGATCATCTCTACAGCTTTGCTGGGTTTTGTAGAATATGCCGAGGCCTGAGGGAAAACACATTAAACAACTTATTTATTTTTTTAAAAATTAATTCATCCAAGAAAACGCATGAAAGGGCTGGAGTGCGTTTTACCTTTGGGTGAGAGCTGTTTGCTGTGTGCACACTGAGTGAAAGCACACACAACCCGTGACTCATAAGAATATTATGCTGTTGGAACAGCCTGTCATAGGCTGATGCATGATGTCATGGCAGGACACCATCTCCTAGGAACTGCTCAGAGTTGCTGTCTTTACATTTAACCCTTCCAAATTTCCATGCACGCCAGGATGCCACCAGGATGTGTTTGCACAGCAGCTTCTGCTGCAATTTAATCAATACTTCTCTTCCACTATTCTTTGAACAATACAGGGCAGGCCAGAGGGCTCCAGCAGATTGACTCAGCTAAATGGGATGGATCAATCTGTGATGCCAATGTGACGGCATGAAACTTGTTCCCCTTCTTTTACCTTTCAGGTTCTTTTCCCTTTGCTTTTTAGAGGTGGGTTTCTTTCTACTTTATTGCGTGTTCAATAACTCCTATGTTTTCACTGAAGTCTACCTTGCATGGCTCTAAGTTCATGATATCCAAAAGGAACATTTTTAAATGATCAACTGGTTCAAATAAGGCAGGGGAAGATCCAGCAGCAGTATGAACTTGAAGACTTCTACTTTGTTATAGACCGGTATATTGATGATGCATCTCCATGATGCAGCAGCTCCTCCCCCATTCCCAGTTCCTGCCACATGTAAGAAGTGCAATGTGACAGTGGGACAGATGTTTCCACGCGGAAAGGAAAATTGGTAACAAAATTTTCTGCAAAGTCCTTCATTACACTTTTCTGAAAAAAAAAGGATATGGGTGGATTTTGTGGAGCAAATTCAATCTCAGCAGGCTAAGTAAAAGGAACTCTTGAGCCATTGATTTAGAGGTACGTAAGAGTTAACAAGATGAAGGAAGGTACTTATCAGTTGTATAATTGTAAAGGAATGGCTTGTGCCTAGGTTGCTGCGTTTAGTAAACTGTTGTCTCAGATCAGGCAGGAATGAACTTCAGTCTTTAACTCTTCTTATATGTCTGTGCTTTTGTGCTCGGGAGCACTTATCTGAATGAAAAGGAAACTTCATATTTTGCTTTTGATCTAATTTTTTTGAATCATTTAGGCATTCATTTAAACAGCATTAGGGAAGGTGGCTCAGTCCAGTTGCTGCTGGAAGTGTGCTGTTTGTACCAGTTGGGTGTACGAACTGACAATACTATCCCTGTGCTCTGGCCTTCAGCTCACATGCTTGTTGGCTGTCCCATCTCAAAGCATACACAGCAGTTAGACCTTTTTCTACCCAAAGCCAGTATGAGCTGGGAAACTGGCACTTGCTAAGCACATGCAAATTGGAAAGCTAATTTGAAAATTGAAAATTAACACCAAATGGGGTCCTCACCCCTCATGTTGATTCTCCGTTCCCAGGTCAAGTTGTGAATGACTGAGAGGGGTGGCAAGTATGCAGAGGCGAGGTGCACGCACCAGCTGTCTTCCCAACCTAACCTTGCATGCATCCTGACATCAAAGGCCCTTCCTTTATCTCTGCTCACCAGCACTAAAATCCCTATTGCAAATCACTTTGGTAGTAGCCGTCAATAATTTATTTTTGTGAATTAGCTCATTGCAACAGCACTGCTGCTGAATGGCAGTGCTTTGCTATAGTGCAATCTATGTTCATTACAGAAAAAAGTTTCAGACTCTTCACAAGTTTGTGCAATATTGCAAATCTTTCAACATCTATTAGAGCTAAAGCTTGGGGCTTGAATGCTAATGGTACTGAAACTTAACACTGAGGTGATCTGACAAAGTTGCCTAAGGAGGTTTTCATAAACCTTTTGTACAATATCTCTGCTTCTTTGCCAGTGAAAATTAACCTCTACTTGCACAAAACCGAAACTTCACCTAACTCATTTAGAAATAGCAGAGGGAAAGAGAAAATCAATCCATAATGAACAGTATCACATTAAGAAAATCTAATTAGCAATGGCTTCTCTTTTATTGCAGTGATAATGGTAAGCTTTAAGAATGACATCATTACAAAATCCAATAGTGTATAACTGAGTGAATTTTTTAAAAAGTGTTTAAACTACCAGATCAATAATTTCACACACCACATAATTAAATTGTACAGAAATTCTCAATAAACACTAATGTTAGAAATGTGGTACTCTATTTTAAAATAAATTATATGTTATCTTGTGCTGCATGTACTTCTAAAATTGTCCTGATATTTCTGAAGAGTGAGAATCTCTCTTTACACAATATACTGAGGACAGTCTTCCCTACTTAGTCTTATTTGTCCTCAGCTGGAGTTGGGTGGAATAGTTTCCTGGGTCTATGCAGCAACTTCTCCCTAGCAACGTTACTCGAATTTGCATGGGTTGTGTTTTTGTTTGGTTGGTTTTGGGGGTTTTTTTGGTTGGTTTTTTTTAAGACTAGGACTTGAAGAAAAAGTAGAAAATTTCAAAACTGCACAGTGTGGCTTCCAGTATTTTCTTTTCAAATTATTCCCTTAATTTCTTCAGAAACAAACAAAACTAGGGACACTTCTACTAACTGGAAACTGGCCCTAATTGTAAAATGTTATCCAGGGTTCCCTCTGTTCCACAGTCTCCAAACCAACTTCAGTTTTACAAAAGTAAAACACTCACTAATGAGTTTTTATTCAGCCATTGCATGATTTAATACTTGGGATAATCCATCAAGGTTTGAATGCAGCTAAAATACAATAGTGTGCTTCGTACCCGTTATATACAATGGCCTAAGGTACCATTTACCAGTGGCAAAATTATTTTTTCTGAATGTGCACAGATAATCTGCGCTCACATATTATGCCCACTGAGGGAGCAGCATATCTTACGTGTAATCTTTTTGTAATGAGCCTATTACTCTGGTTTCTAGGTAGAGTTCCACCAGGCATATCTGTGGGCAGTTTTGTTCGTACACTCATTAAAAAATGTCTTAGTAAGATTAGCTGCTGTTTGGCAATTTGCATGGCTGGATGTATTTGTTTATAACAAGAGCAAGAGATAATTAATACACTTTATACAGAAAGCTTCAGCCATGAAAATAAAGAGGTACAAGACAAAATCAGTTCTGTTTTCTTTTTAACCAGTCAAGTGTTGCAGGAGTTTCAAAAAGTGTAGGAAAGGGATTCAAGGTTACACAACAAAAGAATTTCTCTAGCATGGAACTTGCAGATAAGAAACAATGTACTGCACATAATACTTCTGAGATTTGAATTAAAACCACCAGGGATATTGGCAGTGGAGATGAGCACTGTTATGCAAAAGGAGTTCATCACTGGTAACAGAATTTGAATTATGCTTTACTAGATTTCTTGCATATGTCAAAAGTAAGTAATTGCCAATTATCCTGCTCAAAAGAGCTGGTGGGATACAATCATTTCACTTAAGCGTTAGTGCAGAGCTGCAAAGCGCTGAGGAAAAAGCTCTGCAGAGGGAAAGCTTCAAGTAGTTGCTGATAAATGGAGATAACTTCAACTAAAGCAAAGGCTAATTTTAACTTGGTCCTAGCATGCAGATGTTCAATAGTACTTAATAATCTGCAGCAGCACACCGACGAAAGCAGTGGGTTAATTCTAACAATGCGCTTGCTCAATAAGGCAATACCATTAACTTTATTGCTCAGAAAAGAAACAGCTACAGAGACTGTGGCTTGCTTGGAATACTTGTGGAAGACCAAGAATGAACCTGGGTCTCTTAAGCTCACCACCCTATGCACTGCAGTCTGCTTTCTCTGGATGACCAGAAGAGAATTAATGAGAAAATACAGTCCCTTTTTTAGTAGGCTCGGGTTTTTTTTCTTTTTCTTTCTTTCTGCAACATTTATTGAATCCGTATAGGAGCCAGAAAATTAATGGTTAGATCAGTGTTCAGAGCCAGAGCTCCAAATTTCTATTCCAGATTCTGCTGCTACTTCATTTTAGGCAGGTCACTTGTTACCTTCCTCAGTGGCTGAAATAGAAACAATTATATGGAGTTTATAGTGGTACTATGAGACATACTCATTTTAGATTGCTTTGGGATCTTTGCAGGAAAGATGATAAAGACATGTCAAGAGTTGAAGTATTGCAATCTTTTCAATGCCTGAAAAGTTATGCCTAGAAACTGTGCACACAGTAAAAAAAAGAATGATAGAACAAAAAAAATGATTATAAATTATATAACCATATCATAATTGTATAGGTTTGCCTATAAATATACTCACCTTATACAATGCTTGGTATGACTAAACTCCCTCTGGCACAGGTAGAACTGAGTTGGACTCCAAATGTCAAGCAGTTCTAGGTTTTGCATGTTTTGGGGTTTCTGTATAAGTTTGTATGATACATGTATTGGATCAAGAAGAGATATGGTAAATAGATTTCTGTGAGCCAGGCTTGACTGCAGTTTCGAAGTGTTGGGAATTTACTAAAATCACTTAAGTTACATCCCTCTGGTCCTTGGTGCCTACACATAAATTCTCAAGACCTGAGTATTGCAAATGGGACCCATAACCATCATGTGGGAGACAGCCAGAGAATTCCCCAGGAGCAAAGCAAGCAGCCAGATAGTCTCCTGCAGCACAAAGCAAACGCTATCAGCTACATAAAGCAGGGGAAATCATCACCTAAACCTTCTCAAACCCAGCCTGCTGTGGGGCTGATATAATTAAATTATATATAATTAAATACTGTAACTAGCACATCTGTGCAGAGGACTGGTCGGTTCTGCCCCAGGTGATCCTCTTTGACATCTCAGGATCCTGGGGTAGCTCTTTTCCTCCCTGGGTGCAGAAGAGCAGCTGTCAGCAGGTTGTGATGGTGCCTCCAGGCTCACAAGATTGCAGTGGGACCTTGTAGAAGGCTGCCAGGTTCCTGTAGCCTCTGGGATCTGCTCAGCACTGAATGTTTTAGGGACTGGAGTTGGAGGACTAAGAGCACTGAGAGGTGCTTATGCAGCTTGTGCATCCTGGAGTCCCAGGTGAGGATTTGATCTCAGTGGTTCCCTGGGTCTAGACTTGGGTTCCTGAAATGGTGGACAAAAACTGCTAAGAGTAGCACAGCAAGTGGTGAACTTCACCCCTAAAGTTAAATGGGTCTTGCATTACCATTTAAACTGATCTTTGAGTTTTCACTTGACCCCTTCAAACTGTTTATCTGACCTGACAGATCTGGCAGCCAGATACTGAGGAAATGCAAGGATTGTTTGCTCGGAAATTTAGAAGAGAAGTTATTTAAGGCTGTTGTCTTTAAAAAATCTTATTAGCTTCTTAGTTCGTCTGAGTCCTAAATTTAGAGAAGGACAACTGATGAGGAAGAGACTGGTAAATGTAGACGTCTGTGAAACTCCAGCAAGATCTGAGACGGTTGCTGTGGTTTTACCATCCACTTTGGGGTTTTATAGTATAGAAGGTGGCTTGTGCTCTGCAGGGCAATCTGCTGCCTGAACCTGTCACCAGTGTCACGTGGGTTCCTCTGCCAGCTCCAAACCCATGTCAGCTAAAATAGCCTCATTGCACACAGTGAAGTCACTGCAACATCTTTTTTTTTTTTTTTTTTTTTATAGGATTGTGCCCATCTTAAGAAAATAGGGTCAGAAAAAGGTGGTCTTTCAGGTGAAAGCAAGAATAAATCAGGTAAAAACTTTTTTCCAGGTTTTTTAAAAATTATTATTTTCTTTTTTTACTGTAAGTACATAACATGTACTTAACCTGTCAGTCAGCTTGCTCAGAGGCTCGATAACTTCTGAGCTAGGCTGACCTCTGGGAGAGAATCCATTCCCTTCCCTGTGCATGGGAGACTGTGGCCTCAGTGGGATTCAGCTGTGGAGTGCAAACCCAGCTGTGTTCATAGCACTGCCTTCTATGGGGAAGCAGTTGCTGCATTTTAGTATCTGACTGGAGAGAAAAGTAGGTTAGAAGGTTTTGGCGTCCCCCCTGGAGCTTCATCCCTGGCTGAGCAGATAATAACTCTCTAGGAATGCACTCCAGAGGTCTGGTGGTTTCAGTCCTCCTTCCCTGAAAAACCTGCTTGCTGCTCTTCCATGAGGAGGTGAGGAGGGTAAACCTCTGCAATTAGCATCTGATCTTGCATGGAGCAGCTCTGGAAGGTTTGACTGGCATTTCAGGTACGGAGTGCTTTTGAAACAACTGGTCCATAATCTTCACCTGACATCCCTCGGTAGTACGGAAAAACTGATGTGCTGCAGGCAGGACCCTGTTTTGCTGTGAATCTGGTCTGTAATGCCGGCATGTTCTGTAGGGTTTGATACACACTTGCAGTAGGGAAAAAAACCATGAGAAGAGAACGGTGCCTTAAAGACAATGATACCAGGCTGTTTGTGATCTCTCTCTCTGAAGTATAAATGTCAGAAAAATTCATGCCTGGGTATATATTTGACTTAAGTCACTCCAGGCTCTTTCTAAAGTCATAGAAGAGAAAATGGCAGTTTAAAGGTGTGATTTCTGACCTGGGTTCCCTCAGGCTTCCCGTGGAAAATATTGGCAGATAGCTGGAAAGCCAGTGACCCTATGGAGAGCTCAGGTGTGGGTATCTTCCTTTAGTCAGGTGAAGCCCATGCCCAGGAGCTGGAGCAGCCTGCTCCTCTCTGCCATCACCCTGCAGTGTGCCAAGAATAATGCACATCTAATACTACACTTTCTTCCCTGAAGTCTGACAGAAGTCTATTCCCCTCCGTCCCTGGGTTATTACCTGAATATCATTCTGAGGAAAGCCTGTTTGGAAGGTCTTTTTGGAAATCCACTGTTATTTTTCAGCTTTTTTGTTATGTCTGTTCTGAGAAAGAGTAACACGCTTAGTGGCTTGACCCCAGCTTCCCCTTCTCATCTTATTTGGCTCAATTGCTCTGGCAAATACTACAGTGGTTTGTGGGTTTGGCCATATCTGCCGTTCTTTAGAAAAAGAACTGAATTGCTTTTTCCCATCCTTCTCTTTCTCGATCAGTGTCCCCTCTGCTCATCCCTGTTACTGAGACAAGACGGGACAATGCGTATCTCATAGCCCTCTCTCACCTCTAACATCCTTCTTAACACACAGGCATTGCTTTGGCCACCCCCTCCCAGTTCAAAGCTGTGATTCAAATGGTTTAATACTAAAATACACGTTTACATTAGTTGCTCACCTTCATTTCTTCTACACTCTTGGAGTGATACCAACCAGCCTGAGTGATTTATTGCATTTTAATTTATTGAACTCTTCTTTCACCTCTTTTGTCAATACATCTGCCTTTGTGAGTGCCTCGGCTTCATTACCTGTAAAGTGTCACCTTGGGGTGGATATTTCTCCTTCAGCTTCTGAAGTGAAAGAGAAATTAAAATAAATCCATTTAGTTTCTCTGCTCTTGGACTGAATAATTTACTCTATCATTCTCTTTGATCGCCACTTTTACACCACAGTGGTGCTGCTAACGAACCTTCCTGTGGGCTTCCGGCTGCTGGCAAACCAGGAGCTGGGTTATCCCTCACCTGTACAGGCTTGGTTAATTCATCTTCACCTCTACCAGCTCCTCTTTAGTAGGAAGTTTGCAGTAGACCTGGAAAGTAGAAGTGTGCACATGGGTGAATGACTATATTATTTGCCTCTCTTTGCCTGAACGTTTTTCTGGCCTGATACCATGTGCCCTGCTGGTTAATTGTATTTGGAGAAAGGAGAGGAGCTCTCTGGTAGTTTTGATTGATTTTTTTTTTTCTTCTTTTTTTTTGTGAACTTGCCTGGATCCTTACAAGTTGGGCGTTATTAAACTGCACACAGATTTTGTATGTTTTGTTTCCAACCGGGTGTGTGGGGAGGGGGAAATGAAAAAGGATTTTAAAGAATTTACTGTGACTTTCTTTGTTCTTTAGAAATGCCCTAAAAGGAAAATTTAAGAGAATAACAAAAAGTGTCTTAAATCAGCATGGCAGTATATAAGGAGCACCTTGCTGGAGTTCCTGGAGGGTTTTCAAGTCAGTAAACAAAAGCAGACACGCATACGAAGAAATGACCCATTCCATGGCTTTAAACCGCTCCAAGAGGAAGGGGATTAGTGCTGGTACTTCAGGGCTTTCCCTTTCCTGGGCAGTGGGTGAAGGGCGCTGATGTTCCCCACCTGTCTGCTCTGGGGATGGTTTGCTTTCCCCTATTTACCTAGCCATAAGAAAGTATTATATCAAGAACAGCATTTCTGCTGCTTCTAGCAAATTCTAACTTCAGGATTAGTCTATTTAAAATGTGACTGCTTTGACTTGTTGACTCAGTCACCTCTAATTACAGATTCAGTGCTTGTATGATACTGGAATTTATGTAATTTCCTCATTTTTCCTTTACAGATTTTATTTATTCTCATTCTACATTTTCTTCTTGGTATTAAAAATCTCAGCTCTTTTTTTTTTTTTCAGTTCAGCAAAAGTGGATATTTATAAATATCAAACAGTTTCTGAATTAAATTAAACATCTAATTTGGTCCAGTGTTTAGACATCAGGATCGACTACACTGTATTTAGCAACACCAGGTTTACCTTTTCCTATCAGGCTTCTTGGATCCATTCTCATTAGACTATCCTTTCTTAGCCCTGCCTGCCAACATCTAAACCACTATTATCTGATCCGTATAAATACATAGTTGTGCTCCTCATAGAATTAATCATCTGACATGATTCTTCCAAAGCCCCTCTTGGCTTCCTTTCCCCCACTTACCAAACCTCTTGTACCAGTTGCCCAGATACTATTTATTTTCATTACCAAGAGCATGCATCATTTTTTGTCTGGTGTGTCAATCAAGCCACCTTAATAAGCTCCATCCTCAAAAAGTTCCCTGGCGCCTGTTTAAGTTAACCGTTCCTCATTATTCTTCTACCCTATCATGTCCTTAACACATGGAGACAATGCAGTTATGGTGTTTTTTTTTTTGGGGGGGGAGTGTTTGGTTTGTTTGGTTGTGCGTTTTTTGGGGGGGGTTTTGGTTGGTTGTTTTTATATGTAGCTACATCTGTTTTAAACCTTAGTAAAACACAACAGTTGGCAGTTTACCCTGCCACCCGAGCAGCTGGAATTCAGCCCTACTCTTCAACACCAATACAGGTTTGCAGCCTGGGTCAAGCATCAGCTAAGAGGTGTGTTAGAATAGAGTAAGATTTCACGTCCTTTGCATTAGACAGAATTAGTTCTTATTGACCAGCACCTCTTTGTATCCTGGCTTATCTAGGGAAGTTCACCATTCTTTCATCTTCTACCCTAATTTTTTAACAGAGGGCCTGAATCTGACATGACATATTCAGCAGCTCCAGTGTGGTCTTCTGTTGCACTTTTCTGTATCACATATAATTACTACATGCTTTATACTGAACTTTGTATTTCATTATTGTGAGATTTTATTATTTCTTAAAATTCTGCTGTATTGGAAGTGCCCTTTAGATTACATTCTCCTAAAAAAAACCAAAACAAAAACCAAAACAAAACCAACAACAACAAAAAAAAACAAAACAAAAAACCAAAACAACAAAAAAAACCAAACCAAAAAAAACCACCTTAGGACTATCCCCTTCTTCTTTATTAGTCCAGAGACTACAATTCCCATCTTACATGAAAAGACCAGCAGCTATTGCCAGAGTTCACTGTCCAGTTTCCAAGCCTTAAAAACTTCTCCATCTGGTTCCTCCTGCGGGAAAACCAGGGAAACTACCATCAGCAGCCATCCCTAAACTTCTGTGACATTTCCCAGACCCATCCAGCACCACTGAAGGAGCACGGAAACCCTTTTTAAAAGAATGTAGGATTTGAATGAGTGGACTCGCTGTGGAGAGAAACTTACAGTAGCTGGCACATGTCCTGTAGAGAATAAATTACCTTGTCCAGTAGTGTTGGCTTTGTCCTCCAAAAGGCTCCCCTTTGGTCACGATGCTCACCTTGCCACCACACACAGGTATCTGAGGTGGGACACATTCTTGTGCTGTTTGTGGGACATAATCGAAATTCAACATCCAGTCTGTGGCCTTGTCCAAATACAGAAGTTGTTTAATTTTACCGTTAGGGTCATGGCTAATACATCACTCCTGGTGTGGAGGCAGCGTGTGTAACGTAGGGCTGGTGTAGCCCCATCAGCAGTAAAAACCCCTCTGGTCCACGTAAGGATGTGGGGGCTCTGCCCCACAGCAATAGCAACAGAAACTGGGCAGCGTAGATGGGGCTAAAAAGCAAGGAAAGGCTGTTGCATTTGGGCAGGCAGGCAGAAATGCTTTTACTTGTTAATGCAGATGTGGAAAGTTCTGCATTGAGTTTGCCCTGCTTTACTTTAAAGCCTTGTCACTTAGAAGACTCTTGCAAAAGATAAACAGTTTCCAATAAGAAGATTTTTGGTTTTCTCCCACTGGAAATGTCTTACTTTTCCAGCCAATCCTCATTAAGGACAAAAAAAAAAGTATTTCTGAATCACCTAGATGCCCAGAATTCCTTGGAAGTGAAAAGAACATAATGAACAGTACTTGCTTGAGAAAAGTTACTGGTTTAAAGGAATATGAGAAAGAAAATGTGAGGTCTAGGTTTGCACAGAAAATCTTTTGCAGAGCTGTAATTAATACAAAAAAATTCTGATTCAACATCCAAGGCCTCCTCTTCTAAGTACAAGTATCTAAATGAGCAGATAAATAAATAACTAGAGCAAAGCCAATTGTTGCAACTGAGAAATTCAGAACAGAGAATTAAATACAAGAGATGAGGATGAAGGGAGGTAATTAAAACAAACTGGAAATCTTAATAGGTAGAAATAAAAATGGGGAACTTTCTATCAATGACTAATCTCTATTGCCAAAGTACTTGCAGGTGGCTTTCAGCCTAGAGGATTTCAGCTGGGAGTACAGTGAGCTCTGCAAGTGCTGACCCATAGTAAATACCTAACCTAATCTTAATTTAAAATATCTGGGGAATCAGGAAACAACTGACTCTTACCCAAGCTTTTCTCAGGTGCGTTTTGCAAAGGCTCCTAGCAGACAGAATGGAGCTGCTCACAAAGACATCAGCAATCTTCCCAACCTCATCTTGTACGGACTTGTATTAAAAATGAAAGAGCCCTGGTGAAATTAATGCAAAATACAGTTGGGAACATAATGAAAATGCTTTTCTGACAGTCTTTAGGCTGCTGCAAGCATCCCTCACTTCCCTGTTCCAAAAAGGATATAATAGTCCTTTTTAGTGTTTTATTATATTGGAAAGAGGAACACAAAAGTGTTTTCTACTTTTTTTACCACTTTTTAGTAACCTAAATGCAAATTGGATGAGGACAACATATAATGTCCTCGCTTATGTTTTTTTTTTTTCCTGCAGAAAAGATACGTTCAGTATTTTAATAGCACCATCTGTCACAGTAGCAAGTGCCAAGCTGCAATATTGATCTTGTCACTTTGGGGAATGGTATGATATTTAGGATTATAAATAACATTTTTCTTTGCTCTGTTCATGTGTTTAGTTTTTATATAGAAACCAAATTCAAGAAACTGCTCTTACCACCTAATAAGACAAGTACTTTCTTAGAATCCGTAGCAGAGGTATCATTAGGACCTGAAGCGGTATTTGTATTATTAGCTGCCACACCTTAGTGATGTGAATAACCCAACTGGTCTATGCAATTTATACAGTAACAACTATAGTCACAACTAAGTGAAGATGATGGCTTCTAGTGACCATAAGTCATCATTGGGCACTAGTTTTATAAAAGAGAGATGATTATGCTGATGAGATTTAAATGAAGAGCACTCAGCTGAGTTTACAAAGGAAGCAGGTCCTGATTTTTTTGCTATTTTATATATAGAACAGCAGTCTTGGGTGTTTAAGAGCTTTGTCCCCTTCATATCATCTGGATTTTCTTTTAAATATTCATTTTAGTCTGCCTTGGAAAAGAGGAGATGCAGTATGTAGCTCATTTTTGTCTCCAAACAGACTCTCTAGAGAGACTAGAATGGTAGGATCAGGTTGAGGTTATATGAACCTGGAAAGGTTTCCCTGTGTTGAGCTGCTTGATTCAGAAGGAGACTTTTCCTGACAGGTTGCTGCCAAGGAGGAGGCAGTTCTCCTGTTCATGTAAAAACTCGTGGGTGTTCCCTTCCTGTTTGCATTTCTGGATCTAGCTGCATTTTTCAGTGCACTAGGCAAAACTCTGGTGCTTATAGATGATTGAACACAAAGATGCTGGATAGATGTAAGGGGTAATGAAATTTTCCAAGTTATAGAGATATTTTCCAGGATTTACAGGGCTGAATACTTTTGTCTGTACTACTCTGTTGAACATGGTTAACATTTTAATATGCCAGCTTTTTTTCTTCCTACTCCACAAACTTCTTTCTTTTGGGTTGGACGTTACATGAGTTCTATGCCTGCTCTAGTAAGATTTCTCTTGGGATTTGTAGTGTTAAAGTGTTAAAATAGAAATACTTTAATACCGTTTCTTCTGTTGGTAGTTCTCCTGCTGATGAACATATATTTACCCTCTGCATGCAATTTCACTCACAACTTCAAGGCAGCACATGGTGCTCATAAGTACTGCATTTAATAGATTTTCAGCAGTTGTCATTAAACAGCTCTTTTGGGGGAAAAAAAACCCACAAAACCCAAAAACATTTACGCAAAACATCAAAAGCTTGTACTAAAATAATCCATTATAATCCTATTCTTCATCTCTCACAGTCTGTGCAAATTGATTTCATCCAAGATATTGCCCCACTATATTCAAGGTTGGGGCTGGTTCTTTTATCAGTTTCATTTCTTGTAACTCAGAGATTTACAGAGTGCAGTATTTTTACTGGGAAAGAATAAAATCTAGTAAATAGTTATCTGAATGCTTGATGGTGAGATCTGGATAATCCATTCTCTAAATCATTGCTGGGTTTTGCTGCCTGATTGCTCTGACACTTGCTCAGCTCTTTCTGAGTGTCAGCATTTCATTAAAGTAATACCCGGTGTAGAGGACTGCCAAGCTGTAGCCATGGATGCAGTGGAATTATATACAGATAGCACATCGAGTTGCTTAGAGAGGCTATTGTATGTAGATTTTCAAGCAGTCTGTAGTAGACACCAACCCATTACTACAGAAAATTTCACATGTAAGTGTGTGTGTATGTATATATCATGAGATAAGGGCAGCTGCCAAAGACTCTCCCTCGTGGTCCTAGCATTGCCTTTGGGTAACAAATGTGATTCCTTTCCTAGTATTTCCTGTGGCTACGGAATGTGAGTCCTGTGTAGCTTTTCAATGTTGTGTGACGTTCTGGCAGGGGCTGATCAGCAGCTCTCAAGGCCGTGGGAAGTCTGGTCAGGCAGTGTCCAACCTGTGATTTGTGGGAACTTGTCCTGCTCTCCATGCACCTTAGCATCATGGTGGATGGGCAGCACGCTAGTCTGGGAGGGTCCAGGGTCCCTGCTTCTCCAGAGGGAAACTATGGATTAGAATAGGAATAGGCATTGTTTTCCCTAATTAGGTGGGAAAAAAAAGGAGGGATATTTTTTTCCCTTTTCTTCCAAGTAAAAAGGAATATCTACCTCACCTTCTCCTTGCTCTCTGGCAAAACTGGTACAGAGTAGTCCTGCATCCATTACCTTACATCTGTAGTTATTTAATGCTAGTGTTTTCCTACAAGTGGGTTGCTGCTTTCGGGTGCTAACTGCTGATCTAACCTCCTTTACTGACGCCCCGCTAGCCCTCAGAGCCAGTAATGCCTGGCTACACGCGGGAAAGGAGACAACAAGAAATGCTGCTCTGTTTGAGTCGTGACACAGTCAGCTTTTGTGTATATGATCGTCTGTCTGGTGGTGGTGGAGGGGAGCTGTGCGGTCATTATCAGCCAGCAGGATGTTTTAGGGGATGTGTTTGTACAGTGAATCTGAGTCCCCTCGTGACTTAGGCACCTGCCTGCCTTCCCAGGTGCAGAAAGTGGAGGAAGTGCTGGGCTGTCTGGGTTGGCAGGACCCGAGCTGCTGGGGAGAAAGGCGAACTGGCAAGTCTCCCCTTTTCCTTGGAAATGTGGGGTGATCTGCCTGGCCTGGGGACACCAGGGGTTGTGCAGAGAGCCAGGGCGGGAGGAGAGCTGCAAGGAGCTGGAGGGGATAGGGTGAGAGCATGTTTTGTAGGTAAATCAGTGGAAAGAATGGGGGGAAAGGATTACATGAATCTCTGTGATCAATAAAAAAAAGATTTTGTGTGTTTGTTTGACCAAAAGTTGCATCTTCTCTCATGGCTGGATTACATGACTAGCTCTCAGAGCTGTCTTTCCCTTTCAATGATCAAACAGGAGAGATGCATAAAGTTACCTAAAGTGTCTAGTTAAAACCGAATATCCCCCCTTACAAAAGCCCATGCTGACAGTTGTTTCTAAATATGGGAAGTTTCATCCAGCTGTATCCAGCCCATACATACAAGGCTATACCTGAGAAAAAGAAGCAATTATTATCCCCAGGGAAGCAGAGTGTGAGTGCAGCAGGGAGCACCAACCAGAGCAGAAGCATTGGTCTGAGGACAGGGAAGAGGGACAGGCACTCTGAGTGCAGGTTGATTAAGCACCAAATTTTATCTGAGGTTTATGGGCATGACTATGAAAGAAAACATGTCAGACTTATTACAGTTAAAAGTATTTATGTCTGTAAATAGGTTGGATGAATTCACAAATCCAAAAGTGCAGAAAAAAGCAGCTGGTTTGGAGATGAGGATAGATGTAGGAAGGCAGACGTCCCTTCATCATCATGATGGAAGTGGCTAGGAAGGGTTTGTGGGGACTAGTACCCTGTGTGATAGCTAAGGAGGAATGAGTGTAGAGTGATGCATAGCCTTGTTTGTTAAGGAAAAGAAAAAAGGGAAGATGCTTGTCTGTAAGTATTAGCAGAAATAAAGACTAGAGGCAAATGCTTGGAGGCAAGTGATCTCTTGTAATAAATTGTGCTGAATATCACAACACCTCTTCGTTACAGAGGCCAAGAGGATGGTTAGAAGTGTAAAAAATGCCAATAACAACTGCAGCAAGACTTGAGGAATATCCTGCCTCAGTGAAGGGTAGACCAAATCATGTAACAGACAGCAACGCTGCAAGCATCTTCCCTGTCCTTAGTGGCCCACTGAGATTGACATTTCCAAATGATTTACAGGCAGTTGGGTGTCTCCCTTCCCTGGTGTGGGTGTCTTAGTGGAGGATCCAGAACTGAGATGCTCTCTGATGCCCAGAGGAAGGACTTTCACCTCAGCCCCAGCATCCTGAGGTGCAGCGGTTCCAGCGCTTTCCTTTATTACAGCACTTGCTGGATTTCTTGCCCTTGAAATACAGAATTGGCAGGGGACTGAGCATCCATTGCTCAGCCACAGGATCCAAGGGGAGATGCAACCTCAGAGAAGCAGCGGATGCATTTTGGGTCTAAAATGTGAGGCTTAGGGCTGCAGGGCTTCTGGCTGTGACAGCTGCTGTCTGTAAGAGAAGTTTGGGCAGGCGACCTACTCAATCAAAGCATCAGAGAAAATAGGAATGGAAAGGATCTCTAAAGGTCATCTAGTTCACCCTTTTGTCCGAAGGCAAGTTTAATTATACCCACACTGTTCCTGAGAGATGTTACATCTCCTCGGCCTCTGCCTCTCTAAATTAAACCATCTGAATTCTTTCAAGCTTTTTCTCAGATATGATGTATTTTTGGAAATCTGTAAGCCTCTTCTGGACTCTCTCCAATTGATTTGTGTCCTTCGACAGCCAAGGGCTGAGTGTGGCTGGTACCTATACATGACCTCTCCAACTCTGGAGAAAACCAAGGGTCACCAGTCTTGTGTCATGCCGTTGATGACTGCATAGATGTGTTCAGCTTTTTGTACTGTTTTGGAGGGAGTATCCACAGAGATCAATTTAACGTCTTGAAAAATTCTTGGGTTTGTGTTATGGGCCTTTTTAAACTAATTTCTGTCAGGGTAACATAATGGGCCCAGTCTAAATGTGAAAACTTGTAGAAAATGCCTCAATGTAAACAACTTTGAGTGGACTGAAATTTAGTACAAAGTTTTTGATAAATGGCAAAGACTCTATTTACAAGGAAATGCTTATTGCAGCTGTCTGTGTTAGGTCAGGTCTCATTTAGCATCTTCATTTAATGGTCCTGAAGAGGGAGTAAACAGCCTGTTAATGAATTTGTGTGTGATGCTATATAGGGAGGAACTGTGAGTAATAGGCAGAAAAGAAAAAGACTACAAAGGGACATAGAGATGATAAACACTCACAGATAATGGAGTTAATTTCATCTCTGCATAACACAAATTAATGCATTTGGGTGAAGTGGAGGAAGGGAATATGCTTTAAAAACCCTGGCTAGTTGAAAGCCTTTTATAGGAAAAGTAGACATGTTTGCCATGTGATATTACTCCCCAAGAGCTGAATGCCTGTTTGGACTCTTCAAGGAACAGGTCACACATAGGTGGGACATAGGAATCTCTCCTCTCTAATCACTGCTGGTCTCTGTGCTTTAATATCAAGGTGATGCTTGAATATGCACAAAAATAGTAGTGAAGATGAAAGGGGAACCGGTTAGTGAGACTGGATTAAAAGAACTTGGATTGGCTGATTAACCCAAGCGACAGAGCAGCCTATGAATATAGGTTTCAGCAAAGAAAACAGAGGTAACGTTATGGCAAAAGGGGAGATGTATAAGAAAATGCATTTAAGAATGGGGAAACTGGCAACAGCAACAAGGCATTTGAGCCGATTGTGTGTGGGGGGGGTAGTTTAGATTGGTGCTTAGAAAAGTCTGTGTAATATATGGGGAAAAAGCAGCAGGGAAAAGCTGAATGGCTGGGAAAGTTGGCATAGATGATAAGGGGTGTCATCCTCATTCTTATTTTAATTTATTTTAACTCCTTCTCACATTGTTCTGACAAGAGTAGCACAAGAGGAAGCTTAATGTAAATGAGAGTCTGGCCCAAAAAGCCGCAGTTGAAAGCCAGTACCCTCCAGTATTTCAGCTCTTCAGTCCCCTCTGCAAACAGAGCTGAACACGAGGATCAGACGTATCGGAAACTCAAAGATTCAGGTGTAAAGACTACAGGTTTTTATTTCAGATTATTTCCTCTCTTCCTCTTGTGAGCATCCCAATATGCTGGGGGTTTGAATAAAGAAAATTACTGATCTAAACTAGAACACATCCAAAACCAATTCCCAAATTAATGTGTGTGTACACGTGTATAAAGAGAGTGAGGGGATGTTTAATTATGGTTTTCCTTTAAAAAAAAAGTTAGGCCCTTTTTTCAGTGCAGCTATCAGTCTTATCACATCATTGTGAGAAAAACTTTACAAAATAATAATAATTTAAAAACTGCACAAAGTAAAAGGCATCCAAAAATTAAGACGATCCAGTTAGGCAGTAAGTGGATTATGAATAAACAGCAGCAATGTCCTTAAATATCACAGAAACAATGTAGCAATGCAGAGGTTGACGAGGGCATTGAGAGACATGAGTAGGGAGTGACAGATGAGGTTGTCATTGCAAAAGATCATCCATGAGTTCTTTGCCATTAGTATTAAGAGAAAAAGCTGAAGGTCGTATCAGAGACTAAAATACATTTTCCTGGGGGCAATACAAAATGCTAAAAGGTTTTATGGTTATGCCAGAGCAGATAGTTAGGCAATTAGAGCTGTTAAAAGTTGTCAAGGCACTGGGTCCAGATGAGTTACATCTGAGAAGTGAGATGGAAGCAGCAAGTGGAATTGAAAGCTTTGGCAGATATTTTTTGATCCATCTCCAAGGATGGGGTGGTTCAAGAGGATTGGGCAGAGGGGCTAATGCAGTTGCTATATATCAGCAATGGTCATGAAAAAGCTTAGTGCCAATGCAATTCTTTGGTAATAATATAATTGATAAGGGAGAAATATGTTTCACTTCTGCAAGCACATGATAGAGGATTGTTTGCTTGGACTCAGGAAAAGGGAGGTCTTGGCTTATAAATTTACTTGAGTTTCTGAAACACATTATTGCACCAGAAGACAAATGTCAAGCAAAGTCCATAATTCATCTGACTTTCCTGAAAGCGTAGCATGCAAAATATTGGTCTACTTAATAAATGCACATTATCTCCTGAAAATGATTAAAAAATAGCTCAGGAATAGTGTCAGTAACATTGCAGAGGGACAACAGAGAGCCGGAGAGCAAACAAGCATTGTGCGCTGTCTGTTAGCATTAGGTGGGCTCTTACACATCCTTGTGCAACATTTGCATTGTTTTGAGCATTAGGCTTAAAATATTGTAAAGGAAAAAGGGGGAAATCTTGTTCTTCCTTGTGTCACAGGTCACGTTCAGTAAGGGAGAGGGCCATGACAAGCCATTGAAGACTGTGCCTGATAATTTTTAGTCTTTGTAAAGTCTTATGTCCACAGTTGGCAGGGGCTGCCCTTCAGGCACAACTGCATATTCAAAGGAGCTCAGCTCTGTCAGGGGTGATGATCAGCCTCATAAGTATTGATGATGGCCAACTAGATTGTTTCAAACACAGCTGAATGTGCTGTGAGGAAATACTTAACAAAAGGTGAAGAATGCAGTATGATAGTTTCAACGTTTCTCTTTGTGCTGAGCTCCTTCCTTAGGGAGGATTCCCAGAGTTGATGGGAGACAGGAGCCCCCAGAAGCAACAGCAATGGGCAGCTGTCCATCCCTGTCCTGTGTGTGATGTTCTGTTTGGCTCCTTACCTTTCAAAGGGATAGAGGTCAGTGTTACATCGACCCTGCTGTGTCCCAAGGCAGTAGACCTGAACTGGAGGTGCGACCTTCCCCGGCCCCACCACTTTTGGCTATATGCATTTCTTTCTTGGGGTGTTTTGTCGTCTTTTGCAGACAGAAAAAGCTGTAAGAGGTTTCTTGCAGGTGAGATTTTTATTCAAAGCAGATGGAACTATAGTCATACCACGACACTGTAGGATCCGTTCCACTGTGTAGAGGGAGCATGCTTCTCATGCATCCCTCCGCTGCAGTTCTCTGTGTTGCACTCTACCTTGCCAGAACAGCTCTCTTGCACTGACCCAGCAGGAATGCAAATAGGAATTGTAAGCACTCAGCACCTTCAGGGATCTGGCATTGTGGTAATCTCCTCCTCTAGCATAATCTTCATAGCTGAACCACTGTTAATGTGTTTGCTATTCATCCGTTCTAGCATTTAAATAGTAATTATTAGTGGCATATTCTTTTGGGTGATCAGCCCAAAGCTGCAGTGGAAT
Source organism: Falco peregrinus (assembly GCF_023634155.1). Taxonomy (NCBI): domain Eukaryota; kingdom Metazoa; phylum Chordata; class Aves; order Falconiformes; family Falconidae; genus Falco; species Falco peregrinus. The sequence goes on along the minus strand of NC_073725.1, from coordinate 56,181,693 downwards.
AGGGTGACCTTGAGTTTTTCTATAGACAATGGAAATTAGTTGATAATGGACAACAGTAATTGCTTGGATGACAGTGCACCTCTGGAGCTACAGCACCACAGTACATCACCAAGGCCAGGAGCTTAGCAGGATTCAGAAAAAAGGCATTAACAAAATGCAAACAAGATGTTAAAATGCATAAAAAATGGGATGGAGGATAATGCAGAGGGTAATTATAATGTAATTATATAAATATAATTATGTAAGTAAGCACTGTAGCTTCGTTGGGAACACTGCACACAGACTGGGCTGAGAGATGGCTGATGAGTATGTTTTGAGGCTTGAGCAGATCTAGCACATAGGGAAACTGTTAAATCTTGATGTTATTTAGTTTTGGAAAGGAGACCACAAAGAGGACATCAAACTCAGCGCAGGGCTCTTCAGGTGTCACCATGGGCCAGAGGTAGCCCTGAAAGGCAAGCATCTTGCCACGAGTTCGCATCCCCAATTTTACCCCGTGCATGAGGAGAATGAGAAGTTGTGGATGAGGAGCTGAGGACACTGCGGAGAGGGGAGCTCTGCCCTACTGCTCTCTGTCCCTAGGGTGGTGAGGGAGCCTGGGGCACGGAGGGTGGCTGCAGAAGAGGGATGCAGTAAATGGACCTGTGGCATGGCTGGGGGATAGGAAGGTCCTGGGATGGGGGATCTGGGTGAGTGTTTGAGAGGTGCTGAGGTCTGAAGGAGCTGGGCAGAAACAAACAAACGGCATCCTGTATAGGAGGAGTGGGTGGCTGAGCAAATAAAGCTAAACAGTCATTCAGCAGTCAGGCAACAGGAGGTGTGTTTCTGACTGGGAATGTACAAAATAACCGGAGGGGAGGGGAGGGAGGGGATGTGTGTGGGGCATAGGGTCAAGGCACCTGCAAGTCTGGAGCCCTTTTCTCTCACTGTAGAAGAGGGCAAAGCAAGGAGATGGGATGAAACCTATTATCAGGACATCTTTTCCCCTTCTTCACATGCAGATGGACAACCGGCTATGGTCGTTGTTGAACAGATACACCAGAAGATAGAGAGAGGAAACCAGGGTAGCAGAGAACAGAGTAATGAGATTATCCCACCAAGACTCCTGTTAAATAGTTTTCCTTCTTACCCACTTCCCCCCAGTATTTCCCCATATACCTGAAGTTCTGCTGCAAGGCATGATCTGGAGAAGGGAAACCAAAAGGTTTTGAACAAGTGGAAAGCCTGACACATCCAATGTTTGAGTTCAAACTGAATACAAGGACATTATTTTCACTCACAGCTTGTTGCTACAAGAAGGTGCCGAGAGAAGTATTCTTCCAGGTTTGGGAAGAGTATGGAAACTTGTATCAAAACTAAGAATGCTGCTGCTGTTCTGGTTAGCAGTAGCACACTTTAGAAGGGGTAGTCAAACTCCATGACTTAAGTCAAATTTTAATTATTAGCGATAAAGATAGAAAGCTAAGCTGGAAGCACAGCATCTTTCCTGGTTTTTGTCATTTTCTGGAATTAATTATGCTTTCTGCACAATTAATTCACCCATTTCTGCTTTCTAGTCAGGTCTTCTCTGTGCTTCTGTGTTTACATGAATAAAAAACACTCATAGGTGTAAAGTTTAGAAATGTATAAAAAGGGCTTTTGGAAGGAATATTAATATCTCTCAAGAACAGAAACTTCATGCCTTTAAGCAGGTTTCTGAAAGTCTTTTTGCACTTTGGCTGATTCTGGCTGTCATAATAGGAGATGCGCTAAACCGATCATTGGTTTGATCCAGTGTAATGTGTTTTGTGCTTTTATCTTGCCTGCTGATGCAAAGATATCTTTCATTTAGAAATGGTCTCACCTGTAAGGTGGATGTACTTAGAGGCTCCAATTTTATTGCAATATTTGACAGATTGATGCACTCATTCAGTTTAGTATTGCTGTATCACAGATAATAGCAAAACTAACTACAAAACCAAAAAAACCCTTTAACTTTTACATATTGAAAATGAGCTTAAATTCATTTTTTGTCAGGCAGCCTTCAAGCTGAGGAGAAAATGTATAATTTCATTACTTTGTGTTAAACTGTTATTTTTCCTTTGGATTTTCTCCAGTGAAAGCAGCATGACCAAAATCTTGTTCGCTTTTGATTGTTTTTTTCATGAAACTTGAAAATGGGTAATATTTCTGTGATTTTTCCACTCCATGGTTTTATTGCTGGGACAATATTGTTTCTGTTATGGCTTGTGAGCAGTACTTTGTATCTGTTCTTAAACAGATCTGATGCGTGAAATGATGATGTTCCTGTGCTTTCTCAGGCTTTGAAGTTATTAGAGCTAAGTATTGTCAAGTTTGCTAAATGTTTGGGTGGACGAGCTGCTGTACTGTCAGACCTGAATGTTTAAAAAGAAATAATCCATACTAACAAGAAAAGAAAAAGAGTATCAGCATTTAAAATAAAGAAAAAGGATATTGGCGTTTTAAAAATGAATGTATTTTCGAGCCTTTTTATCTCTCTTCTGGGTTTTGCACTTTTTGTGTTAATGAAGTCAAGCATTACCCTGTCTTCAGGAGGGCCAGGAATTGATTGTTTTCTTCCTTTTAATGGAATTTGGGCTTCTCACATGCCTCACTGAGTGAGGCGTTTAAAGAAATCTCCGTACATCGTTCATTCCTGAAGATTTAGTCACGCCTTCTAGCATCCACTCCAAACATGCCTGTCCACACTATCCTTTATCATAAGTACTTTCCCTATTTGCAAATGTATTTTAGTCCTGAGTAAAAGACCAATAGCTGAAGGAAATCCTGGAAAAAATGGGCCAGTGCTATTCCTTAGTTGCTGACTGACTTGTCATTAGGGTTTGCTGTGATTTGGGAAGAGCTGCCTCGCTTCACCCCAGCACTGACTGTGCTGCTGTAGCGGGTAAAGCAATTATTGTTGGCTTGGCTTGTAAATGTTGAAAGGCGGCTGCTGTTCCTCTGAGGTGAATGGTGAAATGGAAATTGATACTGATAATAAACATAATTATAAGCAAGGCTGCTGGAAAGACTCCTGATCTGTAAGGGAAAAGTGACATTTTAAGAGCTGTGCTATGGATCTAATGAGAATCGGTACTGCCTTCTTAACCATCATACTGAGGCTGGAATGATGTCCGATCAAGTCACGCTCATTATGTGACACTATATTGCAAAAAGTTCTTGTTATATCAAATGTCCATGATGGCACAATGGGTGAGGCTGGAAATTCTTTCACCCTGAACCTCATTTTCAAACCTCTGGGTCTGGGCTTTCATCGAGTTTTGGGATGGTTGGTTTTTTAATACAGAAGGGAAAGAAGTTTAAAGACATTCCCTTTGAAACCTTTCCCGAGTTCAGTAAGGCTTAGACTGGCCAATCCAGACCATCATCAGGGACCTGCAGGGTTGCAAAATACGAAGAAATATGAGTATCTGGGTTTGGTGCAAAGTGTCTGGCTTGATGTGCCTGCACAGTCTAGTCTTGCAAATAGCGATGTTGAAGAGGATGAGAACATGTATTATTCTAGAAGATCCATGCTACCTGGTAGTTTATGAGCCAGGTGTCTCGACTGAGGTCACAGAATATCAGCCTTTAAATTAGAGACAGCTTTGTGTAAATGTCAGTGGCCAAAGAGTCGAGTTGAAAATAACATTAAATAATTACTGTGAAATTAAAGGACTATTTTCAAGTTGTAATCGAGTTTGATGCATCTTGATTATGTTATTGGTAGCAGTTCATGGCTCATCCAATGTTATTACTGTAGAATCAATGTTTTCATTTAATGTTTTCTGGATCATTGTAATCTTCTGTGGTACTTAATTGAATAAAACACAAGATTCACTTGGAATAGATGCAGATGCAAAGTACTAAATTTCTCAGAGGAAGAATGTTTTCACTTTGTTTAACCCAAAGCATACGTTTATTTGCAAATGTAATTGATACTGCCTTGAAGAGCATTCCTAGAGTACATTAAACAGGACAGCCATAACAACAGTATTAGATTTATGGCAGATGAGTGTAAATAGTGCAATATTAGCTGTAATGGATCCTGGACTGTAAATAAGCCATCACGTCCCACTATGTATGGATCAGGAGTCTTATTCATGAATGACTCTTTAGATGTGCATTGTGCGAAAGGAAAAAAAAGCCCTGTACTTTGAATTACCTCCTGATACCTAACACAGAGCTGTATGTTTCTGTACCTCTGAGCTTGCAGGGTAAAGCCCAGGTCCCGGCCCCCAGCAAGGCTGCGGTCTTGGTGTCCAAGCCCAGCGCTGCACGTGGAAACGCAACGTTGAGTTCAGCGGAGGCTGCATCAAACCTCAGCTGCCAATGGAGGGCTGGCAGAGGCTGGGAACCTGGGCAGGGGACTGCACCTTTTAAATTCTTGCTCAACCCAAATGGCGGTGTAACATCAATGGAAGCTACTGAATGCTGACGTGAACCATTCAAGCTTTTTGTTATCTAGGAAGGGCGCTTTGAAACAGTCTATGAAAGTATGAGGAGAGATGCAAGGCTGCACGCACAGAAGGAGTCTTTTAACAGGGTGCCTCAGAAGTGAGTACTGGAAAAAGAAATGTCTGTCCTATGTGGGCAGAGAAACTCACTAATAGTAAAAACGGTCTCTTTAGGAATAGACAGCAGCATGCTGGGCAGATGGCAGGCAGAATGTTCTTCTTGGGACTCTAAGTTATTTTCAGCAGGGTCTCTTCTTTTGGAAACAGCTCTAACCCATAGCACAGGGAACCCTGGGCTGTGCAGCTCTTGGGTGCTGCTGTAATACAAATAATTAAAACCAAAAAATTTATTTTTTTATTTAGTATCATTACAATTAATTCCTAATATGTTGACTAGATTGATTGCATGCAACTATACTACAAGACTACTTTATGAATAGATGCTTTCGGGTTTTGACTTCAGCACAAAAAATGGATTTTCATTTATACTGTGTCTGCATTGCACTTCTCTGACTGTAAAGAGGCTTTAAAATTGATGTGCATTGCACTTACAGCCACTTATAGCCACTTTGCAGAGCCAGAGTAATGTCAAGGAGCTTTAGTGCCTGGGAGAAGAAGATGCATAGGATTTTGCCAGGATGGAAGCTCTATCAACCTTTAAAAGCAATCAAGTATCTTTGATTATAAAAATTTAAACCTCATTTACAGTCCAAAATCTGATGAATATACTTAAGTTTCTGTCTCCCAGAAAAGAATTTGTCCCAGGTAAACTAAGTGCCCCATTTTCCATATGGAAGAAAGTCAAAGGTGAAGAGGCATTCTGGTACCATGCTCCACAACACAGTGGGGGCTCTACTGGTTCAGCAGATGTCTACGTGTATCATAAGGGTTTATTCTAACATTCTGTGTTTGTGTTAACCTCTGTTAATATGCCATACTCTTATTGGGGAGAAAATTAAATCGTTAAAAAAGGTTTCTCTGAGGGGACTGCTTGAATCCTCTAAGTGTGTTGCTAAGGAATATATCAGTACCAAAGAAAATGATACTGCAGAGTTTATTTGGCAATGAGATAGAAAAGAGTCGATTTGTATTACCATTCATACCATCCTAACAGGCCAGTTGATAAAAAAAGCATTAAAATGCAACGCTGGATGGATTGTAAATGAATATTTGTTTACCTTCTACTACTACCACATAGGTAAACCAACAGTCTCAGCCTAGTACTTAGCTGGTAAGATGAGCTAATGAATCAGGTGTACGTCATTCTGCTGCCAATACTATTTGAAGTGAAATCAGTTTTAATAAAGTACCAAATGAAAGCATCCTTTCAAGAGTGCAAATGACTATGCTGCTATTTTTGTAATTTTAATCACATGCAGCCTGTCTCTGTCATCTATGAAGGGGAAAAAAGCATTGAAAACAGATTAATCTGTTTTGGAAAGCTTGTCTCTTGACTTCATTTCTGGACATAATTAAAAGACTGGTCTGTTGGTTAGAATTTTCCCATTTACTTTGACTTTTCTTTGACTACTGGAAGGGGAAAAGGGATCAGGGGAAGTACTGCTGAAGAACCCTGTCAGTTAAAGCTTTGTACAATACTTTTCCTTTCATGCTGAGCTCAGATTTACTGGCAAGCATGAATGTGTATACTTTTCCCATCAATCTATTATGCCTTCTCCTCGTATTAATCCTTTCAGAGTAGTTGTTGCTTGTTCTGATATCACCAAACTACAACACGAAGTGAAAAGTAGTTTAACCAACTATGAAGTGCTCTGGATTGCTTTATAAAGCGGATGGAATTGATTTCCGCTCCCCCCCCCCCCCCCCCCCCCCCCCGCCTTGGCCAACCTCTATTTCCAGTATTCCAGGCTCTTGTGGCTTAAGCCTCTAAATATCCCATTCTGCAGCCACTTCCCACACCAGCAGAAGCTCAATCTATAGAGGAGAACAATAGAAATTAAAAGACTGTTGATTCCGTGAATAAATATGAGCCCCAAGCTGCCTCATTATCCCTGGAAAACATGTCCAAACGACTGTCTTTGGGTAGTACTTGCAATAACAGGCTGGTAGTGTTCCCTGATGTGACAAAATCTGCCCCTTCTTGTTTTATACGGTCTGATTTGCTCAGCAGAGCATGCAGTGATGGGTGTTGCAACTTTTTCCCAATGTGAGTTCATGGAGGAAGGTGATGCTCTGTAAGCTTTCCAAATGCAGCACGCTGCAGTGCAGATACTTCACAGGCAGAGCTGGGCGATGACCCCGGGGCGTTTCAGAACTCGTTGTTTAAGGGAAAGCGTCATCTGAGGACATGGTATCGATCGGCTGTTGCCTCCTACTGCTGACATTTAGCCAATGGGGTTTAGGTCCTTCTGCATCTCTTGTAACTAGGCCCTAGGCTGGGGTAACAGAAAGCTTGGCTGACAGCTGGAAGCAGGAGTGGGCTCAGCTTTTGTCTCTTTGCTGTTGTACTACAGCATGTATAGACAATCACGTGCCACTTGTATCGGTGATGTACACGTGATGTGATTTTTTTATATGATGGGCATACTGCATATAGAATCATAGTATCATTTAGGTTGGAAAAGACCTTTACGATCACCAAGTCCAGCTGTTAACTCAGGACTGCCATGTAATTACATGCAATTTGAGAGTTATATGAGACATGCATTAGTTATGTGTGACAGCCATATAGTTCTGTCTGGTACTTTATCACACTCAAGCTCAAATTTCATACTCGCCTGGTTTCCTAAGGGACACATGTTTTGGCGGAAAAATACACATTCTCGCATAGCTTTTTTATTTTTTTAGCTCCTAGGATTTGTAGGAGTTGCTTAGCAATGTTATGGCACTATCTATTAGTCTCCAGATATCTCAAATTCCCATCCTTGTGCTATTTTCTAAACTAAGGGAAATCACAGATATTATTTTTTTTTTTTTTAATGGAATGATTCAGACACATGCTCATTTATTCAGCTGTAGGCTACTTTGAAATGTTTGTGTCATTATTTCTTCTTTGTCTTCAGAATACGGTAAAATGAAAAGGTCACAGATATGGTATCAAACAATAATACGGTGAAAGCTGTTACTGGAGACAAACTCATTATAGTGAGTGCTATAGAAAGGATGCGTTTGTTGATTTGGGTTGTGTGGTGGAAGGTATGATTGAGTATATCACAGTAAGCGTCTGTGCAATGTTTTGGCGTGGCTGTAATGTATTTTATTCATTTTCACAAACAAGAATGAAGCTCTGCAAATTGCAGTGGGACGGTCCCAAAGTCATATTGAGTCACTATGTGTTAAGCAGTCTTCAGTCCCTTACTGAATGCTGCTCACTACTCCTGAGACCCTACAGCAGCACTTAGACATCCAGGGCAATTACATGTACCCAGATCACTGCCACTCTACTGCTTCACCCTTCCTCTGCCTGGCTGTTAGACCTCAAAGGAACAAACATATCAGATGCAAAGACACCAGGAGTAGTCTTGAACCCTGGCAAGAGAATTTTATGCTCCCTGTACCTTTTGGCCATCCCACCTCTGCTGTTGTTGCTTTTGTGCTGCTGGCAATTGCAGCCTTTTAAAGCCTTGTTCTCACTTCCAGTACTGACAGGTGGGGAAAAAGTTGAGGCACTCTTTGTAATTTCAAGTAGAGATGTGAGGGCTTTCACACCGCCTCTGCTAGCCACACATCAGGTGCTGTGCAAGCTGCCCTTGCTCCATCTCTGCCTGAGTGACCAAGGTGGCCTTGCTCAATACCTGCTATGTCTCTGTAGTTAATGAACTTTATAATGCTAAGTAAAGGATATCTTATCCCCTTTTAGAGGTCTTATGGTGTGCTCAGATCCCTAATGTTCTCCAGGAGATCTCAGTAAGATGTGTAGGATATAGAACTCTTATGCATCCCTTCGGCATCAATTCTTTTGTGTTACAAGCAGATCAAATAAATGGATGGCAACAGGACCTTGCTGCTATGTTAATTAAATTACTTATGCTATTTAAGTTTGTATTCTGGCAGCTATGTATTTTATATGTTAGCACATCATGCAGTAAGTTTTCCACTTTCTTTATTGTGTTGTCTGGTTTCAGGTGAGTTGGGGACCTGGTTTCAATTCAACAGAGGAGTACCCCACTAAGGCAGCTAAAACAAAGCCATAGTGCTAGCCTGCTTTCGAAGAACACCTCTCATTCGCTGAAAACAAAACCTCTCAAAGGTGCTCCAAGTGGCATATCAAGACTGCCGGTCAATTTTTAAAAATTAGAGCAAGTCATTGTTCTGGTTTCTGTTTGCTTCATCGCAAGGAAAGCAGACTATTGAGGCTGTACTAGTAAGAAGTCTGTTTATCCCCTTCTTTCTCTTTTTTAATGGGCACATACCATTACCTCTGTGTTAGGGATTCCGGGTAGGCTTTTCCATAAATAGCATTTCCACTAGAGGGCATTCAAAATACTGGTGGCAAGTTTTAGCTGTCCTCTGCTTTGGGCCATGGACTGTGGAAGACCCCAGCCCAGAGAGGTGGATGCTGAGGAGGTGCTGAGGCACAGAGAGTGGGCAAAGTGACATGTATCTGTGCACCATATGTTTCATCCAGCTAGTTAAGTAGAATAATGCCTCAGTGTTGCTTTCTGCCTCTTCCTTACACCTTCAAAGACTTGAGTACAGGAATCTGAAAATATTTTGGGGTTGCCTTCTCCAAAAATAAAGTAATGAAGCGGGCAGGAAGGGCCTTGAATCCCTTTGTGCCTCTTTTAGAGAAGACAAGCATCCGCAGTGCTTTCATTATTCAGACTCTTGAAAAGGCTATTTTGGCTGGTGGAAAGGCTTATCTACCATGGAGCTAGTAAGAATGCAGCAACCTGTATTTACCATAACAAATCTCACTTGAAGTGATCTAGAAACACTTGAGAAAAAAACCACGAGTATACAAATGCTTGCAGCCATCACGTCACTCAGCAGTCACTGAGGGCAGTGACCACCACAAGCCACCCAACTCCAGTAAGCATTTTGCGGAGACAGTGAACTCCAGTGCAAATCCCAGTGCAGGTGGCAGAGCTGACACCCCTCTTGGTGTTTGTTGCTTGGGGACATTTTTGAAAGTTATCACGAGGCTCATGGTGTTCAGTGGCTCACCACCGCTTATCAGGGTCGCATGGTCGCACCCTTTGCTAGAGGTGGTAGCAGTCCCAAGGAGATCCCCTGCACTGTGTAAAGCTGGGCTCAGCCCTGCCCTGCCTACAGGATCCAGTGCAGCCACCTGTCAGGTTATACATTCCAAAACTGAGGACATTTGGTCCTTATGCCTGCATCACTTGTGAGATCTCGTCAGTTGTGGTGGTATAACTTCCATCTAAATGTGCCAGCTTTAAGATGAGTGTATATTATATGTACCTATTTAATAGTGACAGAATTTTGCATAACCTCACTATTGAAAGTGTATGGATCGTGTTATAAGTTCAAGTACTTTTTTTCTTTTTTTTTTTTATTTTTGGTTAAAGCTAATATAAAAGTAAATGAAAAATAACAACCATTGCAATGAAAAGTGTACTTCATAAAACAAATGCTTAAAAAGCCACTTGCTCCAGCTGTGGCTTTTATGTATGAGGATCTCTCAGGCAATTGTATGTGCTTACATAAGAAGTCTTTCACAGCATTTACATTTAAACCAGTCATCATCTTATATGCAGATCATTTATTTGTCCTATAAATCACTGTTGCAGCTAAAAATGAAGATGAGGCTCTCCCTTTCCCAAGCAGTAGGCTGCTAAATAGCCTCACATGTTTGCAGCTGTTATGAAGGTGGGATTCTGTGTTTGACAGTGATTGGGGGTGTGGGGGTGTGTATGTTTTGTTATCTCTGTTTTCTCATCACTAGTGTTCTCTTTTACATTTTCTGACCTGGATAGTTGAGTTACAAAATATGTATTATGGCTATTCTGTAAAACACTGTATTTGAATAAAGGGGTGGGAGTAGGGGGGAAGTAGGGAGCAAAGAAATAAATCCTTCCAACAGTTAAAAATGAGGAAGGAATTCAGCTACCTAGAAATAATCAGAGAAGGGAGGAAATGTCAGTGAAGATTGATCCCTAAGATTGCAGGGAGCAGAAATACTAAGCCAGACTGTGAAGAGGCAAACTTTGAAAAAACAATTTGGAGATGATTCACAGCTGGCACTGAAGTTGGGGCCTCAGAAGTCTCTCTCACACAGATAAACAAGCGAGAAAGAGGCATCTGTTGCATTACAGCTGCCAAGGTCACACCAGCAGGAACAGGCAGAGGGGAAGAAAAAAGCCAACGGTATGGTCCGTGTTCCTTGCAGGGATAACACAGTGCCAAAGAACTATTGCACTGCTAATCATGTGCCTTTGAGACCGGAATGATGTATTAAAATATATATGCTGCCTCAAAAAATAACCCCACAGTGGATCTAAAGTAATGTTTTTGAAAATATATAATCCACTTAAATAGGAAAGTCTGACTATGAGTACACATGCTTGATCTTTAGGGTAAGCAAACCAAAGTGGATACATAATCCAGAAGTGAGAAGGGCACAAGTACCTGCTGTGTTCCCCAGAGTCATGCTCCAATTTAGGCAGGAAAGTGCTATGCAAAATATCTCTAGCTGCGCATGAGCGAGCAGACTTCACAGCTTGCATCCCACGGCTGTCTTATTTGTTTACCATGAGCTGTGGGGTCCTGGATCTTGAAACAGCAGCAAGAAACAGGAAGCGGCAGAATATAGTGCTTCATATAAAACTTTTATAATCACTTTAAACAACCTTCTCAGGCTCAAGTTGAAAAAAAAAAAAAAAAGCAACTTAGTGATGCTTCGGTAATGCACAAATAGCAGCTACACCATGAGAGAGTTATGCAGAGCCACAAGTCATTCTTGCAATGCCCATTGTTTCCTCTGCTGCACGTACCTGCTGTCTCAGACAGCAGTTCTCAAGCTTGTAGGAATATTTTGAAGTGTATCCCCTGTAGGAACAGATATTCATGCAAATAACTAATTAATAGCATTGACTAAATAGACTGGATTTGATCTGTTAAATGAAAATACCACTCCAAATTGCTTTCTTAATGATCTTGGTCATGGGCAATGGAAATGTGTTATATTTTTATCTGTAACTATATTCATAATCTATTATTGCCTCTAGCATGTTCACAGAACCTTTGAAATCTGGAAAATCATCTGAGTGGATCCCCAAGCCACAGAGGTCCTCAATGGAGCCTCTGAAAATTGGTCTGGACATAGAGATTCCCTCGTGACTAACCCTGGGCAGAACCAATATGTTGGAGACAGCTGGAGAGGGGCAACAGTAGCAGGGCTGGTGCGAGATAAAGCTAGCTAATACGTATCCTTAAAGGCCAAAGCTTTTCCCCCCTTTATAATAAAACTATTTCTGTGATGCCCTTTGACAAGCTGAGAAGTCTTGCCAAAGATAGGGATTAATTTGGAACAACAATGAGTGTTCTTGTGGTCTTCTAATAGGAGCAAGGTTGAGAAGCAGTGCTGGGGATGCTGTGTAAGCAACAGAGATGCTCTGCAGCCTCTGTAGGAGTAGGGCTGGTGTCAGCTGATCTACCATCCAAGTGTTTCCAATTCCCAATTCCAACTGGGGTCATTGCTGTGCAATAATGTGATATTACTGTTGTCACATTCTTGGAGAAGGGCAGGGCACAAACCGTGCTTTCAGAACAAAACAAAATTAAATTCTCCCTCTCCAAAGCTTATTCAGATGAACACAGAACAGAAATCTCCAGAATGAACAGCCAGGATGTCTGGCTGCCTCTGCAGCATCTAAAAGCATAAACTCCTGTAATGAGAGTTTTTAAGCATGCAGCCCTCGTGGTTTTACAGCAATCTGTTCTGCTCTGGCATCTCCTATATGAGGAGCGCTTGACCTCTAGAAGGATCTGCAGTGGAGGAGCACAGATCCCTCTGACTTGTGGCATCTGGGCCATAGAGGTGCAGCATGAAGAAGAGATTTGCCATTGCTTTTTGTGTGGATGAGATGTTGGCACAGGGACTCAGGAGAGCGAATTGTTCACCGGCATGCCTTGGCACATCTGAAGGACCATGATGGTGCTGTGGACAGCCTGCTTTGTACAGTTCCCTCCTGTTCCTCTTCAAAATTCTCTAGGAAAGCTGGAATGGTGGGGCTATAGGGCAGTTGCAAATGTATTAAATCAGACTTGGAGATTAAATGGATTTAACTTTTGGGAAGTATGCCACTCTTCTTAGAATAGCATGGGTCAGGTAGACCTTTTTCTCAGATAGTTGCTAGAGGAGCTGCCAGGAGCTGCCAGCCTTGTGTGCCCACCCTGCTGTCTCCATCTTGGAAAGCAGCCCAGCGTATACCAAGCACTGTTGCCCTTGCATCCTGTGGGCCTGTTTGATCCAAGCTACGTCAGTCACCTTTCAAATGACTGAATGCTGAAATCCATGGCTACAACGTTTTTACAGGCTCATCTCACCTTTCTTATAGTGGATGTCTGTGCTGGCAGAGACAGCACGGGATCATAACTCTTCCTGAGTTACCTTACTAACATCTACTACCTCCATAACGCTGCATCCTAAAAAACCTGATGTCCTTAGGACTTTTCCTTTGTAACCTACCTGTAAGCAGGTTTTTCAGCTGTCATAGCTTGCCAGAGTACATGCTTTCCTGGGCCATGTGTCCTCCCTGAATGCAGCAAACCAGCCAAACCAATGGGAACTGTAGGGAGTGTGAAGCTCCGAGGGACTGGCTGTACAAGCAGAGATTGTGTGGTGTGTTCTGCTGGAGGTAGCACATTACCACATCCCAGTTACTAATGGGTTAGACCCATTAAAATTTCAGATATGTAGCTGCCCTTTACCTGGAGAAGGGAGAACATCAGCAGACTCTGCAAAGGTAGAGTTAATGAAGTAGAATTCATTTCTACCCAGTCTGCCCACTGGTTTCAACTTCCTTGATGTGGTAATGAAGGGGGACTAAATAGCCCAGTGTGGCAGAGCCAGAACCCCAGGTTTCAAAGGAGCAGAAGGGTTCTGCATCCAATAACTATACCCACTGCTGCTGCAGACTAATTACTGCCCTTGCATAGTCTATACTCCCTTGAACAGATGCGTGCAGCTGGAGGGATCCCTGTGAGCACAGCCTGCCGTTGGATCTGGCAGAGGGGATGTGAATGCTTCGCACTGACTTCTGAGAGCCCACTGCTGCTTCCCATGAAGGGACTGCCCTGCATCCGCAGACAGCAGAGACCTCTATCTACCTGAAGGGGTGGAATCAAGGATGGTCTTAGCACACTGATCAACTTTAAAACGTTGGGAGCAATAACCGCTTCTTTCCCTGGCATGCGTTGTGGTAATATGTGCTCATAAACAATGGTTGTTGTGCTTTAGTTCCTAAGAGTTCATAGGTCTTCATGGCAATGACTTTTGAAGTTTTTAATCCACCTAATCTTCCAGAGCCATTGCAGCATCATTTTCCATTTGCAACGTGCAAGGTTTGCAATGATCTTTGAGAGTGAGGGAGCTTTGTGCTGGTGGTAGAGATGCTCTCCAATAACTGCAATTAGTGTTTTGAGAATGATTCCAGACCACAATCCTGTTCCTGCCAGTCTCAGGAGAATGAAACACTTCCCTTCTAACAGGAAAGGCTCTAGGACATGTGTGACTAATTTGTTACAAGGTAATTAAAATTTATCTTACTGCAGCACTGCATGATTTTGTTGAAACAAGCACTCTGGGTGAAGATGAGTTGAGAAGCTGGGAACAGTTCCTTTCACCTGTCACTGATTTCTCTCCCGATGGGAGGGAAATGACTGTCTGTCCTGCCATGGTGCTGGGGGAGCTAATTGCTGTCAGCTGTGGGGATGCCATTCACATGGCTGTAGTTGGCACTTTGAACATGCATCTTGGTTAACAGGGAGAGCTGTCTGTGCTCATAGCAGTGCTCCTGAGCTGTCCCAGTGGTGGTATGGTTTGGACTACATGGAGTAATGGAGGATGATCATGACAGGCGTGCAGCTCGTATGACAAGGAGCAAGCCTGGAGGTAGACCCTTCACATAGGCCAGGCAGCTCTTGAAGACAAACCTGTTGCAAATGATGGGTGGTAGGGGATGAACCCTGATGCATCTTCAAACCTGGCAGGGAGGAAACATGTGTTCCCTATATTCCTGTGATCAGCTGGGGTGTTGTGGGGTGGGATGGATGGGAAGGTCATATTTCTAGGGTTCTTATCTGCCAGTGCTTCCTACAATGCCCTAAATGGGACTGTCTGTGTAAATCCTTCTGCCTGGGCAGCTGCTAGGGTTGGTAGATAACTGATTATTGTCCTGTGATATGGATGTATTAATCTTTCATAAGCAATGACTCAGCTAAGCAGTAAAGTTGGTACCCTAAAACAGTACAGAGGTCAGGATGGATGGCCTCAGCCCTGCTAATATGCGAGCAGATTATTCTGTGTTGGTTAGTAATGACTATTTCTGGTACGGCAATGGCCACTGCTTCTTCCTCTAGCATCTCCCCAGGAGATGCTTGGTAACCTCTGAACCCCTTTGATCAAGGAAGGATGGTGGCAGAGAGCTGGAAAACATGACCATCCCTTGCTTACATGTCTTCCTGGCAGTGAGCAGCCACTTAGGGCTATCTGAGGGGATGAAACCCCCTGCACAGGTCAGGTGTGACAGAGAGGTACTGCCAGGCAGAGAGATCAAGGCATTTCAATAACACTGGGGTAGCTGTGCCAAAATGTTGGCAGGTGCAACGAGAACAGTAATGCACCTGTGTAATGAGGCTAAGCCATAGGTGTTTGCATAACTAACTGCAGGACTAGTTAGCACAATCAACTTCTTATGTGTCCAACAACAAGCTTAGTGAGAAAAATCTACATTGTAAGGAAAAGTGGCCATTTCCTGAAAACTAGTGAAAACTGTGTGTCTTAAATTGTTAACTGTGAAAGAACTGAATACACATGGAGAGAGCATGTGAGAGTAAATAGACAGGTACAAATATATTTATTTTCAATAATAGTGAAGTCCGGTGATTGCCCACCTACTGAGGGGTCAGGGACACAGTGTATGGTTTGTGTTCTGAAAGGGTTCTGTTTTGCAGAAATTTCCAGGATATACTGTAAGGAAGTATAAAACCCACAAGATACAGTTTTATTTTGTTTGAATTCCTCTTGGAAAGAAAAACAGCAAAGGTGTGGATTAAAGCAAACCTTCATTACTACCCACAACAGGTAGAAAAATAGACCAAGCCAATTGGAAAATTCAAACTGATCCACTTATATAAGACCTTGAAAGCAATTCTGCTCTGATGGCTGGGGAAAAATGTATGAGCAAGAATAACCTCACTATAAACATATACAAAATATTGGAGCTAAAACTATTGGGACTAAAGAGATGAAATTGCAATGTAAGCTAGGACTATGTCGTAGTATAACCCAGCAAGAGGTTGATACAGGCTGTTAAATTTAAATGTAAATTATTGCTTCTTGTTAGAAAGGTGCTATTCACTTTTTTTTAATGAGCTGTTGCCTGGATCCTGGCGCCTGGGACCAGGCAAGGTTGTTGAGTTTCCTACCAGCACAATTCTGTGTTGCAGATCTTGTATGTTGTAGTTTCTGTGAACTGATGTAATGGTGAAAATGCAGAAACGCTTAGGAGGTGTGAGTAGTACCTAGTAGGTAATCTGTAGGAAAGCTTGGCCTGCCATTGATCGTGTCCATGAACCAAGGGTCAAATTTATCCCAGGTATAAAGGAGAGGTTACCTCTAGCAGAGTTGAGTTGTGTTCCTGGTGAATGTGACCTTGTATAATTAATCTGTGCTGTAAAATTGAGGATCAAATGGAGCATAATCACTTCCTTGTCAGAAAAATGCTCTGATGTTCCCTTTCCCTAGCTGGTTATCCGCAGACTCAGTAGAGAGCCCAATATCACATGAGTGAGAAAACATTTAGCTTTATACAGCACTACAGCACAGGGGCAAGCTCCGGGCTTGATCCAGCCCAGTACACTGGGGAGGGGGTGAGGAGGCGAAAAGCACCAACGTGGCAGGTAGATGTTGCCTGATGTTGAGGTGAGTGAGGGCTTGCATCAGTCCTGAGCAAATACTGAACAGCCTGCGCGCTGCTCGAAGTTTTGCCCAACTATGTGAGGTCCCCTGAGGGTTACTGGAGAGTGGTTCTCGCTTTATGCCTCATGCT
The DNA here is from genome assembly GCF_023634155.1 of Falco peregrinus. Taxonomy (NCBI): domain Eukaryota; kingdom Metazoa; phylum Chordata; class Aves; order Falconiformes; family Falconidae; genus Falco; species Falco peregrinus. The sequence goes on along the minus strand of NC_073725.1, from coordinate 56,165,039 downwards.
CAGGCACACCCCGTGTCACCCCATGCCACCAGCAAGGTGGGCGAGCAGGCTAGGAAGGCTTGTTTTACAGCCCCATCGTGTTGGAGAGATCTCCATTATGACAGGGAGTCTGCAGGGAGCTACAGCAGCATGGAGTGGAGCAGGCAGCACACGCTGGTGTGTCACCCTGCAACGTGACCTACATGGCAGCTGCAAGTGCACAGGAGGCAGCCACGGTATCACAACCACAAAGGGACCCCCGTCACGTCAGGGACATGGACGGGGCCGGGGGAGTCTGGGGGCATGTTTACTTTGGTGAACATGTCACCCTTTGGCTGCGAGGCAAGCAGCTCGCTGGGGAGTGCTGGTGCTTTCTGTGTCACATCGTTGGGCACCTGCTTCCCTGGGAGCGCACGCTGCATCCTCCAGGACTGCCCTGGGAGCGCACGCTGCATCCTCCAGGACTGCCCTGACCGCGGGGCAGAGGCTGCCCTTGGCACAGCTTCCCGTCATAGCCGGGAACTGCCTGGGCACTGAAACCTCTGCGAGTTGGGAGAAGACAAGTGCGTGTCTGCCAGAAACTCCGCATCCACGGGATTCCCGTCGCTAGCAACGCAGGGAAGGCAGGATTTAATTCCCGAGCACAGGGTTCCTGCGGTCCCTTTCCCACAGCTGCAGGAGGGGAGATGACTGCCGAGCTCCAGCTCTGCACATCGCCAGCGAGCAGCACATTGTGCTACGAGGCGGCCGGTGCATGCGCAACGCGCGGGCTGCCGCCGTGGAGGTGGGGAGCGAGGAGGACCACATCGCTGCCTCCCGCTCCGAGCTGCCAGTTGCTGGTTGCCAAGCAGTTATCATTGTTTCTGTGACGATTGCAGAGGCTGTTGCTAATTGAAGAAGCCCCCACAGCATCCTTCTCTCTGCTCCTGCTTCTGCTTTTATTTTAGAGGCTCAAGGGGGAAGACAGCTAGACTAGTGCTTTTTTACATTGCATTTTTATTTATTTCTTTTTGTGGGGGTGGGAAATTTCTCAGCTGGTGATTAAGTGATGGACTAGTTACTCATCCTTATCCCTGTAGTCTTTGTGTGTGTGTGTGCGCGTGTATGTCTGAAAACACACGGACAAGCTTACACACACACACACACACACACACACTGTAAAATCCTGTTTGCCACTGCAGTGGGCACAAATAGGTGAGCATGACTACAGCCAAGGAGCAAAATGCATCAGGGAAACAAGCCCAACAACAAGAACAGGTAATGCTTATTTTCCTCAATTTCAAACAAATACAGATTTGCATTGTATAGCTCTATGTTTCTTGTATGATTTTTTTTTTTTCCTTGAATCTTCTTGGTGTGCATTCCTAAAATTGTCAACTGAGTCACCAGCCAGTGGCAGGAGGAAAGTACTGTGTGGCTGGGTTCAAGGTCTGCTTTCTCGGTGTTGTGGAGGCTGGCAGGGGGAAGCTGAAACTGTGCTATTTTTAACAGCCTGTACCTCTTGCTGAAGGCTATAGAGGTTTGTTCTGTAACTTGTTCCTTACGTGTGTGTGTGGGGCAGGATGCTGGGACGGAGGCCCCTTCTTGCTGGAGGAAGGGGGTAAGGCTTTTTAACAGCCCCTCTGCAGATGGATGTAAAACTGCAAAAGTGGGGTTTAGCTTCTTTGTTGTGCACTTTCAGGGATTTTTATTTTTTTTTTTTTATCTGTCATTTTCTTAGAGGGACACTTCAGAGTATAGCGTGTGCTTAGGCTGTGCGTGTGCAAGTGATGGGGGGGGCAGGAGGGGGGCAAAAAGCAGCTGTAAGTAGGTATAACTCCCGTTGACTTTGGGGAAAATTGCAGTGCTTACACCATATCTGAACTTGACTCATTTATTTCTCTTGGTAGCTGCTTTATGTGTTTCTGTAGAGGCAGAAAGTTAAAGACTTAATTTCCCCTGTCATGCCAGTTTTCTAGAGGGTATTTCTGTCTGACTGCACTTACCAGGACAGGATGAAGTCAAAACTTTCCCTGTCAAAAAAAAGCAGCGGGTGGCAGAAAAAGAGGACAGATCATCAGCTGTAAAGGATAGGCATAGTAGGAAGTGATGGCATAAGGGAAAGTCTGGGTACGATCTCTGAGCTCCATCTGAGGACGCCAAAGGTTCCTGGGCTCCTGGTGCACCGGCAGATCAGCAGCTCCATCCTCACCGGCACCCGCTTGCCCTCCCTGTGCTCGGCCCCGTGCCTGGGGGGACCGCGGCGGAGCCCGTACGCTCCAGTTCTTCAATTTTCGTCGTCTCCTTAAGACATTGGAAGTTCACCGCTTTAATCTTCGGTTAGGACAACACAGGAGGATAATTTAAACAGATCTCTCAGGGCACAAATTAATTCTTAAATTAGTTCTTCCTGGCTTGATAGGCTGAGTGCCTCGCACGTTGTTTTTCTTTTTTTTTCTTTTTATCTTTTTTCTTTTTTTTTTTTCTTTGTGCTTTATTTTAGAGAACTGGGGAAGGGAAAAGCATGGAAAGACATGAGGCACCACAAGTAGCATCATATGATCAGCGTTTTCTGGGTGACATTTTACTAATGGCCAAAAGAGGCTCAATGGTTCAGTGAAAACAAGAAAACAACTTTCATACTGAGAGTAAAGAAACTGTGTCTTCATCTAACCTTACATCTGTCAGGCTTCTCTGTCTGTTGCTTTTAGAATGTGCATTTTTGTCACTGTTTGCTGCAGATTAAAATCAGTCTCGCTGTGTTTCTGGGAGGCAGGGGTGTGTAAGTGCCGTTTCTGAACAAAGAGAGCTGTGGGGCTGTCCCCTCCTCCTCCGTAAAGCTGTGTAAAAGTGTCGGGGGTTGTAAGTCAAGAAGTGTAAGTCAGCTGCCTTTTATAAAGGAGCAGTGGTTTTGTTTCAGGTAGTGTTACCTGCCTAATGCCATTTTGCTAGTGGTATGCCGTGTCTTTGCTACTTCGCTCTTCACATATGAAGTATAAAATGCCCAAAATAGGTCTTTGGTATTATACAGTCTTGATTGAATATATTCTGTGACTGATTGAGTTGCAATTATACCCATATGGTATGCCTAAATATTCTGAAAGTACATGCTCTCTCAGCTCTGCTCTAGTGTGAGCATGAAATAGAAATATCAAGCATATATAAATATCAATGATATCGATGAATATTAACGTTTGAGTCTGTAAGCAACTTTGCTCACTCCCATAATTTCTGGTTGGTTGTTTTCACAATACATTATTAGTCAAATGGCTTGGCACTGGGGGGTTGAATCCAATCTGTGTCCATTGATTTGAGTGCACTTTTATCTTCCAACACCAAAACCAGATCTAAAGCCTTATTTTATTTCAAACAGTTCATAACTGAAAAAGGGTTCTATCCAAATTCTACTTCCAGCTGAAATTCTATTTCCAGGCTTGAGCATAACAAGAATTCCTGAGATATTTTTTTTTCTTGCTTAAAACTGATCAAGAAACTGAAAATTGTAGCTGGGAGAATATTGAAGGCAAAGTGCTAGTCTGTCTTTAGAGGGACTGAGTTTTTTCTCAGAAGCAGCGGCTGCTGTCATAAGAGATTGTGACCATCCTTTTTCAGTATTCCTTGCTGTGGCATTCCCTGCATCCAGACACATGCAAGTGACACAGTTGGCTTAAGTCTATGCTGTGTCCTTCCATGCTAACCCAAACAGGTGCTGGGCACAAAAAGATACTGCAGGAACAGAGCGGGGAAAGTTTGAAAACGTCTGCAGAAGCTTTGTAGGCATAAATTTAAAAATCTAATTCAGACCCATGTGCCTATATGCAAATAAAGTTCTGTCTTGAGATTTGCAAAAATTATAATAATTAGAAAATGATTGGGACATGGAGATAAGCAATGCACTGCCTTACCTGCTTGAAGCCAGGTAATTAACATCTCTTTCTTCCCTTTGTTAATTAAAAATTTTTCAATACAGTTTCCTTCTGATAAGCAATGTTGCTCACCTCCACGCCAGTTAAATTATTCAGAATTTTAATCATTTATCTCCTTGCTTATCTGTTTCCTGGGTCTGAACTTTAAGTCTTTTGGGCATCATGTGCAGAAAACATTCTGTAAGTGATATGTAATACTGTCTCTTACTGTCACGTTGTGATTGCTTGATCAAGATGTAAGTTGAATGTGGTTGCCTCTGTAGGCGTAGGTGCTTTTGACACAGCTATGGTTTCTTGTTCAGATGGCTGGAGCTGGATGCCGTGCAGTGTACGGTGATTACAGTTGGCTTTCAGCTGGACCCCGTGCTCAGAAGTCTGTAGAAAAGCAGCAACCACTAATAGACTTGGGATCTGGCTCAAGAGGACGAGTGAATCTTGTTCTCTGTCTTGGGGATTGTTAGCTGGATGTGTGAATATACCATTAAAACGACTTTTCCATTAAAAAAAAAAAAAAAGGAGAAGAAAATAGCAACAACAGGTCAAGTGCTGGGTCAATGTGCTTTAGTAATTTACTTTGACTGAAGATCCTTGTGTTTTAACACAAGCCTGTAAATTTGTTATCTTAGTTTAGCCCAGTTCTTGTTACTTTTAATGGCCTCTGGGAATGCAAATAGCTCTACAGTCATACATAAAAATGAGGAGGCTGAGTTTTTTTATGAAAATGTGGTAATAGGCATAATGCTAAAATGAGACGTTTAAGTATTTTTAAAAATGAGTCAGCATATCAAGGATAACAGAATCACAGATTCTCAAAGAACACCTTTTATAAAATATACTTAAAGAGTTGATTGGTTAATTTGGTACTTGAACACTCAGAATAAATGATTTTTCCCATTTCTTTTTCTGTATATAGAACTATCATGGACTTGCAGGGAGCGAGATCATGTCCTAGACAAGGTTGTTAATCATTGTTTGCATGCAGGTCCATGCAAAAGATCAAAAATTAAGTAAGAAGGAAAAATAGCTTGAGGGCTGCCTTTTATTGAAGTGGGGTCCATGGAGGAGTGGAGTCAGATCAATAGAACAGTTCTGCCTATTAGTTGTCATTAAGGTAATCAATGTTGAATTTTACGGAACAGGTGGAATATCAAATAGTAAGTGTCTTCAAGTGGAGACAGAACACATTTAACTTGGAAAACCTAGACCAGACTCAGGAATAAAATGATGGAAAGATTAATATTTCATGCTTCTAATGTTCCCCTGCCACTCTGTACTTCACAGAAATAGCCTGTAGTAGCTTGAAGAGTGAGTACAGTTGGAGTATCTAATATACCATGCTGAAATGTGCCTCTATTTGAGTAAATTTATCCAAATAAGAAAAAAAGGGTGCACTTTAGGTGCATTATGCAGGTTCTTCCCATACATACTTATAATTCAGGTAATTCTGGGATTCTTGCAGCAAGGGTTGTCAACCCCTGTGCGCCCTGACGTCTCCCTTGAAGGTCATAAATATCCTCAAGCATCGTGAGATAAGTCCTATGCTGTTACCTCATTCCCAAAGTAGATTAAACTTAAAAATATGGGTATGCTTACATTGGGAAGTAGTGTGGACCCACCCCATGAGAGTGAGAGAGATGGTATTGAGCTCCCAAATATGCATTTTTTCAAGCTAGTTCCAGACTGGTGTGAGTGTTCATTAGTGGTTGAACAGCATCTTCTCATTTAGCTTCATCCAAAAGGAAACTAGTCTGTGTGCTCTGAAGCCACTATAAAATACGAGTTAGAGCGTGGTGGATAGGAACAACTGGGAGATTTGGTCAGTAGTGCAGTTCTGAATTGAACAAAAGTACTAGATGCACCCCACGTGTCTTTAGTAGGGATGGGGGAATACAGTTAAATAAATGTAACTTAATGTGAGCTATGTTCCTGTGTCTGAAGATATTCTTAAATGGTTGGTTTGTTTGTTTGTTTCTGTGAGGTGTGACTTAAAATCATTTGAGATCTGCTCTGCTTACCTGAGTGCTGTCTAGAAAATTATCATCCCTGGGTGCCAAATGTCTTAGTTCAACATGCTGTACCTGAAATACTGGAATAATCCTGATTCTCTGTGACACTAAAGCCTCCTTACATCACATGAGCAATACAAATTGGGTCCAAAGAGTGCAGGACTCCTTCACCTTGTAAACAGGCTGCAGTGTGCGGCTGGTTCAGGCACGTATTGTAAGTTATGAATTTCATCTGTCGAGATAGGGAAGGGACTTCACCCTTTTATTTGTCAACACTATCCCTGGTGTATTGTAGACCACAAAGAGCCACTACTGAATCCTTTACATTTTCTTAGCAAGGTTGGAGATGACGCGTCTATGTTCGGAAGCAGGCTGAGCTGCGGATTTGTTACCAGAAAGCCCTGATTTGCAGTGCCACTAGCTGGCACCGTCAGACTCCCCACTGCAGCACCCCAGTGCCATAAAAGCCACGGAGAGGAACTGAAGAGCAGTGTGACATACCTCTGCAGTACCCAGATTCAACAGTGGGCTGAATGGAGCTTGGCCTGGAGCTGTTGAACAGGTGGGAGGGAGTATCCCAGGAGATGAGCTAATTTAGCGTATTATCTCAGTGACTTGTGATAGCAGAGCTCCTACGTTCTTGGCTGGAGATGAAAACTGTCAAATCCCAAAGGTGAGTCCCTGCTTGTGAGAATCCCTCATTCTCACTGACTTGCTGCAGTATTCTGGCTCTGGTTATTACAGCTGTGCAGAAATCAGGGAACTATGTCCGCTTTTGGACTGCGTCTGCCAAAGAGAAGGGGAAGAGGAGAAACCTGACTCACTTGCATAAAAACCAAAGGATTTTTAATTTTTTTAGGGTTTGTTTTTTTTTTTTAGTTTTACTGGAACTGTTTAGTGTTAGCTGTTTAAGCACATAATTTTTTAAAAATAAAATTGTTGATATGAGATAGCACTTCTTTTTTCTTGATAACAATTCTTGTAAATTACATCTCCTGTTGTAGACCCAACACAGGCTTTCTCCAGGAAGTCATAGGGAACATTTGTGTTTCATTCTATTAATGATATCTAATCTATTTCTCAAGAGGTTAAATTTCCGTAATAGTGCTGCTGAGGATACTGTAGTCAAGAACATGAAATTGCATCAAACTGGCAGCCTTTTCAAGCTGTTAATTTGCCACCAGGAATGCAAGCAGCTGAGCCATGGCAAGGGGGAGACAGAGATAGAAAGGACCATGTCTGGCATAAAACTGGAGTCTCAAAATGAGAAGGCTGTAGGAAAGCTTTTTTGGTGTTCAGTACTGAAGTGGAAGTGCTTCTGGAAGGCTTCAGACGTGTCAAGACCGTGCTCTAGTTGGTGATCCTCTAAGTACACCACTTCTAAGGGTTGGTATACTTCCATAGGATGCTGCTTGAGATTAGCTATGCTATATGCTTTGGCTGTACCTTGATAGGTCAAGTGGGAGATGTTCTGCCACTTGTCTTTGGGACCGTGCTGGTTGCTGCTGCTTCCTCCATTCCTGGCAGAGGTACCCTGTGTTGCAGTCTTCCTCATTAAGTCTTGCTTTTGCTGTTGAGTCAAGATAGAATAATTTGTCTCTGAAGTTCACCAGTTATCTAGGGGTCATGTGAGAGTGTTTGAGCCCTACAAGAAAAAAATTTTCTTAGATTTCTATTTTTTTTTAAACTTTTACCTCAGAGCATTGGATCCTTCATTCCAGTGGTGGTCCATTAGCACCACTGTGCATTGCTGCAGTCATTTTGTGAACAAAGGTTTTTCAGTTCTTACGCCTTTAACGCTGCTTCTTTGTCACCTTTATCATGCATTAACTTGCGGTGAATTATGGTCACTTTGGATGATATGAGAGAAGGTAGGACTTTTTAAATTATGTAGCATACAGTAATATATATTATTTATGTAGTTTATTCTGCATGTTTTGCATTCAAGTCTTTTGTTCTTTTGCCCTTTCTGTTTTCCTTCCTTTCATCCTTTATTTTGTCCTTCTACCCTGCCTTGTGTGATTCTTAAATGAGATTTAAGCAAGTGAAATAGATTCAGAGAATGTCAGCAGAAATAGAACAGGAAAGTTGAACACATTTCTCCAAAGGGCTGCTGCAGCTGTGGGGAAGAACTGACTGCAGAAGTGAGAGGAGTGCATTAAGCAAGTTTGCAAAACCTTTGTTAAACAGAAATTTGGAGAGGGACCTATATTTGAAATCAATGAAGGTGATCAAGAGTGGAAGGGTGAGTTAGTATCTATTTCTGATTCCAGAGCAAAATTTGAGTGGGATTATCAGGTGGCTTTGAGTGACAGCTCAGCTGGTTGGAGCATGGAACCTCGTGCTTCTTGTGCTGCAGACTTCCATTGCAGCTTTGAGCAAGAGTGTTAGACTTAGGTCCTCAGTGGCAGTCCGCAGCTACTCTTCTGCTCAGATATTCCATTGAAAAAAAAAAAAAAAAGACCTTGGATTCTTGTGAGGATAACTGCATGAAATACAAAGTTCTGAAATACTGTAGTAACTCAGGCTGCACAAGTAGCTGAGATATCAGAGAGACATACTCCTTGACGTTTAGAGAATGTAGGGAAAGGGTTATAGGAGAAAACCTGAAAGTTAAAACTCATTCTGAAGACATAGATATGAATAAAAATTTCAGCAGAAAAAGATCAAGATAAAAGTAAATCCTGGCAGGACTTCAGGTAGTTATAAGCAAACTTGCAAATGAGAGAGATAATGCACAGAATTATGGGATTGTGCCTGACTCTAGGATTTTGGGAACTTGAATCAATTTTATATTTTGAGGTAAGATAGAGATGCATCCTTGCATTCGCTGTTCCATAATGCAATTAGACCTTTTCCGAGAAGGAGTAATTCAATTTTTTCAATAGGAATACTGTGGTGTCATTAGGAGCCATAGAGATTAAATGCAAAAGTGAATGGGGGGATGATGAACCAGGGATATGTGTGGTCAAAGGTAAAAACAAAATCTGTCAGAAGCAGGGGCTAGATGCTGAAGTTTGGGGGCCAGGAGGTCAATAGAGAGCATCTTCCTGAAAGTCAGGATGAGACTATGAGCCATGGCTGGAGCCCAGAGCCTGGCACTTGTAGAGAGAAAGCCCTAACAAAAGTTGTGGAAGTTGTGGAGAGAGCCCTTAAGTGTGATGGAAATGGAGAGGACACAGCTACTTCTCACCACCATTGGTGAAAGTCCTCCACAGGTCAAGGAAAGTGAGAGAGGAGGAGTGGGCTAGAGAATAACTCTTAACTATCTAGAGCAGAAGTAGGATTGGTTTTGGTGGTGAAAGGGGCTTGTGGAGGAAGAAGCTGCAGGTAGGCAGGTGGTTCATAAGGAAGTAGGGAACACATGGCAGCACCCTTCCCTGTTCCACAGGAAGGTGGCAGCAGGAGCAGTGAGGCAGGGAGAGGAGGAAAATCAGCTATGGCCACGTTGTATAGGGTTATGGTTAGGGTGATGGTCCGTTGTCAAACAGCCCGGTTGTACAGAGCTGCAGTGACTCCTGTCATTCCCAGGAATGCATTCAGTGGAAGATCTCAGCAGGCTTTGCGACCTTCCTGAGGGCTCACAGAGCGGGACAGTGGCTGCTCTCCATGCAGCATGTGGGTGATGCGGTGGCACCAACAGAGGAATGAGATACAAGGTGAGGGCTAGCTGCAAGCCTTGTGTGACGAGGGAGTTCAGGGCACTGCCTCTTCTCTTGCCTTTGCCAAGTGTTGGAGTTGTGGCCTTGGGCAGTGCTTTGTCTCAGTATCTCCATCCTGTAACACACCAGTAACTGTTTACTTGCCGGCCTGGAGTGAAATGGTGAAGATGGCTATATTTGCCAGCTTTCAGATACCCTGTGTCTCTTCAGAAATACCCTGCCTTTAAAATAAGTGCTTAAGTAACACATTAACCGAAGTCACTGCCTTCTATTCCTCGCATAGGGGGGTGCGGTGGGGAAAGAGCCACAGCTCTCTTTGCCAGGGGAGAAGATATCCAGAAGAACAAGAGGAAGAAAAGGGTTAAGGTCCTCTTCTCACCCAGGGAAAGAGCTCTGCTTCCCTCATCCTCCTTTGTATTACCATCCCTGAATGCCCGGGTTGCCTCTGCCCCTACTGCTGCTGGAACAAGGTGTTTGTGAGACAGCCTGTATGCTGTACGCGTGATGTATGGTAACTGGCAAGCAATGTATGGCTATCACTGTTACAAGGTATTGTGATACTGTGTTGTGATAGAAATGGCAGGTGAAAAGTGCAGACAGCCCATGATTTCTTAGAGTGGGATTTGTCCCAGTCTGCTGGACAACATCTGGTCACAGAGGTGTAACAGAGACTCTGTTTTGGGATCTTGTTAAATAGCCCTGCAGTGCCAGCAGTGTGGCTGTGCCTCCGGGCTCAGCGCTGTGGCAGGAGAGGATGGCAAAAGGATGGAACAATCTCCCTACATCCCTGCAAGTGAGGAGTGCTGTTGGAAGGCTGTCTCCATGACCCTGTCTCCATGACCACCTTAAAAAAGCCAAATTGCAGATGATCATGTGCAGAAGATAGGCCAGTTTCCTTAGAATTGGTACATGCTGGGATGGAGAGACTTAGTCCATGGGATCCTGAGGAGTCACCAAGGGAGCAGGAACGTGGTGACATCTTCTCTCTGCTGGTGCCTCAAACTTGGTGTGTCCCTTACAGCTCTTTGGTGGACATACACGCTGCCACCATCCCCATGTGGGAAAGCCTCCTGCCCTCATTGCATCTGCTTGTACAGGTGTGAAGACCCAAATCTAAGCAGAGCGGGGAATCATCCCTGAGTATGTCTCGTGGTGAAGAAGGATGAGACAGGCTGAAGCACGCACTTAGGAGGAGTTAAGCTGAGCTTACACATTAAATGATCTTGTGAAAACCCATTAGCAAGGGGGAGAGGAAGAGTTTGTGCAAAATAGTAAACAAGCAAATCTGAAGGCTGAACTGTTGTTTGTTTGTTTGTTTGTTTGTTTGTTTTTTAACCCTTCAGCTTTACATCCTTACCTTTGTTGGTCTGAAAACAAATGGCTGTTTCTTTTATTGTTTGTAAAAACCGAGAGAGATAAAAATAAAATCAAATTTTATATAAAGATTCACAATGCTTTGACTAAAGTAGTTTGTATTATTGCTTAACTGCTGCTGAGCTTGAACTTGGAGAGATAATAAGCCTTCATCTGAAGCAATTAGTCTGCAGTTTTTGACTCCATTACCTTCACTTATGTCTGTAGCAAATAGTTACATGCAGATACTTAAGGCTTTGTTATAGTATATTATTGTCAAAAGTTAAATCACAATATAGACATTAATTTATTGTTAATTTAGCTTGTCAGAGTTACCACAAGAAACATGTAATTGACTGGGGGTGAATGTATACAGTAGCATATTCTGTGGAATGCATTTGGGGTCTTTAATTTAGCTTAATCACACACTGTGACCAACCTCTCAACTCTTTCTGTCTAGGGTTTAAAGGGGTCTGATACTTAATCTTAATGTGGTTGTAGGATTTAATGAATGGTACATTAAGCTGTAACTATCCTTAAGTGTGCTGACAGCTTTACACTTTTATCTTTCTGTTTTCACGGCTAGGAGCAAACAGGTTATTTTCAAGTGCATATGCAGTATTCTGTGATTACTGGTAGAAAGAAAGTCAAGGATGGACAGGGGAAACATATTCCAACTTCGCTCATACCAAAATGAGAGAGAGAAGAGGCACAAAGTCGTAGGGTTTTAACTGTACAAAATGGTCTATGGCAAGGCAGATGATATAGCTTGAGGGATGTAGTAAGCAAAACCTTCAGGGGTTTTATTATTCTGAGATACTGTGGTACTACATGAAAAGGAGGAATTGCTCAAGGTGGGGAAGGATAATGAAAACTTCTTTATTTTTTATTACCTAAATTTCATATTCTGTAGATTCCATTGCTCTGAGTGTAATAAGCATTGACTAGTCCTTGTAGCAGGAAATTTGTACCTAAACTTCGTTTCTTCTAGTTAACAAACCCTGGCAATTCACAGTTTAGTAGAAACTAATACTAGCAGCATTCTTTTTTATAATTTTCATGTTCCAATATCTGTGATGTAAAAGTTAATTTACAGACATTGCTGAGAACGCTGATCCATTGAATCTAATGAGTATTTGAGATTAATCTTTGTGAGCTTAATCGTTGGAGGCTTCAGTGGCATTAAATTGAATTCTTTTCCATGGTCTTTTCCTCATAAGGTATGATACATGGTTTTACATGGATTATATTGATGCTTGACTTTGCTGTTGCAAGTCGTGCTATAATTAGAAGTTTTATTCCAACAATCCAAGCTAAACTAGCCAGATAAAACAGAGCAGTTGTGAATGTATGGGACAGCAAAATCCAAGGAGAAATTGATTGAAATAGCCCTGGTAAATACATAGCACATAAAGTTTGTCCATTGCTAGAATGTATATTGATTAGGAAATGTTTTGACTTTCCTTGCTGAAGGCTCTTCAGTTCTCTCTTGTTCAAATAGATATCTGCTGGTGGGACTAGCTGACTTAGTTGCTACTTATTTACTTAAGAAATGTAACCTTCCTACCCATAACATCTTTAAGGTTGATAGCAAGTAAATAGATGATGTCTTTGCTCCTTTGGCTTTGCTCCTTGTTTACAACCTGGACTTTCTAATGCCCTTCTGAGAGATTAAGAGACTGTGTTGTTATCTACTAGGCATCTTTCACTCAAATGTGTTGAGGAATTCAGCACTGATACTGGGCTGCATGTTGACAGAGTATCCCTGTAAGATAATTTTAAGGAATTCTGGAAGGTGAATTTATCTAAAATGTTATGAAGAGATGGTTGGAGCAAGTGGTTAAATGGAAAATAAATCTATTGACTTCAAGCCTTGAGCTGACCCCTGTACCATCTTTCAATAGTCTGAAAACCCATATGTAGAAAATTGAGGCTTTAAGTCTGCAAGAGCAACAAACTTAGAACTGTTTTATTCCAGCTGGCCCATTCTGTTTTCATGTGATTTTTGTGATAGAAAAAGCTGATAGCATAAGTGGCTCTTCTCTGTACTCTTCTGTCACGATGGGGAGAAATGCTTCTTTCAGAAGTCGAATTTCTCTTAGGTACTCAGATATGTGAACTCTTATGGAGCTCTGTCTGAGAATGGACTTCAGGATTAGGACCACAATATAAATCAGGCTGTGTTTACATGCTGGAATAAGTTTGCAGGCCTGGTTTCCTCGTCATTTGTTTCAGAAGATTCATTTTAGCACCCATTGGCTCCCATCCTCTTGCTTGGGAGGAAATACTGCACACGTTGGTCCTCTCCTGACCTCGAGGTGGGAGGTGACTACAATGCACTTGAGGATCAAGTCAGTCCACTGCCAAACCTCCATGCTAGATAGTGTTCTTCCTATAAATTCCTGTAGTTTCCTATAAATTCTTGTAAGTTGCTATAAATTTTAGAACTTCCTCAGTCAGTTATAATGCTCTTAGCATTTTGGGTGGGTCAGTAAATAAATTGTCATCTTGTATGTCATGCCAGAAGGGAGCTTTTTTTTTTTTGCTCTTCAGCATCCTGCTGTGAATTCCAGAAAGACTACAGTGATCAATAGCACACAGCCACTGTCACAGGCTAAGTTTTAAGTCGTCAGTGTTCACCCTGCTGTAAATTAGAGCAGTTTGAAACTATGATGCATAGGTTTTGTTCTGTAAAATGCAGTTCATTCATGCAGGGATATTCCCACTATATCATCTAAATCAAAGTATTCTGGAGGCACCTTTCAAATTTCCATAGAGTTCTGCCTGGGGATACAGGAGTTGCTGACTGAGAGCTTATGGGTCAGGATTAAAGCAAGGGGTGGGGACAGGTGACATTATGGTGAGGATCTGCCATTTTTGAGAAGGGAAAAAAGGAAGACCTGGAGAACTACAAGCCAATCAGTCTCACGTCTTCGCCTGTCAAGGTCATGGAGCAGATCCTCTTGGAAGCTATGCTAAGGCACATGGAAAATAAGGAGGTGATTGATGACAGCCAACATGGCTTTGTAAGGGCAAATTGTGCCTGGCAGATTTGGTGGCCTTCTAAAGTGGTGTTACAGCATTGGTGGATAATGGAAGAGCAACTGATGCCATCTACCTGGACCTGTGCAACGCAATTGACACAACATCCTTGTCTCTAAATTGGAGAGACACGGATTTGACAGGTGGACTGCTCAGTGGGTAATGAATTGGCTGGGTGGTCACGCTCAAAGAGTTGTGGTCAACAGCTCGATGTCCAAGTGGAGACCAGTGACTAGTGGCATTTGTCAGGGGTTGGTACTGGGACCAGCACTGTTTAATGTCCTTGTCGGCAATATGGATGGTCGGATCAAATGCACCCTCAGTAATTCTGCCAATGACATCAAGATGTGTACTGGGGTCAACATGCTGGAGGGAAGGGATGCTGTCCACAGGGACTTTGACAGGCTTGAGAGGTGGGCCTGTGAGAACCTCATGAAGTTCAGCCAGGCCAAGCACAGGGCCCTGCACATGGATCGTGGATCAAGGCAGTCCCAAACACAAATACAGACTGGGTGGAGAATGGATTGAAGGCAGCCATGAGGAGAAGGACTTATGGGTGCTGGCGGATGAGAAGCACAACATGACTGGGCAATGTGCATTTGCAGCCCAGAGAGCCAACTATATCCTGAGCTGCATCAAAATAAGTGTGGCCAGCATAGGTCAAGGGAGGTGATTCTTCCCTTTTCTCAGCTCTCCTGAGACCCCACCTGCAGTGCTGCATCCAGCTCTGGGGGCCCCAACGTAAGAAGGACATGGACCTGTTGGAGTGAGTCCAGAGGAGGGCCATGAAGATGATCAGGGGGCTGGAGCACCTCCCTTATGGAGACAGGCTGAGAGAGCTGGGGTTGCTCAGCCTGGAGAGGAGAAGGCTCCAGGGAGACCTTCCAGCAGCCTCCCAGTACCTAAAGGGCCTACAACAAAGCTGGAGAGGGATTTTCTTAAAGGGGCCTGTAGCGATAGGACAAGGGGGAATGGCTTTCAACTGAAAGAGGGGAGATTTAGATTAGATATAAGGAAGAAATTCTTTGCTGTGAGGGTGGTGAGACACTGCCCAGAGCAGCTGTGGGTGCCCCATCCCTGGCAGTGCCCAAGGCCAGGCTGGACGGGGCTTGGAGCAACCTGGGCTGGTGGCAGGTGTCCCTGCCAGTGGCAGGGGGGTGCGAACTAGGTGATCTTTGAGATGATCTTTGAACCCAAACCATTTATGATTCTATAAACCATTTATGATTCTATGTTGAACATGTCTGGACCATAAGTCTAATTTTACTTAAGGATTTATATGCATCTACATTAAAATGGAAAACCAAAAAAGATTGAAATCAAGATTTGATGGAATGGGAAGTTACCAAATCAAAAAATTCTCATTGTTCTAAAAATTATTTCTGCTGCCAAAATATGCAATAAGCTTCTGGTTTTATTCTTACGGGTTTAAAATACCTGAAAACTGGAAGTTTGTCCGTTTGTGATACAACTGGAGTTAATTACACCCCTCAGTAAATATTGAAAAGGTCTTCCCCATCTTGCTCTAGGAAAGAAAAGAGGGCTTTTGTTGCTACTTCTGTAATAAAAATTTCTGGGAATACTGTTTTATGTACACAAAGATATGAGGTAATTGACCTCAACAGGCCATGTAAAATACACATGAGAAATAACATGTACTTGAGGCTAAAAATATAAGCCTAAATCAATCCAAGTGGGATGCTTGTTGCTCATGCTACTTCTAGTCCTCTCACTGAAACTAGAACTTATTTCTCTTTGTTTTGTTTCCCAAGTAGTTTCTTTGTCATTTTTTCTTGACCTCTATGAAAAAGTTTGAGTAAGAATCAATTCTTTATTCATCTAAGTTGCTATGGCATGGTCTACTGTAATACCCAAGTTGTGTGTAGTCCTGCAAGAAGAAGAATAGATGTGGCAGAAGTTTGGGGAAGCAGTTAATGAGACTATAATGAAGCTACACGAGTGTGCTGTTTCTCGGGGGAGTCACTGTGTAGGGACACAGTGATGAACATTTTTCAAACCATGTTCCAGATTATGTTTCATTCTATTCTACCCAGACTCATATTTTTGATCACAAATGCCTATGGGTTGCAAGAAACACAGACTCTGATATCCACTGAACTGATGTTTTGTCTTTCCTTGGCCCATCTTTTGAGAAAATGCCTTGTGTCAGTCAAAAAGAAGATGTTTTTGTGAGGAAAAAGGGATTGCCTTCTTGCAAGCTATTCACCAAATACTGTTTCTACTTTTACTTGTGGCTGGCTGCTTGTCAGGTGTAATGCATAACTTTTATTTATTTTTATTGCTGAAACTGCTGATAAAACAAGAGATGACAGTTCCTATGAGGCTGAATTTAGGTGACACTCGAATGTTTATATTTCATTATTTTTCATTGTCTTGACAGTTTCCATAGAGTTTCTTTCTATCATATAAGCCTTCAATTACCAAATGAAGATTAGTCCATGGCCCCAAGCCAAAAATTTTTTGAACAGCATTTTTTATATTATTCATCAAACTTGTATAATATAAGTAACTCCAGAATAGATCAACTTCAGCTAAGGCATTCTTCAAGGCTGGTTGTGATGTCAGTGTGCAAAAGGGGAGACCGAACTCTGTCTGAAAAAGGTGTGGCATTCACTTGTGCTAACTCTGTTTGCAAAACGTTACCTATCATTACTTTTTCCTTTTGCTTTCATCTCCTGGGAAGGAGGGAAGAATACACAAAAAACACATATTAAGCCAGACTATTAGCTTAAGCAAACAGATAAAAAAATAAAATCATTGGTGTCTGCTTTGTGAATTTCCAGGGAGCGAGAGAAGACTAGGAGCTTTCTTTAAAAAAGAAAGAAAGAAAATCCACCTGTGACTCCTGCCTGCAGGAATGATGGATTTAAGGGAAGACAAATTTTTTGCAGAAGTAGCTGCGGCCGTTGCTAGTCTCTGGGATCGCCTCCTCCCTGCCTGAGCGGGGGTTTGTGGAGGGGTCGGGAGAGGGAAGGCAGTGGCTGCCTGTGGCATTTGTCCCCCAGGTACCTCGCTGCGGCATGCTCCGGCACCAACACCGCGGCAGAGGCAGATGGCTGAGGGTGGCACTGGAGGCTCACGTCCATTTTTAGCAGCAGATCCCAGTGCCTGCTAGCCATTTACTCTTTTGGTCAGTTGGTCGATGCTTTAAACTTTGGCCACATATTCAGCTTCTAAAAAGCTAGGGTAGCTCCTGATTATTTTAATTTTTTTTAGAGCAATTGGGACAAATATCCTTCTGGGTTTTTTCTCGGTCGTGCCACTGAAAGATGTGATCCTGTTTTCTGTGAAATGCACTCTGCATACACAAAACACAGCTATAACTACTGAATGAACAGCAGAGTCCTATTTAGGTAGCTGGGATTTGGCAGGAGATGACCAGTTAACACAAAAAGCCAGAGAGAAAATCAAATAGTTGTGGGAGATGTTGAAAGTAACAGATAAGAAGAGGTTGGTTGCAGAATTTTGATTCTACACAATAAATTACTGCTGGCAAATTGAACTGTTGCCTGCTTTTGAGTGACATTAGAGAGCTGGAAATAATGCACATTTTGGCCAGGTGATCATATACTGTCTTTTATTGACAGGCAAGTAAAACTTGAATGAGGAAAAAGACTAATTAATCACTACTGCATGTAACCTTTAGCAGCATGAAACAGCTTTTACATTTGAGTCCTAGTGTGCAGTATTTATTTAAATTAGGTCTGGGTGGGTTGGTTTTTTTTTTTTCCTGTAAGATCCAGGAATAAAACACATGAAAATACTTGGGGGTGTTTTAGGGGAGCCTAATAGAGTGAGGTGTCCAAGTCCAACTGAAAATGACAGTCTCAAATATCTGAGCTTTCTGTATACCACATAGCTGGTTAATAATGCCCTGGGGGGAAATTGTTGAGTCCTGATAAATTGTTGAGCATCCAAAAGCTATTCTTGGTCTCGCTGGGGACCGCTGATAGCTCAGTGCTCTTGAAAATCCAGCCAATTATGTAGGTGCTTATGCACAGGCTTTGAAGGCTCACTTTTCTTGTGTATTAAAAAGGATGATTTTTTAAAAAGCTTTCTGCCCTTACTGGCCATTTATTTTCCCCTCTGTTTTCTTTTGAAAACACCTAAAAAGGTAACACACATTTATCAAATACATTTGAACTGCTGTGCGGTCAAATTATGGCATGTGATGCTGAGAAACTGAGGGTAGTCTGTTCGTCAGCATTAAGAAGGAAAAGGTAGCAGTTTCTCAGATTTTAGGGCATTAGATAATCCTGTTGAGCTCTTTTTCTTTGCATCTAAAGGATAATAACAGAACTGAATTGCCATTTTAGTGATAGAATATAGTTTGTTTTCTTTTTCAATTGGGATGTAACAGACTTTGAAAGACCTCAGGACAGGAGATGCTCTAAAATAACTATTTATACTATTAATGATAATGAAATGTAATTATAGGGTTATGTTATTTAAATATAGCCTCCCTACAGAAAGGTGTGTGTTGCTAAAATGGCACTTTCCACATGTAATAATAATACCTAATGCATTCTTCGTGCTTTATGTCTTCAAATTGCTTTAAAAAATATTCTTTCTGACATCTCAGTAATGTAGGTAAACTGTATTACTCACACTTGGCAGAAAGGGAATCTTAATAAGAGAATTAAGTGACTTGCCCGGGGCTAAATTGCTCCCGTGTTCCAGCCTCTGAGCCCGTACAATGCGATGTTGTTCAGTGCTGTGGGGACCATCAGTTGGGCCAGCACTGGCTTCAGGTGGTTTGTTGCAAGGTATAGATGTGTCCTACATTGCTTAAGCATTTTGAAAATGCTAACAATGTTTTATTCATTCATTCATTCAGTATACTCGGGTTTCGGTTCTTTCAAAGAAGATCAGACAACCTTGGGCCTTTGAACCTTTGTGGGCACCTCTAGAGATTTTATAGTCATTTAAAGAAACTCCTCCTAAACCAGACTTTGTCAAGTAACTGTGGATATTAGCACTCCATCAGGAGAACTTGTGCACACTAGGATTATATATGTTCACGTGTACATGCCCAAATATGTAGACATACAACCCTGTCATGAAAATAATGAATCCTTGTGCTGACAGCATCTATTAGAACCCAAGAGCAAGAAATCACTGCCGTCAGGCCAAGATGCTTCCAGAAAGATGCTGGGCAGTATTTCTCCTCATTGAGAGGCAGTATTTTCCAGCTTCTACTGGATTTCTACTGGCCTAAGTAATAACTGACTTGGGAAAGTAAAAGCAGACTGGTATACTGCTCTCAAAAAATGTATCATCTCTAGAGCAAAGAATGGTGCCCTTCCCTTGCAGATGGTTTTAAATTTGAAGTGGTTTGTGAATTCTTTGCAGTGACAGGAGACAATGAGCCCCAGAGCTGCATATCAGATGTGCTGATATAACCTCCTCCCGTATCTGAATGCCTCATGATTGTTAATGAATTTAACCTCAATGGTAGGGGTGCTGGCTTAGCTTATGAAGCCTGAACAGACTAATTTGGTTACCTGCTTAGTCTTCCTAACTATCAGAGGCTGCACACTTCATGCTTCTCCTTTCACAGAGAGAGGACAGAGGCACAAAGAGATGATCCAGCTCTGTCTCAGACCCAGCGCTTAACCCTTGCCTCCCAAGTCATCAGTGCTTTCACCACCGAACTAGCCTTTCTCCTCGAAAATTCGGTATTTCCTGTCCTCACCCAGCAGCGACAGGAGTATTTCATAACCTGGGAATGGGTTTGCTTCCCTTGAGGGGCAGAATATATGTCATTCCTTAGTGGGCAGATAGGAATGGCATGAGGGATGTGCGAACAGTGCTGCTTTTAGCTGTCCTGCTAAACAGAGAGTTCTGTGGCCACAGGTCACTGGCCCGGAAAAAAGAAATATGATGATGTTTCAGGAAAATCCCTGAAATTTTTTTTCTTTCTTGTTTTCATGGCATGGCGAAGAAACTGCATTTTCAGTAAGCTACAACTAATGAGGACAAGGAGGGCCTAGGGAAAGTTGGAGGCTGGAGGAAAGGGAACCTTCCCTTGAAAATAGATGTAGTAGTGTGTTAAAAATATGTATGTGGGGAAGAGGAAAAATCACTAGGAAAATAAATCATCATCACCCTCTGGTTTTTGTTCTTTCTGGCAATTCTGTATCAGAAACTACCAGTTTCTGTCCTGAAATACTCCAAGTGGGCTTTCCAGTCTCTGTGGCTCTAGCAGTGTTATTGGCATACTGCTGGCCAGACAGTGCTGCATTTTCCAAAAGACAAGGATTCTGGCACTTGGTTGGCTGCAATAAATGCTGTTTTCAATAAATGTTTTCCAATTAAGTAAGATAGCCCTTCGCCGCTAATGATTTCAAATGACTCTCCTTCCTCGCCTTAATAGTTCAACTTTAAATGTATCTATGATAGATATGGTGTTGGTATTTTGACTAACTTTGACTCTTCTGTAAAGGTTCATAATATGGAAATATTATGAATACTACCAGAATATATCTTTTATTTTAATTACATCCATGTATTATGAAGCAATACATACAAACGTGCATGTAAATGGCCATACCCACCCACCCAAAACCAACCTCTCCTATCCAAAGAAACAACCGAATAAGACTTGAGCCAAATGTTAGGAAGCTTGAAAAAAGCCCAAATATCTAATTTAAGGGCTTTCAGAAAAGCAGTCTTTGATATTAATGGTGATTTTTAGAGTGTAATACAGATGCGTTTACCATTTAGGACTTTGAGTTCGGTTGTTGAAGGTATCAGATAAGGTGTAGGGACCGAGTAAGATGGTCTGGTGGCTGAGCAGGTGGAATGCCATCGTGTGGCCCCTCACACTCTTGTGCCGTAGTTTCTGTGTGATCCTAAGGGATCCTTTTAGCCAAATATTTCATAGTTCCAGTTTGTCACTTTATTTTTTTTCTGAATGCTCAGCTGGTTATAGCTGCTCAGTAAGGCTCTGGATTCTAAACGAGTATAATTTTTTTCCTGACTTTCAGACATTTCCAGCTACAATTGGGCTAGATAGGAGCTATACTTAACTATATAAAGTTATGATAATTACTCTGAAAAAAACCCTGATCTCGGGCATCTGAAATTGAACACCCTAAATTAGCAAAACTTTTGACCTTAATCATTCTGACACAGCTCCCCATCCATGCAATGGGATGATATCTTCTCTTCACCATGCAGAGGTGCTGTGGGAAGAAAGCGATGAATATTTGAAGCACTCACATATTGTAGTGACGAGCTCCATAGAAACCGCTATAAGAAAATTGATAACTCTGCCTTTAAAGCAGGTTGGGATTGTGTGCTGCAAATAAGGCCACACACACAACAGTGAGGATCAAATGAAATACTGAAGAGGCCTCATTACGCGTGAGCACCAGCTACTTGGTGCAACATCTGAGGCGGTTGAAAATCTGTAGGATATGTGATTAGACTGTAGCAAAACAGAAATGCACAAGGGGCTGAATTACAGCTTGTGGACCTTGAGCCTTAAATCTGACATTTCCCAACTTACTGCCTGTGTATGAACCTTAACCTTAAAGTAGTTATTGTTGAATACAGGTGAGATTTTCAAAAGCGCTTGGCTCTGTCCTGTCTCTGTTGCCAGTAAAGATAACAGGACTTTATGGATGACTTTAGTGGGAACAGAGTTAGGCCAGTGTTGAGCACTTTCAAGTCACAAACTATGATTTATGTTGCAAATTGTCTGAAAAATACAGTCTGGGAAAAAATGCAGTACTTAATGCTTGAACTCCGTGAAGCTCTTGTCATTCCTAAGGGCTGTTAGCTTTCTCTATTAAGAACAACCTTGTATGTGAGATGCTAAAATTAGGTATTGGCGGTGTTTATTGTTGTTTGCTAGTGCATAACATGAGTAGGCACAATTTCTCTTATTAACCCTGAATGCGGAATTTCATGACCTGATTTTGAACATCAGAAACCTTGAGGTAAGCTGCAGAGGTTTTTATCTGATGTGCACTGGGTGGTATTTAAATGACCCGGAGTTAAGTTTTAGTATTATTTATATTAGGGAAAGCATCACAGATCAAACCCTGATTGTGTCAGGTTCTTATCAAACACTGCCATGAAGATCTGGCACTATAAATCGACAAATGGACTTTTCTTGTTCCTGTTTTACATGCAGAGGAGGCAGAATCTGGCCTGCAGGGAACAGAACTTGTTTTATGCTCACTGAAGAAGAGGA
This sequence comes from Falco peregrinus, assembly GCF_023634155.1. Taxonomy (NCBI): domain Eukaryota; kingdom Metazoa; phylum Chordata; class Aves; order Falconiformes; family Falconidae; genus Falco; species Falco peregrinus. Next base: position 56,142,868 of record NC_073725.1, on the reverse strand, counting down.
AAGACTTCCTCAAATCACGCACAAAATCTTTAGCAGAGTCACTAACAGAATCCAGAGCTGTTGGGTCAGAACTGTAATTTTAGCAGCGTTAATTCATTTATCTTCTTTGCAATTAGAGTCTCCCAGCCTGCATGCTGAGATTTTGCCTTTTTTTTTCCCCTTTCCCTTTTACATATGCAATGTCTTATGTTAAAAGTAAATAACTACCTTTACAAAAGAGAAATTTTTTCATCGTAGCTGTACTCATGGCACCTACCATGTCTTTTTTGGACTTTGGAAATGAGAGTGTACTGAAGTCAATACTACGGAGCATTCCTCCCACCCCCAGCATAATTTTCTACTGTACCCTTGGCATAGCCTCCCCAATCCTGCACATTTTCTTAGCAGTAAAGAAGAAACATTTTAACTGCTACAATTTATGGGACCTCACAGGGAAAACATTATGTCCTTAGAAGCTGCAGAAGCAAATAGAAGTATTCCTCACAGTGAGACTTCAAGTGAGCTAGCAATTGAATTGAAATACCTGTCTTAACTCCCAGAAGCTGTCCACTTTCAGAAACGAAGGGAGTGCTTTGGAAAGCATCTTGTCAGCCTTCTCCCCTATGGAAGCCCACTGCTCCAGCACACAATATTTTTCCTGCTGTTTCATGGGTGCCACCTACCATGGTGAGTTTTGATATCAAATAGCAATAGTAATTTTTCGATAGCTCAAACATGGCCAGGTACAAACTGACATGCACGTCATGGAAGAATGTCTCTTTACTGTGCTGGACAGGGTTCGTCATGCTGAATTCTGTTTTAGAGGCAACCACATCTGCAGGTGGCTAGACTAGATGAAGATACTATCCTTTCTGGGAAATAATTGGCTAAATTTTTGTCTATTTTTTCTAATTCAGTTGACTTTCCAACACCCTTTATTCTCTCTTAGCCACAAATTGTAACTCGTATTTTTAAGTTACCATGTATTTATTCATATTGTAATAATATCTAGTAGCTCTGGTCATTACAGTGGTCTGTATTTCCAAAGAAATAAAGATCTAAGTGTAAAGAAAGAGATCATGTTGACGATGAGCACAAACAGTGAAACAGAAAGAATGCAATAGAAAGGCCACTTTTTTTCCTAGAATTTGATAAGGATCTTGAAGTACAGGATTATACACTGAGCACATTATAATACATAGGATCAATTAGTAGAAATTAATAAGGTGCTTGTCCCAAAATAATGTGACTTTCAAAATCAGTGTTTTCTTCAGTGGGATTCTGAAAGGAAGGAAAAATGGCCTGGCAATCCCTTCTCCCATTGTCTAGGAGGGAAGTTCAACCTGCAGCTCAACAAGCGCAGCTGGATGGTGGCACAAAAAGAGACTCTGCATTGCTTGTTGCCTGCAGTGGTTCTGGCAACACAATTCAGAGTGGAATTCAAAGTGATTTCATTATTCCTTCTCCCCTAGTATCTCATCCCCTTCTGTTTTATGAGTACTGAAGTCTCTGTCTTAAATTTGTTTTAAATCACATTTCTGTATTGTTTCATTTTTTATTGTGTTTATTATTGCCAAAAAAAAAATTCTAACAACTCTAATGAGGTAGTAGCAGTCCATATGATGATGAGATTTTAAATGTTAGATATAAATTAGTCTTAGGAATAACAAGATTTTATTTTCTTACACAACAGGAATGTATCACTAAATCTCTAATATGATGTGCTAAATGTGTTCTTAAGAGCAGTAGGGATTTCACATGGTGTGCACTCATATAAGCCCATCTGTAAGAGATGAGTCAACTTCTGGAAGTTTCTGTTACTTTGTAGCTTGAAATCTCACTCGTCTATCTACCACACTTAAAGATTTATTCTTAAAAAGAGCAAAATTATATTTCTGAAAGACCAAACTGTGTGCTAGTGCACACCTGTGGGTTTTGTGGGTATCTGTGAAATTGCTGTCTGTTCCTCTGAAGGAAAAACATCAGTCCCTTGTTCCAGCTTAGCTGATTTAGTAAGAGAGAGAGCAAAAACTTCGATCCCAGTAAATTTCTGTAAAATAAAGAAAACATATGAAAATGAGATTTCACCAGAAATTGAATTATGGTGTGCACTACAAAGCTCCATTTAATAGTGAAGGTAATGTCTAATGTATTTTCATATTCCATTCCCTCTGAGACTTCAGCTGTTCTTCTAGAGCTGGATGGAGAAGCTATTCCTCAGCTGAATAGGAACAGCATCCATCATTACTGCGGCAGGATAACTCTTGGGAGAAGTTTATAGGAAATAACTTTTCTCCGCTGCTAGAAGGTTTCTGCAGCTCTTGAGCTGTTCTGTTTCTGCAGGTCGGTCCATGGAAGAACCTGGACCATCATCCCACTCTTTGCAGAGTACCTCTTTATCTGCATGAGCTATTGCAAACAGGTCCATCACTGGGATTATTTTCTTGAAGTAAACAAGATATGTTCTTCCATGTCTCTAGCAATTGGTTTAAATACTCCATTTGCTACCTTCTGCAAGTCATGACAGAAAACACTTACAACCAAACCATTCAAAAACTAAGACCAACGTGTAATTATGGGAACTGGGATTACTATTTATGAGTAGGAAGAGAATGTAGTGTAATCAGTAACCGCACATCAGGCTTCCTGAAATGTTAGTATTATTTTAAAAGTACTTACAAGGCAAGTGATACTTGGAGGCCCTAAACCCTACTACTTGAAACACTGTTATCCTTTTAGTTGTATTGATTTCTTTTCTGACTCTTGGTTTCTTTCCCAGGAACTTACAATGCTTGCTAAAAGCTCGTGTTATTTATCTTCCATGAACTCTTGCAGATCTATGATATTTCAGCCAAAATCTACTTCTTAGCAATCTGCTCCAGATGACACATTTTTTGCAGATTTTAGCCACAGGCTAGATTGTTTTTCATCTGATATCCAAATTATTCGAAGAAGTGATGTCTGAGAGATGCTGGGAGCAATACAAAGGAAGGATTCTGGAATTTGTGGGTGCAAAACTAGTCAAAAGCAGGACTTTTTTAGTATCTCTCTGAACCTTACAACACTGATTTAATATTATTCCATGCTTTCATCCCTCCTTGCTCCTGTCGAGCTCAGGATGCCAGTCATATCAATGTGGGAAAATGTCTGCAAGCTACTTACAAATGTCTACTAGCAAAGAATGCTGGGCTCAGTTTTGCTTGAAGTATGCCCAAATTATGGGAGCTATTCAGTAAGTCTTAAATTACATGTTTACTACTACTGCATCTACTACTGTCTGGGCTGTTGGTAACTGCATTGCTTTCATGCCTTCCTGAAACACCTTTCTGATGGTGAATTTGGGTGAGATACCCTCTCTGTGTCTACTGGGGCAACATCTGCTTCTGAGGAAAAGGAAATAAACTGTTGGTGTCTGCAATTAGCATGTCTGCAGTTGTTGTACATATTTCTCTATTGGCAATTGTGCAGGAATGAGCGTGTTGGAAGCATTTTCTGCTGTGTAAATATTACAAGCCTTTCCCTGTATAGTTCTAATAAAACATTTCTTAGTTCCCGCTTTTAGCTTAGATACATCAGAGACACTATTGATCTCTGTTGATAAGCAGACTTCCAGTTATGCTTAGTGGCTGCTGTTTATTATAATGATATTTTGCAACTTTTTATGTGTATGACTTATGAATAGTTCTTCACTTTTCAATTTCTGTCTATTCAGTTTTATTACTGATATTAGAAAATGTGTGGTATTTAGTATTTTTATTTGATACCTGTAAACAGAAAAATGGCTGCTCAGCACTGCAGGAACCTTGATAGATATCTTTGGCTTACCATTATTGCACAGAAGTCATTGTTACAGAAAGTGTAAATGTGCTTGAATGAGCAATAGGATATTGGAAGTTTCTGTAGGAATAGCCTCGCAGTGACTTGGACATGTTCTTTGAAGTGCTGTGTTGGAAGAAATACTCTATTTCTGATAAAGATATTCTATCTGAAATGGATGAAATAATCATTACTTACTTCAACTCCTTTGGCCAATGAACCTGACAACATCCTCAAGCATTAAACTTGCATTCTACTTAACATCCCTACTGTACCAAGGCAAAAATAATGTTGAGAAATTTCATTGCTGGTTATAAGTAGGGATATCATTAGTCATCAAAGTCATTATTAAATTATATGGTTTGTTTAATAGACCTACAGTATATTTCAATTGCTGAAAAATCGATTAAATTTTTTTTCTGCATAAGGAGTTATAGGAGAGAGCCCACGACATACATAAATAGAAATTTATGTGAGACTGTTCTAGTAGTAGCTAGACTGAAGACTGAACTGCTGTGATAATTACTGATTGTATAAAGCGCTTCTTATTCCTAAGAGCTGGAACTTGGTCCCATTGAAAGATAGCATTTATGTCACACATGTTTGTACTTTGACCTTAAGTCAAAGCTTGAAGTTAGGCCAAAACATTGCCCATAAGCAGTCATCACCTCACAGTTATTCATTGTGCCTGCAAATTACTTCAGATATAATTGTGGGGTTTTTTTCCTAGCATTAGAAATGGCATTCAGTTATTTAAATGTAAATGCCTAGTGCCATTTTCATGCCCTTCATTGTCCAAGAGACTTGTGTAGCATTGACATCTACCATATACAGAGATCTTAAGACCCGCATCTTTCTGGAGTGGCAGAGGGAAGCCAAGCAGAATGCCCCACGACATCTAAAATAGTATGTAACATCTGCAATTAGGGAACAGAATCCTACTGTTATCCTTTTAGTTATATTCATTTATTTAGTGATCTTTCGTTTCTATTTGGTTTCCTGCAATGCTCTCTAACAGCTGTTGTTACTTGCCTTCCATGCCATCCTGCAGATCCACAGTACTTCAGCAGTATTTAGTTACTTAGGAGACTGTTCCAGCTAATGCTTTTTATAAAGATCTTACATGAGTTTTCTTTCCTGTAGTGTCTTTTGTATCCCATAGCTGTAGTTCCATATTAAGTTCTGTGTGCTTCATCTTGGATAATAATGATACACATTTATGAATGACTTAAAGATAACAAATGTTTTTTTGTAAAATATATGCAGACATTATTTCAACTTCCATAGAAATGAAATAAAAGTGCTTGGCATTTACAGAATATTTCTTGTCTGCCTGAAAGAATTATAGTGTGGATTACTTTCTGTAATTTAAGTTTCTAGTATGTAAAGGTGATTTTTTCTTCTATATTTATCACGAGCTAAACACTGCATATATGAACCACAGAATCTGGTTCATACAAGACAATGTAGACAGAATAGACTAAATGATTATGACCTAAGTTAGAAATATGTGCTACTTATGCAGTCCTCTAAAAAGCAGAATTTTTGCATTTTGCAAGAATGATGGTATAAATTGTTTTGTATAGCTCAGCAAAGAACAACGATTGCCAAAAGATTCTGTACCTACTTGCTGTAACTCATATAGAAGAAATGTCTCAGTTGCTTACATTGAAACTAGATGTAAGAGAGCATGCAACCGGAGGGGATCGTAAAAGTAATTCTATTGTAATTTCAAAACCCCAAATTCTTGAACTACTTTTTGTTCAGGAATGCAGCTGGAAATACAAAAAGTGGTAGTGGCTGCTGGAGAATGAGAAAAAGTATACCAGGTATTCTTATAGTCTGCTTGGAAAATGACAGAAAAATGTAATAGAGTTATTTGGTAGATAAGTTCATACCTCCAACTATACATTCTGGTAGGACAAAGCCTTTACATATTGATACCGAAAACTCTTAATAGAAAAAACAACTTCTAGGGCTTGATTAGGAAGGGTATGAACAGCCATGCTTTTTGTTTGTGCCTTCAACTTTCCGTCCATCTCTACCAGTAATTGTGGAATCCAACAGCTGATTTCAGCCAAATGTGAGCAAGCAGGCAGTCATCTCAAAATTATTAAGTCCAAATATGAAAATTAGTAGCTGCATAGGCATAAAGAAACTCAGCTTAATTCCTCCACGGGGGGGAAGGATGGAGGATGAACTTGACAGTTGCGTGGTCTGGCTGCCCTGCCAGCTGGCTGATTAACTACTGAGTAGTTTTCTTTTCTATGGCAAATTTTCTGCTTTGGGCTGTAAATCTGTCCAGATCACAGCTGTAAAGTTCCCTGACCCTTTTTCTGTGGATTGGAAGAGGTTTGATACTCCCTTTTCAGCAACAGTAACTTTCAGGGGAACAAAATAATCAGAATTCATAAACTGTACATAGGCAGTCGAGTTAATGTTGAAAAAGTGTCTAGGAGGTGAAGTTTGAGGTTCTGAGCAAGAAAAGTGTTGGAAGTTTTTCAGTTTGGCGGCAGTAGGTTTTAGTGCTTGTCCCAGAAGTTTTCCTCAAGCAAAGAAGTTTGGATTTAATGGAGCTTAGCGACAGGACTATTGCAGCTTGGGAAGTGGGCTCTAAATCCTGGGTGGCTCTAGTAATTCCCAAGGGAATAGCATATGTCACCACAAATGAAGTGTGAAGCTGATAGCTTTTCTGTCTCAGATACATCAGAGAGAAAACACATGTAGTAGGGACTCAACAGCTTTGTAAATCTCCACCTAAAGAATGTAATTTGCTTGAAGGACTCCAGGCAGACTACTGGCTTCCAGCTGGAATTGCATGGATGTGCATTTTTTTGTATGTTGGTTAATGTTATATTAGTGTAAGAAATGTTTCTTTCCTGTGGAAGTCTGAATAGGGAAACAATTTTAGAGCTCATCAAATCAAGAATCCCCACACAGAATATAGCCACTTGAGATTTATAGCTGTAATGTTTAGCTTTCCTTAACTTCCATAATTCTAGTTTTTCTCCATCAGTCTGCTCATCTGCCCCCATCTCCACACAGAGATACACTGACTTTCTTAAGCTGTTTTTTTTTCCCCACCATAAACTCTTTAGTGCTTTTTGGTTCAATTTTCTTTTTTTTTCCTTTTTTCCTCCTTTTTTCCTTTTTTCCCTCCCTTTTTCCCTTTTTCCCTTTTTCCCTTCTCTTTCTTTTCTATTATAACCTTTTGTTGGTGGTGGGTTTTTTCTCTTAATACATAAAGTTTTGGTTAGGTGCCAGCTTTGCTCGTATCGTCCACACACTCAAGTTACAACCTGTGTCCAAAGTTTCCAGCCAAAATGAGGTAGGCTAAGGTTAGCCTTCAAACGAGTGTGCAGAAGTCAGTGTGTCATTGCCTCTACTCCTGAAAATTCAGGACTTCCCTGATGCCCAGAGCCAGCAAGTCGATAATCACTCATCAGGAGAGTTCATGGCCCCAGACCTTTTTCCTGTAGCTGGCTGCTGTCAGACTGGATGTTTGTGCCCATGCAGCACCATGTGGTCTTCACGAGGATTCTGCAGGAAGGAAAATGTGCCTCTGAGCAAAAGCTATTACAAATGGCACTAATCCTCCTCTATAATTCATGCCCACAGGATGTACTGATGGGGATGATGCTGCCAAATTGGGATTTGAAGTCACATGCAGTTCAGGGCAGGATCTGTATTTCTGCTGATTTCTGTAAAGCATCCAGGACAGTCCCATCCTACACAGATGTTTTATTATTGTATATTAATATGCATTACTGAAATACTACCTGAAGGCCAGGAACAATTTGAGCTGTATTGTGCTGGGCATGAATAAAAATAACAGTAAGCAACAGTCACGGCTCCCAGTGGGCTGCTGTCTGAAAAACATGGACCATGCGGAAGAGATGGGCAGAAGCAGGAGGTACTGATGGGAAAGAGAGGCAACTAACTACTAATGAGATAAATGCAAGCCCAATAAAGACTAATACCGGGTGTGGAATAATTCCAATTAGAGGTAGAATTTATTCAATAACAAATATTGCTGTCCTGATGAGCTGCTTTCTCCAAGAAGACAAGCATAGCGAAGTGAGGTGATCTGTTTCCATAGGCATTGTTGTGATTGTGTGTGCATGGCAGTGCTTCTGATTTCTTCCAAATGCAGTTGAGACAAAGAACTTCCAGCTACTTCGGAGCCAGATAAAAGTGTCACCAGGAAGCTTAATTTTTCAAGATGTGTTACGAATATACGTGATTTAAGTTGTAGACCAATGCATTTATTAAATACCAAGCTGCTCTGTGCCCCCTTTTTCACCCGTATCTTTTGCACTTCTTTCCATTTCTAGTTACATAAACGTATTAATTATGTATCTGTAATGAATAAAGTATAAGTTGTGATTGCAGTTACTACCTCCTCAAGACTTTATATTACTGGTTGTGTTACATTTATGGGCAAATCCTGAACACCTGACTTATGCATTAAGTTTAGAGGGGGTTTCTTTTAATTATTTTTTTTTCATATAATAATGACAGATCAAACAATGACACTCAGCTGAGAATTTGTTTGTCAATTTTCACTTTTATTTTAGAAGTGCCCATGAAAACACCTTTTGTTTTCTTGGACTCTCCTCACCGTATGAAACGCTGAAGAGAGAACCGTAAAATTCTCAGACTTTAAATCCTGCATCACTTTTGGGATATCACGGTCTGCAAAAAAACTTTTGTATGACGTTTCCAAGCTGTCTGCAGCCCAAGAAAACAATCCACTGCAGGAAAAGCAAAGCTTATTTTAAATGGTCCTGTAAACTCAGAATAAAAGACCATTTATTCTATGCATAGATATCTCTATACTTGCATTTTCTGCATTCTTTAAAAATGTTTGAAACATCAAGAATTCTAGGGTTTGATTTCTTATTTTGAAGGAGTACAGAAAGTCAATTGTGTTGTCTCTTACTTTATTAAAAGGGGGCCAAGGCTATTGGATCTTTCCCAAAATCTTTTACTGAAAATTATAGGTAGTCATTGAAAGACATAATACACGTAGCTATATAAAACATAATATTTTCATAGGCTGTCCATTTACCATAGCCTCTCTGTATCAGAAGGACCTGTATCAAGTAGAGGGTAAGAAAGGATAATGGAATAGGAAGCAACCATTTTAAGTCTTTGTTTATCAGAATGAAGCAGAACTAAAGTGCAGAGGTAAAATTAAAATGCCTTGCTGTCTGAAAGGGTTCAGGATCATATATGTGTCTGTGTATATATATTTGTGTATATGTTTTGCATGCAGCATTATGGAAGTATTAGCTCTAATTTTCTATTTCCTAATGCATTATACACAAGATTTTTTAACTGCATAGAGAATTTTCAGTCTTATTAATGCAGATTATAACTTAAACTTGTTCTTAGGATTTTGCTATAAGCTTGGGACATCTACTTTAAATATTCTACTGCTTATTTACTGTATGTTTTATAGGTTTGTCTAGGTGTGAGGCCCATTTACAAGCGATATTTTGATTCAAGAGAGAAAGTCTTACAGTGGTAGCATGAGTATCTTTCACCGAGGCAGCAGGTGTTGGCCTCGGGGCGCTCACTGAGATGGCAATGGTGAACGGGTTGTGATGAGGTACGTGTGGGAATGGTATTTTGCATCCCTGTGTGCAGAACGTAGTTGGAGATTATTTCTTTCCCCCCAGCACATTTTAGATAAGAGACTTTTTTTTCCCCCCCTCAGTGATGATGCTTTCAGTTTTAACTGCTGGCATTTTATTCTTCTATTTCACAAAATAGTTTTGACTATCCTATGTCATCTTTTAGTAAATATATTTTTTGTCACTATCAGTTGCTGGATTATTTATTGATCAAGCGAATCAGCATTATGAAGACGAATTTTTATCCTAGTTTACCAAGAGCAAACAAGAGGACGCCACATAACCTTAAATGACAGTATTTTTAACCTTAACCCACAACGATAAATACACATAGCCTCCCTTCCAGAAAGCAGATTAATGAGGACACAGCTCTGACCTGAGATTAGTCCTTAACTTTCATCATAAAATCAGAACTAAAATTATAGAAATGGCCTAGGAACCGAAATATACTGAAATATTCCTTTGCTGAGTCTGCAGTATCTATTTTTATGGAAGTAAATAACGTTCCTAAATTACTTGAAGTATTCGCTAAATCAGGGAGTTTTAAACTAGCCCATCCAGGGCCAGGATTTCTGCTTGTCTGATCCTGCCTGCTCTCCAAGGCATGGCTCTTTGCACAGAAATGTGCTGTTACTAGTCCTACTTGTTCTGGGTTTCTCGTAGTTGGCTGTGGAGTGCAAATGCATCTCTTTGAGGTTAAAAGTGTTAGTGACGCTTGGAAATAGGGTACCCACTCAGCTAGAGCATCGTTCTGATCCTCAATATAGAATCTAAGGTTCACTTTGTTGTTTTGTTCAGTTTGATTTGACTTGACTGGAGTTTGAAAGTACTAGGGGAATTTTGTCAGTGTCCTGTTTCAAGGAAATCTTATTAATCACTTTCAGTCCTGCTGCATAGTTTCCTGCTGTGTATTGTGCTAAAGAAGGAAATTCCAGCCTGATATTTTCATTAATGATTGCAGAAAGTTGGACTGGTACTACCTACAAACACTGAACAAAAAGGGGTTATATGAAGACTTTTCATAATGTGAACTACATCGTAAGAGAAGAGTTGTACCATGGTCATATTCTGTCTCCATTAAGAATTACACTACATGAAAGCAGCAGCTAAAGCAGTTACCTGCAGAGAATAGTAGCCTTAAGAAAGCATTGGAGGTATTTCTAGCTGTCTCTTTGTATGTTGGAAACTTGCAAAAATATAGGGAGTCAATCTCTCAATGGGTTCTTGTAAAGTTTTTGTGGTTTTTTTTCCTTTAATGCAGCTTAATGAATAATAACCAAGGTACACCAGCACCATGAGATCATCCACTTCTGTGAATGCTCTGTGTGTTTCCATAGATCAGTGTCTTCACCCTGTCTTATTCAAGGACTATATACCCTTTAGAAAAGAATTTCAAACTTGTGCAGAATTGCATAAGAATATAAACTTTAGGCTAAGCTTTGCATTTTCATTTTTTATTGGTATTTTTTCTCTGGTTTATTTGTATTCTTGTTTTCCCGTGTGGGAATCTCTGTTACCTTTGGGGAGGCTGTTTTGTGAACTGTGTTTTGGTGAAACGTGGACCAGTAGTGGCCCAAAGACTATTGATGGAGGATACACTTCCAGGCACCACAGTCTGGGAATCCATGAGCCAAGCTATTATCCAGTGAGTCATTAGATACTTCATGAAATGCGTGTTTCTCTAATATTAGAGGATGAAACTCCTCAAAATCCTCTGAAAATGTAGTTCAAAATTAGATGCCTGGAGTCAATTAGCCTAGCTAACTTGCTCTCCTACTCATCTGTTTTACGTGAAGGATCAAGATTATGCTTCTACTTATAGATAGTTGCGTATTTGCAGACTCCTGATTCATGGTTCATATTGATATATGGCGTGAATTGGTTTTTGAAATATATTTCAAATCCCATTATATTTCCAACGTATTCTGAGTATAGAGCTTAATATGCAGTGTTTCATCGTGATTCAGAATAGATGCAAGCAACGCAGGATCAGGGAGAAGTGAATAAATTGTTCTGACTGTCCCTTAAGGCATTTCTGTGATAAGGAGATACTGGGAAAGGATGCGACTATTGCATCAGAGGAGCATAAATTAAGTCAGAGGAAGAAATTTGAGTGCCGCAATGGAGAGTATTGATGCTCTGGATTGGATAGCAGATAAGACGCCTGTAGATAAAAGCCAGTGCTGGCATGCTCCAACATGCTGTTTGGAGAAATATAAACTACAGCCTCAGAGATTTTAGAGAATAAAGAATTTAGAGAGCAGTACTATGGAGAAATATTGAAAGGGAAAAGAATTAAAAGTTTCTCTGTGAAGACAGCTATGACTCATTTGATATAAATTCTAGCTGATATTGGTTTACATAGTATGTATTAAGGACTTGTTTGATGTAAATGAGGTTCTGTATCCTTTCTTAGCATTTGAAGTATTGCATAAAATGCAACAATACTTTTAAATAGTTTATCATATGTAAGTAATGAAAGTGGTTTCATATTTTTTATTTCCTCTTGATAAACGATTTGCTTAGCTTGTTGAAGCAGGACTTTTCTATTGAAATCTGGTGGAAACCTCCGTGAATGATGTATAAGGTCTCACTTAATTGGTCTTTTGGTCTTTCCATTGTCTACTGAATTCACTTTGCTTCCTGACTGAGTTTAATGAACTTGCTGTCTGTAGGGAACATTGATATTAATGCTGCAGTAGTGCTCAAAGGCCGCAGGCAGGACTGGTGCAAGGTGCTGTGCAAACACACAGATGTGATCATCAGCTTCAATTTCATTTTGCCAAACTCGTTACTTTAATGCAGCAACTTCAGCTAAAAAAGGTTCCCTTTAAAACCACATTGTGGTGGTATAGTAACTGCTCAGCAGCAACAAGGGCTGTCCCTGGAACCCTGCAGAGGAGGATTCAAGGGACTGAATAGCTGGGACCATTAAAAACGTTGTCAGCTCTGTCCATGCCCTCAAGTGGGAATTGTGCAGAAATAAGAGCAACAGGTCCTTCTGTATTGGCCTCAACAGCTCAGCTTTCTTGAGTCGGGTTTGCAGGTTTAGTTTTTCTGCATCACCCGGTTCAGTCCCATATTACTGCATGGATCACCATGTTGTGTGATGAAGGGGACATGAAAAATATCCTCCCAGTATTAAGCAGATATTAAGGTCTTGCTGGAGCTCTCATTCTGCAGTTTAATAAAAGGGTAATGTGGAGCACGGAAGGCACTCCCCTGCAAATATCTGCTTTAATGAGAGAAGAGGACATTTACCCAGGAATGGACACAGAGCTATGTCACACTTGTGCTCACATCAACTGGACATGTCTGATTGAGCCTTGTGGGACCCCTCCTCCTCCCATGGCAGCACGGTGCTGGGACACTCACAGACCTCACAGTTATTGCAGCGGCCAGTTGGACCTGGCCACCTGCTCTGTGCCAGACTGGGATGTGCCAGGAGACGGGTATTCTGTCTTAAGTTCTCTAGATGTATGATGGGTAAACAAAAGAACTTGCAGGCTGTAATTAAGAAAATATAAAGATGGAATTGATATGCAGGCAGAATTAATTTTCATTAATGTAAATTAATTTTTAAAATTTAAAATTAATTAATTTTAATACAGTTGTTTCCATTAGGAGCTGAGTGCTGCAGTCGGTCATTGTGATCACCTCTGCAACACAGTTGCAGAGAGAGAAGTACTTTTCCAGGTTTAATGTATGAAAATTGGACTCTCAGTGTTCCTATCCCTGTTTCCAATTTTATCACCAATTATTAGAGTAGCCTTGGTAAAATCGATTATTCACCCTGGACCTTCTTTCACTTTTTTCCTCTAAAAGAACTCTGTAGAGTAGCTTTCAGTTCACAGGGGTAATGTAGTTTAAGCTTTCATAAGTATTGTAAAGTGTTTTGAAATTACTAGATGAAAACAGGTTATCGGTGCAGGGTATTGTTATTTCACTGCCAGATGATTCATCTCGAAAAGTTAAAAATAGGGTGCCAAGGGGTTTTGTTTTGCAATTATGTCGTGACTCTGGAATTACATTGCTGCAGTTGCACAGTCAACTCAAAGGCCGTGTTGCCCTACTGTAACAAAGAGTTCGTAAGCATCCTTCTGCTCTGATGGTCTGCAGGCACTGGAGTTGTTTGTATCTGGGGCAGATGTTCACGAGAGACTTCACTTTGAGCAGGGAGGGAATTGAATAATGGAAGAGACTTTTCCATGCTGTTGTGAGGGAAGCTCTACAATTCCTTATACTCTGGTCTTACACTCAGAAATGCATTTTGTGATGTTTGTAACTGCAGCTGGAAGCTTTGCAGAGAACATGCCTTACATGTGTTTCTGCTTTCCTGCCTCAAGCGAGTTTGATGAAATACTCCCAGTTATTCACCTCTCAACTAGATTTATTTCCTCATTCAAGCTGAGCAGTTTCAGTGTGCTCCTCAGCCAGATATGTCGAACAGTCACAAAAAAAAAAATTATATCCATTTCTTTGGTTTTGGTTCCTATACTTCTGGTTGTTTCTTGGTTTTGTTTTGTTGAGGTAGGTGAAGAAAGGTAAATGGAAAAACGAGAGAGGAAAATGTGACTTCCCACAATGATTTCTGTTGGTTTGGTTTTTGCTTATCTGAGGTCAGACTACGACATTTAAACCTTTTAGGTTTAGAGAAGAATATTAAAACACAGCAGTGAGTTTTCTCACTTGACACCACCACAAGTTAGCATAAGTTACATGTGATGGAAGGAGAAACCAGCTCCTGCCTCTACCTCCTCCATCTGACTATGGCACTGAGTCCTCAGGTTTACACAGACTTGGTGTCACCCACATCCTAGAGTTTTCCATGCCTAGAAAGGCTTAGGGGCAGCCAAAGAAGCAGCACTATATGTTGGGATCTGAATGAGATCAAGCCTGTGTGAAACTGAGGCAGTGGTGCTCCACAGAGGGATCTGCCCTTCCACAGAAACCCCTTCCAGTGAGTTCTGCTCAGGGCCACCCTTTTTGTTTGCTCAGAGGCAGTTTGGCTCCCTTGGAAAGAGAGGTGCTTTGGTTCTCTGTAGAATAACATCTGTAATGTGAGCTCAATCATTTGGCGCAGTAAAGGCATGAAGGCATCTCCGTAAAGTGGCCTGGGAGGGGATGGAACTGGCGGCTCTATTAATTTGAGAGTGAGCTTTGGTGAATCAGGTTGATTCAGGCAGGGATGACTAGTCCTTCAGGTAGTGAATCTCCTGTGTGAGACTTCTGAGGAGCTACAGCATGGGGATTGCGACAGGAGAGAGGAAAGCAAACTAGCATGATAGACTTGTCTAAGCAGGAAAGAAGGCAAGAGCATCTCAGCATGGTGCAACCTGGTCCCATGTCCAGAGTTACAGCCTTCCTAAGGCCCTACCTTGCAGTTTTGCAAAGCAGTTATACTTCCAAGTTTTCTATGGTCTTTCCCAGAGCCAGATTTGGCCATAAATCTACAGGCTTGCTTTGTTATTCCCATGTCTCGATAAGATCCCCAGCTGCCCTGAAGACAGTTCCTGGGCAGTATTCCCAGGCTTAGCCTGGGCCATGTCCTTTCTCTCCATTGTGTGAGATACTTTGTCGTTGCTTGACTAGAAGCATTGTAATACCGAGTTCAACTGGAGAGCCCACCAGCAAACTGAGCTCCTCTGAAAGTGTGGCAGATCCTGTCCTCACAGTGCAGTGCAGCTCACCGACAGATGAAGGATCCATCAGTGGCTGTATCTGGTACTGGGGGAAGGAGTGTAAGAGAGGCTGCAGAGCCGCATAAATGTAACTGCAGGGATGTAGGGAGTGGGATGCAAAAGTGTGGTCTCAACCTGAATGTACCACACTTAACAGGTCTGATTATCCTTTTGACAACAGCTGAATGATGCAGAAGTCTGGTTGGGTGGAACATTTTGCGGCTTTCTGGAAGTTCTGGCTGGCTTGCTGGAGATCTCGTATGCCTCTCTGGAGACCCAACAAGTATCTCATGCAGATGCGTATTTCTAACTAAGAGGTGTGTGGTGAACTCAAAATGTGTTTGTATAACCTTGATATGTCTATGTAAAAATTAGCTTTTACATCTGGCAAATAAAATACTGTGTAAACTTCCTGTGACCAAAAGATGACATTAACACAAAATGAATTGTAATTAATCTTAGTTGACTGCTAATTACCTGTAAAATCTGATTAAAGGGAAAACTAAATTTGCCTGCAGTAATTAGTGTTTTAATATGAAGTCTGTGTCCATGTAAATATGTCTAGTTCTCTGTGCTAATTTATCACCACTGTTATTTATAAGCTTTTCTTTTATTTTTGCGAAGGTTACAGAGGATGAAGGACAAAATTAGAATAATGAATCTTTGGTTATTAACACAGCAACAGAACAAATATTGTATAGATATTTTATAGATGCCAACATTATGATAGTGTCAGAGAAAGAGGTTTCAAACATATTAGCATAGAAATAGGTTCATTTCCTATTACTTCAAATAGTTCTGCTTGCGCTGGTTTGTCATTCAGCTGTCAGTAGAAAGGCAACAAACATTCAGTGTGAATTGACCCCCAAGAAAGGACTGGCAATTCTGCTATTCATTGACAAATGGATTTTGAAATATTCACATAATGAAATCCCCAGAGCAAATGGACTTTAATAGCTGATAGGGCTTTGTAAAGCAACATAAAATCACAGCTGGACATCCAGAGTGAATTTTCAGTAGGGATAGCAAGCTAGTATATACCCACTTACTAGTGTGATTGAAAGGAGTAGGGCATGTAATTCTCCAGTCTGACAGGTAGTAAGTCTTCTCTTTTTAGCACCAATTCATTAACTCCCTTGTCCTCCATCAAATTGTCTTAAGAATATTCCTATACCAGGAAAAGTTTGTAGGAATCATGTTCAACTGCAACAAGAGCAATCTATAAAGTATTCTTCACAGAAGACTCACAAAGCTACACTTACTGCTGCACTATTCAAAGCACACCCCATGCTCATGATGTAGTTAGACGTCGCTGCATCTGCGCTGGGGGCAGATGCACATAGCCCATCTCAGCCTTCTCGGCACAGCTATCAGTGCAGCAAGATACTTTTCTATGGAAATAATTACATCTTTGAATAAACCACCTGAAGAACAACACACTCAAGCACACCACTGGAAAATGTCTAGGGGCTTTACGCTACTGCCCAATATGGGATACAGGAGATCGCTCCATGATTACCTCCTGCTTTGGAAAAATAACATGCTGATCCTCTGCCTTCTATCCTTTAGACAGCTCTCCCAAACCTCACCAAACTGATTATCAGAAGCCTTATTATAGAATTAGGTTGTTTGGAAAAAAAAAAAAAAACCAAAAAAACACTAAACAACAAATAAAACCCAAATACAAAAGCTGCCAAAATATCTCCAAAGCCACCACACACACAAAAAATGTTCTTGACAACCACTTCACCAGTGAACTCCACACGTGGAAACCTTAGAGTGGGATGTACTTTCTCTAACATACCAATTACCCTCCTGGAGTTCTGTGAGTAAAACAGTGACTTTGCACCAAAGTACTTCTGCACTGATAATTGGAAAAGGACAGAAAAGAGAGTTCTCAGAGAAGAACATTTCTGGCAAACAACTACTTTATCTCTGACTTACTGAGCCTGGTTCTCAAGGGAGATGTACAAAATACCTTTGAGGGAGGCGATTTGGGATAAAATGCATAACTTTGCTGGATATTAGAAAAACAGACAGAACAGATTCATTTTTATTCTGAATTACAATTTTTCCTAAGCCTTCCTACTTGATAAACCCATTCTGTTCTACCTTCTGTCCCACCGATAAGGAAATGAGCCTTATCGCCTCTCCCCTTGGTTACCCTTCATGACGCTCTTCTCTCAAGTTGTTTAGCTGATTAACATAACTAAACGAAGCTCAGAACAGTGTGTCCCACTTTGTACTGAGATTAAAGTTTGCTGTCTCTGTTTCAGCCCAAACTGTATCAATTGCCCTATAAAAGTTATCCAGAACTTCAAATCTTGCCAGTTTCATATGGATAAAACATGGTATTCAGATATTTGTAACAAGGCTACTGGTAGCTCTCTCTTGAAATTGCTCTCCCATGAGAACAAGGGAGCAAAAGTTGCGGCAGGTTTTCTCATTCAAATAGGAACTGGAAGGATATCAAAACAACTCTCTGGATGTGATCCTCTTTCTCTGTTTCTCCTTGGAGTAAGGGTGAATGGATGTTCTCCTAGAAGATATGTACCGTAATGCTCTGCTTATACAAAGTTAATTAAGAAAACTGTAAAAGTTTTCAGCAAGATCTCCAAAGAAATGCAGTTCTGAATTAAGCCCTTAACACTGCCCTAATGCACCCAAAAATTATTTTATTAATGGTTAATTACTAAATGATCTCATGACACAAGCTATTTTACCATCTGTGTATGTGTCTCTGAAAAATTGTACTGTGACATAAATCTAGGTGGACCAGAATTTGTTTCTGTACAGAGAAATTGATAAAACATTTATGTAATTTAATCTTGATGATATATCCTGGGTTATTTCTATGCAATCTCATGATTTTCAAGGTCTAACCATTTGTTACAGTCAGCAAAATTTACCAAGAAATACAAATAGACCGTGTGTATGTATGTATATATATATATATATAAACAAAACCAGCAAAAAACTGTTTGGTAGTTTCTATGGCCTGTACTTTCTAACATTTAATCTATATTACGCTGTTGTAAATTTAATTGGACAATGCATAGTGGCCAGACCAGGGTCTCACCTGATGACTATTCAGTGGTTTGTGTAGTTGTTAACAGGCAAAAGTCGTCAAGAAAACTTTGTGTGTCTCTGAAACAACGATGCTGTCTGTCACCCTGGGAACCATTTCACCAGAGGTGCCACAGACCATGCCCATGGAGCCTGAGCTGCCCAGTTAGTCCTTGAGTGGACATTTCCATGTTCAGAGCTTAATCCCAGCTAGATATCTGAGAGTGTATATAGCTACGTTCTTATGGGTTTCTATCCATTACTGTTAATTTACCCAAAAAGAAGGGATACTATCTTAAAACTAGTGACTTGATTGCTTGATTCTGTAAGAAAATTGACACTGGATTTGAAGATGATCAGGGTGTGCATTTATGGGACTGTCTTATTCTATTCGTGTTACCATCATTCTTTCTTCCTTTCTTTTCCACATTCAGTCATTTCATGCAGTTCTAATAAAACTCTGCTTGTCTTTAAGCTGGGGTCATGCGTCAATTGCAATGCCTGAAACTGTGAAAGCAGTTTCAACTAGAGCATTTTGCAGTAGAAATAACGATTCCAGTGAAAACCTCTCTGATAGGTACAAAACATTGCAAAAGCATTGTAACGGATCCTTTGTGGCAGATTTTCAGGCTACAGAGTTTGCTCTCGTTTTGAGATGAGAAGGCATCTCTTATTTTATTGTGGGGAGCAGAAGGTGAGCTCAACATCCTTTAAATAAATGTTTTGTTTTTCCCCCACTGTATTCCTCTGCAAGGGTTCCCTTGGATATTTGATCATATTTAAAATTCACTCATTTGGTTGTGTTTTTCAGGAACTGTTGGGTCAGTTGCTCATATTCAGCAGATTGAAACCCAGGTGGTTTTGGTCATTGGGTACTAAAGAAACTCTTCTGTCTACTCTTCCCTAACACTTACTTGCATCTTGCGGAGAAACAGTTGTAAAATTGCATCTCTGCTTTATCCACCTTGTAGGTAATAATTGGCATCATTCTGAGGGGCTGAACTACTGATGCTTCCTTTGGCAATGCAGCCCAGCAAAAAAGCCTACAGAGGTTTTTGCTGATTTAGGGGGCAGGGAGTGTGTCTGTATTTCATTCCTCCAGTGCAACTCGGTTTCTCTCTAGAAATCCATGAAGAAGAACATGTGAATCAATGCTCTTAGGCCAGCTTGAGTTTGTCCCAATACTGCTAATACAACCTAGATTCTCTGTAAATAGGACTGGAGTTATACAGTAGTAGCTTAATACTTTGACAAGTTTCAACTACTAGGAACTGTTTGTCACTGATTACTCTTGTAAATGCAGTGAAATCTGTGTAGCAGATCCAAACTTCCTCCAGCCAAAATTGTTTAGAAACCTGAGACTGAGAAAAAGGATAAAAAAATCCATTAGTTGCATGGCACCTTTGTCTTGCTGGGTGTTGCAAAGCCTTTAATCTTTTTGTTTTCTGAAACCCTCCAGTCTTCCAGGTGAGTTGATCTGGTAGGCAACCGTTACATCCTGCAATAACAAATACCTATTTTCTCAGAAGAGCTAATTCCAGCAGACCTGAGTCGATGGGAGATGGAGGAAACCGCCTATCCCTCATGCCACACTCCTGAGCTGGCTTGCTGTAGGCTTTCACGCCTGGCCTTGCTTCCTTATAGATTGAATTTTCAACTGATCCTCCTGTTATGACAACTGAATGTGTTAGAAACACTTAAAAGATCCCCAGGACAAGAGCAAAACTTAGAGCATCTTCATAAACAGCAATAACTTGCCTTGCCAGGAATGACTGAGCTTTTCACTTCTGGCCGGGAGAGCGGGTAATATCGTCACTTTGACTAACACCGAGAGCTGTAGCCATTATTTTTGAAACAAGCTGCTTTCATTTCTCTTCCTGAATGCTGTGTGCAGCAATGATTTCAGAAATTAGTGTCCCAAGTTTCAGAGAAAATGAGCGAGCCTTCATTAAAAAGCAGCCGCCCCAAGGAGCAGATAGTGCTTTCTCTCCAGCACTGGGCTGGGGTTCGTGTCCTTCCCTACGCCTCGTTCCTGAACTTAGGGGTGTCACATAGTAGGATGACACTTAGAAATGCATGTGAGAGATAAGGTCATGAACCTTTCTCTGCTAGAGAATATTTTGCAACAGGGTGATACATGGAAGCAGACAGACCTGCCTGTGTCACGTGGAATTCCGTTGGTAATGCCAATGTAATGTAATGGAAATGCAGTGAAACTGTCTTTTATAGGTAAAACTTGTAATCTGATTATAGAAATATGTAGATTTGAGAGTGAGGGGAACCTGCAGTTTTTTTAAAAAATTAAAATAATTGGAAAAAGGAGTTTATAGGAGCAGATGTAAAAATGTAAAAATGGGGTAACGTGCATCTAAACAGTTTTAGGTGATAAAAGGTACAAAATGAGAAATGACTGAAAATGCCAGGTGAATTTTCCTATGAACAATTTAGGGACAATTCCATGTAATTGAATAGGGTGAAGTATGCCTTTCCTCTGATGATAATTATCAAAGAGCTGGTAAAATACCTAACCAGATTAAAAGATCTTTGGTTATTAGGCTTGGGCTAAAGGGATTTTAACAGTGCTCTCTTTATGCAGTGGGCATGTGGGGGTTTTGGCAGGGGGAAGTAGAGTGGGTTTTTATTCCTCCTAGTGTTGAGATTTAGCTCTGATTACTGAGGCTGATTCTTCTTTTATGTAAGAGACAAAGGCAGCCAATGATTCAGTCTATTAAAGCCGAACTGTGTCGAAATGACTGGTGATTCTGTGCTGGAAATCAGCAATGGGCTACTGCTTGCATCAGAATAAAAAACAATCCTGATAACATCATCGATTCAAGACTATCCAGCCTACATCTTTAAAATTCACAAGAAAAACAAAAGGACACTTCACTGCTGAATTAATCAACACAAGCTGAACTTCTCTCCAGCAAACAGATTATCTTCAGAGGAAAAATAAAAAATAAGAAAAAAAAAAAAAGAAAGAAAAAAAAAATAGAGAAAAACTGAGCAAGCAGATAAGAAAGATGTATGACAGGAGCGTAAAATGGAAGCTACAGAAAACAGACCTTGAGCAAGCTTTATACACTTCTGATGCAAGAAGCCAGGTAAGATTAAGTCCCTTAGGTTCCTAAGAAAAGAGTAGAGCATCCTTCCCCTGGCTATTGCAACAGAAGACGGAGGTGAGAGGGTCTGAGACAAGCTTGCATGTCTTTCAATGCTCATTTCCAAGTGCCTTTTTTGTTCCTAATTTCTCTAGGCTTCCAATATACCTGTTACACTGACTCAAATAACCTGAGGGCTAACCATGTGCTTGAACCATCCTTCAGAAAATAAATGGTGCAGCAAGACAACCCAGCAAGATATGTTGAATGAATGCTGAAGGCAGAAATAATGTGCATCTTCATAAATCCTAAGGAGAAGATAGTTGAAAGCAAGTAGCCCTCACAGCAGCAGCACGCTTCAGTCTGTGCCAGCCCGTTCCTTCCTCCTCCCACTCTCTGCAGGAGCCAGAGCTCTGAAAGGACTGATGCTGGGTTTCGCTGCTGGAGGTTTCTGGAAGTCTATTCAGCATAAACTGTTGCTCTCAGCTGTTTCAATTCTCTAAAGGAGCTGTGATCAATGACAAGTCAGGGTGAATGACAGGTTTCCTAATTCAGATCATGTCCGGTAGTGGATTTTGTATCACCAGGCTACTGCATGTAAACTGCATGGTTTGAGCTAGATTTTCTTTTCCAGATAACATTCAAAATGAAACATTTTTAGCTGAAGTTAATAACATTAGGCCAGATTCTCAGTGGGTGCAAAACAGCTCTGATTTTCTGTGGAGATGCTGAGTACTGTCTCACTCTTCTGGTCCATCTGGGATTATCACATTGCCTAGGGGAATCTGGCAACTTCATCAGTTGCCTAATTTCCTTTTGGTGTTTTGAAAATACCAGATGTGATTAGTGGTTCTTCTTCCACTGTGGACTACAGGCTCTTTTCTTTCCCCATGATTTCCAGGTGCATCTGCAGGGTATGGGAAGGCCATAGGACCATGGATCTGCTCTTGCCTCTTCCCATTCCCCAGGCTATGCAAATGATCATTTTTTCTTTCTATAGCAGTTCTAAGGCAAAAAAGAAAAATGGTTCTTCCCCCAAGGCTGGGAAAAAATTAATAGCTTTGAACCAAATTAAAAATGTTGTTGTCTGTCTTCACCTTTGAAAAGAGACAAGAGCAGGCTCATTTTGGAAACATCACAAGGGAAAAATCAACTTTCTATTAATCAAATGTTTTGCAGAAACTCTGTTCTTGTTGCTGTTATTAATATAGCGTTTTGGCTGGCTCTAGGTCCACCTTGCTCCTGCTCCTTGGGGCTGGAGCTCTGGTCCACTCCACGTCAAGGCAGCTTTGCAGTCTCAGTGCTTTACTGAGGCCATACCAGGGTTTGTCTGTGCCTGCATCACATAAAGATGCATAAAGGAGTATTTATTCTTCCACCACAGCCTACAATTAAAAAGTATTTAGGCTGTCTGTCATTAGCAAAGGTTTCCTGCAGTCGTCCATATTGTTATTCCATAAGCTTCCTAAGTTGAGGTTCTAGGTTAGAAAAAAAGTTTATTACAGAGTCAGGTGTCTGAGATCAGGTTAACATGCTGTTTGAATGCTTTTAGTGGTATCGTGAATGTAGATTGGTTGAAACACTGTATCTCTCTCTAATCATATACCTACTACTGGAATCAATAAAGTTAAGCACGTGGAGATCTGTTTGAAATACAAATCCAAAGAAAAGACACTTACCTTCTTTAATCTTGGGCCAATACTTGTATAGAGGCTGTTTCATTAAAATATTATCTCTGAAAGGTAACTGGGTTTGTTGGAGTTGAAATAAGATTAAATGAATCAGCTATTGTAGTTCATCCGTTAAATCACAGCACTTTGCTCTAGGTTTGTAAAATAATTTCCAGACTAATGAAGTAGGGTCAATCACATGCATTTTTGCTGGAACCAGATTGCCATTAATTGTGTCACAGCTATGGATAGGTCAATAAATGTTGCCGTTGTACATTGACTATTGCAGAACCAGAAGATAAGCCATTTTTTCATTACGTGTTGCAGATTTAGACTCTGCACAGGTTAGTGTCTAATTTCTGCAGCGCCGAGGCTCCCCACATAGCTCACCTTTCTTGCAGAAATATCACTGGCTACTTCATCTGAAAATGCCCCGTTGCTGAAACTGCTGATTTAGCTTTGGGCAGCTGGTATTTAGCACTGTGGTAGATGTAGGAATCATTCAACTCCCCCACAGATCCCTTTGTAATTTCAGTGTATTGAGCAACTTCTGAAAAACATATATTATCCACAGTGGTGCTGTTTCGGCTTGTGGTTCACTGGCAGATGAGAATGGCAGGAGAAACATTTGTGATAAGTAATGCATGCAATGTGTTGACTAGCTGCTGCAGTGATTTCATCAAGGCACATAGGGAGTATTTAATTTGCTTATAAAAAATAGCCAAGAATGGAAAGGAGAGGGAGAGGGAGGACAGTGTTAGTTGGTATGTCACACCTCCTGGTTGATGTTTCAAGGGATATCAGACAATGTAGAGCCATCTGCTTTGATACGCACCTCTGACACTCTGCAGAAGAGGTTTAACCAGGCAGAGAAGACACAGACAATAGCAATGACCTTGGGGGGGATTTCAAAAGGGCAGGTGAGATGAGGTGAAAAGGAGAGAACAGCTGCCCCATCTCAAAGGGGATGGGGTAGGAGTGCCCTACATAAAAGGCTTGGGTAAACTAGTTCTCATCATGGATTATTTTTTTTTTCTCTGTATTAGAATTTATTTTTTTTTATTCAGTATTTATGTTTGTTTCTTTTGTGAAGATTTGATAATCTTTGACCAATCTGATCACTTCTGCTAGCCTTGGGTTGCAATCCTTGGAGAAAAAAGGGCTCCTGGAGCAGAGCCTGCTGTGAGATGTCTTCAAAAGGGAAGATCCTTTCCTGAAAAGCAGATATGAGGAGAGTCTCATCAACTCAGTCCATACAGGAACCAAAGTTGCACTACCCTTTTTATTTGTGGTTGTGTGTGAAGAGAAATATTTCTGTCTAACAAAAAATATAGTTTGTGGTTTGTTTGGGGTTTTGTTGTTTCGTTTGGGGTTTGTTTTTTCTTTTAAGATACGGGGTTTTTTTCCTTGTTTTGTGTGGATGAAACCCCAAGAACTGAGTAAGCTCTTGGTTAAAAAATAGAGCTTAGAAGAGCAAACTGCAGAGAAATGAAGGTATCTGCCATTCTTCAACCTCCCCAAGGAATGTGCTAACCATTCAGCAGTTAGCTGCTCTGGGCTCCGTTTCTCTCAGTCTTTCTTGCTGCAGCTGCATAAACAATTAAATATTAATTGGACTAGAAAAACAGATTGGTCATGCAGAGAAAAAAGATGGTCACCTGGGACATGGGTGGCCAAGTTCAGCTCTCAGCTCTGAAACTGGGAAAGTAAATTTTTCTGACCTGTTGGTCTTGGTCATCCGGTTATATTTTCTCTCTCTTTATTGTTATCGCCTATGGTCTCTCTTACGTTCAGACCATTCTAAACATAAAACACCTTTTCTAAAGATTTCATCAAAATTAGCCCATTCCCAGCAGAAGTGTTGTTTTCAGTGAGTAGATTGTGTCAGGTTCAACATTTTTGTTTCAAAAAATTTCACTAGCTCCTAAGTGTGAGAAATATTTCTTCAAATGGACCCCCCTGCCACAGTTTTTTTCCCCCCAAATAAACCTTGGAAGCTGAAGCATGAAAACATATGCCTGTTAACTTACTCTGCCCTTTCTGCTGAGAGGATGAATATTATGTTACCTTTTGCGACTTGCTAGATGCTTTCTTAGACAAGACAAAGCGTATGCCATTTCTCTGTCCAGATGTATTATAGTTGCTCTTGGGAATCCAAATACTGAGTTTGTTGCCTCAGAGGAGCTCTCAAGCCCCTGTATTTTTTCAGCACACAGTGCAAAAAGGCCAAAGAAAGGAGTCTGTTGTGACTCATAACATAATGTAACGTCGTAGCTAACTCAAAAAGCAAACAAGAAGTACTGGGTGTCCAAAATGTCCCCAGGGAGTTTTGCATGTTTCTACATTAGGAACAAAGCTCTGGTTTTGCACTATGAGCATAGAAATTTCTCGTATACCAAATCGCTGTTATGACATAACCTCTTATGTACATTCAGGCTTACTCGTACTTGGCATTCCAGCTGGAGGGGAATGCTCAGAGACTAAATGGAGACTATTGCTCAGAGAGGACTCTTGACTAACATTCTTTCAGCTGTTTTCAGCTTTGAACGTGATCCCTTTTGGTCTCAATTGTTAATAATCAAATGTGATACTTGGGATGCCATTCTGTTCCTGGTTTGCTTATAATTCTCTCAAAATTTCTGTAACTGAGATTATAAAGTAGCTACTGGACAAAATTTAGCAGCGATGCTCTGCATCATGTTCTGAAACCCGGGCTTAACTGTTCTCTGTTTGCTGTGATCTTCTTTGAAGCTAGCAGGGCTGGCGTGGGAAAAACAGCATTTGACTACTGCTTTTGCTGTCTGCTGCAGCTCGTCTTAAAATTTTAAACTGGGTAAGGCACAAGGGAATTTTTCGGGAGATCTCAGTTGTGAAAAGGGCACGAGATTCCCAGTAATTCTCACAGAAGAGCTTGGGTTCTTGTTGTCATTGTTTTTAACACTGTTATAACAAGTGTGGTCTGTATTTGTCAGTATTGCAACAACATAGTATGCTGTTAAATTCAGCTGGGTAGCAGCATTTGCCAAAAAATGTTATTCAATGAGGCAAATAAACAAATGAGGGGGTGGTGGTGGCGTATTTTATTTTTTTCTTTCTTATTAATGAAATGATTAAAAGCCAAGTCACATAGACGCTCCTTTGAGCTATTTTAATCAGTAAACCTGCAGGAGCAAATGTGTTACAGGGGCATCTGTTAGGGGAGGGTGGAAATGATCACAGAGGGGTTTGAGCCATACAAGTAGGATTTTCAGGGGAAGGGGGAATCTGTTTCTTAATGCAGTCTGGGTTCAGAGTCACTGCCCAATGCCATCCCCGCATTCGGCTGTTGTCACTGGAGATATAGTCAAGGGCAATGAGGCAAACTGTTTTAATCAGGGATCTGTTCTGATTTTGTCACCCTGCCGGTCTTTTGCATTCGGAGAATGTGACTTTGCCAGCAGCACGTTTTTAAGGACGAAGCCTCCAAAATCTGCAAGTCATTGAGATGCACATTTGTTTTTCACTTGTCCTTCTTGCACTTACGGGCAGCGCATTACCATCTCCAGGGGGCTCCTGAGAAATCCAGCTGCTGGGTCAGCCCAGAGCAGGCATCAGGGAGGTGCCTCGCAGTGAGATAGGGTTGAACGTTGTCCCTTGTGCCACACTCAGCACACCAGTAGATTGCAGTAGCCCTGCTAAGAATTGACACTGCTGCACACAAGGTTCCTTTTTCATGTATTTCTGCCCCACCAAACCCCAGCTGCCAGGGCAGTGTTCACTGGTAGTTGCTTCGAGAACCGGTAGATGCTTACTGTGCTGGTCAGCTAAAGCAACAAAGGGGTTTTAATCATCACAGAGGTGTTGGCCTCAGGGGTTTATCAATCATCGTTTGAGTTCTCAAGAAATTAGTGATTGCCCTAGAAATCAGGAAATTTAAACTGTTGTGTTGTCTTGAATTACCTTTTAGATTTCTGAATCTCTGAGGGGTCATTAAAATCATGTTAACAACTTCCCCTGCACTATAAAAGATTTTTTTTTTCCTAAAAGGAAGCATTTTTTTATTAATCACATGGCTAAAGGAATAGGAGCATTAAGGAAGTATCAGGAGTTTGCCAATATTGATGAGTAAATCTGCAGGCCCACAGCTCTTGTTAAACTAAGTAAGAGTCATGGGAATTGGAAGACTCTGGAAAGGAAGTTTTAAATCATTAAATCGTTCTGATACCTCCATGGGGGCATACATTTTCTATTTTATTTACAGCCTTCTGGCCCCTTTACTCATCACTGATCTTTACTTATAATGTTACCTGGCCACACCAAATCAAGGGACCAGTGCCCCTGGCTGAGCACTGGACCCCTCAGAACTGCTCTCAGGATAGACGTGGAAAACAGATGCTTCCAGCCTGTCCCAATTCCCGTTTCCCAGTGCAGGTCCTGTGGGTAGGGTAGCATTCTGCTAAGAGAGAAAGAGATGACAGAAATGCTTCTTTGGAAAGGGTTTTGATAAATACCGATCTGTAGCATGTTTGGATGAGACATCATAGGGAATTTGAGGTTTGCAGGGTAGCGCTCTGCTGTTGGAGAAAGAACTAACTTGTGTAGCAGTTGGTCTTTTCTCAACATGGGCTGTGTTTGGGAGCTCTCGGCCACAGCTGTTCCCTCTGGTCATATGTCTGGTTGACTGGTAACTAGGAAAACCTGTTAAGTGTGAACATGATTTCTGATGGTCCTTCAGCTTTTGGGCCATTAGTAGATGGGAGCAACAGGGTTGGTAGCAACCTGCTTTTCTAGTAGTTTTGTGGCTCTTACTGGTGTGTAAAATATGCACTGTGTTATAAATCTGAGATTATTTATTTTTTTTCACCATAAGGGTGAGGAGGTCCATGTTTGGTGGTTGGGATACTTACTGGAGACCTGGGTGCTCTACTGGGTGGCACTGGAGGAGTCCAGCAGGTTGGACTCTTCCTTCACTGGAGCCAACGGAGCTGTGATTTTTTTTCCTGTTAGTCTCTGTACCTTGAGCCTCCTTGAAGTGAAGTGAGCCCAGGAGTACTGCAGCATTTCACAGGAACGCAGGGAGGACAAGTCCTTATGATTTACCTAGAGTGAAGCTAGTACGGCTCAGCCTGACTAATGATTTAAAAATCCAATCAGACACTAGATCAGATGAATGGAGCTGTGAAACTTCTTTTTCTTTTGACATGAATTGCTTCTATAAAGCATTCCTAAAAGCAAGGTACCCTTCTGCTGATTAATCTTACTTAGCAGGGGGAAGCAGGAATACAGCCACAGTGTTCCACACGGTCCTACAGGGCTGAACTGATCCAAGCTAGTGTGTTCCACTGCTTCAAAAGACAGATGAAGTAGAGAATTAATTATAATATTGATTCCAAATTAACCAGGTTAGGTTAAATGGTTTGTTCAATACCAGGTGATTTTAAAAATGTATTAAACAGTGCATTATTTACAATCTGCACTTAAACGAGAGGGTCCAAATATTTTATGCAATTAAAGAAATGGATTCTGAGGTGTAACTTTACTGGCTAAATTAGTAGGCTAGGTGCACTTCTGAAGATTTTTGCTCTACAAAAAAAATGTAAGAATGGCCTTAGGAGGGCAGGAAGAGTATCCGTCTTGTCTAGTGCATTGCCTTGGACAGTGGTCAGGAGCAGAGAGCTGCAGAAGAGCATAAAAAAGGCAAATGCACAGGTGTATTTTCTCAAACCATTTTCCCAGTTTCCAGTTGTGTGTGGAGAAGGGCTTGCACCACCAAATACAGCTTTCTCTAGGTGTAACCGTGTATTATGTCACTGAAATCAGTGGTATTGCAACAGATTTACACTGCTGAAACGAGTAAAGTCTAGCTTTTTAGCTTCTCACCAGGAGAATGCCATTGAGTCCCTCACTGACTCCAAAAGAAATGAACAAGAAAAAGTGATTTTATTGCATTATGCCTCAACAAGGCCAAATGGACACCTTTAACAGGAATCAGACTACAATAAAAGCCAGGAGTGCAGTAGTATGTCAGTGATAAAAATCACATATCAAGTTTATGAAGATGAATTATACAGCAGTTTGCTGTTTCTTTGAGTCTGCAGATTTCTCTAGAGAATTTGAGATTTAGATATAAAATGTTTCTGGCTGATAGAGCTGCTCACGTTGTTGCCATATCTTCCTGATGTTTTCCCCTAAATTGATATATTTAAGTAACATCTAAGGTTTGTGTCCTGCAGTCCTGTCAGTGCTGACACTCCTTAAGAGACAGAAAATGAAAGGAGATGAGTATCTCTGAGCTGAAGAGACTGGTTTTCACTTTAAAATTTCCAGGGGTAGCCAGCGTCTCTGGATTGTCACTGTAACTATGCTTGGGATGTGGATCTCATGATCCAAAATTTTATCTTCGGCACAGATGGCTCAAAGGCCTGATGCATTGCTAGGCTGAGATGTGTCCATGAAGATGGAAAAACAGGAAAAGTTTACATTCTCACCAGTCCCCATGTGGCCTGTTTCTCATCAATTCCCTGTTGCTTGTGTTCCTGACCCATCCCATTACAATCCTGACCACACACCATACAAATACTGCAGCCTTTTCTCCCACTGCCAGAGACAGTCTGTAGACACCAGCATCTGCAAAAGTTTCGAGTGAGGTCTGGAGAACAGCAGATCTGGGGCTTACCTGGCTTCCTCTGGCAAAACATGGGTGGAGGGGAAGTCTTAGCCGGGTTGTAAGCCACAGTTTTTATCATAGTTCTCACAATATTTGCCATTTCTTTTTAATGTCCCTGCTCCACGAGGAAGTGGCTACATGCAGACCTCAACTTAAAGCAATCAAACAAGTGAACAAAAAAGCCCTTGAAATGAATGAGCTGGAAAGATCAAATCCAGAAAGCTAATGATACATTTTAGGTTTTCTGCTTGAAAATATTCATGGCTTTTCAAGTAATCCCATAATTTGGTGTATATATGAGCCTCACTCATGACTTTTTCATTACTGAAAGGTTGGCAATGTTCAGTTATCAAAAAAAAAAACCCAACAAAAAAACCCCCCAGCCCTGGAGAATGGTGCTTCTCTGTCTTTATGGGCTATAGTATCAGGTATTTGAGTCTCCTGTGCAGAACGGAGTTCAGCATATGAGATCTGTGAGGATGAGCCCTGGCTTGCAGCATGTTTTCCTGGTGACTGGGAGAACTTCCTAATGGAAGAGTGTCAAACCATGCTTTAAAGAGGGTTTGTGTGCAGCAAGGCAGGGAAAATAGCCACAGTCAGACAAAGTAGCTCTGCTACACATGGAAGGTAGAATCCTGGAGCACAGTAGAACTTCTCCCATACCTGTATTTTTCAGTTTTCTTAGCTGTTTTTTTGGATGAGACTCCAGCCAAATCTGTTCTCTGTGCTGGTGAATCAGTGGGAATGCTCTGTGCATACTCATTAGACTTCAAAATCCTCATGCATGAAGAGGGCTCACAGTCAGGGCAAGTGATTGTGTTCAACCAGCTGCATTCTTACTGAATTTCTTTTATGTCCAGTGCTGAGAAATGTTGCACTTTAAATTGTAGTTTGGCTTTTTTTTTAATTGCTTTTTTTTCCTCTTAGCATGTGTTTTCCTTTATGGAAAATATTGTGCTGCTTGGTAGATGTTAAGCAATTAATAAAACAGTGTATTTTGCATCCTATTATGTGGATGGAATGACAAAGCTCTTCTTGTGTGAACAAAGGCAGCAACAATAAATTCCCGTTGTACTACTAAAACATGGTCTATGTTAGACTTGCACTCTACTGCTGTTGTAGGGATGGAGGTTTTTAATGTTATGTAGACTAAATATTTTACATTGTGTTTTCTTTTAAAGGATTTTTTTCTTTCATTATTCAAAGCTGGAAGCAAAGGGTTTTTACATAGTTTCTCTCAGCCTTCTTTATAGTATTAGAAATCCTATATGGAGAGTCAGTTTTGTCATTGGCTTGGGACACAAAAGATCTGAGTTCATCTTCTTCTGCCAGATACACCCTATGTGACTTTTGAGGGCTGGGCATTTGTAATAGCCTTTTGCTATAAACGGATCAGAGGCAAAGAAAGATTGCTGACAAGCCATGGGCTTGTAACGACTCTAACACCTTGATTATCATACAACAATTATGATTAAAATGTGGTGATTTATTTAGAGAACTTAACACCCCCACCACCACCACCCCCCCACCCCCCCACACCGAATCCTGCAGTCATTAATTTAGGGTCATATCACCTTCATAGAACTCTATACAGAACAGTTTGCAAGTCTGTACTGAGAGCATCTCGATGGGTCTGTAGGAGGCATGGTCAGATCCTCCTCTGAAATCATCTGCTTAGGACTTCTTCTGCATGGTATACCAATAATCAGAGAACCATATGCTACATTTGATACTCAAACTGAAATAGCCTTCATTTCCACTGATAAGAGTAGTAGGAATACTGTCATATTTTGCATTTAATTAGGAAAAATGAGTTGAGAGAGTATGTCATTTTCTTTTATATGACAATTAGAAACGTGCCAAAAATTTCAGTCTGGAATTTATGTGCAGCTATCCTTTGCAATTAGTCATCTTATTTACTGCCAAATAAATGTGTTTTTAGCAGAATTTCTGTGAAACTGCAATTACATCTAGGGAACGAATAGATTAATCCCATCTGCATATGCCGTATGGATCTTTCTGCAGATACTCTGCATCCCATCCCTACGTGCGCTGTTTGTGGGTGACTTTCTGAATCCAGTAAGACTGGAAGAAGGAAATTCTCTTCTCTCTTCAAATGAAAAAGTGAAGCAATATAACTTAACCTTATTTACCAAAGAAATATTACATTTCCCTATCCACCTGCTATCATGGCAATTGTGAGCAGGCAGAATGCATCGTTTTGCTTTGAGGAGAATGTTGGCTGGAGGTCAGGACCTAATCCTTCAGCCCTTCCTCCCTTTGCTAAAAGCAGGGTGACTTAGAAGAGAAAGGACTACAGGATCAGGCCATGGCATAAAGAACAATTGGATTATTGCATGAGCTGCAGGGAATAATAAATCATGTCAGGATTAACTTTTTGTTTGTCTCTTTCAGAGACAGTATGTGCTTCCAGAAACTCCTCTTCTTCAAAATGAGTATGGTACAGAGGTCCTGTTTTGAGAACTAATTGGGACTATTTCTTGTAAGAGTTGTTAGGTCATAAATTCAGATCACGCTTTGAGAATGTCAAGAATCATGTTTTGAACTTGTATACAATACACAAAACCTTGCTCTTTGTAGGACTGTGCACTGGTGAAGTCTATGTGTTGTAAGACAGCAAAATGTGTCTCCCAGACATACTCATGTACCTACACATTGCAGCACATATATGAATATATGAGTTGACAGCAGGGCTGGACAGAGGCCTGAGCACTGTCCCATTAGTGGTCCTCGGTACTCTCTTGGCACATGACAATCAGTGTTCTTCCAGGAACACCAGAGACACAGTTTGGGGTATAAGACAGCCCATGAGCCTTCCAAACTTGACCACCATGCTTTGAGGAGCAGTTGTGGCATTTGGCCTTGGAAAGGGGGAATGGACTCTGGCCTTCTTTATTTAGCAAGTTGTAGCTTTTCAACATCATTTACTGATGCACATGCTGGTCTTACGTTTTTCATACCCTGGAAGATCTTCCAGCTGCCTCAAATAAGAGTTATTTCAAAGTGAGAATCATGGATTCTGAGCTTGACATATTCATTATCACTGATGGTAAATCAGTTAATCGTGGTCATGTTTAAGTTTTTATTAAACTACTTTTTGAAAGTGAGGAATATCTGCGGGAAATGTCCTCTGAAATTTTACCGATGTATTTCACTGAATGTACCCAATCAGAAGGCCCCATTCACATCTGCAGGTTGGTATTTCTGCAAATATTGCTATTTTAATATGTCTTAGGAGTTAAACTGTACCCGTATGATGATTACAGCCATTTGCTAGACCATCTGTCTTTCAGGACCATCAGAAAGTCTAGATGGATGATACTATAATTTGGAACTAGGTATTTCATTCTCTTGAATTTACTTATGTCAGACAGAATATAGCTCACTACTATGTCCAGTAATGATGATCTAATTGCCTCAGCCAAACTGTAGCATCTCACTGGGTATATACATTCGTGTGATGATTACTCAGTCATGGGGAGACCTAGAAGGGATCGTGCGTAAATAACCTGTCATACATGAGTATGATTGTACAAATGTGTCCTGGTTTTGGCACCGTACCTTCAAAATTAAGTCAGTCAGCAATGTGGCCCATTTATTTTCTTCTCATTTTGAACAACAAGCACGTCCGTGGTGCAGTGGGGGGAGTCTTTACACCCCACTGTGCAGCATAAGATGTGTGGAGGCATCACAGGAGAGTCACAGGAAGGCTTAGATGTAAGGTACCGCTGCAGTAACCTAGCCCAAACCCACTCCAAGCAGAGCTAGAATGCAGTTACATCAGGTTGCTCAGGACCTCGTGCAGTCCAGCACTGAAAGTCTTCAAGGGTAGGGATGACATAGCTTCTCTAGCCCTTGTTTCAATGCTTTACCATGCCTACTATGATTCTTTTTTAACGTCTAATCAGAATTACCCGTGTTGTAACTTGTAGTCATTGCACTTGCACTTTGCTGTGCCTGGAAGAGCTACCAAGAAGCCTTCCTCTGTTCACCAAAGGTCTATATAAAAAAGAGAAGAATCAGGAGCACGAGAGAAATACCATTAATTAGCAGTGCTTGCTTAGAAGCTGCCTGTAGATTGATCAGTATAGTCAGGCTGCATGCAAATATAAAGTGTCCGTTACCTATACAGGTATCCTTGCACAGTCTTTAATTACATGTTCACCCCAGGTGTTTTTTTCATTGGACTCTCTATCCTATTCAATCTCCAGGCTTGATGACTTCAGAGATAAAGCTGAGGTTCTGTAGTAAAATAAATTGTCTTCAAGATTGGTTGCAGGAGCTGAGACAGACATGGTGAATGTTACATTAGGCATCTCAAATTAGAAGTCAATTTGGACATTTGTCTGTCTAGGTGTTGATTCTACATTTGTAAGAAGAGGATGATAATTCTCACTTCCTTGAAAAAAAGTGTTAGGAAGAAAAATTCCTGAAGTGAATAAAGCCTGAGGGTTTTAGACTGACGAACACCGCAGAGCATGCCCACACTGCTAGGTGAAAAGCAGGCTCACCAGTATGCTATTCACACCCGTCTACAGCTGGTATGTGGCCTGTCAACATTGACACCTGTGGTATATAATCTTAATAATTGCAAGTCTCTGAAGACGTGGCGTCCAGATATTTATTAGCGGGCTGGGCTGCAATACACTGACACACCATGCCCAGTCCATCCGGGCAGGAACGAGAGCTTGAAGCAATGCTGAAGCGCTAAGCCTTGTCCTGGAGGCTGTCTGTGGCAGAGGATGTGCTTGCAAATCCCTCGTGTGAACAGTGGGAGAGTCTAGGCTTCACGAAGCGCTCCAACCTTGTCTGAGGGTGTACTAATGCTAGTGGGAAACTTTCGAGGGAGTTAACAGTCTTTAAATGTAACCAGATTTGAGTGGTGAGTAGTAAAAAGGTAAGATACACAAATGGAAGAAAAATAATTAGTGAAATAGTTGCGTGGAGCATACCCACAGTGTGAAATAAACTTTGTGAAATAGATAAGATAGTCTCAGGCAAGGATACTTTATGACCAGGGTATGGGGTTGTGTCCAAATGCTTACAGCCTGAAAAGGCAAAATAAGTCTTGGCTGTTCTGAATTCCTGAGACCTGACTCTGCAACCCAGCTAATTTAGTTTATTTTCTTTTAAACATTTAATGTTATTAGTATTAAAGCATCCAAAACTGGGCCAGCATTTTTTAGAGGCCAAATACATTAGCACTCATCCGTAACAAACATGTTGCATATTCAGATTATTCATATGGTGCTTTGGAGAATCAGCTGGTAACGGGTATTTTGCTGGACATGTGGAGATTTGTGATTTGTGGTGAAGGACAGACTAGCCATGGATTTGAGCAGATGATGGTCATTACTTGTGCCAACATGTGACTGCATTTAATTATAACAGAAGTGCTGAGGCAGATTATTTTGCTGGGCTCTTTAGATATATCTTCATAGCAAAGTGAATAAGTATTCAAAGAAGCATTGCATATAAAGAATCAGAACTGCAACAAATTCAGCGTATCATACAGCAAACTATATCATTGCTGTATGATACAATGTCTAATATTTAGAAATTCATGGTCCCATGTATGTTTCCAGGTAGATCTTTCACTTGAGAGCAATAGTCTGTTCTTCTCAATGTGCAGTGACCACTTATGCAATTCAATTTGATGGGAACTACATTTTTCCTTGAATTTGTGAAGCAGTAGAGTTAACTGGCTGCACGTAATAAATATGTCTGCACACTTTAAAATACAAATACAGCTTGCCATTTTAAACTACATTGTATGGAATTATCTGTAATGCAATATGATTCCATCTCAGGGACCATACTATTTTATGTTTATATGGTCTCACTGAGTCATATTTTCAATTTTTATGGGTTATTTTATTGTTGTTTTGCTAATGACACTCAAACCTCTTTCTTTCTCCCACATAATGCATCTTCAGTCACAGCTATTGTGTTCTCTTGGCTGTGAGTTTGCGGTTGTGGAATAAATTTTAGCAATTAAACACTTTATTGATTAAACTGTCCCTTCTGTTCCATGATTGATGTCACTAGACAGTGCATAGTGAACACAAAACAGCTGCAAAGAGAACAAAGTGTAGAGAAGAAGAGGCTTGTGCTGGATTCTCCTTCACCAACCCTAGCTTTTACAGCTAACTTGCAGCCTCAACAACATCTTGCAGCCAACAACCCTTGCTGAAATGCTCTGGTAGAAACCACATACCACATGCAGAAGTAGCGCATTGAGCAAGTGCTGCTGGAAGCCGTACTGGAATTTCCTACGTGCTTTGAGGTATTGACTGGAAAAGTGGCAAAAAGGTGGTTACAGGCTTAGCAGCCTGTGGCGGTGTCTTGTCTGCCCTACCTGGTGTGGCTTGGGAATAGGCCTGCAGAAGCTGGCATTCAGTGTACTCTACTTTTATACTTAGAGAAAAGGCTATCTAGCTTTTCCAGAGATTTCATCTCCCTGCCTGTATTCTACATCCCATACTGGCTGTGTTATGTCCTGTGGCTTGAGTTTCCCTGGGCCAGCATGTACACTGTCAGAGGAATTATGATGAAACCAGATGGAAGCATTTGTACATGCTCCTTTATGAAAGTAAAAAGCAGTGAAAATAAAACTCTTCCTTCTTTTAAAATCTTATGTTTGTTGTCATATGGCTCATTTTGCTGCCCACGGTTGCTGACCATCTCCTAAACCCAGCTGGTACCTGCCTGCCAGGGTCACTGGTACCAGCCGATATTGTACAGCTTTTCAAATGTTTCTATATATATTTTTATGTGCTTCTGAACCAGCACTTCTAAACTTGTCTCTATCAACACCTTATCTGTCACCATAATTTTGTTAATATTCTAGTAAAAGGGGCTTCTGCTTCATCCATCACATGATGCAAAGGCCTTTGGAGGCTGGTTCCTGGGCATCCTCGAATGATGGTGTTTATATTTAGGGAATTTTAGCTGCTTGTGATTAGGGCCTCGAGCACTTTTAATGTGTGTGGGGTGGATGCAGAGTAAGGAATTTCAGTACTGGGTAGGGTTTGTAGCTCTGTGTGGGTATCTAGGGAAGAGGAGCAGACCAGGCATGTCTGTATGGGAGTCCTTGGCTCTCTCTGGTGTGGGAGAACAGGGTGAGATGTGTGGGGCGAAACGGGCTAGTCTGGGGTGAGGAGCCATGTTCTCCTGCTGAGGAGGAACTAGAGGCAAGACAAAAATCTTGCAATTTATTCTTTGAAGCTTTGCATGCAACTGACCTTGACTTAAGCATTTTGTACTATATAAATATTTCAAGTGAGCCATGAATCAAGATTAATGCATTAGGTGACTACCAAATCATTAGCAGTGCAGGATGTAATAAAGTTGATGCCAGGGCTTTATTAAACAGGGCGTGTTAGTCATTAAGATAAAGTAATGGTGTTGTGTAAATGTGAGAGCAGAACCCCATTTCCTCTGGGTGTCTCATCTTAAACAGGTGGTAATGTTAGGAATGGCAAGTAGCAAGGTACGAAGTCAGAGATGGTTTAAATCCTTATGGTGACTGGATTCTGATTAACTTATTTTCTGCATCTCTTCTCACAAGGAAGATGATGCTATATCTTATTTCCTATTTGGCCTCACAACTGTAATCTGGAGGTGCTAAGAAAGCTGATTTGTCAGAGTCAAAACCAAATACTGAAAATAACAGAGCCAGGGAACAAGGCAAAACTCATAGATTACAGCAAGTACACAAATGTCTAATCTTCTCCCTTTTCTTTGGTAGTAACTGAATAAGAATAGGCAATGAAATGTTTTTAATCAATGGTCAAAGCAGACTTTTCAAGAATAAACAGGAAAAAAACCAGAACCCACAAATTCTGTTTACGCTTGAAAATTCCCAAGTTCAATTGGTCATCATCCATTTAGTTTAATTTTATTTGGGCTTCCACATAGTCTGAGTTTATGCTGTGGTTTAGATTTTAAAAAAAAAAAAAATCTGCAGGTTTCTGGCTAATACCTGAAAAGTTCACTATGCTGGCATCTTCCTTTGTGTCTATTTCTGTGAATTCCCAATGATGAGAACATCAGCCTATTTAATAACTGCAAACCATGATTTGTATTCAAACCTGTATTCAAACAGGAATTCTTCACTTGCACCTGTGTTCACACGCAGAAAACTCAGCATTCCTTTCCCATCTCTTGGTGGGCCGTGGTTAATCACCCAGAGACCAGGGAGATAAAATGACCTTCACTTCTCTCTGGTGTCAGCAGCTTTCTTCCCCTTTCATCTGCTGTAACTCAGGCTTGCCGTAACTTTTAGACCACCAGTGTTGATTTCATAACTATTTTGAGCTCCTCATGATTTGTTTTTTTTATGCTTTTAAATTAACCCCTTGAGATATTGGTGCTGATTGTCCTGCTTATTTCCAGTTTTAGTCTTGTTCTACCATGTTCTCTTCTATCTCAAGTAGAAACTTTGCCACTCCTCCTCTCACGGTTTCTGGTGAAAACCCTGTTTTTGTTACCTTTCTGTGCCATTTAGCATTTAATTAGTCACTGGCTTTTCTCACCCCCTTATACCAATATATTTCAGGGATCCATCCAAACATTAGATCCATACTGACAGTAGCCACCCAACCTTGGCTGCAGTGATCCTCCAGCCAGGATGGGAGCCTTTGATTTTCTTTTCTCTTTCATCTTAAAACAAATTTTGCAGATTTAAGATTTTGATCTGCTCCTTACTCGTGCAGTGGGGTTTTTTTGTTCACAGGTTTCTCATCTTCAGTTTTCTTCTTGAAATGTCATTCATCATCTTCTTCAGGTTGTTTCCTTCTTTAGCTGTCAGGGAGCCTTTATGTGTGTGGTAGTTACAGGGTGAAAAACTAACACAACACTTTCCAGTGGCCAAATTCTGCAAACCAGTCATCTGCTATTATATAGGTTTTGAGGAAAAAAAAAAAAAAAAGCCCATGGTGACTTT
Organism: Falco peregrinus; assembly: GCF_023634155.1. NCBI lineage: Eukaryota > Metazoa > Chordata > Aves > Falconiformes > Falconidae > Falco > Falco peregrinus. Next base: position 56,104,302 of record NC_073725.1, on the reverse strand, counting down.
AAAGACTGATAGGCAGGACTGAAGTATATTACTGAAGAATATAAACTTCATGTAGATACGCGTTTTTGCTGATGGCTCTGCCTTGTAAACTGCCCTGTCTTTCATAATACATTGTCCTTAGCTGAAGTAAACATATTTTTCACATTGCTTATTTTTTGTGAGCAATAACTAACATGTGATTTAAATGATCAATTTATAACTATGGGAGGCTTATACCTTATCTTATGGTGATTTATTTTTGTGTAGAATGTGCTTTTACTACAAGTGACATTTCAATAGCATATTACAGTCTCTGGAGTCCTTGAACTATTTCCAAGCAGTGAGCGTGCTGGGGTGTAAGCCAGTTTGGAAATCTGTCTGTTGGGTTGATGGATTATAGTCCATGTAGTGAGCACTCAGCCTCCACAAGGTTCATGGCATCTTCACCTTTAAGTATCTAATTTATGTAGAAATGCCAATAAATTATTTAGAAGGGCATGCTTGCTGATATCAGCAGTTCTGGAGCAAGTAAAAATGGTATGACTTTGAAAATCATTGGAAATGTTGGCAGATCTTCAACAATTCTTTATAGGTTCTGGCTATTAAATATTTGAGGAGAAAAAAACCATGTTTTTCTCCTTTCTCCCAGGATTTTCTTGTCAGTTCTTTAGAAATTTATCAGCTTGTTCTTGGAATAAAGTCCACATTGATTCTGGAAAAGCATGCATCCCAGAAAGGTATGAGAGGACAGCGAACATTCAATACAATATAAATATAGAAGAGCTTCTTCCTTTCTTCCTGGCTTATTAGGAATTTGTTCCTGAGCTTGCAGGAACCTCACATCTATACCAATAAACTAAACGCAGTAATGGCCCGTTGAGTGATGGCAGGGCACGCTCGGACACCTCCACCCCGTTCAGCTCTTCAACGCTGCACATCGGCTTGTTCACTTGATGCTCCTGGGCTGAACTCAAAACTTTCCTCTGGTCTTTTTCCTTCTTTTTTTTTTTTTTTTTTTTTTTTTTTTTGTGGCATGAGTCAAGGCCATGCCAAGGAGTTGCTATGGTATGGACAGCTCAGTCCCACTGCCTGGGCCAGACCACGTTGAATTACTTAATATAGGCACATCTATAGGGGCAAGGCAAGAATCCAAGTGAGCACAACAGGCAGCACATTTGATGATGTAAAAGTTTGCACTGAAAGCCTCAGTAATCCTGCTGGAGGAGTGCAAATGTTTACTTTTCAGGTTAAATACCTAAATCTGTCTGAAGGTGTCTATCTAAATGGCAGTGTTTTTGCAAGTGCTGAACACCTACGTTCTTTATTAAATCAACAAGAATTTGGCTTAAAGGAATCTGCTTTAAAAGAGAGAGAAAAACCCAGTTATGCCATTTCTACTCTTGGGGTCTGTAAGATACCACCAGTCAGAGGGGCATTTACAAACTCTAACAGCCTCTCTATCCCCCAAAACTTCTCTCTGCTCCCCCTGAGATATCCCTGAAAGCAAAAAAACCATGGAAAGCAAAGACAGAAACTGAAAAAAATAGCTTGACTAATTTTTTTCTTATTATTCTTGAAAATGCAAATTGTCATTGCAATGCTATATCAGATGCCTAAGAAAAGGTAGGTGCCACTGTGATGCCTCCCCTTTCAGTGGCTGTTCAGACCCAGGGCTTCTGCCTCCTGAGCCACTCCAAAAAGTGCTTTACTTTACAAGGACATTACTTGGCCACCTGTTGTAAAAAGAAATGTGCTTGTATGGAAGGAGAATATTTCTTACTTTTTTTTATATTTAATGTTTACACCATAATAGCAGTCACTGAAAGCTGGACTTAAATTTTAACTTCATGTGCAAATGAGAAAACAAGCTATACTGCAGATAATATTTTGCAGCAATATGACACAGTATATCGATTTTCTTTAATCCTGAAATTCACTGGAATAGTGGTGCAGCTTTGTTCTTAGCTTAGATCTGTTTATCTAAAACTTTAATGACTAATATTTTTTTTTTTTTTTTTTGTGAAGCCTAATTGAATTTTACAAACAGGATTAGATCTTTAAACTCTGAAGCATAGCTGGGAACGGTTATGGCAGACCGAACTAAAGCAGTTTTCTGTTATTCGCAGTGACAGCATGGCAAGCTGCTTTCTCAGGGCGTCATGTGCAAACAGCTGTTATCTTAGCATGGATCTGGCTTAGGACTTTACAGCAATTTGGAAAGCTGGTGGGTTTTCACCTGAAAGAGTAACTTTGGGCCACAGAGCCTGATTTCTGACACATGCTGCTAAGCTGGGGAGCAACGTGCATCGCTTGCTACGGCAGGTAGTGCCACCTGCTTGGGCTTTGGTGCTGTGCTGACTGCTACTACTGCGTCCATGTGGTAGCTCATTGCCTATTTCAAAGGAGATATCCATCACATCTGTGCAATAATCTTATTTTAACCAGTAAACATATGGTGAACATTGTTGCTTTTTACTGTGGCCAGAATACTGCGATTTTAGGTGTGACTCTGCTGCAGGGCATCAGCTTGAGACAGGATTTGGTAGCAGAAGATAGACCTTCTTGACATAGATCCTAATTCACATGAATTTGATTCCTATTAACAAATAAACTCTTTGGCATTGTGTCAATATGTAGAGGTTGAGGGAGACTCCAAAAGCACTTCTTTATGACCAGGGTTGGGAGAAGCACCTTGACAGTTTCAGAGAACATCATGGTTTTCAGCTGCTGGCTGCTTCAGAGGTATAATAATGATGTTAAAACATTTCAGGTTGTCAAAAGTGATTTGCTTATCAGAGGCTCTAGGGTCAACACTGCCTTTTTAATTACACTCTTTACATGTAATGCTAGGATAGTTTTTAACACAGGGAGGTCATAGTTCTGATGGGAAGTTTTAGTGTCCACTGTCAGGACTGCTGAGAATTTGAAAATGTGGTTATTAGCAGAATGATAGTTACTACTGGTAAATTCTTTTCTATTTCTTGTGGATATATGAGTATGTGTATTGCCTGCATCTTGCCCTCCCCATGCGATGCCAACCTAACCATTGCCATCTTCTTTAGAAGCTGCAACATTCCTTCTGGTAATTGCCTATTTATCCAATCACCCCATTACCTTACTGGGAGGCTGGCTGAATTTAGAGGAGTCTGTAAATGAATTACTCTGAGGAGAAATAATATCTGAGAGAGGAGTAAAGGAGTGGTGTTAGTGTAGGAAATTTCCTTTTTTGAATAGGTATGTGTCAGTTGTGATCATTATATTTTGTTCTCCCATATGTTTCTTGGCTGCTGCAGGAATGCTTTTAGTTTTTATTAATTTCCAAGAGTTTTTCAAATTATTTGATGGATGCTGGGCTTTCCCTTTTAGCTCTATCTGGAAACATTCCTCAAGGACAAGTAAGGACCTGTCTGGCTATCTCAGGGACTGTATCTCTCATAGCTGCTTTGATGAGTAAGTAACCACCTGTCTTGCAGTAGCTGGAGTTCATTTAGGAAGAAAGACAATTCAGAGCTACAAACCAAAATAAAACTAATGGTTGCATCCTACAAAATGTTACAGCATTGTCCATAAGAGTCTTGTTAGTTAAACTAAATGAGCTGCCTCTTGAAATGTTTAAATGTCTCTCAGAGAATTCCCTGTCTAAACAGAGGAAACAATAGAGGATGCTATCCTCCCTGAATAAACATGCATTTAAGAAGGCTTATAGGTATATAATATGCTTTTAAAATAAGAAAAATACAGTATGAAACATGATGAAAAAGGCCGTCAGGAAGAAGATGAGTATGAGATCTGTATTTCAGGTTTAATTTTTAATCACTATCAAGTCTATTAGAGAAGCTAAAATAGACTATGATCAATTGATATAGAAGTACTTTTTCCAAAAAAGTTAACAGCTTTATTATGAAGTAGCACCTGCTACTGCATCGAAAGTTATTAGATTGTATGTGCATGAAGTAATACTCATAGAAGTTAGATGAATAACCCGTAATAAATCATATACCACAAGGGTATGCAGTTAATATCAAGATTAATTACGCACTGATTTGTAAGTCATTATATCATAGGTATCAATGTTGAGATTTAATTTTTCTCTAAAAACTGATTAATTCTGATATAGCTGTTTAACTATTTCTAAACACTCTTGAGATGCAGGCTAAAGCAAGAGAAGGAGACATACCACTGTTTTGTTCGTTTGCCTTGTAAAATGGAGTGGTTAAATCTACAGTATCAATTATATCAAAACTCATTTATAGTTTCTGTTTTCTGACCCAGCCTTCTAAACACCTTGTTGTGTTTTGTCTTCCAAGGTGTGTGGTAGCAGGCTGTTTTTCTTACTTTTACACTCCTTATAATCTTCTCTTGGAATGATTACATTGTGGCATCCTTTTTATCTGATTTATTACAATGATTAAAAAGCAGGAAAACACAGGGTATATTCTGCCATGTTGATGAAGTTTTAAGAGACGTTTAATATGATGTGTCAAATATAATTTATAGCTTTGAGTCATTAGCATGTGAAACACCATAATCTTTAGTTCCCTTTCCTGGTTAAGGGCCAGATCCACTTAGAGACAGACACCCATAAGCTGGGCTCCGCTCCCCACACTGTGCACAGGGAGCGCTGGGTGCTGCAGGGAGCTGATGAGTTTGTGCACAGGGCAGGCACCCTCCTGCCAGGGAAAGGATGCCCCTGTTACGGACACCTATGTTTTATCTTGAGTCTTTCTCTGCAGAGGAAGCGTTGATGTTGGTAAATTATATACCAAAATATCTAGGAAGTGCCTAAGCACACATATCTGCATCCCATTGAATTCCGTGGGACTTGAGCACAAGTTTAAATGGTTTCCTTGCTGCAGAAAGGCATCCCATTAAATGCTTTCCTGAGTTTGTCTACATCTGAGCCTATGGGGCCTGTGGGGCCAAAGGAAACCATTGCCCTTTCCCAGCAGTATTTTCCCTGTGGATGGAGGAGAGCATCCTATCAGAAAGGAGGCAGAAAAGCCGTAGTGCAGTATTATGCATTAACTGACAGCCACATTTCTTAATTGTTATCAAAAGGATTTAGTAAGATATTAAATACAGTTACTGATTTTAGGAGCTGCCCATAATATACAGTGTTAAATTTATATTTAGGTGAAGAAATCAACAATACTCCAAGGCACCCTCTGCAGTTATCTAACAAAACATCAACAGGCAAACAAAATATAACTATAACAGAGTCATGTTTTACTCTTCTGGAATTTACCTGTTTTCTATTCCTTTTTTAAATTGCCTACGTTTTCCTTAAAAAAAAACCAAAACCTACATGCACACATGCAGTTCAGAAGAAGTGCACACAACCTCCTCATACACTATGCATCATCCCTTTGAGCTCAGAGCTTAAATGGTGCACAGAGAGTGATGTATGTCGTCTGGACTAAGGAAAATGTCATCCTTAATGGACATGGGAAGCGTTTTTCTGGAGGTTGATTTCAAGTGCAGCTCCATTATCAGGCAGGCCAAGCGTACCCACCTCTTGCTGATGCCATGTCTACCCACGGCAGTGGTCTTTGCTGAATCAGACTGTGAAAGATACTCAGGCAGTTTGCTGTGACTGTTACGATCATCCCAGCAGACACAGAGGGAAACGGGATTCTTCTTCCCTCTGCAACAAATGTTTTAATAATTGATAATGAAAGTGGTAAGCTGGAACTATACATGGTATTCATTCAAGAAGCCTAACAGGAGCTAATAAAATATACGGAGATTACATCTGCCTGTGCAGAACAGCAGATAGCGAACAGCATGCCCGATGGTATTCTTAAGCCGAGTTCAAATGCTCCTGTCCTGACAAGGCGATGAAGGCAGTTGATTAGCTGTAACCGCCTGCTCCTCTCACTTGAAATGATGTCCTTACCTCCCCCTTGCTGCTCGCACCACAGATGTGCTGCCTGTGGGCATGGATGCAAGACCAGCTGCAGCGCGGGAGCATGTGTTCCGTTATCTGGCCATGGCTCCAGAGGAGACATCGCTGGCAGGCGGGAGCAGGGTGGGAGGCTGGTGTGCCGCGGGGGAGCTCTGGCCTCTGGTGCTGAGCAGGAGCAAGGGGAGCTGCACCCTTGCTCTCCGCCCTGGCCAGCAAACTGCTTGTGCTTTAACACTAACCTTCGAAGGTTACGCCCCTGCCTCAAAACCCTCATGGGGGATTATGTTTTTTGCTGTATGTGAGGAGGAAACCCGTAAGACTATGGCTTCTAAAAGGTGCTATCTCAAATGCAGAGGTGCTTAGGAATCAGGGCATCATTTTGTAGGGGTGTTTGGGAGCCTTGCCTACAGGGAAGCTGAGGGCAATCAGGCACCTAAGTGGCTTTTTACAACCTAGCCCTACTTTCGATGCAGTTACCCAAATACCTTGTACAGACGGCCTGGTAAACCCTCCATTTTCCCCACAAATCTCTGTTCCTGGAGTGAGGATGTCTCATCTCCTCACACTAGGAAAACTGTGGAGCAAACAGCGGCAGCAAAAGCTACAAACAAGGGATGAGGCAGGAACGTGCAATTAGGGGCTTTGCGTCACTACTAGTGAGGTTTACAAATATATATACACTGGATAGTATATTCAGTACACTGAATATATGTAACTGGTCAGTTACTGGATCAAAACCTGGGCCCATACCATGGGCTCCCACCATGCACGGTTAGTCACTTCTACCATGGAGTGACCAGCTGGTGGGGAGAGGGATTAGTTCAAAATCAGAAAACTGAACTAGTACAAGCATGGAAAAGTCTACAAAAGTTAAACTTTTTTCCATCATTTCACTCATTTGGGCTTTTCCACAGTTTTTTTTTTCTGCAATAGATGCATTTGCTAGTTTAGAAATTTTAATTCTTAATATAAGGCTTACTTATAAGTGAGAAATTGAGGTGTAATTAAGAGGTATGTAAAGTGTAGATGGAATAGTATTCTATAGTATTCTATACCATTCTATAGGTGGCTCGGGGGAAGTCCATGCTCCACAGGAACCCAAGCATGACATTGCATAGACTCATCTTTTGAGGGCATCTGGGTTCAGGATTCTTGTTGTCAAAGGATCAGTATTATATCAAGACATCTTTCATTCCCATGGGGGATAATGACTTCCTGCCTGGATGGCAAATGTTCTCATTTCCCATGAAAAGCTGTAGGACAAAGGTTAAGTACCTCCTGTAATTTCACAAAGAAATTTGATACAAGCCTCTAGCTACCTTTTCTACCTGTGCCAGACATTTTTTGTTGTTCTAGAAGCTGACTGCATGGCACAGCCTGTAACACAGGGGCTTGCTAGGACCTTGGAAGATTGATTATTTTACATTTCATGTCTTCAGCCTGCAAAGGGCGATGTGCTGTGTGACTGCATAACTCACACTGAGAGTACCTCCTCACATGGCACTTGCATCTGGACTCTCGGCATTGCTGGACTCATGTTACAAGACCCCAGGGAAAAAAGTAGAACTGGGTTTATTCCCTGCAAGGGAATTGTTTTGTTAATATATCTTTTGCAGAAGCACAACAGAAGCAGACAGATTCCATCTCTTTGTCCTATTACCCAGGAGAGATTTTATCCCTCTCAGGAGGGGAAAAAAATACTGAGATAACAAATAAATAGTGATGAAGCCATTAAACAAAATGGAAATTAAAGGAAAAGTGGGAACAAGATACTGTTGATGTGAATTTTAAGAGTCCTTCACAAAGGGTTATATAAGAGAAAGAACTAGATTCTGATTATTTTTTGTTAAATTCATGCCAAGAAGATGAAAAAAAGAACATTTTGAGGTTTGTAGTGCCCCATTAGATTGCTATGAGGTTTCCTAAAAATAATACGATTTTTTCATTTGACATTATAAGGCTATGATAGCAATTTTTTATGAAAGCTAAATACTACGTACAAAAAAGCAATGCTTTTTCTTTTCTATTCCATGACCGCAAAAAAGTCTTGTGCACTAAGGTACAACCTTAACATATTTCTTGTTAACGAGGAGAGGTCATAAAACATACAGGTTTTTCCTCCTCCATCCTCCCCCTACTAAAAAGTAAATGAGAACATGTCTGCTTTGCAGTCACTGTCACAAGTCCGGGCTTTAAATTAGCTCGCCGGGGTCCCAAGAGCATTTGGCTGCAAAAGCCTGAAGGCCAGCCCAGGCTGACTGCCCCAGCATTTATCCCAGCTTCGCAGGCAGGTGGTGTAGCACGAAAATCCTTGTCTCAAACACAGCGCAGCTCAAGCTGCCCTAGTGACCTGCTGGAGACACAGGGTGGATACATCACACCATCAGCCCCATGCTCCGAGGAGCACACAGTGGCGATGGAGCGTGCTTTCAGATTTAAGGGTCTCTCCTTCCCCCAGTCCAAAGTAGCCCATGGGAAAAACAGAAAGAAAAGGAAGGGAAAAAAAAAAAAAAAGGAAACTACTAGCTTTTACTTCTGCAGTTCCTCTGATTCTTTTGAACTTCTGATCAGACGTATTTTTCATTAATTATTCACTACAGTCATAGTCCCTCACCATATGGGGATGGGATCAGCTGAAACAATGAACCTCTGCTGCAGTTCACCACTGGTGCTTGGTCCTACCCAACAGGGAAGGGGCTGCAGCTACCGACTCGTGAGCTTTCTTCGGAGGAGCCAAGGTCCAGCTGGCTTACACAGGGACGGTTTGGTTCACATTTCAAAAGAGATGACAACTGATGGGTAAAACCAAACTGACTTACTGTACAGACCTAAGTAGGGGTGTGTGTGTATAGGGTGAGTCTCTCTCATGCCAAGCAATTGAAAGAAAAAAGGCATGTGTGTGTGTTTTTTATATATATATAAAATAATAAGGATATATTACACATATATCCTTCTCTGCTGTAGCAATAGAATGCAGTGAATGAATCTGTGCAAGTCTAATTGGTTTTGCTTGGGTTCTTTTGATCCTGCCTCCCTCATTCCCCATCGTCCAAATGAATATCACAAAAATGACTGCAAATATTTCAGTACCATGGCTTGCTTGTTTGGTTATTTTTGATTTTTTGGTGAAATGGTGGCTTTGACGATGTGTTTTATCCTGGCAACCAAAAGACTAGCATTTGACACTCCCTTCATTAATAGCTCAAACCAGCTGTAAGAGGAGGGAGTAAATGGTCCACAGCAGCCTGGTCACATGTGAAAGTCTATAGTTATGTATAGTCATATAGTCTTGACATTATTTATCAACAGATGAAGAATTTCTGGAGAGAGGTAGAAAATCCCACAGTACTGTGAAGGGACAGGCTGGGCAATGTGGGGCCTGATCAGCAACATGGGGACGCTGCAGGAATGAAAAATGCCAAGAGCAGAACAGTCTTGGCCTTTCTTCTTCAAGGCAGCAGCATTTGGCAACGGTTGAAGATTCATCTGTCACCATTTCTTTACATTGACAATTATCTGCGCTCTGTAGAGGGAGATTTCATTGACGGACCAGATGAAAAGCTGTTGAATACACAAGGGGAACAACGCAGGTAGTTATGTCAATGAAGTGGAAGGAAAATAACACAGCTGATTTATCTCGAGTAGCTCATACGACCTGTCTGTCCCTTCATTGTGCTGCCGATATCTTTTGGCACCCAGCACAGCCGCCACCGTATGATCACACATCAGTTGTGTCATATTCTTTCTTCACTTCATTGACGCAGAACGTGTCATCAAATCTTGCTGTCCTCAGCGCCACTTTAAATTCCTGAGCTTGGTGACAGCAAATGTCACTTGAGAAAAGCACAAGGGCTATGACTGGTGATAATTTTGGGGAACACCATGTGGGGCTGTGTCACCTTGAAGACGTGTTCTCGTAGCCTAAAGTGTGAATGTCACTGTACTGCTGTGTGCTCTCTCCAGGTGAAGAAGGTACCCTATGTATAGTCATCGTGAGCGGGAGAGGAGTCCGTAGTTTGCAAGTCAGATAATGGGGAGTAAAGAGCCTGTGGCAATGCCAGCAAGTTATGGGAACCGTTTTAAGCCTCTTGAAAAAAGCAGGATTTCAGCTGAGGTTCACTCTTGTGCCAGTTAAAATTGGTGGCAACCTGAAAACTGGTTCAGATCTTCCATACAGGTACCATGAGTCCAATAGCTTCATTGGTTTTGCCCTTATATTTCTCCATGTCTTCAGCTACAGCTAAGCTGCTGTAAGATCTCACTGAATGGGAAGCCTGGCGTTCAGAAACTGAATCCTGCTTTTTCTGAGTATATGGAAGCATGTGCGACTGGAGCGTTCGCAGTCTGGTGAACGTGAGGAGAGCTGACAAATGGGATTTCTAAACAGAACGACTTTATATTACATTACAGAAAATGTTGAGCTTTGCAGGCTGGTAGGAGGGAGAGTCCTGCTTCTAATTATGATGCAACATTACCTTTCACTGATAATAGCCTTTTTGTAATCAAAGAAAGTAAAAATGAAATGCATGTTGCTGATTTTTTTGTGTGCACCAATGAGCAATGCAATCACAATGTAGTTTTAAATTAAATCCTTTTGTTCCTTTTGTTAATTTGAGTTTGATGGTTTTCCCCGGTGCCAGAGCCTAATTTACAGCAGAGAAAATTCCCTTAAATTGATTTTTAAAAATGCACTCACATACACTACGCTAACCTTTTCATTCCCTTATGGTGCATGCCAAAGAAAAATGATCCCTGTAACTCTGCTTATTGGAGAGATGCATCTGTAGAGTATATTAATTGGTAGAGTTCCCATTCTGCTCTTGACAGATTTTTCACATGGTTAATGAAATCCTGGCTGTGCTAATGCTCGTGTCTCTCTTTAAAACCAGTACCCCAGCCCCCGTCATTTGCCTTCTCTCACTGCTTCATATCTGGTCACTTCTGAACTCTTTTATTCATTAGGGAAGACTTTTATCTTTGAATTTAGAGGGAGAGGCACCAAGGCTCAGGTCCATAGGAGTGTTTCTGTGCCAGGCTCCTGGTGAAGCCACAGGACACCTCTGAGGACCCTGTCTGTGCGTGGTGCAGCGTGGGGTTTGCAGCAGCACGTAAGAGGGCTGGTGGGGTGCTTGACAGGGAAGTCAGTACTGGAAGGTTTGTTGCAGCATCACATGAATTTAGGATGTCTTTGATTCTTGAGAAGTGAGAGAGATGATCAGGGAGATGAAGATAGAGGAGCTTTTTGCTTGCGTTTAGATCAGGAGTTGGTCTGAAGCTCTGCTTAGCACCATAGGGAAATGTGGACGTGGCTGTCTCTGCCTGCTGGGTCTGTTAAAACCCCTTAATTTCAGAAGGCAAACCCTGCTCCTCGGGAGAGTAACAGGCTGGTGAGGTGTGGAGAAGAAACTCCTTTCTTGGTCACTTGCCTTTTTCCTTCCCATCTCTGGAGCATTTTTTCACGGGATGCAATGAAACTGCCACACACAAGTCATTGCGTCTGCTTGGGTGATTTTTCTCTTTTCAAATCCTACAGCGTGTTTAAATCAATATGATAACCTTACATTTAACTTCAGTCTCAAATACAGAGGGTACCTGTCTAACCCACTGTCTCTCACTTTTGACGTCAGAAGTGAGTGTGTCCCAAAATTAAGAGGAGTTTTGATCACAGCGGAAACTTTCCAGCGTGAAGCCAGTGAAAAGCAGACAGATAAACCAGCAGCATGATGCAGGAGAAGAGATACTTTTATCAATGCTGTTTAGATGCTGACATGAATTGTGCAGGGAGATAAAAAATGATCATGATAATGCAGTGGCTTTGCTGCTGGGTGGCAGTGACCCCAGTGGAATAGATCTTCTAGGAGAAAAAAATTGCAATTTGTGTGTCAGTCAGTTTTGCTTGCTTTATTTATTTATTTATTTAATTTATTTAGTGGGATTGTGGCTGTCTCAGTTCCATTCTGTAATTCACTTACTGAGTCTTGGGTTTGTATTGAATTAAGGGTATTTCTTTCAAATGAAAAATGAGCAAGAAAAATGTTCTTTTCATAGAAGGAGCCATGCTCCTGTGGTGGTGTGCCGTGGTTAACATAGCTCAGTATGGGAAAGAAAGTTGGTGTCTTGCTTTCCCAAGGAAAAATCACTTACTGTTTGCTGGTTGTGTTCACTGCCGCCCAGAAAATTTTGAAAATGAAAACAAATGACTTCGCAAAGCTCTTTGTAATGTGCTGTGGGAACCCTAGTAAAAATAGAAATCAATTAAAACAGACCAAGCATAAGACTTTTAAACCTTTGGAGACTTTGGAGTCACTTTGCCTGACAGCAGTGCTCGGGGCTGAGCCAGCCCGCTGGTGTTGGACACCAGAAGCCCGAGCACCCTTCGAAGAATTCTTTGAAGTACAGTTTTCCTCAGCTAGAGCTGGACAAGGGCCAGGGAGAATTAAGACTGTTCGGGGTTTTTTTAAACTTCATGAACATCAAATCAGGATATCCGTGAAGTGGTTTCTGGTTCAAGAATAGCTGAGAAAAGCCCAAGCACATCCCAGTTGAGGAACTGAGATGTCTCCCAGCTATTCTGAGGACAGTCTCACAGCCTGTGGGCTCTGCTCCCTGCCTCGCCATCCAAGCACCACGCATGGAAGTCAGGCAGGCTGCTGCCAGCCAGAAGGAAAGAATTAACATTATAAACCTGGGAAAGACAGCCATCTTTTTGCTGTTGTGTCCCTTGCTCCTTGCTTCTGTGCGAGCAACGGTTCGAGCTCAAGCGAATGATTTTCCTTAAGAGTAAGAACTGGAGAACTGTGGGTGGGTTGGGGGCCGTAGCTTAGGTTTAGGATCTGGGATTCGGATGGCGTTAAGAGCTGCATTTGAAGTGGCCTGAAGGTTGCAGAGGACCAAGCATAGGTCATTACTGGTGTGGTTTGTTAGTGTGCTCCCAGACGGTGTTAGCCCATCACTAGCAGGACTGTCCCGCGGATGCTGCAGCAAAGCCTAGGGTCCAGGTGGGCCAGGGGCTATTTTGGTAAAGAGGTTGTGACATGATCATGCTGCACTGCAGTGTCAGAGCGTTTGGCTGTTGTGGGTGAGAGATGTGCTCTGCCAATTGCTCTTGAGACGGGAGAACAGATTTTGGTCTGCTTTATTTACTGATCTGTGTTTACTTATGAAACTAAAAATGAACGATTGAGGAGATGAGAAGAAGGGGAGAGAGACCACACAAAAAGAACTTGGTTGTACAGGCTGAGGAGAAGGGGGCTTAGCTGGGAGAGAAAAGCCTTCATACTGCATCCTACTCCAAGGCCTGCTAACGTCTTTTCATTTAAAAGCATTTGTAAAACACAGGCCCACAATTCCACATTGTTTTTCCATTGCTCAACATCTTTAAAACTTGTATCAGAGAAGAATATTCCTTCTCTAATTTTCATTAAAATCTTGACTACCTACTACAGATGGAAACAGCATTAGAGACCCGCAAATAAAATATGACTTGATCCTAGAAACAATAGAAAATGAAGATCCTCTTGAAGGTAAAATTGTAAGATAGGTAGCATCTTAATATAACTATTGCTACAGTGATGAATAATGCAAGTGCATTGTCTTTGAAACATCCATACATCAAACAACTTGTATTTTTCAAAACAGTGAATGACTGGTGCTTGAAATAAAAGTTGTGTTAGAGATGTATAAAAATAATCTGTGAATTTTAGCATCCAGAATAACTCTAGAGTTTGCGTTTTACATGCCACGTACACTGTACTTTGATTTTAATAGGACACTCAGATGCTTGAGTGTCCAGCACCATAATCTGATTAACGATGATATATGGAAAAGATTAAAGGACTCAGGCATGCTACTAAAAATGTTGTTATTGACCTCAGTAAGGGCAAGTTCTGGCTTGAAATGGGGATGAACTTCTGTCTCTTGTGAGATCCTACTGGCTTATTTGAAGGATTTTATTTTTTTTTTCCTGAACTCAACTGTCATGTAAAACACACATTGCTCGAGTCCCACGGAGGGCAGAAATACATGATTTTTACTGGTTCTTTACTAGATTTATAGAGGGTTTTAGTGAGCACACAAAATAGATTTTATCATAACATGCTTGTTTGTTTGGACATTTTTCTTTGTTCAGTATGTAAAAGCATTTTATGTTGTGTCTTATCATGGAGGTTCAGGTAATTTTCATTACTTTTGAAATCCCATTATTATGGGCTCTGATCAGATGTTCTTTCCCTGCAAAAAGTTCTGAATTGGCACTGCAGCCTCCTCCACCCTGCAGTGCCATCTATGCCATCCTCTTACCCCTCGGTCTGTCCATGTCCCTCACCTGCCCATGCAACTCCAGGACTCAGGGATCAATGCTGTCTCTGACCTGGTTTGACCAACTGTTCCCACAGCTGTAGGACCTTCAGGAGCCATCACACTGCAGCCCTCATGCCAGCCAGGGACCTCATTTGAAATCCTCAATCCACCATCATCTTTAGTGGGATTGTGGATGTCTCAGTTCATCAGTAAGAAGTGATGACAAGAAAGATGCATTTTGAACAAAAAGCAGTTGATGTGTTTCAGAAAGTAATGCTAGATGGTGGTTGGCATGGGAGGTTGTACACTTAAGGACATGGTTTAGTGGTGGACTAGGCAGCACTAGGTTAATGTTGGACTTGATCTTAAAGGTCTTTTCCAACCTAAACGATTCTATGATTCTAGGCATGAAGCTTTGCTGCATGTTAATGAGAGTCACGTATGTGGACCAATGGAAGAGTGACCATCCCCTGGCCCCCAGCTGCTTTAATTCACACATGAATTCATATAATAATTACTCTATCACAGAAGTGTTTGCAAGTAACCTGGCGAGGTAATTTTTTCTTTCTTACCACGCAGTGCAATTTTTGCATCCTGAGTTTGATGGACACCTCAGGAGAGTGCAAAATGAAATTGATAAACCTGTTTTCTTCCCCCCTGCTGTACACATGGTTTTTGTGTTTCTCTTCTCACTGTCTCTGCAGTGCTGTGACCTCAAAAATTGGCTGTTTTCACAGCTCTTTCTCACCTTGTTCCCAAACAAATTATTTAGGAATTAGATTTTGTTCACATCATGTTTTCCTTCCTCTACCATTTAGAAACAAATTATTTACAAACTAGATTACAGAAAAAAACACCTAGGAGTTAGTAGAATATAATATTAAACAGAATTTCTAATGCTGTCTTTCTACCCAGGGAGATTAAACACCTCACTACTTTCCTTATCACAGATTCTTCCCTGGTGTTCAGAGTCATAAATTGAATGATATTTTCTTTTTTTCTGCAATATAGTTTCACTAAAAATTGTAATTGCCTTTTTACAAATGTAAGCAGAATGGCATTTCATTGGAATTGGGGGAGACGACAAAGCTGAGAGGTGGTTTTGCCAAGCTCTGAAATCTTGCAGAGAAGCTTCTTTTCCCATTTCTTGAGAGCATAATTCTTCAAGAAATAGAGAGATGTCATCCTGGTATGCCTTGGCAGTATCACCTTTGCAGATGCTTTCTGCATGCGTATGAACTGTTTTCAAGGCTCATGTGTGTGTTGTGGCTCGGTTTGGAGGGACCCAGGCTGTCAGAGCATCATAGTGGGAAGACTGGAGCTGAGCAAGGGCTGTGGCATAAAGGGGTCCTGGAATCAGTGATATTATCTGTGTCTTTGGGGTTTGCCAAGCTTTTTCATGGGTTTGATGAACACACAGGCTCTCATGTAATAAAATCCTAAGTGTCAAACCAGGTTTTACTGGTGCCATGGCAGATATTTCACCCTAGGAGATGATTTGTTTCTGTTTTAGTGGATGAATGTGTGTGCTTGTATCAAACACTGAAATAAAGAAATGCTGTTGGGTTTATGGGATCTGTCACTGTTGGGAATGCATCTTTAATTATGACTTGAATTACAGGAGCAGCTAAGGGCCCCTGTGAGGGTTCACAGTCCCGATGCATCAGGTGCTGTAAAAACATCTAGGTTAGCACAGACGAATGAACCAAACTGATGGTGGGAAAATGAAGAAGATCAATAAAATGACATTACATAAGATCACCACAGTTCTCGTCTAAAAGTATCTCTAATCACATATGTCGTGCCATACAGATGTACAGTATGGCCATCTCCCTTTTCCTGGACATGGGTCAAAAGATGGCCATGCCCTTGGCTGGAGCCACTCTTAGTGCAACAGGTCCAGCTGGTGTTCACAGCTTGAATTTTTGTCATCTTGAGAACTAGGCAGGATTTCAGTGTCCACATTGCCAACTTCTAACTTATTTTGGAAATACCATCTACTCGCTCTGTCCCTAAGCACTAGGAATAATTTGGGAATGCTTCAAACAGCAGCACTGCTTATTTCTACATCATAAGGGGGTAGGAGGATGTTGCAATGTGGTTACTGTAGTTAGGTACACAAGTCATGTCAGATGCCAGTTCAAAATATAGAGATACTAAATGAATATTTTAGTGCTGCCAGGTCTGGAGGTGATCCAAAACTGTTTCATCATAATGCTTATAAAAATAATGGGAAGTTATTAAGTATCTATTTCTGCAATACCAGTACAGCTAGGAATTCCAGATATTACTGTATCTAGATCTTTTTACAGATATTTTTCTTTTTTAAAATTTAGAAGTAGCAGTGGGTTTCACTCGTAGCTGACACAGACTGGCTTTGCTCCAGTGGAGCCAGTGATCTGTGTCGGTCAATGCTAGCTGAGGATCTGATGCCTTCTGCTCTAAAAATGTGGGAGAATCGTCATTTGTTAAAGGTAACGCTTAGGTGTAAGGTGCAGATGGCATTCATTTTCTTCTGCTGGCTTTGTAATAGAAACTTGTAAGACTGAAAGCTCTATCAAAGCATAAAAGATGCAAGGTTTATTTTTTACAGAGAGCTGAGTGTTACAGATACAGTGTTCTCCTCGTTCGCTCTCAAACCCTCCATTAATGCCCAACCTCAAAACATTTGCGTATGTGCACTTTGCAGAAAATTGTGAGCGGAGATGGAGCTACAGGGCCAAAAGGAGTGGCTTTAGGGCATTCATAAAAGAGCCTCCCAGAAATGCAAGGCAGTATAATGTGTTGCCTTGTGTGCAGGGTAAAAGATTTTTCTCATGGTGCTGAGGAGTAGACAGTGAAGATGTTAAATGTTACTAAGTCATTGCTCCCTATCACTAAAAGCATTTATTATCATCAGAGAAGGAAGGAAAACATAACGTAGTTGTCTCTCATCACCGCAACAGCCAGGATGGTTTCATCCCTCTGAATCTTTCTCTTGGGGCCTTGCAGGAAAGTCCACATACATGCCATGCCTCATTTATAAAAACAGACCAAGTTTTTAATCCTCTGGCTCTAAAGTGTCACCTTTAGCATCTGAACAACTGAGTTTACTGTAGCCTCAGGCTCAGGCTCTGAGTCTTATCTGCAAGCTGATTGATATTCAGCATCACACTTCAGCTGGAGCACAGCTCAGGGTGGTCTGCAGCAGCAAGAGGGGAGGGAGGCGAGTGGGGAGGAGAGGAAAGTTAATAAATAAAAAGCCCTGGACAAAACTAACTCAGCTTGAATTCGGAGATGAGGAGGATGCAGTTACATGCTTATTATTGTTTATCCGTGTTACGATACTGCTAAAGTTCTTTAGTGATTGAGGTTTCCACTGTGCCAGGCAGGGTACAAAAAATGACTCCTGCCCACAAAGAACCTCCATCCTAAATTTAAGGCAGGAGAACAGCAGAGGATCCAGGCAGACAGAGGACTGCAATGAGACAGTGAGGCAGTATCGATCACAATAACCAGAGGTCTCAGAGAACCTCCTGCTGTAACCACTGCAATGCATCTAGTTTACTGCCATTGTCATTGCAATTAATATTTCTTTTTTGCAACACAAGTCTAATAATCTAACCATATGGGTTACCTACTCTTTATCTCCTTTGTTGTACTGTTTAGCAGTTATAATCTGCAGCAATTTTGTATTGTAAAGAACTAATTAACAGTGAAATTATTTTTCCACTGAACATCATAGGAGCTTTTGCCAGGGACAAGTGTGTTCCTGTACTTTAATTCCTCAGCATAGTTTTTATTCTGCACCATGTTCTGAAATTGGTGAGCTGACTTGCCAGAGTCATTGCACTCACTGTTGCATCACCAGGCAAAAGTTTTAATTCAGAACAAGGTAGGTGAAGGCAGAATACATATTTTTTGATTACATGTGTGTTAAGAAGCTTGCTAGATTATTTTTTTCATTTAGTGTGTTTATGAGTGTAGTATTTCAGGTTATTTAGTCAAAATGTAGAAACAAAAAAAAAATCAAGAAGCAGAGCTTGCAAGAATGGCAAGCGTGGAAATCATGCAAAGCTACTGCTATAAACCCCATCCTGCCATTGTTTCAGACCATTAATTTCTTGGGGTTTCTTTTTCTTTCTGCTTTCACTGCTGTACCTGAGATGACAGCTCAGTCTCCTGTCCCCAGCCATGGCCCAGTGTCACCTGGCCCAGCAAAGGCCCTCACGTACAGCGCATGGATCTGGAATGCGAATATTTTGGTATAACACACCTAGATTTTGTTGGTATTGCACAGAAGTGGCAACTCCATGTTGAAAAAGACAAAGAGGCCCACCATCACCACCCCACTGTTGATACTTCAGAGAGTTTGGTCCAGGGCATACAGCTTTAAATAAATAATGCCAATACTTGACAAGCGTTGTCCATATTGTCTTGCTTTCATTTAGCACTATAGACATGGCTATTAAAACCCAAAAGCTGTGCTTGATGAAACTTTTGTTTTAAGAAGCTATTACATTATTGTAATATGGCCACTGTGCTGGCAGACTTCTGGCAGGTTTCAAATAAACATGCCAGAAATAATTTTGTTGACAGCATCTTGGATTGGAGCACATCCAGCCTTCATCCGTAACATGTCAGTACAGTGATTCTTTCACAGGCAGGAAAATATGTCATCACAGATGTGTATTTTAGAGTCTTAAAATACTGTAGATGTCTGGATTTATGGCTTCAAAGTCAACTTCACAGGTGGTTAGGGTTATTTTTCAATCAGAAATGAAGATGAAAGCGATAACATTTACAGTTTTTCATACGCAGCATCAATGAAGTGTGCTTATGTTAAAACCTGTGGTAACATCTGTTTTACTTTCCTAATCCAAAAACAATTAAGGTTTTATGTAAGAGAAAGAAGGGGCTGGAAAGCTAACAGCAAAAGAAAAAAGGAGAAAAAAAAACAGGCTGCAGGGCTTTAGCTTGCTTGCAGAGGTCGTGCAGGCACCGTTCTTCATGAGAAGCCGAGAGCAGGTGACTCCTGCCAGTGACTGCCTTTGTTTTAACGTTCCCTTTTATGTTATTTTCAGTAGAATCACTTCATCAGAGCAGAAACTTTGTGCATTTGGTTTATATCCATTTGTGCACTGTGCTCAGATTTCAGCATTAAATCCAAAGCGGTTCTTTTAGGATTAACAGCCGTGGTTCACGAAGGGTATCTGCCTGCCGGCTGGTTTAGATCTCTGTTTGCTTCGGTGAGCTGGGATCGTGCGGGAATGGGCAAACTAAAGCTTTGTGCTGTGCTGGAGACAAACCTTTTGAGGTGCCACTTCAAGAACGTTATTTATGTGCTTGGATTTGTACCTGCCTAGGGCTTAATTAAACACCTGCTTGGCTTCAGTCCCAAGCACAGAGGCTTTCCTGGGCACGGTGAGCATGTGTCCGCTGGTGGGAACCCCTGTAAAAGGGTGGGAGCTGGCTGCCGAGGGCATGGGGTATCGTGGACCGGTGGTGAGGCTGAAATCTCCTGGAAGTAAAAGCTGGTCGCAGTGACAGAGCAACATCTCTCTGGAATTAACAGAAAAATAGATAGGAAAGCTCTGAGGTGGTGCTATCACATACGTGTGTGTGCAGCAGTTTGGTGGTGATTCCATCGAAAGAGACTTCAAATGACTGAGGAGAACAAAAAAGCTGCTTTCCAAACCTGTGCAGAATAAAGCTGTTTACATTTATTTGAAATGCCATTTGTCTTTTCTTGCTTTTTATCAGGGGAAATTTCCTGATGGGATTTTGAAAATAAAGTGAAAACATTCCTTTCTGCTTCCTTGCAGTGTATTAAACCCCAAACTTGGGATCTTGAATAGTTTTCCTCCTCTTGATACACTAGAAATTCCCAGTCTTTGTTGTTCTTTTGCTCAAATATTGATTGGATGCTTGAAGAATGAATGGATTATGATGTGATAATGGATTCAGGGGAAGTATTAATGTGCTGAAAACTTAAGCATGTCTGTGGATTTCTATCACACTGGGACTCATGGATTCATGGATGAGGAAACCTCACTTAATGCAAGGTTTTATTAAGCTTTTGAACTACATCTGGGTTTGTACATCTAATTAAAGTCCATGAACTTTTTTTTGTTGTTGTTCAATTTTAAAACTTCTGACATTCAAGGGGAAGAGAGTTGTGAGATTATTTTCAGGAATTGACTGTTGCCATCAGACCTGTAAAGCTGTGTCTTTCCTCTGTCCTTGGACACTGTTATGACTTGGCTGGGTAGAAGCGCTGTGGTTTCTCAGCTGCATCTCCCCAATTCTCCTGTCACCCCTCTAGGTCCCACTGTGCTCTGCTGTGAGAGGAAGAATATTTCTGTCACTTACTAAAAAGCCCTGGATTCTTTTCCTGGCTTTATTTCTCAGTTTGTGCATAACCCTGGGAAAGTCACAGAATCTCTTTTGAGCCTATTTGCATCACCTGAAAAATGGAGACCGTAACAGTTTCCTAAAAAAGGTGTTGGAATACAAAAAATTAATTAACATTTGTATTCGTGCTTAGGGTGAAGACATTATAAAAATGCACGTATTTGTATTCTTTCTGTTTTCTTGTTGGCAAAATTGCATTTCTCAAGGCTCCTGACCTACTTTTCAGATCTTTCTGCAGTGAGAGTAATAAACTATACATTTGTTCCTTCTAATTATTTTTCATTTTAAATAGAAAGCCAAATGCAAATGAGAGGAAGGCAAGGCAGAGAGTGGGTGCTAACTTCTACCCCTTTTTGCCAGAAGGAAGGGAACCATTGTGTCTTCTCCAGAACTAGAATAAATAATGAAATACAGATGCTACCTCAGATGTTCAGTGCATCAAACCTGGCTTTCCACTGCAGTTTTATAGCCTTTGTAATGGATTCATCCCCAAACATGTAGGAAGAGAGTCTCAACATTATCTTTTTCTGTGAAATGGATTCTTGATTTGGAAAGGCTGAAAAATATTTTCCAGCATTTTCTGAAGTCAAAACTGTGAGGTTTTCCTGACCTCCCTGTTCAAGTCATTTTGCTGTGTATAAGAAAAAGTTACAGCGAGTGAAACACTTTCTCTGAATTACAGAACTCAGTCTATTATAAAGCTTTTTGTTTTCCTGATAAAATTAAAAAAGAAAAAAAGAAGAATCTTTTAAAGAGGTACCAGCAGGTCTGTCTTAGACCCTCCTTCCCTCATAATCAAAGAAATAAGGCAAAAGTTCTAACCTGGTGAGGTAAATGAGAAGGAGGAGCATCCAGAGTTGTTCTGGCTGTGAGGCCAGATCCCTTGAGTGAATTCAGCTTTCCAGGAAAGTGGAGTGTGCTGATATTTCATACAATTCCTGGGGATGCTTCAATGTGTGCATGAAATCTCATTTAATGCACAGTGCTAAGGGGAATCCAGCAAAAAGCATGAAAGGGATAAAGTGCAATAAATATTTAAGATCATGTGAATGCGAACACAGCACTTCATAAAAGCCTCAGTCTCGAGAGCAAGGGTGCTGTATACATCGTAGACAGAACATATGGTACAACCACAGTGAAGTCAAAGCTAATCAGTGAATAGTGATGGAGCTTTTATTCTAAAGTTTTAAGGATGTGATTAAATTTAATGTATGTGCTAGACATGAAGCCTGTCTTCACATTCTCAGACCTACCAGCCTGCGAATGAATGCATGCAAGGTGGCCTGAGGAGATGTGATGTTTTCTGGGATGGCAGGAGAATTCACCATGGGGATATCCTTATTGATTTTTATCTCCATACATGCCCCTGTGAATTATTTATCTTCCTGTATTCTTCTCTGGCATCTTATTATAAAAGTCTCTTGAAAGTTACAGTAAAGCTCTTTATTCCCAGACTTGATGAGGGTTGGTAGGAAATTGGCTTTTGATAAGTGAGTTTGGATCGGTGCTGGTGGGGGTGGCTGGTGCCTGTATGCAAGGAGGTGATGGGGAGTGTGGGTTTCACTACCGTATATCCTATGGGTGCCTTGCGTTTATTCGTTGCACAATATGATTTGGCGTGGATTCAGTTAATAACACAACATATTCTAACAGCATGAATTGTATTTGGCTGACAGGCTTCACCCACCATGGTCGCAGGGTGCATGTTGTCGTTCTGCGGATGTACATTGCTGTTTGGGTTCTGCTGTTTGTTTCCTTGTCTAAGTGCCTTTTCTAAATGTTCACTTTCCTTTCATGTTTCTAGGAGCTGGTGGGGAGTAATCCTCCTCAAAGAAACTGGAAAGGAATTGCAATTGCCTTACTTGTTATTCTTGTTATCTGCTCCCTGATTGTCACCTCTGTTATACTCCTGACACCAGGTATTTATAACCTTTAACTCACTTCCATTCTGTTTTTCATCTGTAATTTTACACTTCCAAGGGTAAAGGGATTGCAAACTGACTGCAAAGCCAACATCAAAGGAATCATCCTTCCTGTTCTTTATCTTGGTGTGACACTGAGTTCAAGGCCATTCTTAGGTAGATTGTTTTAGAGATTTACACTTCAATTCAAAGATCAGGGCTGTTGAGCTGAAGGTACAAGCCTGAACCTTGGTGGCCTAAACATGGATGGGGAGTGTAATTTTAGATGTGCCAGGGTATGAGAAACATCTGCATAGAGCAGTCAGTCAGGTCACAGAACTTCCTGAAGTTCAGCCACATGGAGCAGCAAACACAGGTGGGTGGCATATCCCAGACCCAGACCATCTGAAATGGCATCAGATGCCTATACTTAGGCATGTGACTCCCATCCCATTCATCTGGATTGGCTTTTTTTGATCAGACTATAGTATTTCAGCTTTACAAAGCAATTCCAGATAACTGTGTGTCAGATAGCACTTAACGACAGCAAATAATTAGTAACTTCCCAAGAAGGGATTCTTTGCATTAATACCCTTACCAAGCTTCAGCAAAGTTCTGTGCATGTAACCTCTGTAAATTACTTCTCTTACAATAGCTGCTGAGCTTGTAGGCTTGAATTTTAATGTGGTATCATTATGATTATTGATTATTACATATTTATACAGCCCTGTAAATTTCTGTGCCTACTTATGGCGTAGAAATAACGTGCTTGTGTGGCTCTGAGAAGACTGTGATCTGAATATGAGAAGGCAAACAAGTGAGAGACAAGACACAGAAAAGAGAAGTCAGTGTCTGAAAGGGTGAGGAGCTACAAAACACAGGAGAAGGCAGAATATCATCTGCAGAAGGACATAGAGGAGAGGAAAAGGGGCTCCTTCTTGAATGAGTACATGCGAGGGATTCTAGGGGACAACAGAGCAAAGAGCACAGAGCTGAGGAGGGGAATGGACACGAGGGAGAAACAAAACCGTAGGAAATGGAAGAGCAAAGGATGGTGAAGTGGAAAAAATGAGGTGGAAGTTGTGTGGTAGAAATTTCTAGCTCATAGCATATGAATCACTACGTTATCCTTTTTTTATTTATCATGATTCCATGTCCAGTTTATTTCATCCTATCCTGAAGTTTTCAATGGAAATGTAAGTAGCACATTGTCATGCCAGAGTAATTAAGTATTTAAGCAATTAAGTTAATTAAGGTTAAACATAATTAAGGATCATTTTTACCTTACCTTTGCTAGGGTTCAGATTCAATACTATTGGGCAGTGCAGTTCATCTCTGAGATGTTTTGGGGTGTGGTCTGTGGACCGTACTCAAATCAGGCACCATGTACTTGCAGTGAAAAATATCAACCCTTACGCATTATGTGCGGAAATGTTGCCTTCTGTTTTAGAGAAGTGCAGTCCCAGACTTTTCAAAAATGCAGGCTGAAGCGCAGGTTCCTTAACCCATACCTGTGGGCTTCAAGAAGCTGTTGGTGACTTACACTGCATAGAGGAGATAATGAGTGACACTTCCATTGAAGAGCAGGATTCTGTATAGATAGATACATAGGGAGAAACATAAAAATAGCTTTTTTCAGTCCTAAATACAGTCAAAGTCACAAATATTTCCTTTTACAAGACCATCTGTAAGAATGATTTCTTTATAAGGTTGATATCTGGTGAGGATTATCAGCTCTGAATTCAATTCTGAGCTCCACTGTAGACCTCATTTAGGAATTCTCCTGAATTCTGCTCCCATTTCTCCATAAAGAAAATCACATGTAAATCCACTAATGACTATTATGACTATAGATACTGCAGTATCTATATGCAGTAGTCCAGATAACTACCTAGGCAGAAAAGGTATTGAGACCCTGGAGTTAATGTTCTCTAATGTAGGAAGATACAAGTAAATATGGGTTATTGTGATGACATTCTATTTTACGTAGCATGAAGTAGGAATGTGAAATACCCACATTCAGTTATAAATAAAATTCACAAGTGTATTTGTGTTTAATTTTTGTATTTTCATAGAAATATATGCACACACAAAGTGTTTGGGGTATGTATGCACACACATGCATACACACAAATCACACGGGTGTTAGTATGTACTTAGCAACAAGTCCAAGCAGCGCAGTTAAAGAGTGCTTAATATTTAGGAATATGCAAAGTTATTTTCCATGGTAGAATTTCCATTCATGGTTTTTGAGATTTCCAGTTACCTGATCTGCTGGTAAACTGGATTTGGGTTGTTTCTTCCCCTGCTGGTGTTTCAGAACTGTCCCCTACATGCAAATACAAAAACTCTGAGCTCAGTATTGCTTCTGTTTTTAATATGCATCCAGACTGCTTCATGGTGTGACTCTGCAAAGGGTAAAATAGATAGCTTAGGTTGCTGCTGTGGCTTGGTAGCAGCCGACTTCAGTCTTCGTTTGGGCCACTGGCCCTGGAGCTTGTTATGAGGACATGCTGTGGCAGGGGGTAACAGCAGGCTCGTTTGGCAAGCATTTCCCACCAGCCAGTGCTAAGCCAGACACTGAGGCTGGTTTGACAAACGTAAAACATATTACATTGATAATCCTGGCTGGGGATAACACATTCTGACAAGGTAGGAGTAGGGGAGATGGAGGAGCCTGTCTGAAAGGAGATGCAGAATCTGAATTTCCCTGCCATCAAATAGTGCACTGGAAGAAGGAATGTTTATCCTTTGGTAGCCAAACTGAAAAATAAGTGATGGATATTGGAATAAGATGCAATGAAGGGACAGAAGGACAGTGAAGGAAGGAAGTGAAGTAGTTTTTTCTATGTTCATGGGGAGCTACTGCCAAGTGCAAGACTGACATCAGGAAAAAACAAAAAAAACCCCTCTTCACTGGAAATGTCTCAGGTGGGGTGATGCAGTCTGGCATGGGCAAAGCACAATGCCTGAAAATACTTTTAATATTATTTTTAAGTTGGTAATATTTTTAAGTCTTCCTTCTTTTAAGAATGTTGGCATCGAGACTGACACTGTCATACCAGTACAAATAACCTGTTGCATTTTACTTCTGAATGTCTTACTTATTCCTGTCTATCTTGGCCCTTTCCCTGTGTGGGAAACCGTTATTCTCTAAGTATTTGCTGTTGGTTCGAAGGCCTGTTTCGCAGTGCAATACCAAGGCATGCAAAGCAGAGATGCTGTAAACCCAGCACTGCACATCATGTGATCCCTACGGAGAGTAATCTGGGACATGTATGGGATGGAGTGCAGCATGCAGGCTTGTGGTCCATGTTCAGGCAAAGAAAAGTGGTTAACTGGACCCATAACTTGCATCACGATGGTGGCATTTCCCAGTACTGTGAAAGCTGGGGTAGTCTCCTTGGTAGTCTCCTGCAAATGCAAGAGTGAGTGGTAGAATGGGGAATGGGGAAGGTTTGCTTAACAGAACAGATAATGATTAAGGTATTTAATAATTGAGGAAAAAGGGGATTTATATATCTCTCCAAGAATCTTCTGCAAAGTAGGCCAAACCTTTAAAGAAGGTTTTAACTCTGGATTCAGCTGCGGAAAGGCTGAAATCTGTGCTGCTCTGGGTTTCTCAGAGGCAGGTCACTCACCCTGCTTTAAGATTAGCTCATAAACTGAGAACAGCGCTCTTTGCATTCAGCAGACATTGTAATTACAGTAGCAGTGCTTTATTGCTAGCTAATGCTTAGGTCTTATGTTATAAAATCCTAATAAAATTTCAACATTTTTATGATTTGTGTATCCTGGGTACTCTAGAACAATATTTTCAAAAGTAGTAATGGGTGGAATTTTGCATTTAATTACGCAACAGCACACCACATGCACGCAGTTGCCTACGCCGAGGTTCTTTGATTTCATGTGTGTGTGAGTCCTGCCATTCCACCCACCTTTGAAAAGTGTGAAGCTATTTATACAAACGATAAAAGTGTGGGACTGAGCCTTTCCTAATTGGCGGTTGCTCACTTGTCACAGCATATGGTCCCTGTATGGGTCCCGTCCCAGCAGTGTTTGTGTATTTATATGAAGACACGTAAAACTATAGATATGCATGTGTGCACGTGCACGCGCACAAATCTGAAGAGAGGACCCAACCCTACAGAAATATTACTTCAGGAGGCAGTAAGGGAATCTCAGCAACATGCCTTGGGCAGGCTCCTGGGCGTGCATGCTTCACTTGCTCCCTCTCCCTCCTCCTGCTGTCCCTCAGGAGGAGTTTGAAGCGCTGTGAAGATATGGAAGTGGTGCAGCTCCCGGACTGCTGTCTCCACCCTGCACAGACAGAGGGAATGAGAAGGGCTTCCCACCCTGTCCCTTCCCAAATCTCCAGCACAGAGGTTTGCTGGTGCCTGTCCTTATGCCCTCATGGTGGGAAAGAGGGTATCCATGCCCTCAGAGTGCGTTTGGGAAGTGATGCCTGGTAAGCCCAGGCTGTGCGTGTGCTCCCATCTACTGCTCCGCACCACCTGGTCTGCCTGGGGACCCAGTGCTGGGACCTTGCACCATGGTGGGAACTAGCTGGCACATTTCCCTGGAGTTCCCCTGACCTGTATTTTCCATTTTAATAAATAAAACAATGCAGAAGAACTTGGCATAATGCTGTCACAGATAAGGATTTGGCTGAGGACCCATATTAATCTGTCTTGGTATTTGGGAGCACATTGAGCAGTGTGATTGCTCAGTCAGACCTGGACAAATAAGAAAATTGAAGAATATAATTTAATTTGGTAAAAATTATAGTTTCTATTGGAATACCTTCTAGCCGAACAAAACACTGTAGGTAATTTTCAATCATCTCAGGTAGCTCAGGGGCTTCAATTTAGTGTAGTAAAGAAGACTTTTTTCCTCTAGTAAATGGCTTCAGAGAGTCTGACTCCACTGTTTCTAATCACCTGTATGTTCAGTGTAAGTTTATCACTAAACAACATTACAGATCACTCAGGCTGCATGATACCAATAGGCCTCAGGCATGAGGATGCTGTAGTGAGTAGAGATGCTGAAGCACACATCCCTGCTATGGAAATACTCAGAATGTGGCTTCATGTGTTCCTTTAAAGAGCAAATGTGTTTAAAGCTGACTGAAAGGTTTCCACGAAAATATTTTTTCAGCAAAAAATTGAATGTTGAAAACATTATTTATAGAAGGTGATTGCTTGTCATAGCAAAAAAAAAAAAAAAAATCACTGTTAAGAGCAAAAAAGAAAAGAAGGAATATATTAATCAAAATTGTTGGGTTTCGTTTTTCTCTAAATGTTTAATCTTTGAAAAAATTAAAAAATATTTGCATATAAACTAAGTACCCACTGTAGAGTTCTGTGATGAAATATATGTACTTTTCATCTGTAAGGCCCAAGAATCCATTGATTCAACATAAACACTTCAGTTACGGTCCCAGGAGCCCCTGGGGAGTGTTTATGAGAACTGTTATGTAGTGGAGACATGGTGATAGAAATGAGAAGGTATAATTGTGGCATGGGGGAAGATGCTAACTGCAGCAAACTTCAAGTGGTTAAATTTGTGCCTTTATTCTATTCAGTTGGACTTAAGCGCATTTAGTCTTGGTGACATCCTAGATGAGACAGATTTCCTTGTAGCAATAATATATACACAGAAAGAAATCAGTTCTGCATTTTCTTCAGTTTGTGCTTTGTCTCAGAAATCTATGGACAGTCTCTGGCTGAATCATGAGAAATGTGGAGAGGACCGTGTAAAGGACAGTGGAAGAAGAGATACAGCACGTTTTTCTTTGGGGGGGAAAGTGCTACAGAGCAGAGGGAGGAAGAATTAACTAAATGAAGAACACTTTTGTTATTACAAGTTGATCTTACAGGATCTTAAACTGACAGTCTGGTTCTTCATTGTAAAAGCTGTCCAGATTCGCGTGTTTGCAAAAGAAACCATATATCTTTTCACTAAAAATTAAAATCAGTATGGGACAGCTATGCGACACCTAAGGATTTAGGGTTATGTCTCTCAGATTTTTCAAAAGTGTTCCTGCAGCCAAGTGTCTGATTCCCATGGAAAATTTTTTATGAATTCCTGAAGTAATCCGTATGAGCCCTTCTAAGGCTAAATAATTTTCAAATGTGGTTCTGCATGACAGTTTTTAAGGAAATAAAAACATAAGCTATAAAAACTTGGTCACTTTTAATTATGATTTTTAAATTTATCTGATGATTTTAGAATAGTCTTAGTGCTAAGTAGCTTTATAATTCTTC
Source organism: Falco peregrinus (assembly GCF_023634155.1). NCBI lineage: Eukaryota > Metazoa > Chordata > Aves > Falconiformes > Falconidae > Falco > Falco peregrinus. The sequence continues at coordinate 56,075,560 of NC_073725.1, read as the reverse complement.
AGAATAGTCAGGATCTTATAGCACTATGACATCTGTAGGCTTGTTTTCATAACTTTAAAAATCTTTTTGGATCAGTTTATGCCTGAAAGTGTGTAACCACATCTTGGTTTTTTTGTAGTTGCTGAATACATGCATAAATAACAAGGAGTTTCTGTTCGTGACCCACTGGATGGTCCTTTTATAACACTGACAATGGGAAGGGGCTTAAGCATGGCAGAATGCCTAACGTGGACTGTTCCAAATGAGATATGACGTGGCCCTATTCACAGTTGCTGTATTTTCAGATACATTTCAAAGTTGAAGTAATGGCAGTTTGTTTTCAAATCTTTTACAGTTGAAGACAACAGCTTGTCTCAGAAGAAGAAGATAACAGTGGAAGATCTCTTCAGTGATGATTTCAAAATTCATGACCCAGAGGCTAAATGGATAACTGGTGAGTGAGGCATGAAGATGTTGCAGTGTCTTTGCTTTGCTTCCTTGCCCTCTGAGCATCTTTTTAAATTTTTTTAATTTATTTATTTATTTCTGTATTCCTTCTGTTCTTTATTTTGCTTCTGAAATTACAGAATCAAGGAGTGGTTGTGGTTGGAAAGGACCTCAGGAGATCACCTTGTCCAACTCCCTGTTCAAGCAAGGGCAGCCAGAGCTGGTTGCCCAGAGCCATGCCAAAATATTCAATCATAAAATTCCTATTCCAGCTTTCCTCCTCATAAATATGCAAACACTGCTGCTCTGTTATTATATTTTTTTTTTATTTAGGGCTCTCCAGTGGGCTCATAGCTATGCATTAAAAACTAGAACCTTTGTCCCAAAGAGCATTCAGTAGGTGATGTAGCATGAGGTTGGAAGAAGTGGTTGGAGCACTATCAGTCATTATTTTACCATAAACAAAAAATCAGGTTTATATTCCCTCATTGAAACTCTTTTTTCCAGCAGAGAAGTGAAGTATTGCTAAGCAACAGGCAAACAGTGGTCCAGCAGCAGCTGGGCTGGTGCTTGCACACAAGCTATGTGCTCTTTTTATCCTCTGCTGCCTTACATTTTCTAGTCAGGGGAAAACCAAATAATGCTTGAATTAATGCATGTAGTATTTTCTGGAGTAGAGCTGTTTGGGGGGATGTAGATTCCAGCTCTCGCTGGAAATCGCTGCAGTTGGAACAAGCTTTGGCGAGAATAAAATGATTTGTGGTATGCTGTTCATGTAGGTTCCAGTCCAACTCCTATTATCACTGAAGTTATTAGTTTTTCTTTTGAATTTAATGGGGAACTGGATGAAATCCTTCCACGTGTTTGGCTTTCCTTGTCTGTTATGTCCATTGGGGAACAATTTTAATACCTGTACTGAAAAGAGAGAGTGTTAAAGGGTAGTGCTGAATAAACATGTTCCCCAGCTGCCCCCAGCACAGCTGTCTCCAACTTCTCCCACCAATTCAGCTACAGGGGAATGCAATTGCAGACATCAGGCACCTTCACAAACACACCTGACGATGGGCAGGAGCTCTTTTTCAGGCTCAGTGTACTCCTGGGAATGGTGCTGCCCATAACCACTCTCTGGGAATAATGATAATGGAAACATTAGCTGCATCGCAGTTCAGAATTATTTGTCTAGCATCCTTTTTTTAGCACTGCTATCCCTAATAGCCCTAATGAAGGAAGAGGTGTCTTGTTGAGAGCTTTACTTCTATTTTCTTTCTTTGGTAGAGTACAGGGGAATGATGATGTTAATGCATTAGCTTAATTCATAAATCTAATTCATGAGTTTATTTAATTACAAACTTTTGCACGAACAGAGAATGAAGTATTGCCATAGAGCTAGGTGTTATATCCCCCCTCTGGTGAGTATAGCTTTACATGGACAGAAGGCATATTTTCCACAAAACTGCAGTCTTCTGTGAAAAAACAGTATTTCTCATGCTTTTCCAATTATGGGCACATACTGGTGCCATATAAAGTTTTATTAAGACTCCAATCTTGAATGTTTTCAAATCCATCTCAGTCCTCCCATGTACTCTTAATGTCTGCAGCACAATTGAACATCAGTCTTGCCTGATCTGAAATTACTAAAATACTGTTTCTGCAATGGACAAAGCACAAAATAGTATTGTGCAAACATGCACAGATATTTTAGAAGGGCTTGTTCTGTTGTTGTGCTACTAATACCATTGATACTGACTTTAATACATCCAGAGGACGTTTTATAAAGCCAATAGATATTCCTGAAATTTACCCAAGGGTGACTTCACATTTAAGGGCAAGATGCTAATCTGAAATGTCACTCATCCAAGGACCCAAAGCCATTTTACAACACTAATTACTTTTCTGCATTATAGTTGTTTTTCACAGCTTTCTCTAACTGGCTAAGTGGTGAAATCTTGATTAAGGTCCCTGATAAGCAAGATGAAAGACCAGTAGCCCAGTTCCCAAGCACACATTGCTGTTGGTCTCCCATTCTCAGTTTTTAGAATGCAAATTAAAGAACCTGAAAATGCCAAAGCCAAATTCATAAAACATTATAACAAGAGTGTTGGAATGCCTTAGCAGAATAACTGCATATTTTAAACCTGCATGTTTAGAATGGCATGACTCGCAAAATGAATTAATGTTTTGTGGGGAATCTGCATAATTGTTAAAATATAGGTAGCTGTTGTGTATCCTTCTTCCCCTTCTCCTGTTAATTATACAGCAAAATATCATGGTCATTCTGAGATCTGCAGAATTCAGTCTTCTTGGCTTCTCAAAGCTCTGTTTCTTTCCTTTCCCTCTTCATTGTTGCAGAAGATAGGAGTTTGGTGGTCTTGCGAAAGATGAAGCATGCTGCACGTTTAGGAGTATTTGAATCATCTCAGGGATTTGCTCTGTATATAGTTTAGTCAGTAAAATATCAGTGTTCTTCCCAGTAAGCAAGGGGCTAATCCAAACCATCTGAAGGAGCAAGGTCTTTCCTTTGACCTGAATGAGTCTTAGAACAAGTGTTAAAATAATAATTAAAAAAAAAAAGGTATTTCTATTCAGGGTGGCACTTAAAAATATGCTCAAAGCTCACTGATTGATGGGATGAGCTGATGTTTAACTATTTTCTGGACTCCCAGCGGGCAAGTGGAAAAATAACATATTTCTGATTGATAGTTTTGTCATTCCATTGATTTTAAAGGAGCTAGGGAGAAAGAGAAAAAAAAAAAAAGAAGAAAAAAAAAAGAAAGAAAAAAAGAGAGCCAGTCTCAAAGCTGTCATAACTACACTTTCAGTGCAAAGGTTAGAGGCTTTCTCTAAGCTTTCAGTCACAACTTGTGGCTGTTTTGTGGATGTTTGCATCTTTTTCTATTGGAATTGCAATTAAATTTACTTACACGAAGTGAGAGATGTGCAAAGATGGAACTTTGAACTTTTGACAATTTTTGTGATGCTACTGTCATTTCAAATTTCAGTTTGCAGTTTTTATCCAGTGGTTTAGTGAAAAAGAAAGATTATTTTGTTTAATTAGCTGCTGTCTTTTACTGCCCTGACCGTTGTTGTTATTGAATCAGTTAAGAGCACTCGGGAGGTGAGCACATTCATAGACCAGAACTGACTGCGCCAGTTATTTCTAGTTTCAATTCCAGGGACTGCTATTGCTTAGATTTTCCCTGTAGTGTATGTAAATGCTGTATTTATTGCAAAGGTTTCACGTAGAGGAATTACAGAGGAATTAAGGCAAGTTAATTAACATTGATAAAATACAGCTGGGGGCTGGCTTCAGGGGCGGTGGGTTGGCTGACGTGGACAATGTGCAGCTGTGGCTGGTTCCTGCTGAGTAGTTAAATAGCTCTAAGGGGGAAGGAAGAGGAGCCCTGGAGGAAGAGAGACCTGGAAGAAGCAGAGGGAGGAGAGGGAGTGCCCTGGATGTAGGAGAGGCAAGAAGCAGGGTGGACTGGCCTGAAGAGGATGAAGAAACAGCACAAACGGTAGATGAACTTTTGAAACCTTGTGGGGCATTGGTGGCTGTGCTGGGGCAAGGTGGGGGAACCACTTACTGAAGTTAACCTGGTATGGGATGGTGAAAGCCTTGTTGCAGCCCACTGGTTTGCTAGTGCTGTGACAGTTTCACTTCTCAGGACAACATAGTATATAGTAGTATAGTATATATGGTACACAATAGTTGGTATAAAGCAGTGAAATACAGGAGGTCTGACATTGTGCTGGTGATCAGATGCCATCTCCCTGCCCTGCAATCCAAGTGCAAAGAAGCTGAGCTGCATCTCTGTTCCAGCCCCATCCATCTCGTGCCTTCTCCTGTGCTCATGCCTCGGTGCATCACACCACACACAGTTCTGTTATCATCCTCTGTTGTGAACTCCCCTTTACTATACAACTAGAATCATGTTGTCCATATGCTAAGCATGCATATGAGCTCCAATTATCAGCTCGTCTCATACTGTGTATCTTAAATGTTGTATTTGGTCATTTCCTCGTTTTTGCGTATCCTCTTCCATACACTGTCAGGAGTGTCCTGTGCCAACCTTTCGTTAGCCCTCTCGCAGATGACTGATGGCCCACTCGTTAATCTAGTTTCTGACTGCTTATCAGTTCTTCTCTTGAGCTCTACATCGCTTCTAATTAGGCTTTACAATTACTAGGCTTTTCTGGTAATTTCTCTCACACAGGACTTTAACTCAGGTTTCTGAAAAGCTCAGTGGGATGCTGCAGTGTTCCCATAAAGGTGGTCAAAACCCAGGATAAAGAAAGGTGCTAGCATTTCAGGCTGAAGAGCAGCTCAGTTGCCTGATTCATCCTGAAATCAATAATTTGTCATCGTTACCTGGATCTGGCCTAAGAAGCTGGTCGGGCAATGAGTGCTGCCTTTGTAGCCCTGCACAACTGCAAGGATTCCCGTCAGCTGTGAACCTCACCTCCAGCATCTCAGAACACTGGGGGAAAACCCTACTTTTTCACGGGGTGGCAGCATCCTGTCCAATGTCAAAAAAGGCAGCAAAGACAGAATCATATATACCGCTTATGGAGACTTATGCTTATCTTCTGTCTTTGTACTTAATGGCAAAAACATTTTGCCCACGTTGAAAGTACTTGGCTGCTGTTGTAGTTAGAAAAACATAATAGCATCCTGTAATATACTGCCTGTGGTTATTGCGATTGATTGGATGCAACAAGCAGTCATTATTTACTTCTTGGAGTATGTTTTTCGAGCCTTGCTGTTGGCATCTTGCAAGACAGAGTGTATGTATCAGTGGCTGTTGCCAGGATTTTTGGCTGTATGTTAGTGACTGGAGGCTCCAAATAGGAGTGCATCTTCTGTCTGCTAGACACTGGCCAGACTCAGCGAGACAGTCCTTGCACAGAGGTTGTAGCCAAATGAGAAGAATAAAGAAAATGAAGAACACAATATATTCAAGCAGTGAGGAGCACTGAGCCACAGGATACCAAAGGACATGTTCAGGGCATAGGAAGTTGACTTAAAATCTGAAAATCAAGCCCTCCTCTCTAAGGTCCCTGCCCACTTGCTTCACCAGTAACACTGGCAAAATAATATTTATTCTCATCCGAAGAGGCATAGTGGGTAAATTAGCAAAAGGCTCTGAATGGCATTTTCAGAAAAGGCTCAGTTATTTGGAAACCTGCCACCCAGTGAGAGCCAGAACCACCGTGTGCCTGGCTCACAACTGAGAATGGCAGTGAGGCTTTTATATCAAAAGTCCTGAAAAATGTGCTAATAACTAATATGTAAATATAACAGAGCAATTTTTTTATCTTTAATACTGAAACACATATGTTTTGTGGCATGTTTTCCTAATAACATCATAGAATCTCTAGGCTCTTTTAAAGTCTAATATTGAATTTAATGACCTAGAACTAATAAGTTTTATTTACCATGCTGAAAAAAATCATCATGTAGTAACTAAGGTAATTTATTTCAGTTTACCTTTAGTAATAATGCTCAGATCAACAATACTTGGATAGCCCAAATGCCCTCAAGTCTTATTTTGTGCAGTGTAAATTCATTGCACTGTATTGATAAAAGCAATGATGCATTTCAAATGGTGCAGATGCATGAGGAGGAAATGAATTATTTATCGTTTGGTCTGGATACATACTAAGAACTTTGTAAGAAAGTGCTAATATTTTTCATTGTGAAAAGGGTTTGCATCTAGGTACCACTCTGACAGCCCTTCAGACTAAAATTGCCCTGCTTGAGAGCTACAACAGTTAGCTGGAGTGCAGCTTCCCTGGGCTGCTTGTCCATGGGCCGAAAGTTTAACCACTTCAAGCAACCATCCAAATTGTAAGGCAGCAGAAGCCTTTCCTTTGGCAGGGATGAGCTGTTGGCATGAAAGAAAACCTCGTCTTTCTGTCTATCATCGGAGGAACAAAGTTGCTGTGCAGTTTGCGGTCTTGTGGGTGTTTGGGGTCTGCCTTAGGAAGGAGCTACACCGCCGTGCAGGTGTGTTTGAGGTGCTGCCAGGTGAGCACCCCAGCATGGGTGCTGCCAGACGAGGGCCACACACTCACCCCAGCCCCTGCCTTATGTTAAATGAATGTGAGCTAGAAACTGTTCACAGGTGGCTTTGTTAGTGTAAACCTGGTGAAGGCGTAAATAAAATTGGGATATTTGCTTCGTTGTCCACCTTGCTAAACAGAGATACTAAATTCAATCTAGTTTAAATATGTGTTAAAAAGGCTGAAGTGATTGGGTTTACTGGTCTTAATCGTTCAAAGAAAACTTGCCCCATTCCCAATTTAATATCCTACCTCATGGTAGCTTGTTTCTGCAATATTTTTTGTGAGAGCTCTGGCTTTTCAAACACTCTTGAAATATTTTCTAAGACATCCAGCAAGTTACTTGGAGCACAGCACTTTGGTTTGTGGTGTTTAAGGTTTCAGTGAACTTCCTGCCCCAACTGCAAGGAGCCCCACAACCCTGAGAAGCTGTAAGGATGACCTTATGCTGAGATAAAGACAAGCCACTAAAGGAAAATGCTGTGTGGACCAGAGGGAAAGACTGGAGAAGGATCTTCTGGTCTAGCACCGCACAGAAGTGTGTGGCAGTGTTGCTCCATACCGACGTGGAGGTTTTGTTGGGGATGGCCTTCAGAAACCCTCTGTTGTGATTCATGGAGATATGCTAGTTAAGGAAGCCCACAGTGAGCTTTTAGGTAGTGGTGGTGTCAGTGGAAGTATCTGTGCTTTAGAGACGGGTGATTACTGTTCTTAATCTAAATCACAGAATCACCGAACAGTCAGGGTTGGAAGGCACCTCTGGTGACCATCTAGTCCAACCCCCTGCTAAAGCAGGCTCACCTGGGGCAGGCTGCAGAGAGTCACTTCCATGCGGGTTTTGAATGTCCCCAGAGGAGACCCCAACAGCCTCTCTGGGCAGCCTGTCCCAGGGCTCCGTCACCCTCGGAGTACAGACGTTCTTCCTCACCTTCAGATGGAGCTCCCTGTGTTGCAGTTTGTGCCCGTTGCCCCTTGTCCTGTTGCTGGGCACCACTGAGAAGAGCTTGGCCCCAGCCTCCTGCCACTTGCCCTTAAGATACTTGTAGACGTTGCTGGGATCCCCTCTCAGTCTTCTCTTCCGCAGGCTACGCAGGCCCAGCTCGCTCAGCCTTTCCTCATCAGGGAGATGTTCCCGTCCCCTCATCATCTTCACAGCCCCCCACTGGACCCTCTCTGGTAGTTCCCTGTCTCTCTTGAACTGGGCATGCCATTGCATGCCTTCACAAAGTGACATCCTGTGCTGCCAAAGCAAAATAGATAAGAGATCATGCTCTGCCACAATAAGCAAGAAGAGAAGAGTATGTTAAACCATCTGAATGATAATTTTGGGTTTGGAACCCATCCTGGATCATCTTCTTTAGGGACTTCTGTGGATCTGTTCTCTGAGAGCACCAAAGAGAAGTTGCCCTAGTCCATCCTTCCAGCTGCCAGGCAATTGCCAAAGTTCAGTAGTGACAGTAACCTGTTCACTAAAGACAGGAAACCCAGGAATTGATGGCTTTTTAACACACTGTAATAGGCTGTGGAGGAGAGCACTTCTGCCATGTAGCTGTTTTGTTCATTACTGCTAGAGAGAACGAAATGAGAAATCAATTTGGCTCTTTTAAAAATTAATACAGTCTGCAGGAGCGAGCTGGGGAGGAGCTCTGTACCTTGGCTTTAGCAGCCCCTCCGTGCCCAGCTGCTCTGCAGTGCTGGGTTGCTGGTGGGGCACGTGTGCTGCTGTTAGACTGAGAAAGTCATCCTTCCATGTGTACAGCAACTTCTGAATTTAGAGGGAGAAAGTCCTGTTTGTGAAAAATATTGCACCCTAGAAAAGTGTAGTAATGTTGTAATGGTCAGATGGGGGTGTGTGGGGTGTTTGTGTTTTTATTGAGTAGTTCAATGTCTTGAGGACGTCAGGTTTTTCATATGTGCCTAACACTATATTTAGGAGCCTCCATAGGTAACCTGATTTCTCCAAAACCTGCTCAGTCCAGACAGTCCCCTGTCTGTCACTGAGTCAAATGTCCTCTTGAGGTACCAAAATATGGCCTTAGCTATTGAACATCTAAATATCCACATGCAGTAAAAATGACCTCAGACTTTCAATGTGGTGGCTTTGTATTTTATGTCTCTGCATCTTGCCAGGTTGAGTGAAGAGTCTGGCCCAGGGACAGGGCTGGTGGCATGAAGGACACCTGGGAGAGGTGAGATGAAAGGGAACATGTGATGTGGAGGACATTGGCAGCATGATGCTGCACAGGGAGGACAGGCTGCAGAGTCGCTTGGGGAAGCCCAGGCAAGCGGGGAGGATCTTGGAGGTGTACAAGGAGGAGCAGGAGCTGGAGTTGTGCAAAGGGTGAAAATGAGCCTTGAAGTCAGTCCTGTGATGTTGCCTGAGAAATGGCTCAATGGCCTAAGATTAAGAGCTGGAAAACACATTCAATTCCTAAGGTAATATCAGAGGGAATGATTAGCAAATCAAAGACAGCTGGAAGAGGCAGGAGATGTCCTTGGACTTCACTTCTTGTCTGGGTTCTACTAACACCTACTCCCTATAACTGCCTAATTCTGTTCCCACTGACTTTTTAAAACAAAGCAGAAAAAACAGGCTTCCCCCCGACAGGCAGCATGATGGTCACGCTCTCACATGTTGCACCAGCAATCTGGGTTCCTACACTTTCTATAGCCATTAGCAGAAACAGATTCCCCATTTCCCTTTCAAGCCTGGCTCCACTAAAATTACTGCTTTTCTCTCCAAGTAACGCAGCAGGGAGGCTGGTGGTGCCTCCTGTGGGGATGGGGTCTGCTAGTGAGGAGCAGCTTTGGGGAATAATTTGAGGTAACAGGTGTGTGAAAGCTGGGACCGCTTGGGCTCCTCTGTGTGTTACATTTGTTTGCAGATTTGTGGTGAAACCCCATGGGAATTAGGTAGATGCTGCCTCCTTTGCTCCTCCCTGCCGTCATGCTTTGTCACACCAAGGTGTGTTTCTGTGCTCTGTATTGCTGGCAGCGAAGGCAAAGCTGCTAAATTCAGTGCTGGGTCCATTTACTCTGCCAGCCAGGCAGATGTACTGCGGCTGCACCCAGTTCACAGGGGGGAGACTTTTGATTAAAAAAAAAAAAAAAGGGGAGAACAGCAGGAATGGAGACAGGAAGGAAACAGCACACTGCCACGGGGATCGCTGCATCTGTGGGGGACTTTTGAAGATGCAGCTCACATCTGCAGCGTTTCTGCTGATGGAAGAAAAGGAACACACATGGCAGTTCTGCCTATGTGCTTAACAGTTTGAATCCAGTTAGAAAAGGATTGGGTTTTTGTTGGGTTTTTTTTTTTTCATGTTTCAAAGCGGTTTGAAATCAAAACCTGCTGTTCTCGGAGCCAACAGAAAAGCACTGGTTTTAGCAGGGTTTAACTGGGAGAGGGATTAGGTGTTCCCTCAGTGGGTGCTAGCTATAAACCCAGATGAACAACTAGAGGTACAGCCTGACACCGGTAGATGCGCTTCCCCAGCTGACACCTGGGAAGCAGGTAAGGGTGAGCTCCCAGCTGTCCCCAGGCCCTGGGGAAGGGGGGAACTGCTGCAAAAAAAACTACCTTCGATAATCCTTTAAAAGGGTGGTTGTAACTGGAGCCTGGCTGGTTGAATTTGTACTAAAATAAAGCTAGTTTTTTTTCCTTTGCCTCTTCAGATGAGTACAACACAGGAAAGAGGAGGGAGAGGAACAAGGAAAGCCATACTCCTGGGTGATGGAGCAAGCAGAGGGTGACAGTCTTCTCCTTTGCCCAGGAGGCTGGCAGTGTCTTATCATGATCAAGGTTGCTTTGGGAGGGAGTAAGAAATATGTTTCTTCTAGATCCAGCACTGCTAAGGAAATCTGGGCAGGTAGGTGGGGACTCAGTTTTGAACTGCAGGTAAGGAAGATCAAGAATGAGGGGCTGCATGAACTCGCTGAAGGATTTCCTAACAGTCAGGCTGGTGGAAGGGTAGAAAAGTTTTGGAAAAGGAGCACCTGGGAGATGAGAACCTAGGAAAAAACAGAGGGAGGAAATGACGTGTGTAATCACAAGATATGCTGGGCAAGAAACACATTCAAAGGAGGATTGTAAAGGGATGATGGAGAAAGGAGAGGCACTTCAGGGTGTTTGGGCCTCTTAAGCAGCTGGTCCCAGTCACTGGATACTGCTGGTACCTTCAACAGTGATGGCCAGAAAGGTTTATGTCTTTTGACACACTCCGTCTTTAGGTGCCCTCTATTCTGCAAGAGGCAACTTCCTTACGTTTTCCTTTTCTTGTTTGGTTTTTTTTTAACTTTAAACTGAAGTACTTTTCCATTTTTCACACTGCCCTGTCCAACTCCGATTCCTTCTTGAAGGTTTTTCACTTGGTGCAAAGCACATTTTCCTAATTCAGTAGCTTTTCCTGAGCTTGCTGCACTGCTCTTGGACTGCTTACCAAGGATTAATTAAAGCAGTATGTGTTCTTCTGCTTGTTCCTTTTAATGAACATTAAATAAATATATGCTGAGATACCATAATTTCATAATTTGGAGTTGGGAAATGCCATATTTCTGGTGATTAAACTTTATATCAGATATTTATAACTGAAAATTTAGCAGGCAAAGATTTACTTATCTAAGAAAAAAAGTCCCTGGTGAGCCTGGATCTCCTGACTGTATTAAGCTGTTGAACACATAAGAAGCAGTACTTTTTTTTTCCTTACAAGAAGTAGCACCAGACTTATATAATTCATTAAAAGACATTTAGAATTAGATAATTATCACTGATCAAGGGAATATAATTATACTTTAAAATGTAGATATACAAATCTCACATCAGTGAGTATTCAATTAAGAACTGAAGAGACCAAAGGTTTGCCCAGCCCCGGATCCTGTTTCCACCAGAGGTGAGTTGTATGTGCACAAGGACTGGAGGGCAGGGACACACTTTAGCTCAGGGAATTACCAGATCCTCTTGTAGTTTTTCTGTTTAGTAACCCCAAATGTTTTGCTCTTCCAAGTCACTTGCCAAGTGCCCTCCAGAGCCTTTTGCATCCACCACATCCTTCAGCAACCTGTTTCACTGGCCTAAGACCTGTTGCGTGAGTAACTGCTTCCTTCTGCTTACTTAGGAGCTTGCTCCTCTTTGCTTTGCTTGATGAGCCTTAGATTAGTACCTTGGACCATCCTTGCCATTTCTTGACTGTTTTGCATCTCTAATATATTGGTTTAGAGAGGATGGGATGGGAACTACAGGCAAGGATTACACAGGAGTATCAGGGTTGGCTTCTCAAATGTGCTCAAATGATTTGAGATTCATGGCACTTTAAGGCAAGTGCATGCATGTAATATAATTTGTTTGACCCCAAGGAAAAGCCAGAAGATTTTGCACTTTGTTAGAATTAAAATCTATAGGTCCCAGTACCAAGTTATACCACACTGAGTGATCACGATGCCATAAAATCATGTAATGTAGGTCCCCAGCAGGACTTCCACAGCTTTATGTGGAACCAGCGCTGGGTCTATACCCATACTCCTGAGTTTTAAAACCGATTACTTTGCTGACATCTCTTTCCATTGCCTGTAATGAGAAATAATCTCTGACAGAAAATAAGGTGATCCTGTAAGTGATCACGAGACAGAAGTGGCTGTGCATGCTGAGAAACAATCCCTGATGATCAGAGTCTAACACCTCTAAAAGCCACTTCTAGTCCCATGCTTAGCAGGGAAAGAACTCAAGGTAAGAAAGCCAGTATGAAGAGATGAAAGAAGGAAAACAAAACACAAGGACAAGAAGAGTGGGGAACAACTCCCTAGGACATTGGATTGATGGGGAGAAGGAGCTGAACAGGTAACCAGGTTTGTGTATGGCTGGGCAGGGAGTTTGCCTTCACAACACTGCCAGCTGCCTATGATGCCAAATGTTAATTTTGCTACTTGTCTTAAAGTTCCAGCTTCTGGGGACAGGTGACATACAACAATACTTAGTCTGAATAAAAAAGAGAATGAAATAAATTTTAAATTTTTTAGCAGTCAAAGACATTATTAAAATTATATCTAAATGGCCATTCAGAAGCTAAACATAGCTTGAAGGTAAATGAAAATAATCTAGTATTTGATTTCCTTAGAAAATCTGTTTTTAAAATGTCAGGTTCCTTTGAAGACTTATACCTGATTTCTCAATGTTTAAGATTTATAATAATTCACAAAATCTGGTTAATCAGCTTCAAAGCATTTTCACTTTCCAGAGAAGGCAGATTACAGTGGTGTGGATGGAAAAAAAGTAAACAGTCTAGTAAAAAGGCAGGGGAAAAATTCGAGACTCAAGCCAAGAAGAGAAAAAACATTTCAGCTCGGAAACAATTTCCCCATAAAGGGCAAAATTTTTGATTTACTGGGATAAATTATGGATACTTTGGCATGCAGTGGGTGAAAAATCAGCTGTACATTGAAGGGGTGGTATATCCAGCAGTTCAAAGAGACTTTGGGCTCATTACAGTTACGTTCAGTGTGGTCATTTATGCAGAGTAAAGTCAGTCCAGGTGCTGCCTGGAGGTGTTGGCCGTGCCATGCATGTGCTGTGGTAACACCTGAATACCATGGTACCTTCAGGTACCCTCAGCTACAAAGAACCAGCAAGACATGGACATACATATAAAATCCACCAATTCTGCCTGGACAAAGCATCCAGAATTTTTTCCAGGCATCTAATTTATTATCACCCTAATAAACACTTATTCTCGGCTCGACAGTCAATTTTCCTGTTTCCTAGTGGAGAAGAGCCCACTGCCAAGCCCTGCTCCTGCAGCTGGTGCTGGTTGCTCACCTGCTGGCAGCAGCAGCAGAGAGCGGAGCTGGCGAGGGCTGAGCTGGCCCATCCGCGCTGTGACGGGGTTCATGCACATATGCGTGTACGTATGTGAAGCTGTTATCACTGCTGTTTGTTACTGCTTAGGCTGATGGACTGACTCATTTCACAACACATACTTCTTGGAAGGCTTGTGCGTAAGCCAGGACTCTTATTCATAATTTGGAGGTATCTTTTAGTTCCTTATTCTCCTTCCCAGTGGGAGTGCAGGCTGTGATTAGTGGCATAAAAATTGCCTTAAAACATTTTTTTTAAAATATCACCAAAAGTCTATGTGTACATATACATATTTGTTCCATGTGTTCTGTATTTTCCTTCTTCCAGGTTTTAATTTCAGGGGCAGCATTTGTAGAGAGTTTACTATTAACTTTTCCTTTGAAGCATTTAGTTGATGCCAAACTTGGTAGCATGCATAAAACGACATTAAAACATGCCTTAAAACAGATTAACCTGTAATGTTTAGTCTTTTTTTCTTTTTCTATTTTTAATGCTTCACAAAGGAAGATATTTTTATAAGCAGAATTATATACCAATAATTCTAAAAGTCCTGATTTTTTTCCCTAATGGGCACAGAATGGCTAATTTGGCTAAATTATCAAGCCAGGATAGTATGAGTATGAAAAACAGGAAAGGATTTGTTAGAATTCCACGTTTTATATTTGCTTTCCTTCTCTTGGGGCAGAAAACTAAGAACAGATAATTTCTCCTTTGTAATCAACTTTTTTAGGGGAAACAATATTGCACAATACTCAGGAGATAACAATACTGAAAATAACATGGTTTTATCCAGTTTGAGGCACGTTATCACCTTGATCACTACAGTGAGTTTGGGTTGCTCCATCCTAAAAAAATTGATTGTAGTGTGAATAGGCATGGTCCAGAGAAGGATGAAGACCATGACAGAGGAATGGAAATGCGTAATAAAAAATTGCCCTGAGTAACAAAGAAATTATGTAAGGATAGAAAATAAAGAAAAATAGGAAGAAGTCAAGTCCTTTTCATTGAATAAGGGCATTCTTTGGTTTTAATGCCATCTGCTGAAAACTATTGAGAAGATATTTTTGGACAAAAGGTTGGGGTTGACAAGGATACAGGAAAGGACCAGGCATTCATTTGATGTAGCCACTTTTCATCTGTTGCACTTAAACCAGGTGTTGGTATCAGCCCTTCTGCTTCAGCACCTGCCTTGGCATGTCAGCCCTCCTAGCAGCAACCCCCCATTTATGCAAGGCAGTAAATGATGCAGGTTGTCGGTTCCTTGGTGCAGAGGGGAGTAGGAAATAACTCAAATCAGAAATTCAGGAATCATTTTTGGGATTTGGTATGGGACTCCCTGCAGGAGCTGGCCCGGTTGCTGCAGGCAAACTGATTTGAGATGTTCAGGGAAAGCTACTTCACTGACACAAATTTTTTTCATTCACTCATCAGCTTAAAAATGATGGGATTGTATGTATAATTGCAAACTGCTCCTCCAGTAGCAGTTCTCTCGTAGCTGGGTGCAGGGTGTTTCTGTTCTCCCCCAGGTGCCATTCCTTGCCAGGTCCACCGCCCAGCACCGCATCCAATTATTTATTAATTCTTCTTTGCGAGTGTTTAATGTGTTTCCATCGGCTCTGTAATATGGTGCCCTCTTGTGACCAGTCCAAAACCGGTAATCGTGCACTGGTGGCCACAAGGTGTAGGATGTTGGATTTCATGACGTACCCAGCTTGATTTTCAAAAGTGTGAAGTCAGGGTGATGGCCATGACTCTGCCAGACTCCTTGCACCGTTAAACTTCAGTAGTCACACTTCTCCAAACACACTGGAAATGATAGAGTAGCGTAAAAGCAATCATGAAATATTACACACAAAAATGATTTAAAGTTTATCCAGAGCTGTATATTTGTGTATTTGTATATCCAGTGAATTTGGATATTTGTATACGCAGTGAATTTGCCTGTTAATATACAAAGATCTCATTCAGTCTGTACCAAAATTTCATTACGCTGCCCATGATAATAAAAATGAAAAGGAAGAAAAAACCCAAACACTTCATATTTTCTTTCCATCATGGCCACTAAACGAGAGTAATTTGGTTGGGGGCAAAGAGCAGGAGGCAAGGAAATGCACAGAGGGATTAAGCAAGCAAGCTGTGGGGTCACGTTTTAATGAAAATTTATTCATGGATTCCTTTTTTTTTTCTCCGTGTCAAATGGATTATTACATTAACATGTAACGTTTTGGGTTATGCACTCCCCTGTGCGAAGCCGAACTAAATGAGGCAGATAACCCCGGTGCATTAGGCAGAGAAGAGAGCGGTCACTGCACGGTGCTGCACTGGCCTGGGGGACAGCAAGGGAGCGCTTGGAGCAGGCAAGGTGGGGACGAGCAAGCAGGAATGACAGCCTGAGCTCTCAGAGGAGCTGAAAACCACTATGGCAGGATCCCTGGAGGTTTTTATACCCCCAGTACCCAGGCCAACCGCGTTGCAGAGCTGGGATAAGCTGATACGCGCAACCTGTTGTCCGCCCTTTGTTTTGCTGTTCAGATCCATGGTGAGACCATGAAAAATATGTGGGGTGTGGATAAAGGCATTGGGGACCATTTCCTGGGAAATTAGTTGTTTGGGGTTAAATTGCTTTTGGCCTGTGCTGAATGCAGGAAGTTTCTGGCAGGGAATCAAAGGGATGAGTGTAATCTGGTATCTCCAGCTGTCTGGACTCGGGTAACCTAGGGGTCATCTGCACTTTTCCTGCTATAACGTTAGGGTTTGAAGAGCACATGGCATGAGCACAACTGAACTGGAAAAGGAGATGACAGAGAATTTTTGAGGAAGATTTCTGAGCTCTGGGATACACCAAAGTCAGCTCAGTGTGCTGCAAAGTCCCCATGCTGCTGTCAGTCATTACGGAGAGATAAACTGAGGGCAGCAAGCAATAAAATGTGTGGGTTTGCTGCTGTTGTTAGGATTCTATAGCAGTTTTGTAATCAGGATGATTTGGCCTGGATGGAGTCAAAATGGATTTACTCCAGAGGATTTCTCATTCATTTTTTCCCTAATTGTAGCATGTCTCTTCACACCACCACCACCACCACCCCCCACCCCCCCATGTGTTACAAAAGCAGGTAGAAGCAGAGAAGAGGAGTTATTTGAAGCTGAAAGGAGTTCTCTGTGTCTCACGTGGACTTCAGCTTTTCATGCCTAGGCCACTAAGCCGTGATCTGAGCCTACAGAGTTCCCAGACTGGGGCTCTTTGAAGCGGAGTTCAGTCTCACAAATGAGAGGCAGCAGCGGAATTGTACCCAGTTTCAAATTTGGGACTGAAATTTCAAAGGTGTGCTCCTCCTGGATTTCAGGCTTGGTGCTGAGGTCTTCTCTCAATGAGATTGAATTAGCTTTTTTTTTTTGTTGAGTTTGGATCTTGAAAGATTTGGGATTAGACAAAAAAGAGGAACAAACTGGCATTAGTGATTTTTATAGTTTTAAGTTTTCCCAGGACAGCCTTCTTCAAGCTTTTGTCAAGTTTATTTACAACCTTGCTAGCGATGCACATGGATATGGGAATTTTTCTGAGCTATAATTGTGTTTTATTTTACTGGTACTACTGTAAAGGCACTATATTGGTGCACCAAGTGCAACTGTATTGAGATGATGAGCAATTAAAACCACTTCTCGCATAACAAAGCACATTCTATCATGTTGCACTTACTTAATATACCAGTGCAATATGTTATACAGCATTTAGCTAAATTATGGTAAATCACCTATTTAAAGAAGTTTTCCTTTCAGCCTCTCATGTGAAAAAAAAAAATAGGCTGGAAACAGTAAAAGGGTAATGACCCATAATGCCAGAAAGATAAAAATGGGATTTCAGTCGTCTCCTGGAATTAAAGGCTGTAGCAATGTTGTTAAAGGCAAGCTGTTCCCTGTCCCCTGTTGCTTCCTTGCATCAGCATCATGAAGTATAACCGACTCTTCCTTATTTCTGCACTGCAGAGTAGCAAGACTGAAGAAAAAGGAGTTGCTGGTGGGGGCAGGTGTGTTGAAGGCAAAAGGCAGGGTGGTGGCAGGGGGCTGTGATGAGATACAGGTGTCAAGGTCTACAGGGACCATCCCTAAGGACCAGCTCTCACTGTGGGTGGGATGAAGCTGCAGGTATGGAAATGGGGTTTCTTTGCTGTTCACCGCTCATGATCCTTGCTGCCATCTCCCTCGTTATCCCAGAGCCAGCTTACTGCAGCACCAGGGGACAGGGGATGGGAAGCCTTCCCTGCATTTTCTCTCTGGGAAGCAGCTCGGTATCAAAGCAAGCTTGGCTTCTGCTTTGGGGAGGGAATTTCAGATTCAGTTGTTTTATGGGTACATGCTACAAATATCAAATAGATGAACTGCAGGACTTGAAAGAACAACAAATCATAGTATTAAATGCATCATCACAATGGTCACCTTTTCCACCTCAATTTGGGATTGCATCTGTCTGGACACCTAAACAGGCTTCCATCAGGGGCTGATTGTGCTTTTATTTTGCTTTATGTTCTATGTGGTTAAGTCCTAAAGCAGTTAGTGACCATGCATGGTCCTTGCATTTGTTGAATATTTATTCCCTGTGCTTTTCTGAGGCGTAAACCACACCTCCCCCAGGGAGTGCAGGGCCACTCTCCTCCGGGACTCCAGTTAGGCAGATACTGTCCTAAATGAGTCAATAATCCTGCAGGCTTACTAAATAAGATCGTTTCCCCTGCCATGAAAGCACAGTAAAATAAGTATTTCCCCAAGCCTGTGTTCATCCTTCTCCCTGTTCATATCATGTTCCACCTTCTCCCTCGTTTGGTGCTTTTTGTTAATGTTTGCTGGGGGTTTTTTCTGTCAGTTTTTATTTCCTCTGTGAATTTCCAGTGTGCTGTCGTTTTCCTCTCTGCTTCCATTGTTTCCCAAAACCTCAGGCTCTCTCTCTCTCACAAGCAGTCTCTGAAGACAGTAGGCTCATGCTTCTGCTGCATCTGGCAGGATTAAGGGATTTTTTAAGATCTTGACCCCACACACCGCAGCCTGTTAACCTCAGCTTATCCTCTTCCCTCCCCTGTGTCACTCAGAAAGTGCATCATTTTTTTTTACAGGAAATCCCAAGTCCCCCCCAGTTTCCTTGCCATGGGAGATGCTCCCAAGCTGTGTGGATGGCTGTACCCACACAGGCGCCTGGTGCCTCGCCTGTGCTGACAGGCTGCTCTCTCCCCTCGGGGCTGTGGGTGGGTGGGCTGGCTTGCGGGTGGGAATGCCGGTAGTCACAGCAGGGAATGCTCCCTGCTGCCCACCCCACAGCTTGCCCGGGTACCCGCTTCAGTCGTGATGCTGTTCCCACGGAGACACACTATATTTCAGTGTAAACTGGCAGCCTCCCCCAGTCCTGCAAATGTGGGTAATCACTTATAAGCCAGTTTGATTTGGTTGTTTTAGTGGTTTTTTTTTCCCTGTGTGCCACAGGTCAGCTGTGGATAGTCCAGGTTTGCTCTCTCCAGCCAGCCCCCCCTCTTTGCCCCCGGTGTGTGCGTGCTGGGGGTGAGGGCTGTGGCATGCCAAGGGGCATACCCCTTCTGTTCCCCACCTCTGGTCTCCAGCCCCTGTGCTGGGGCTCACCTGGCAATCCAGAAGACTTGCTGGGATGCTAAACAAGCAGAAGATTTTTTTAATTTTAATTCCACTTCCTCATCTTCATATGTTTTTCCAAATGAATATGGCTATAGTCCATGCCATTGCCAGCCTGAAAATACCAATTCCGTCTGAAAAAATATCTGTCCTACTGTTGCAAACATTCTGCCCATTATCTTGTTAGATGTTAAGTGCTAACCAGTTGTGTGTGATCGATACCCGCCTGGAAGGACGCCAAGAAACCCTTTGCTGTTTCAGGCATTGCTGTTGTGTCAGCCAAGGGGGGCTCAGCCTGGCTTCGTGCTGAGTTATGCCCTGCACCGCGGTGGGCAGTGCTGCAGGGCTGGTGGAAGGCTTGTCCTTCAGATGGAAGATAAAATTCTAAAGACCTGACTGCTTTCCATCGTTAAAAACCTCACAACACCTTTTGTTTTTTTCGGAAGAGAGAGGGTGATAGCATCAGGCTCTTGACTTGTTTCCAGCTGCAGTAATCGGTTTCATTGGGTTGGACAAGGGGGTTGCGAAGCTCAGAGGAATCTTCCAGGGGTTCTGACCCCACTGTAAAGCCCAGCAGATGCAAACAGCCTGCCAGCTGCCATAGGTCATGCCTGAGGTCAGGTCGAGCAAGGGCCTTGCTACAGCGGCAGGGATGAGAAATAACAGGAGAGTGCCAGTCCCCTCTTGGTGGCCCGGTGACGTTCGCTGCACCAGCGCAGAGCTCCATCCCAGCAGCACGTGGCCTGCCGCAACGTGACCTCGGTCCCTGCACAGCAATGTGGGCTGAGTCCCGCAGGACGTGCTGCCGCCTGCTCCCTTGACATGGCATCATTTGTTTGTCAGGCTTGTTGTTCATGCTGGTATCTGGAGGTTTACTTATCTGAAATGGTTCAGAACAACTTCAGGACTTAAATTCCCTTTATTCACCAATCTTCCTTAATCTTAGGGATTGAGAACAATAATTCCCTTGACACTGCCTTTCATCAGACTAAGACTCATTCAATTATCTTCCGCGTCTGTTGATCTGAAACTACAGGACTTGGGAAGTTGCCTTTTCCTCTAAATCTGTGGCTCTAAATGATGGGAGCTGTCCTAACAGTCCTGATACTGCCTTCTGCCTTTTGCCGAGTCCTGCTGCTGACTTGCTGCATGTGAATATTTTTTTTTTCCCTCTGTTTTTCATTTGTCAGTTGCTAAACTGATAGAAAATTACAGTTTCATCAAAAATATTTTTTAGAGCTGGATTTAAATTCTGATTCCTTCTCATATTTTATCACATAGTTCTGCTTTCTGCTCTCCGTAATGTCTGACAAATAATGAAAATTCTCCTCGAAAGCATGCTGGTCCTGCTGTTACCTTACTAACCAGTCTCTCATCTCTGATAGCGTGTAGTTACTTAGTCTCATCAGAGGAGCTGTACAGCCATAGATTTGTGAGCCTTGACATTAATGCAAATCTGTGTTCCTGTAGCAGGATGCAATTCCTTCCATTCTTTGCACCGCCAGCACTCAAACTTACTCCTAGAAGTAAAATTGTCCCAGACATTCTTGGCCACTGTGATGAGTTGCTTAGTCTGGTGCCTGGTCTGACACACTGCAATGTAAAAAGAAGTGGGTTTGGCACAGGCAAGTGCTCCTCTAGCCCAGTGCTGGATCTCTCACCACGGCAATAGCTGATGCTATGTTAGACTTAAGCCTGGCCCCTTTTAGTGGTTCGTAATGAGGCAGCCCTGCATTAGGGATGATCGATAGTATATCCTAGCTTTTTTCTTTAATATCTGACAGTTTATCAATTGCCCATGAGTTTTTGTACTCCCTTGTTTTACATCATGGCAAATCATCTGTGCTGTCTTGCTCTCTTAGTGATGTCCAACGTTTTGTTGGCTGTTTAGGATGCCTCTGCCTATCGAGCTGATAATTCAAGGTCCCCAAATGATACCAGTGACAGCTTCATGATCTTTCTCCTGAGTTACAACTGCCAGTTGCAGGTTCAGCAGCACAGCAGCACAGGTGGGCGAGTTTCCAGAGAACCCTGTGCCTTTCCTGATGGTCAAACCTTGGAAAGGGTTGGCCAGGTAGCATGCCTGAAAATGCAAAACCTGCACTGGAGCCACAGGGCATAATGAATTGTACTTTTAAGAAAAATCCCATGTTTTTGTCTTGTTTCATCCTAAACAAGAGGCCAGCGGGCAGAGCTGCTAGGCTAAGCAAACCCGTGTGTGTGCTGTTCCTGCTGAGGACTCAGCGACTGCAAGGGGCACGAGCTCCCTGTCACTAGATCTGTTCTCTCTGCACGTGTATTTCCTGACTGAATTTAAAAGAAATATGTGTACAAAGAAGCTGGGAAACTCTGACACTGCAAATATATCATTGGTGTTGGGTTTTCTGCTTTCACTCGTTCTGCTTAGCAGGTTTTTAAAAATTTCTGCCAAGGCTGCCCCATTCCTCTGTGCTGACTCTCTGCGGCTGCTCTGCTATTTCTAGGTATCACTGCTTTTTGTAATCAGTCACTTTGTGAGCTTGACTACATATCTGTGTCTACACTCACAGACACGTAATATATCCTACCAACCAGACATCTTCCTGGAAGTTGAAAGAGGGGGAGGAGTTGGCAAAGTGAACTCTGCTGTTAAGAAATGGAGTACATGGCTTTATGCCTGAAAGTTACAATTTTCAGCATCATTTACACTGAACACCAGCCCCAAAGAAAGGCAGGTATGAAAAATAAGATGCAGTGATGACCTTTATCAGCTGTGGTGACAACTATAAATCAGGCTGCAAATTCTCATCAGCTCACTGAATGGAATTCATTACAGGCAGAGGCTGCTGCATTGCTTTTTGTCTTTGATTGAGGTATGTCCCATTTAAATAAATGCTCTTGCACTGGAACAAATCACACATTTCAAAACAAAGTCCAGGAATATTATTCATTAATTGTTTTGAGGTCCAAGATAATACAACTTACAGACCAGCTAAACCTCATGGTGTTTTGCTTGGAGTATAATGCAGAACAATTTGTTCTTCTCTTAAGCAGACCAATTTTCTGTTCATTAATTCAAATGCTGTGTTGATGGCTTGTATTGAATATAATAGCAAGATTTACAGCCCTAACAAATCAGTGCTGCTTCATTTATTCTTCCTTATTCATACCAGAAGTACATGCAGCAGATTAGCACCTGATTTTAAAATTGTTGCACTTTAACAAATAATGAGAAAGTCTTTCATCTCCTACTTCCAACTATGGAGCAACTTTTATGTAATCATCTTGAAGTTTCACAGTTTATTAAAATGTTATGTTTTTCTGGAACACAGGGAGCAATAAAAGTTTAGTAGCAATTTCATTACGGGCACTAATGTAACTTCCATCAGTTCGTGCAATGTTCAGGAAACAGCTACCAAGTATTAACAGCCCCACAGACTCATTAGATTAATAAGCTACTTTACCTGGGTACTGAACTTTGAGCTGAGTTTCACTGCTAGGTTGGGGGTTTTTTCCCCGTAATTAGGATATATCCTGAGAGGCTTACAATTATCCAAATGCTTTGCCGGCCATATTTAAAATGTGATTTTTCTGCCTAGAACTTAGTATGTAATTGGAAAACATTCTGTGTTGTTGTCATAGGGTGATTATTAAAGCAGCAATCTTTTTCAAAATGTCTTGTAGTCAGGTAATATTCGGTCTCTCAGTTTAGTTATTCTTGCTATTTCTGGAATGAAAAAAAAAATTTGGACGGCATACTTTCCCCATATAACAAATGATGCCTCAGCCCTAGTGGCCTAAGAATATAAAGGCAAGGTATGTAGAAAGCATTAATACCTTTTATTATATCAGTCCCTAAATTGTCAGTAAAAAATACTTTTTTAGGGATTTGGCCACAGAAGCTGGAAGTTAAAGTTGTAAATAAGTCGATGCTGGATCAGACCCCAGAGGTTGTCTCTTCCGGTGTATGGCCTGGGACAAGAGCAAATACCTAGGGAAGATTTTTAGAAAGTAGGTGAATTTCTCAAGATGATAATTTGGGATATGCTAGTAGTCCCTTGCAATTGAAGGTTCAAGGGCTTTCTGAAAAGTGCCTCCCCTCAAGACCCACAATCTTTGATGGATTTTTCTTCCATTTTTCTAGTTCTTGCTTGGAGCCACATGCAGTCCTGGCACCTGCTCTCCTCTGGGACCATGACTTCCACAGCTTGTTTACCTTCTGCGGGAAGGAATAATCCCTTTTATTTGTGCTGAACCTGTCACTGGCTGGTGTCACGTAGTAACTCCCCATACTTATTTTTGAAAAGCAGGGAATGAGCATTCATTATTTATCTTCACGCTGCTTATGACTTTTTTGACTTCTGTCCTCGTTCTGTTCAATCAGTTCTTTCCCACCCAGGGTTAAGAATCTTCATTTGTTCTGTTATAAATTGTATGAAGCAATATTGTAAAGTCCTGAGTATAATAAGGCACACTTAGGAAAGTGCCATGCCCTTGGACAACACTCCAGAACTATTGACAAAATTTTAATACTGTCAAACCCAAACAGGAGCTCTCTTCATTATTCTGGTCTCAAATGCAAGTCTTAATCTAATTCAGATCCTGCATATTTTATTCATCACTGAAGATGTTGATAACATTTATTCTGTAGTTAAAAGAAAGAGGTGCTTTGAGAATTTTTTTGCCTACAAGTGTAAAGGGCTGCTGCTGTGATTTGGACACTGAGAATCTTTATAAGTCTCTAATATCTTGTCTGTTTGGAAAGGATCATCTGTTTTACAGCAACAGCTTGGCCTCACAGAATATGATTTGTCCCAATCTCAGAAAAGATTTTTTTCTTCCTACGCTTACATATAAAACTGTGATATGTGGGAGATGATTGGTTTTGATAGTAATAAGTTGAGCATAGAAGCTTTTCATCTACACTTCCAGAGCTTTTTACAAAGATGGTTAATGACTGTAATGAGGATTGTTGTCTCCAGCTTAGAAATAAAAGAAGACTGAGAAATAGGTAGGGAAAGAGTATGCTAGTTCCATACATCCAGGTTTTGAAAGAACTGGGTCTCTGTATCCAGTGTTGTCTTCAGGAGGTTACACCGAGCTGGGCAGTGTGTACCTGCTTGTGGTTACAATGAGTTGGGCCTGTGTTTGAATAGATCCCATAGGACATAAACTCGCCTTTGACTCATTCCAGGACAACTCGTGGATAATGTTTAACCATTCATGTGTCCCTAACACTTGTGGAATGCATCATGGTAGCCACCCTGGGGTAGTCACAGTGGGGGCAGGCAATGAGGAATCATTTTCCTAACTGAAGCTGAAGGCAGGCATTTGGTAGGATCCATCAGTTCTCAATCTTAGTTTAGCCAGGTTGCAAAAAAGCAATAACCCTACTCCCGTGTCAAGAAAAGCTGTCAAATATTTTAATGGAAATGTGCTCGGGACTTAGGTTTTAGGTTTTATCTGTGGGGCAGTGCATGTAAGGACTGGTCAGACTCGAACTTCAGTTTATGACATCTGACAAGATGACAACCCTTTACTGCTGTAACATTTTTCATCCTGAACCTTTGACCCTTACTCATTTGGAGTTTTTTTCATGTGTCTACCCCAGCCTTTCTGTCAAGTAGGCTTTGAGCTTTGAGAGCTGGAGACTCTCTCCTGCCTGTGCAGAAGCTACCACCAGAGGGGATCCTTGTCCTTGTCCACATATCCGGAGTGCTGGAGTAGTCCCAAAGTGCCAGAGAGACAAGCCAATTTGTCTCGTTTCATGTGAAAATTGCAGTTCCTTTGTATGCATCTCCTTTCTGGTGTAGGTTTGCAGGACAAAGGGTGGAGCTGGAAGATCTGCACAATATTAGGTTCCAGAATCTGCTTTGTTAGAGGGTGATTTGCTTTTAACTTTCAGAGAATTTCCAGGCATCTGGCTAATTAAACTCCTACAGAAACTGAGGATCTTACAAACCTTTAAGGATAAGGAGTGGTGTTCGACCTGGAATTTTTTCCTACATTAACCATGAAGCAAGCTGCGTATGTACTATTCAAAACAGGTCCCCCTCTTGCATTCAGGTCTGCAAAAGTATGGCAGAATAAACACATGACAAGCGCTAACCATGTTGTTAATGACTAACCTGGAAGCCACTGTAACATCACAGCAATGGCTGCGTTAGAAAAAAAAGTATCTGTGTTCTTTAGAGGGAAGTTCCCAACAGTACTTTTGGTTCAAGTCCATAGTTAGGTTCAACACAAACAGACAATTTCAGATTTCCTTAATGTTCTTTTCTTTTTCCTCCTTGCAGATAATGAATTCATTTATAGGAACCAGAATGGCACAGTGATTCTGAGGAATGTTGAAACTAACAATTCAACAATATTAATAGAAAACAAAAAAATTGTAAGTATTTTCTATAACAAGTAGCAGAATTTCACAGTTTTCTTGCAGTTGAATCAGTAAAGCAGAAAATTAGTTTGGTTTCAACTTCATGTATTGTCAAGGAGAAGCGATACACCAGTAATACTATGGGCTACACAATGACTGATAATGTGAAATTGAACTCCAGCTTTTGTTATTGTTCTGCAAGCTCAGTTTCTTTCATGCTACAGGAATGTATCATATAGATATTTGAAACTAGTCTTGCATATCATATATAATTGAAAGATGCAGAATTCTCATCTTTGCATGCTTAACAGAAATGACAATTGATATAATTAACTGTCTTTTGGTAGCATTCTCCACATTCTGCCATGCAAATATTTATATTTTTAATTTGTGGATTTGCTGATTTTTCTTGCCTAATGGTCGAGATGTAATTTCAGTCTTGTTATGAATAGTGTTGATGAATGGAAGTGGAGTTGCATATGAGAGAAACCCTAAGAAATTATTGGGAAAAGAAGTTAGGAGGTGGCTATTAAAATAAATGAAAATAAATTCACTGCTGATACAGAGTATTATTTATAAATGATCTAAGTGTTTTGTAGCATTGTTTTTCATCACAGATGAAGCCAGCATTGCAGCAGAAGTTAGTAAATTAAATGTCAGAGCGTTTTCTATATTTCCAGCAAGAAATTAATTTCTGAAGTAAAATACACTTACGCGTATTTATGATGACATATGAATCATGTTGTCCTGCTAAAATTGTCACTTATGCAGGACCTGCTTAAAGTTTTGGTTAGCTTGAGGTAGTTTTGTTGTACTGTCTCATTGTGAAAAGCAGAGGATGGCTAACAAAGACTGATCTTAATGACCCAAGTTCTGCCAAAAACAGCTTTAGAAACTCAAAAGCTGAAAGTAAATCTACAAGAAAGCTATAAAACCACATTCCAGGTTGATTTTATTTTGCAATATGAGTATATGACTCAAAAAAAGCTCAAGTACAGTATTAATTCTTTTTTAATGAGACAAATAATTTATCACTGAATTATTATTGCAGAACCCAACCTTAAACTTCACATGCTGCCATTTAACCTTACACCTTTGCTACATCACATAAGCAGTCCTCTTTTATCAGAGTGGAACCCCTTTGTTCACACTGCTGTTAAGGCTAAAGGAATGGGCTGGCTTCCTTTAATGCCGAGGTCTGTTGAAGTCAATCTTCTTCCATTTGGCCTCTGTTTATTCCCCTGGTTTTAATTTTTTTCAATCTGTAAGAAAAGCACAGTGTTGCAAGATAATCCTACTTTTTCATGCCATGGCCTCCCTACTGCCTGTCCTACCCTTGCTCCTCTGCCCTCTCAGTAAATCAACCTGCAGAGCATCACCTCCACATCAATCCAGAAAGTCCCGATAGAAGAGCTGCTGTTACACCTTATCCAGGCACGCTGTCTTTGTCCTTTTCCTTCCCACCCCTGGGTCAAAGAAACTTTTGCTGCCTTGGCATGTTTTCCTTTCTCCGTGTTATTAATATAACAGTAAGTAAAATCTGTCTTCATGCTGACACTGCTGGCTCTCACACTCCCCATCCTGACTCACACTGTCCATTACCTCGCCCGAAGGGGTAGATGCCACATCCTTTGAAACACTCAAGGTCAGGCTGGACAGGGCTCTGAGCAATCTGACTCTCATGGTCCACTCAGTGGACTCATGATGGTTCTTTAACTATGATCTCGAAGCGCAAAAATCAAGGCGACCACGCCAAGCGGTTATGCTTCAATCAAACAGCACAATTTTATTGTTTGCCCGTAAAGCGGCATGCAATAGGTAGAAAGACAGAAAGTGAATAAAAGGTAAAGTAAAAAGAAAAGGAAAGAGGATGATAGCTACCACCACGGGTCCAAGGTGTCCCTATGGTCCCAGGTCCGGGCAGCGTCCTACCGGTCCTTCCGATCGTCGTGATCCTTGGTGGGGAATATCTCCAAAGTTCAGTTGCTAAGAAGGCATCTTTTTATGCCAAGCAACACACCTTGCTCCACCTCTGGTCCATGGACTGCTGCCAGTCTCTGCCCTCTTGAGCCAGGTTATCTTGCCCCAGAGGCGGGTAGCTTCAGACCAGGAGGCATGTTCTTTTTTGTTTTCTGGTTCATTGTTATGACCACGGTTGTGATCCACCTTCTGGACAGCTGTTATGCGGCCTTATTCAATCCCAGGTGGCAGGGAGCGGCATAGTACTCCTCCTCGTACCGTGCAGTTCTCTTTCCCAGGGTCTTTGTGTCTTGGTGTCCATGAGGACCACATTCCATCTCCAGGTCTCTGTTGGCAATGTTGAGACAATATTGTTCTCTTTAGACCGACTCTTACACTGACTTACACTCAAGGTCAGGCTGGACGGGGCTCTGAGCAACCTGACCTAGTTGAAGATGTCCCTGCTCATTGCAGGGGCATTGGACTAGGTGGCCTCTAAAGGTCCCTTCCAACACAAACTGTATGATTCTGCACCAGTCCCCTCTGGCTGTGCGCCGGGTGCCCACGCAGCACCTCCAGCCTCACTGGCGGCGGGGAGGGCTCGTCCAGCGGGATGCTGTGTGTCTCCCTGCAGCCCAAATTCCCCCTTCCGTTCTGCTCCATGGGAATCTTTCAAGGACTCACATCTAATTCGTGAGGTGAGAGGGTGAGATTTAAAAAGCCGTGGGTGAGCGGTGTGTTAGTGGCACCTCTCTTTGACCTTGCCGCTGTGTGTGCCAGCAATGTATCATATCGAAACGTGCTGGAAAGGAGAAATGTCAGCACTATACAAACGAGCAGTGGAGCAGCGAAAAGGTATTTCCTGACAAGCCTTAAGATATTTTGGCATCTCTTCTTGTTAGGAAGACTTACAGCGCAGCTTTTTGCAGAACCCAGGTCAGGGTGCACCTGGAAAGCTGTATCACCACAGCATCCCAAAGACTTGTATAACTGGGTGAAATGGGATGGTTTTCCTCAGTGTTGTCTTAATTGGAAGAGGTAGTGGTGGCTCTTTATGCTAATTTGCTCCAGCAGCTATTTACTTGTTTTTATCACCTGCTCTTTGGCCAGTGACTGCAGGGACTGGGAGGGAATTATTAAACTGAGTTTTCTACTCAGAGCCTTCAGCTACCTGCTGCCCGCAGCCGCCCCACCAGCCACTGTGCAGTAAGTTCATAAGGAAAATCCTGATTTTTTGAGATAGCTGCCTGCTCTCAGTCTCAATGCAGTAATGCTTTCTCTAATGGGCGCATATAAGTGCCCACTTAACATTTCTGGGTTTTGAAAAGAGTTGTGTTGTATTATTTTTCAAGACACTTCGTCTGGCAGAATTCTTCATTGCTAGAAAGATGGTCATAACAATTAGTTGTAGAAGTCATTGGCTTGAAAACTGAAAAATATTTATTTCAATGTTTGATTTATTTTCTAGGTCTCCTTAAAGGCTATTCGATATGAAGTATCACCTGACCGGGAATATGCACTATTTGCTTTTAATGTTGAGCCAGTAAGTAAATAGATTTTATTTCAAAATACACTGCTTCCCCCCACCCCCATCCCCACCCCCCAGTTCTATGCCGGTAAGATATTTAAAATTAATTGCTTCCTATGAAACAAAGAAAACCCCTCACTTAGGTATTCTGAGAGCGTGTCATACTGCCATCTAGTAGAGAAGGGAGGTAGAAAGTACACCGTAGAGGAAACACTGCCATTGCCAAGATTTTATGGTCTTTGCGAGGGGGATTGTAAGGACATGTCTTTGCTACAAGGATTTCTATTCCTCTTCTGTGATTTTTTTTTTTTTTCATGGTGCCTTTTTCAGTCACACTATAAATTTCTTCCCCTGAACAAAAAGCAACTGTCAGTGTCTCCCACAACTGAAATAATACATTAATTATGGTGTCACTGTTCCCAGTGCTGCAGTTAGGGTTGAGCTATCACTTTCATTATAAATTCTTTTCTTCAGATGGTTAGGTATAAATCATTCGTAAGAAATCACTGTTGGGTTACTACTAAGTTTTAGATTATGGTGAATTTTCTACCAAACTTCAAAAAAGAAAAGTGTAATGAGTCATTTTTAAATGATGACTAAAGAATCAAACGCATGGGAAGCAGTTCTTCAACATGAATAATATTTATTTTCTTTTTAAATCCTACTGGTAGAAGACCTGAAATCATTGAAGGGTAGCTATGTTGCACTACTTGGATAAACTATAAGCCCTATATATTTTCTTTCCATAATCTAGAATTACATTGATTCCTCAAAATGAAAATAATTCATTCACTAGCAACTGTAATTCTTCTTCTGTAAAATAAATCAAGTTTCAGCTGCTAACCAGAGGAAATTTGTTGGTCCTTTAGGTGGTAGAGGTTGTGGCTCTGTTGCTCATCTGATTTCTCTGCTGTCATCTTTGGAGTTACTCCTGACTCACAGTACTATAAAAGTCAGTTGAACCATGCCTGGTGTTAGAAAAAGTTCAAATAAAACTGTATCAGAAACTTCAGGGATAATTCATAATGACTGCTTCTTGGGAAATCATTGCTGGTGTGACTTCATTTACCCGAAGCATTTACCTAGGAGAGCTCTAGACAGAGATGCATGTGGAAGTGTGAAGTTAAATGTAAATATGGGGAAGACAGCCTCATGGCCACGGAGCAAGCAAAGCCTTTGCCTAAACCCCCTCCACCCCACCTTGTGTGCTAGGGATGTTTTATAAAATTCAATTATTTAATGGAGATTGGCCTTTGGCTGTGGCAGCCCTTTGCTGATACTGCTCAGATGCGATGTGCAAGCTGGAGGAGCCCCAAGGAGAGAGGCCTTCCTCAGTTCCTCTAAGAACGAGGAGGAAATGTCTATAACAACAAAAAGTATAATAACAGAAAAAAAAAATCATTCCTGAAAAGCAGCAGTAAGAAATTCACTTTTTATTCTCAACCTTATTTCACCAAAAGGACTGCACACTCCTAAGATCTGCAAGAAACCAAGTTACAGCCTGGACTGTGTTCAGCCTGCAGAGGAATGCTTGATGTAGGCAGTGGAGGAGGAGGAGGAGGATGGGGATGGAAAGGGGTGAGCTGGACCTGCTTCTTCTGCATCCTCCTCCCTCCATTTCAGCGCTTGCAGATCTGTGGGTTTGAGGTACAAGCGAAACACGGAGTGTGTGGTGCTTAAGGCACCTGGCTGGAGGAGAAAGAGCAGCACACAGCCAGGTAGTCCCTTCCTCACACCATGTCCTCTTCCAGAAAGGAAAACCCAAGGTGGCAAGCTGGAAACATGACCTTTGGGAAGATTTTGGGATGTGAAATACATTCAGTATATATATTTATTTAATATGAAGAGAGCATTGCAAATTGTTCACGTATTCATATAGGGGTTTATGATAGCAAGAGCTCCTGAAAGTTTTCTGAAACAAAACCAAACCAAACCAAACAAAATTAACCCCCCTTCTTTTTCCTTTAAGATCCATGCTTGTGAAGGGTACAAAGATATTTTTTTTTTAAGAAGCATACTAACAGAGGGATGGTGAGATTCACTCTTTGATGTTGCATCCTTAAGCCATGCTGGGTGGCTCTTTGTGCATTACAGTTGCAATAATCCTTAAATTACTTATTCGGCTTTCTTCTCACTTGGTATGCAGACTGTGGCTACAAAATTGCATGTTAGTTAGCTTTTCACATTTTCTGCATTTCAGACTCTATTCTTGGACAAAATTCAAATTATACTGTTTTCTGCAACACAAGAAATTGATTAGCAAAGCCTTGGGCAGTTGTCCTTGTTGCAAAGTCAAAGGGAAATTTCAGGAAATGTAATGGCAAAGGACATTTGTTGGAAATTTAATTCTACAAACACTTTTATAAAAGAAACTTCTTGAAATTATTGTGTACTTATTTCATAGGTGTCAGAAAGTGTTGCTTTCATTTTTGCCATTTGAAAGTGTGATGTGGTGCCTTTTAATTTTTTGTGAGTATAGATGATTTCATCATTTTTTCACACAATACATTTATGCTGCATTTACATATGTGTATAATATCTTCATATACATAATATGAGTTACTCATTTTATAGTTTATGTATAGTTTATAGCTATATTTTATATAGCTGAATTCTAATATCAAATGGGTTCAGCCTCTATTTTTAATAACAGCTAGGAATAAACATCAAATCAGAAGAGCATAATATGTTGCTGAAAATTTCAATGAAGTGAAATGTTTTTTAAGAAAATGCTACAAAGTCATCCCCTGCCACTAACAGTTCCTTCTAAGAATTTTCTATTTATTTGCACAGGAGCATCTCTGCTCAGTGTTGGTCTGGGTAATGGCACTGACACCCACATTTGAACAACACAGCCCTGAACTGGCAGACACCTATTTTGCAAAGATATTGAGGCAACTAATGTGTGTTTTCCTGTTGTATCTCTTCATCGTCTTAGAGGATGATGAATTAAAGTGTGTTCCCAAAAATATATTTCTCCCAGGAAGCTTGGCACGCAGTTGCGAGACTGGTGTGGGTACAGTGTGGCTGGTTGGGCTGTCAGGTTTCATTCTAAATGCTTTTTTGCAGTGCTTGTATTTACAGAAGCTTAATCTTTCAGGCAGCAATATTCTGGGTAAGCCTTGTGCTAATAGGGAGCTTTTCTAACCTTGAACACAGAAGATTTGGTCTTTTTCTGGAAAGGTCATAGGGAAGGCAGTTGGCTGCTTTGTCAGTAAAATACTCTTGCAATTTTTCTGTTGTTTGTATGTTTTTGGTTTCTTTACACTAAAACAAGGTCCAACCTCAGGCTGAATTCACAAGGTGAAGTTTTGGGCAAACATTGGGGAATAAATACACCCGTAGAGAAACAATGGTTTCAAATCATCCTTCACCAGAAGAAGTGTGTGGGGCTCCAGCTATAGAGCTCAGTAACCCCAAAACACATAAGCAAATCAAGGTTTAGCCACAGCATCTCAGCAGAAAGGGTGCAGAGGGTCAAGGCTGCCTGGTGGTGTCAGGTCAAGGTCACTCCTGCCCAGCACATGGCTCCCCCAGCACTGCTGCCTGAGTTCCGCACTCCCTGCCTGCCTCCCAGGGAGACAGCAGAGGTCTCGGTGGTGTTGGGGCTGGGATCTCGCTTGTGGGTCTCCGTGGCCTCCATGAGAGATTTCCTAAGTAGCCCAGTGACAAACCACCTCTTCAATTCCGCGACTGGGAGAGCGATGGTGTAGGAATAGTGATGAGTAGCCAGGCACACGGTGTTGCAGCCCTCCGCGGTAGTCAGTTACCAGTGGGGTTTGTGTAACCGCGATAAAAGAAATAGAGGAAAGAAAATGAGAAGAAAAGTGATTTTCTTGAGTGACATGGTAAGACATTAAGTAGAGAATATTTAATTGCCTTTATTATGAATAGCTGTCTTTGTAATGCAAGAGAGGAAATAAAGTGGCCGAGGTTCTTCTTAAAGCTATTTGTTCTTCATTTCCAATTTACCAGTCCGTTACTGTGTTTGAGCTAGTTAAGAGCAATTACACACAGGAAATCCTGGCTGATTAATATGGACCAAACTGCTAAGTCTTCTGAACAACAATTAGGGCTTAGAGACTTTTATAGCTGATACAACAGACGCTATTACCTATTTTGCAGTTAAAGGAATGCATTTTTATAATGCTGAAAGCTGCAAAGAATTAATCATCGTTGTAATTAGAACAGGCCTGACTATTTTTTTTTTTTCAGTAGTTATGTGGTGACTTTAGTATTTCTTTTCTCCCTGCCTGTTGCCATAGATCTCATGGGAGTGGTGGGACCAAAGAGAGCTCAGAAAGCCCTGGTCCAAAACCTGGACTTCGTATTTAGAGCATGAATGAAGTAAAAAAGCATTATTTAGGAAAAGCAGCATATTAGTGTTGTTGTTATTACTATTTTTTACTATTTGTCCCAAGTCTGGCTGTTATGTGGAATGAACAGGTTTGGTGCTTACAGCTCCAATTACGATCTCAATCTGCTTTAATTAGTTGTGTAAAAATTAAAATAATATAAAGCTTGTTATTTCCCAAACAGTAATGGGTATAAATATTAATGAGTCCTCACAGCATCCTTTTGAGTTAGGTGAGAACTATTATTATGATAAATATACCTCTGAAAATTAGACACTGTCATAACTATCATCAGTAACACTGCTAATATTATAGCTATGATATTTATTACTTAATTTAAATGGATTTACCAGTGCTACAAATAGGTTTGCATAAACCTGTTTTCTATCTGTGGCAATAAATATATTTCAAATTTACTTTTTTCATACCCACCCAATGTTGTTTTCAGGAACAATTGAAATGATATAGTGATTGCACTATGTAAATTGAGCACAGTTAGAACATTTGTACCATGAAATAATGCTACCTGGTTTCGTGATTTGTTCAATTTTTGGTGTTTGTTGTAAACCTGTAGAATTTTTGAGTGGAGCATTTTGAGGGAAAAAGCTTATATTTATAGTTTTCATATCCTTTTGTTTATTTGGATGTAGTTTTGAATCTTTGTTGCTCATAAACCAGAAGGACTCTTCTATTGTAAAGCTGCACAATAGAAGGACAGCGCTGGCATTTATCAAAGGCTAGGAGCTAAACCTTTTTCCCCAACATTTTCAAGCCTAAAGCAGTGTAACTTTGTTTGCTTATGAGAATTAGTTGCCTGTTATTAGGATAAATAACTGTAGTTTCACTTCCTACATAAAAAAAAAGAAAAAAAAATCAGTCCTGATAATGTGAAGTTTTCCTGATATTACATCTGTGCATGTGTTTATCTTCAAGCAAAATATCTTCTCATTTCTGGGTTCACCAGAGGACTGTAGTCATTCACTGCTGCTGGGATGAGCAGAAGTCAAGTTATTAATGAATTAGTGCAATCACATAGACCAGCCACTCATCAGATCTGATGATTTGCTAAATCTCGGGTCTTTTTCATGAAAACAACATCTTCAATTGATTCCCATAGAATAAATATTATTAATAGCACTCAGCTAATATTTAATATTTCAGTGAAATGCTCAAAACTTCTGAAAATTACAGCGTTTTTATGAGCATACCTGTGTGGGGCTTTAGCGAGGTGATTCTGGAGCTCCAGGGCTGAAAGTGGGGACCACCTTTTGTCTCCTTCTTCTGCCATATTCTTGCATCCTGCTTTGAGTCATATTATTTCAACAGCCAAGATCAGTAAATATCCTTGTTCAATAATGTGCTTTTTATCTGTTTGTAGTAATAAGGAGATCAGAAGTGGTCCGGCTACATTTACATAATAAAAGCTAAAGCTTGTGTGTCCAGAAGTGTCATATTAGCAAGGAAGTTTTGAGAACATAGGAGAGGTTAATTTTTCTGGGAGATAGTTTACTTTGGACTTGAAGCTGAGGCAGCAGGTATTATTTGACAGAATTTAGAGCAAGTAATTTATTTTAAAAGGAGAGTGTTGTGGGTTGTTTTTTGTTGTTTTGGGGTTTTTTTTAATTATGAATCTGGTCTACTTAAAATACCCATTATGAAAGACTGCCTATCTTTTCTAATCTCTAAGCCCACCACAAATAAATTCCCTAATCTGCTATTTTCAGTGCGAGCAACACTGAACGGCAACGAGATAGACAAAAGAGGATTTTGAAAGGCATCAGAGAAGGTTGATTCAAAAACATTTCTCTGCTTCCATTTGCTTTTCTGTTGGACCTGGAGGTGTACAGCTCACCCAGGACACCAGCACTTTGCGGTCACCTTGCATTAAATAAACTAAAGCTGCTAATAAATGAAGTCTGGGCAACGGGGAGGTTTTCCTACCGATGAATCTCAGTTCAGGCAGAAGTAGCAATATCTCTGTCAGACATACCAACATGCCGAGTTTTTCTGTTGTGTGTTGGTATTAGTAATTGGTTCCGCCTAATTAATATTTGATATCTGCAGTGGCACAGAGAGAGAGGGAATTTTGCCACACAACTCTAGAGGGATTTATTGGTTTTCAAAACTCTATTACAGCATTGTGCAAACACTGTCTTCTCAGGTGTCCTCAGTTGTACCTTCAGCAGCAGAGCCCTTTGGATGCCAATTTTTTTCCCACTGCACATGCTTGCAAAATTAAAAATTCTTGCTATGGGAGGGTGAATAGCCATTTTAATTGAGTAAACATGTTATCAGGTGATGGGAATATTTGTTCTTACTGCTCAGCAGTCATCGGTCTGTCCGATTTCTGTCACGTTGTGTGTTTAGAATAGAAATTTTTGGACACAGACACAGGACAGTAGGGCAATAATTAGTGACAGGTTTAATCCTAGAGCTCCCTTTTGAAGGAGAAACTACAGAAACTAATCTGTCATGGTTTAGCCAAAACCAGGACAATTTCATATTGGTAACTTTCAGGACAAATTTGGGACTAACAAGGGGCAGGGGGGGGAGCAGGTGTAGTTGGGAAGAGGTCAGACCTGTTCTTTATTTTATTTGTGTTGGAGGAGCATCATGGTTCATTTCAAATCCCTACAAAGCTCCAGCAGAAAATGTGTTCCTTTATGTAGCCTGAATGTGGGGTTTTTTTGCTCTTAGCAGCCATCCTGATCTGGCACAGCTCAGTTTAATTACAGAAACATTTCCAGCTTAAACAAGGAGTTAAGAGTGGGGTTAGGCACTCAGTGCACAAACTGCAGGGCCATTTCGGTAGTTAAGTTCCTTGGGCCATGGGACAGGGGATTCTTATTTAAAATTAAGGGTCTGTAACTCTGGGTGGATGCAGCGACAAAAAACTTGGAGTGAAATGACATCTCCCATATCTTTTTCTTTATTTTCCATTCGTAATACAGGAGAAATGAGGCACTGAATCTCAGCAGAGTAGTGGGTAGGTGCAGGCTTCCTGTGTTTATTGTCCGTGGAAAAAGGTGTTTGCACCCCTTAAATGCAAGGAATGGGTCCCCAGCCCAGCATCCCATCCCCCACAGGTACTCTAGGAATGGGATCATCTCAGTGTTGAAGGAACTGGTGGGGACCCTGCATTTATCGTGAGTAGCCACCGTGGTTGCTTGTGGGCTGCAGCTTCTTCCTGGAGCAAACAATAAAACCATATTGGGATCCCAGGTTTTTAGCTCTGTTGCTCCCCATTATTAGGGAATATTTTCAGCAGGAAGTGGGTGCTTATGAAATGATGATCTAGATAAATTCTTAAAACACAATATGATGTGTTTGCATGAGCTGAGAGGCAAAGCTCTGCCCAGCAGGTCTTCCTGCGGTCCTCATTCCCTACAGTCCAGTTTTGCTAATGCATGCTCCCTCTATAGCAATGGTTTCAGTAAAACTGCATCAGATCTGGATTTCTCACTGAGTCTCCATTCTGGCAGTGTCATTTAGTGTGATTATTGCAACAAAATACTAACTGCATGAAATGGAGTGCATTAAAAACTGAATATGCTGACTTCAGCTGTTGTGCCACCTCTGAGCTTTAACTAGTTTCTATTAAAAACAAAGGATTAAACTCTTGCTGTTCTAATAATGTAGATAAATGGAGTTAGGGCTCAACTTTAAGCCTCCTGATTTGAGCTGGTAGACTTCAGCACAAATTGCACAGACATGACTGAGTGCAAAATAATATTTCAGACTAAGTTAGACAGCCTTGCTCACGTAGCAGAGGCCAACAAACAGTATCTTCTATTTATTCACAGGCACAGATATACATCAATAAACTGAAAAGCAAATCCACAGTTCCAGGGAAGACTACAGTAATATCAGAAGTCAGAAATAATTAGCCTGTCATGCAAGAGTACATAGGTATATTATGTATCAGTATCAGCCATCAGCAGTCTTCCTCTGTAAATATTTTCTTTAGCAAATGAGATTTTCATCACACAGAGAAGGGAAAATAAAAACACTCAAGGCAAAACACTATGGTACAGAAATAACCAATTTTTCTTTGCTTGGATAAGATTAGATTTTTCATTCTACTTCCTTTTCTGAGTGTATAGGTGAGCTAACTTGAAGAGACAGACTGGCAGAGATTAATGATCCAACAAAATTCACAAAACATCTTAAAAATAATCTGCAATTTATATTTGAATAAAACATAGGTAAGGTAATTGTACAAGGGCTCCTAGATAGTCAAAATCAGATAGACAGCAGTAAAATTATTGCAGTTTTCTTTCTTGCACTCGTATGGGAATCCATCTTAGTGAAACACAGGGGAACATTCTTTGCTTTAAGAGGAATGAAATAAATGTAGCTATATGAAAACTACTGGAACAACATAGAACTTAATAAAGAACTAGGTTCCTTGCAATGTACAGAGGCTTCAAAATTACATTACAGGTGAGTTCCTGGTTTTAGCAAATTTTGCTTCCTAAGTTTTTAGGGACAATAAAAATCCCACTTTGTTTTGGACTATGATAAGTATAGATAGTTATTTAAAAATGCTATGGAAAAAGATATTAAAAATAGGATGCAAAATGGGAAAACAACAGTAATTTAAAAGGCATTAGAAAGCAAACTAAGCAATAATTTAATTCTGGTGTTTGTGCAGAAATATAGGAAGCAGCCCCAGCCTGCAGGAGTTTATTTTCTAATTCTTCCGATTTCCCGTCTCTTTATTTTTTTTTAATCACTGAAGTAGGGGGGTCGGGAAATATATTTAGTGCCCTCTTCTGGAAAACCAGCTCTTACTGTGCAGGGCACCCCAATGAAATTCCTGTACTGAGAAATACTGATCTTCTGATGAAAAGATTCTCCACTTTAGCTGAGTTACATGGCTAAATCCAAGGAGCATGCGGCTCTGTGTTTACCCTGAACAAGTGCCTTTTATCTCTTTAACTGCCTGCAGAGCTGTCTTTTATCAGGGCTATGTTAAAACCAGTAATTAACATTCCTCCTTGGGCAGCTAATGACCCAGATTTGAAAATGGAATCTTCTATTCTCTTTTCTTCTATTCTCTGCTCAAAACAAGCTCTTTCTTCAAAAGGGACACAAATCATAGGGCTTTAGTCAGGTCTTTAAAAGCATGAGTCCCCAGACTTTTACGTGCAAGAGTGGAAGAGTACCCGTGAGTGATGCTGTTGACGGTGGTGCTGTGAAGGGTTGTGCAGCAGGCAGGGAGTAAGGGATGCTCTGTGCTTCCTCCTGTCCTCTTTGCTTTGCTCCCCCCACTTTCTGAAGGGATGCCCATCATCACCACAGTCCATTTAGTCCCTGGAAGATGTCCACAGTATCACAAAGATGACGCACAAAATGTCCCACTGTCTTGCGTGATTTCAGTTTATTTTTCCTTATGTCAGAAAATAGCAATGTCGCCTCCAGTGAGTTAGTTCCACGTGTACATCGAGACACAGCTCAGAGTCTTCTGACCTCATATGGAACTGGAAAATGAGTCTTTCACTGAACAGAGAGAGGATTTTGGACCAAGGTTCCT
The DNA here is from genome assembly GCF_023634155.1 of Falco peregrinus. Classification (NCBI taxonomy): domain Eukaryota; kingdom Metazoa; phylum Chordata; class Aves; order Falconiformes; family Falconidae; genus Falco; species Falco peregrinus. The sequence goes on along the minus strand of NC_073725.1, from coordinate 56,036,863 downwards.
GGCATGTATCTGAATACTTTCATTCTTCTTTCACATCCACTCCAGTGCTCTTACTACTTTCCAATGCTTTTTGAAGGTCTCATCTTTCTTGTCTTGGATTCCTTTCTTTGAGACTTCTAAGGGTGCCCTAAGCCTATGACCGTCATAAAAGATTTCAATGACAGTACTAACATCTTTGTAATATTATCCTTCTCAATTGCTATAGTAGAAAAAGGATTTTTTATATGCTAAGAGTAAATTTTAATAGAAAGAACATATGCTGTGGTTCTGTAGTTGCTAATTTCTGCCACTAAAGTGAGTTATTTAAAAGTGAATAAATTAATTAGATACACTAAGCATTTAGCCCATTTTCATGGCTTGGTTCTCACGTAATTGCTACAAAGCTGCACCATTTGCATTGTAAGTGTCACAAAAAAGAGGTTTTTAGAATCTTTCCACATTCAGTCTGCTCAGCTCAAGAAATGTTTCATTTAAAGAAGGCATTATCTAATGTTTCATTAAAAGCACTGATTTTTAACCGTGGATTTCTCATGCTGTCCTTCAGCCCTCACACCTGCAACTCCAAACTCAACAAAGGTGAGTGTCAGTCAAGGTGTGTGTACCTTGTGTACAACAGAAGGTGAGTGTACCTGTGACCAACATAAACTCATCTGCATCAGCTACCCTGGGCTGCCTTTATAATTACTGTACTCCAGGGTGGAAATCTAAGTCATCAAAGACTGGTCAGAGGAATCGTACCCTAAACAGCCTTTTGGCATCATTGTCTGGGAAGAAGGTGTTACTACATGAGGTTGTAGGTGCAAGAAGAGTAAATGCTTGTGAAGAACAACTGGAGAGGTCAATGATAGGGACATCCCTCAAGGCAGACAGCTGCAAAGAGAGTGGCTCCAAGCTGCAAACTGCAAGAGCCTGGGAAAGTTTGGGGAAGGATGACCATAAATAACTCTAGTCTTCATTCTGAAGAGGATAGTGAACTGGGTGGACTTTGGGTCTGACCCAATACTGATATTATTATGACCACAGATATTGCAGGAGAATCACGGTTGTATGTTTTGAGTGTGATTGTATGGATTTGAAGGGTTTCTGTTTCCTGGGTTTGGAATAATCGTTGTCTTCTTCTAAAACTTTTATTCAGCCCTAGGCTACTTCTGTACTCTTATTCTTATTATGTAGTAATATTGTTTGCTTATCTTTTACTTCTTTCCCTTAGATACATTGTTTGGTATGTTAGAATCACAACATTAATTGTATGCTAGATAATTTAATTCTCATTTCCACATTACTGAAGAGTACTATAAAACAGGCAAGTGCAGTGCTTGGAGAATCTCCATCCAGTCTTACACTATGCCTGCTGCAGAGTGGGAGAGGAACCTAGGGATTTATACCACGTGATGAGAATACTGATAAAAGTTAAAAAAACCCAAGATTAACATCAAAACAAGCTCATTATTCATAACCCTCACTCATAATTCTTAGTAACACAGTTGCAGATTCTTCCCAATAACCTGAGCAACAAGTGCACAAAGGGTGGTGCAAAAATCTGACTGTTTTGTAGCTGCCTTTTTATTTACCAGGTAAAAATGGAGCAGTTGTCCTTTAAGCCATGGCTGCAAGTGCCTGCTGGTGCTGCCGGTGCCAGCGGAGCGCTGTGAGGGACAGGTGGCTCTGGAGCAAAAGGAGGCTTTTGTAATTGCTTGGCAGGGCAGAGCTGTATTAGAGTGCAGCAGCAGTTGGCAGATTGGATTAACGCTCTCCTAGGGGTGAGATCTGGCACACGAGCTGTGTGTTAATACCTGTAGCCTAAGTTGGTTCTGGAGCTGCATTTGTAACAAAAAGAGCATCCAGTTTACCTCCACCATGTCACAAAGTCATAAATCCTAAAGCCAGCCTTGAAATTCCCTTTCGGCATTGTCAGCAGGATAAAGCTTTCAAAAGTGTAATTTGGCAACATATCTTTTAATAAAGAATTATTATCATGAAACAACTGAGATAGATGATCAGTTTGTGGAACATGAAGTAACAGCATTATCTCACAACACTGCAGTCTGTCTATTACTCTGGTGAATGTTGCCATCACACCTTATTTATGGTTATTTTGCAAACTAGAGACACCATGATTTGCAAAGGAGTAACTCCTTGGCTTTTCTTGTTCAGAGACCTTTGGTTTGGTGGTGGCTGGAAAATCAGCTTCTAATCCCAGCACCCTCCCTGTGTGTCTGTGGGAGAGATTTACATATTAACCGTGCGCGTTGCCTGCAGCACATGACCCAATTACGATTGGCTTGAGCTTGAGTCACAAATGCTTCTAAAATGCAAGTCCCTGTGACATCAGTGTGCTGTCCCTTCCTGATGTCACATTGATGTGAAATTGTTGCTCCAAGGAAGCTTCTCTGGTGTGGGTGACAGGGCATTCACAGCACTGCGTGACTAGAGAGCTGTTCTGGTTGTCCTCTACGCACCAAGGACAAGCTTATGGAGAAAGGCTCCTTCAGGCTTGTATTGCAATGATTTAATTTTCAGTCTGAGACATTAAATTGTTAACAGATTTGAAAAACAGAGCCATGCAAAGGCTCTTCCTGATGATCCATTGTCTCTTGTTCTTCCACTTTCCATCCCAGTATTAAGCATTTCCTCCAAATAGATTGCTAAAATTTCTTCTTGGTTCTGGAGATATCCAACTGCTGATCTTTGATTTTCTACAACATTGTGGAGCAGCTCCACATGCCCACTGGTGTGACTGAGATAAGGTGCTGACCTGTTGGGTCTCTCTGAGACACTGACCTCTCAGTGTTGGCTGTGTCATTTCACCCAGGCACCGTTACACTGCTGGGTTGGGATCCTCCCCTCCTCTTTCTAAGAAAAATAGTTTCCTCCCAGAACTCAACTGTAATACGTGCATTCCCGAGATATCTTGCTCCTTTTGCCCAAACGTGAATCTAAATTAGTTCCTTTGGAACACAGAGACAATTATAGCAAAGGCAACCAGTCGCTAAATGCTCCGTATGCCAACTGACCCAGAGACCCTTTCTTCTTATCACCTTTCCAGCTCAAACCTATTTATTTCCCCCATCTCTGCCCTTTCCTGAGCTCCCCAGACCACCCTGGAGGGGCACAGCTCTCTTGGTGTGCATTTTCTGTAGCTGTGACTGCATTGCACATGTGGCTGATCAGCTCAATACAGTGTAGTGGGAAAGGGCATCCCAAATCAGGTGTTTGGTAACAGCTGTGGGTTATTTGGCTGCCAGCTGAACCAATGCACAGGAAATGCTCATTGATAGCATTTCATTATGGTTTTCCTCATTTATCTGAGGCACAAAGAGAAATGGGCAGTGTTCCTTGGAGGGTTGTAGAAGCAGGTTGGCACATGGTGTGAGACTGTATTAGAGGTACATTACTTGAGAAGTGATAAAGTATAAAAGGATAATTCAATGTAGAATTAAAAGAGAATTTGCTGTCTCAGAAGAAAACAAAACAGGTCAGTATCACAATGAATTTGAAAGGTGAGAATGTTGAAGAGACCTCAAATTATATGCCTTTATTGATTTGTTTAGATCTCACAAGCAATCGAGCTTCACTGAGTGTAGGGTACAAAATACCGGTATGGATTTTGGTGTGGTGGTTGGTTTTTTTATTATTACAGTGACACAAAAGGAATAGATAGCATGTGGGTTTTGAGAGAATCTAATTCCGGGCGGGTTACTATGGAGTGCCTATTAGCAATAAAAAGGTGGTAATACATTGCTGAAGCGGTTGGGCTGAGGAGAATACTGCTACTGGTCTATCTCCACTGATAGGAAAATGAAAAGACTGTTACCTACCTTCCCACAAACTGTGCCTCAGCCAGAGGTAACCCCTTGTCCTCTAAATCATGAAAACATGAGAGAATGAGGGATCAGAAATTAAGCATTACCAAGAAGTTGGTGGTTAGTTACTGGAATGGATTTTTCATCCCTTTTGAGGGCCAGTTCAACACATAATGGGAAAAAGAGGATTTCTTCCTAACGGAACAGAAGGGTTCAAGTTACTCATCAGTTTTCAGGTTACACAGCCCCAGAAAAACCAATGGTATCACAAAGAATTTTGATGAAGGTAAATGATGTTGGCGTAAGTGGAAACTTAGTCTTTGATGTCAACTTTCTTCAAAAATACAGAAAATTCTGCGAACAGGTACAGTGACCTGCTTTAATTCTCCACATAATACCATAAAGAAGTACAGGAGTGAGGTATTTTTAGTCAGACAATTATCTTTTTTTCTCTACTGGAAGATCTGTGCGAATGGCATAATTAACCTGTAAAGATAACACAACATTTGCTTGTTGGTGACTGGCCAATAGCAGAATCAGTGTGGCAGTGTGGTAGTGACTTGTGTCATCCTTTTCTGTGCAAGGTATGTGCACGCAGTAGAAAGAAACACAACTTCTGGCTAACGTTTCCTTGTGGCTTTCCTTATGAACCTGTTTTTCCCTCCCTTTCATGCCTTCGTTAGATAACGGGGTACCAAATACGTGAACTGTTTGCCAATGCAGAGCAGCAGCCTTCCTACATTCTACTTTAATCTCTTCTCCCTCTTAATTTGTCAACTTCAGAGCCTGGTTAAATATCACAGATATTAAAGGCCAAATGGCAAATCATCTTTCACCTGCATATTTTGCATCACAGCATGAGTTACTGTTTAAGGGTGCCAGGACCGTTTTGAAAGGTGGAGTATGTAATTATGGCGAATGTTTGGGATTATTCAATTGGTTTGACATTCACATGTGCGTTTGGGAATTTGGCTGCTCATAGCACAAGTAGGAAAATGGGCTATATAATCCACTTGCATCAAATATCTTTTTAGAGACTATTCATGGGAAGCCCTTTTAGTGGATCTGGCAGTTCCTGTTCCACTGGCCACTTGTGCTGTATTTTTACTGTCTTACTGTAGAGTATAAAATGGAATAGATTATGAAGATAATTTGGGTCTGTTAGCAATCCTGAGGGGATCTATTATTTGCAGGTATTCATTATTGTTACAGAATTAAAAGTGATTCCTTTTACCCAGCTAACTACTAAGTGCTTTATGATTAATTACATTAAAACATATTCTTGCTGTTTTCAGACTTTAGCCAACCATTGTATAGTTTTATTTCCAATGACTATTTAGCGTGTTCATTTTTATTTGGGGATACCTGGATGACTTTTTGGATGAAATGTAGTTCCTGAAAAAAAGAAAGACACTAAATATTAGAAATTTTGTACTAAGCCTTGCAAACTGCTTTATAACGCAGCTTGCACTTCTACTCTGCCCTGTGGCGGTTTCAAACTTCAAGTTTTATGGAGGTTTTGTGAGTTTTCTAGATGATTCATTAATGTAAATAACACTCCTGCTTGAAGGACCAGGTGGCAGTATGGAGTAATTTAGAAAATGGATGCAAAAGATGTTTTATTCCTGCATTTATCAAGTAAGTAATAATCATGAGATCATGGCAGCCAGTCCACCTGGTTTTTAATCTCAGCTCTGCAAACTGTTTGAAATGCTGAGTGGCAAGACCCTAAATTAGCTGATTTGATAGAACAGCCTGTTGAAAGATGAGAGGATTGGGCTGATCTGGGGAGTCCTCTTCTAAGGGTTTTTTTCCCTCCTTCTTTGCTTGTAAACCTCCTTGGAAGAAAGTCTGCATGTGCCTCTTGTTTGTATGAGCATAGAAGAAAGCCTTTTGATGCCAATTACTGCCGGTGCTAGCACGGTATCAGCCCACAAAGTGTGACAGGAATAGGCACAGAAAGTGGAAGTGTAAACTAAACTCTTCTTTTTTTTTTCTGATGCTAGTGATAAATCCTCAGCAGGTAGCGTAATCTTTCATACCAGCAAAAATAGGCTGAAAACACATTTCACAATCGCCTTCTAAAAATTCCCTAATTGCAATCTAAATCTTTTCCTAATCCTTTGTGAGTGGCACAAGTGCTGCCAAATTGAAAAAAATGGTGGCAATGTAAGCCTTCTAACAAGAAGTTAATGAAGGTGAAGGCTCTGTGTGTCCACTTTACGTCTGTGTGACAAACCAGGTGAGATGGAGGGAGGTAACCAGGATCCTGCCTGTCTTTTTGGACTTATATCGAGTATTTGTGCACTTACTTTGGGGCGAGAACAGGAGCTATGGATTCTAATTTAAAGTATATGAGTAGCCATAAGGAATAAATGAGTCCAAATCCATTCTATACCTAAATAACATGTATTTCCTATTGAAGTAAGCCCTGCTGGACTAGGACCTCTCTCCTTGGAGATGAAGCAGGTGCTTTCAAGAAGGCGTTACTCCACCATTCACACCATACTTTGCCCAGCAGTGATGTAGCACAGAAATTGCTTCTTCCATTTTGTTTCTGTAGCTTGTAGGAACCACAATTTACTTGTTATTTTGGAATCTGGTGGTGGGGAAGAGGTGGATGCTCTTCTCTGCTGCTATAAATGCTGCAGCGTTTACATTCCTGTTGTCACCTGGCCAGGTCCAGGTTTCTTTTGTTGATTATATAAAATGAGGTCAGTGGCCTCAGAAAAAAGTGTTGTCATATATAATTAGTCCTGCACTTTTCTGAATTTTAGAGAGATAATTGCCTTTCCAAGACAAGTGGAAACAGATAGATCAGTCTCTTAGACTCTTGGTGATTTCATTGTAAACACACACATGTTGCAGAATGTAATGCAGATTGAAAGTAAGCAAGATCTGTGCTGTGACCTGGGATGAGAAGCCCAGTGGGAGCATGTTTCTGGCACAGTGGTTTTAGTATAATGACTTTTACAACATTGGTCGCAGCTGGCATGGGAGCTTTTGTAACCCGATTTTGGTAACACCTAGAACCCTTCAGAGCAGTCTCAAACCTGTTCTAACTTATGTTGGCGTGATGACTTGGCACAGAGGGTCTACAGAGCAAAATGTTTGCCAAAAACTCTGCTACCTTCAAATATGCCTCTCTACTGAGAGGAGCTGTGTGCTTCTGGGATCCAGCCAAAATCAGGGCTAAGAGCATCAGATCAGTGCAATGGCTTTTACTGCACCCCTTGGGTAGAAGGGAAGCAGAGGGAGTTAATACCATTATTTTTGTAGGCTAAGCCTCAGGAACAGTGAGGTTAAATGAAATGAATACTAACTTTTAAGCACTGTCCAGTTTCTGAGGCTTAGCTTTAGAATTCAGAAAAATGCTTATCTCTTTCCTTCACTTTTCCCTGGTGTTGGGTTTTCCTGCTGGTAAGTGAATAGCCTAAGTCAGCTCGACCCCAGCAAAAAAGCCAAAAATTTAGTTGAGATATTAAGCAGACATAGTCATCCTCTTGAAAAGTTAACGTAACTTCATTCAATTTTCATATCTAAGAGGAAAGCAGCCATTTCATTTCTCAAAAAGGCATTAAGTGATGTTTTCCCTGGATTCCTGTCTGCTAAGGAGGATTGTTCACAGTGTGTTTTCCAAACAGGTTTGAAATAGTAGGGATGAGGACTTTTGAGCTGCATGTACTCTTGTCCTAAAGAACTATAATAAAAATAAATGTCTAATCCTGAAATCTTTGCTCATAAAAGTAGCTGTTGTTTACATGAGCAAGCCCACTGATTTTAAGGATTTATTCGAGAAAGGATTGCTCCTGTAACTGAACTCTGCCAGCTGCAAGCCTTTGAAGGCTAGATGCTGCAGGAACAGCTGATGTGAGATATTTCAGAGTCTGCCCAAAGACCCAAGAGGATGACAAATGATGTTCAGAAAATAAAGGAGTTCTTTGAAAGTCCCACAACTTACGTCTTCCCCACTCCTAAACTGTCTTGGCAAAGAAAATGTTTTACCTCAGTCTCCATTAGTGGCACTAAGACAGCTCTGAACACTCGAACTTGGCTGTGGGGACTCTGTACCACAAGCAGGGACATCAGCAGATGTCCTGCTCGAAACTTCCCTAGCCGTTTCTTTTCTCTCCAGCCTGACACATTTCCTTATTTCCCCCTGAAGTTGTCCAAGCTCATCTGGGGGGTTGGCTTCTGCCTCTGGTAGCTGACAACACAGCATGGCTTGTGACCTTGAACACCAGTCCTTGCCTCAGATCACAACTGATATATCTACATCATTTTCTACATCTTACTACTGGGATATTTGAAGACAAAAGTTGCCCAGTATTTAATGGCAATATGGTATTAGGTTTTTCAGCTCTGTGGAGAAATTTAGTCTTCCAGTGCATTTTCTTTAAGGAATTTTAGCAGCCTTAGAACTTCAGCACAGCTGGAATAAAATCTAAGGCCACATGCATCAGGCAGGTTTCCAATATCAGCACTGTAAGATTCAGGAGCTCTTTGGTATGATTGGATGGAGACAAGATAATGCTAATTCATTTGACATCATCTGTAACAGGTGGATCCAAAAAAACAGCTGTAGTAAAATAAATGCTGGTTTGCAGTGAATTCAGTTGTGTTGCTGGGGCCTCCCTGATATCCATATACTACAGACTCACTGGGCTCGAGGAGTCTTTATGTATCTGAATGCCTGAAAGGAGATAAGGTTTTGGGATCTGACCTGATGATGTCCTTGTAACTAAGGGAGTGAATTGCAAGGAGAAGAAGGGGATCACGCCAGTCCAGCATCAGTCTCTTCACTTCATAGGCAGATATCCAGCGGGTTCACCTCTGTACTCTGGTGGTAGCTTTTTTTCAGGGGGTTCATGCAGTAGCGTAAGGATTTAGAGTCTGGATTCAAATTGTAAGAGAGAAGTTTTTTTTTAATAGCTACAGGATGATGTGCCTTGTGTTGATCTGCCTCTCTACTGTGTCTCCAAAAGATGTAAGCCTACTATAGATGCTACTATGCAGGCTTGCCCTTGAGAGTGACGGGTAGTAAGTCATGGTCGCCTGTCTGTAATGCTAGCAATGTGCTTGGGATGGCCACTGCTGAGGCTGGCAGCACCATCCGGAACATCTCGTGGGCTCTTGACATAAGTTAAAAAATATATATATATAGCTGAGCAAAACCAGAGGTACCTAGGAAAAACAATTTGATCAGATAGACTTCATTGGTGAAGCAAATATTCAAGAAGTTTTATCCTCTGGGACAGGATGCTTTATGAGAGCCACTGGAGAGCGAGTGGCTTAAAACGTAAGTAGAAGTCAAATGAAATGACTGTTAGGAGACTTATTTATTTAGTAGCACACAGTAACAGGACAGAGTTGGAAGAGTGAGTGCCTGTATAAATGTGTATAAAGTCATTCATAGTTAGACCTTTCACACTGGTGCCCTGACTCTTGTGTTGCTCAGCATTGCTCCCCTTGGGCAACCACAGATCACTGTTAGGGGTTGCGTTGTCACTAGTAGAAAATCACCAACTCTTAAATCTCTGACCTTGACTCAGTATTATTATTATTATTTACTACTTAGAATATAAGTAATAAAGCCTCCCTTCTGAGATGACCTGCCATGCTTCCTTCCCAAGGCCCAAAGAGTGCAAATTGATATGAAGATGCAACTTAGCAGATCAAACAAACGGGAGGTCAGCTTTACACCCTAAGTCAATAAGGTTTTATTTGATGACTGACAGGGGTCTTACAACCTGCTCTGAGATCACCCAGCATCACTCCCTGTTTTATTTATGTGGGAATAAAGAAAAAAATACACATATAGCCCTGTCGTGTCTAGTTATAATGATGGAGAATGTCTCCAGCTGACCAAGGTGTCCTCATTAATGATTGTTCTATATTTAGCCCTTGCAGAGACCATGTGCCCCCAGTTTAATCAAAGACCTGGTAGTCATGGTAACGACACAGAGCATCTGGATGTATACGATTTGCCAAACACTGTAATAAAGTGCAAGATGAAAAGAACACACAACAGCATTAGGTGAATTATTGTATTGTTCTTTTCTACTACAGATTTTGAAATGTTTATAAGAGCTCCCTAGCCATAAATGCAAGATTGTTTTTGCAGAAAAAGGAGCCCTGTTAACACAGGTGACAATTACTAATCTCTTTTTTTTTGTTTTGTTTTGTTTCTTAATTTCGTTTTGCAGGTGTATCAGCATTCATATACGGCGTATTATGTCCTCAGCAAAATACCTCATGGGTAAGCAATTTTTCAATGTCTTCATTTTAGAACTCAGCCATTAAGAATTCTGCAAAATAATGCATATTGTGAAAAATGGTTTCCTGTGACAATCCTTTGCAATGGTCTGGCATTCAGCTGCAGCCTCCACTGAGCTGTGTGTTTTACAAAAGATGACATAGTCTGGAAACAGAAATACTCAGCTTCCCTGGGGAGTCAGACTACGTGAATTTCATATTCCGGTTTTCAAGTTTTTGGCTAGAATATAGATGTGTTGGCATCTGGCTGAGAGCTGTGGTTGGCCACCTCCCAGAGCACTGTCAGAGGATCTATCCGAGGGTGTTTAGTCCCTTAAATTTGGTCAGAATTGAGGCATTGCCCTTCAGTTTTGTGTGTCTTGGCAGATTCCCTTGATACAAATGCTCTCTCTAGCATCCCATCTGAAGGCGGATAGACCAGTAGTCTGTTCCCAGGATCCCAATGCTGCTTAGATACATGCACTCACAATTACACTGAAGCTACGAGCCTTTGGGTTTACAGTTTATCTTTTCAGAGAGTGTAAGTGCAGACAAGCAAGAATGCCACACAGGCTTTACACAGCATTTCTAAACTTAATGAAAGCATATTGCTTTACCTAAAGCACGTAGTATGGAAGGTTATGTATCGTTGCAAGTAATAAACTTCCATCACACAATGCCTCTTCATTTAGGTCCCCCTATCCAGGAGGTCCTGATGTAGGTTCAGTATTTAACATAGGCATCATTTAGCATGAAGGGATCCTTCTTTAGCTTTGATTATTAATTGCAGTTTTTTTAGTCACCCTTTCTCAACTTCTGTGGCATTGTAGGTCACCTGCAGCTCCATCTCCATCACCCTGCAGCTCATCTCATCTGTCTTGTTTCTCTAGAGTTTATCCCACAGTTCTACCTGCTTTTCCCTTAAAAGATACCTATTGTTAAATATATATACTTTAAGGACTGGCCCAACTGGTCAGGAGTGGGATGCCACCATACCAATAAGACATGTGTAGGCATATGATGATATATGGTGTTTCAGAGTGACATTTCCATAGCACCAGTGGAAATACGTAAGTTGCACAGCAAAATTCCTCACATCATGGTCAGTAACACAAAGCTAAAAGCCAAGAAGCTGATGCCAGGTTGTGTTTTTGAAGTATCATACTGGTGATAACTGTGTGGGAATGGTATAAAGGGACAATATACTTGTGCTCTGGCCTTTCTGTAGAACATTGCACATGACTGGTTACAAACCACATAATTTCAGTATTTGCTACACTTCTTCACTAAGTTGTCACTTCTATACATTATGGCTAAACAGGCAGTAGATGTTTTGGATCCTTGGGATAGATGGCAAAACCTGCAAAGTTTAAAGAAATCTGCCTGGTTTATAGACAGGCTAGAAAAGCAGATTACTGAGAGCTTTATCCAGCTGAGTTTTGAAAACCTGCAGGGCTGGGGACTGCACAGCCTCACTGGGCAACCTGTCCCCTGACTGTCCTCATGGGGAGAAAGTTTGTCCTTATATCCAGTCTGAACCTTCCCCTTCAGTTTATACCCACTCTCTCTTACCCATAGCACTGTATTAAATGGATTACTGTGTTCTCTGACTTAGGAAAACACGGGGGCATGTCCTAAAGTCCTGTTGATTTCTGCATCCACGGGCCAGGCGCCTGCCCCTGAGAGAAGGCAGGACCCTGGCCACCCCTGGGTGCTCAGTGTTTCCTACTGCTTTTGTAGGCAGCTCCCACCATGCCTGTGTCCAGCGGCTCGGCAGCCTTCCCACTGGGCACTCCTGGGAACCTCACTGTTTACCACAGGAATGATGTTTTAAAGGCAAAAGTCCTAAAGTCAGACACTGCAACAAACACCTATGTTTTTGAGGCTATGTCCTTTTTCCAGCCAGGTGTCTTTGGTACAGTAACAAGGGGTTTTAGCAATAGAGAAGTACAGATTCAATGGCAAGATAGAAACACATCACTCAGCATTTTTTTTCCTTGTAAAAACTTCAGTGACATTCAGATGTTCCTCAAGGACAAGCACACTTGTACATACACGCACATGCAAAAAACCCTACAGAAAGAAACAAAAAAACCAAAACCAAAAATCCTCCATCCCACCCCCAAACAACAACAAAAAGCTGAAATAACTTTCTTTGGCTTCTACTTAGCAACAGAGACATAATACTTTGTACAAAAACATCTGTACTAGGCACATACATGTTTTAAAATCTGTGAGCCCTGGAGCTTGTGCAGCCTGCTTCCCTACAGCTTGTATCTGGTGATTGACTCACCACAAAAAATCATGAGCTCGAGGTTAAGTTGTTTCCATGTACAGTTAGAACATGGGAATCAGGACATTTCTCACTATCATCCATGTCAAAGCTCTGGTCTCCCAGTGTGATGTGCTCCAGACTTCTTCGGTCTTTCCTTCCCTGCCTCAATCTGGTCTTTGGTTTTGCACACACACACACACATACTCGAATATACTGGCTTTATTTAATTTTTCAAAACTTCTCTCTGGCAATATATCCGAAATTAGCTTGTGGGCTGAAAGGGTGTAGAAAACCAGGATGAACACTCAGCATGAGCACATAAGCTTTGTATCTGCAGTAATCCTGGCTAAGAGCAAAAGCACTTGACTGACAGCACAGTTCTATTCCAGACAAAACAAAGGTGGAAAAAATAAAGTATCACACATAGTAGGCATTAGAAATGCTAAAAAATAACAATATAGTGGTCCAGGAAGTTTGCTACTACTAATTCATCATCCTTTTTCATCCCTGACAACCAGCTTCTTGCTCCCCGTAGCTTCAACTATATTGCATATTCAGCTGTGTTTCTCTTTGCTCTCCATGTTTGGTTTGGTGCAGGCAGCTGGGGGGCTGGATGTGTCAGAGAAGTACCCAGTATAAGGGCAAGATTTGGAAAGTGAGGGGGTGCCAGAAGGCACACAGGTGTGTCTGGCATTGGTGTCCCTGCAGTGTGAAATAGTGATGGATCAGGCAACCAGTGGCAGGAGGAGGGCTGGAAGGATTGCTATGTGTCCTGTTGGTACAGGTATGGTTTACACAGTGGTTTGGGCTGTAGGTACTTATATGTAAGGGCCCTTTCTGAGAAAAGGCTTCGTTCCTTGTCTGGGTGCCAGGCTGCAGAGTGATTGTGCCTTAAAGTGTAGTGAGGAAGCAGCTCACACTAAATCTGGCTCTCTGAGCTCACCTGCAGATCAGGCCTGTGCACACCTGTCTGCAATGAGGGGCTGCCCAAAGCCTCCCAGCGAGGGGCAAGCCCACCACCTCCCCCAGCTTAAGTACTGGGGAAGAAGAGGCCTCCTCAGGTGAGCATGGAGGGAGTAAACAGCTTGGTGGAGTGTGAGCTGGCTGCAAAGGTGCTTTGCTACCAGGGCAGAACCTGGGTGGGTAAGTGGTTGTATATAACCAGCATTTATGTGGGCAGTAAAGGATCTCACTTGGGGTCTGTGCCTTCATATGCCACACTTACAGAGGTATTGCAAACCATATTGTACAGTAGCAATTGCATTGATGTTTTGGGTAGTCACAGGGCGTGTGCATGGTGGAAAGGGTGGCACATTACTATTTCCCTGGAATGTGGGCATTTATTGTTCATTTGGAGTTCTGCATGTATTTTAGGGTGGTGCATTGAGAGAGAGGACAGGTGTAGCAGTTGAACATGATGTAACAGGTGATGAAATACTTCAACTGAAAGTGCAGCCTCTGTTGAATGAAGGACTAAAAATCTCTTCATCACATATTTCATATTTAGGACAGGAACATTGGTGTGATGGATATGTGTGGATGAAGATTCTTGAGGGCAGACCAAGCACACTGACACAGCACAAGGTTCAGTTCAGTTTGATATTCCAGGTCCTTTGGTGATGACGAATTTGCAACTCAAAGGCAGCATCCTTGCCTTCCACATGAGTGACAAAAGTTCTTGGCACTGAGCAACAGCTCCTTTGCCATTTGTAAAAACTGTTTTCCTGCATTAGTCATCTTCTGCAAGTAGGCACCAGCTTTCCACCCCATCAGTGTGTGCCAGTGGTGCCTCAGCGTACTTCCAAACCAGCAGCCAAGGCAGTGGCTGCTGGTGAACAAACTCATTCCCCTCTGCAATATCCCTCCTGCTCATTAAACACTCCTGGAAACAGGCTGTGACAGTGTGGCTTTCCTGGTGCCCTTCCTACCCTGTTCCTCATCTCAGCTATGATCTGCCTCATCAGGAAGGCCAGACAGTACAGACTTTGTACCCACTCATGCCCCTGCTAACCCCTGCTGAGACTAACTAGTAAGTAAGCGAATTAATCTAATCTGTGGCATCACTTTTTAAATAATGTGACGTTAATCTGCCAGCATAAATTGCTTTTTAAAGGGAAATTTCTAATTATTTTCACTGTGTTCTGCAGACTTCCCAGGTTCAGGCTTTGTTTGAAGTCAAAAGGGGCTTGTACCAGCATTTTCCAAGTTTCATTCTGAGCTCTCCATAAGTTTGACAAGCCAATTTGGGCATGTCCTTAACACAAACGTTTGAAAATGTTATTTTATACAGGGTGCAGGACTGCAACGCTTTTCCCTGAAGCTGTTGTGGAAGTAAACTCCCCGCATGAGGAGCAGCAGCACAGTTTGGCTCTCTACAGGGCAACTAATACATGCCAATGGCACAGACTCCAAGCATCTAGTCTAAAAATTTAAATAAACCCAAGGTAGGAGAAAGAGTGAATATCTCTGCAGGGGTACTTACTGCACAGATTTCATTTCTCCTCCGTTTTTTTCTTACTTCAGCCTTCTGACTGCCTCTTGCTAAACTTGGGGTAGAAACCCCCTACCGTGCTTGCCACGTTTGCCTTCCGTTTTCAACAGCCCATAGTTTCCAGTTTTCACCGGGGGAGCCGGCTGAGGCCCGCAGTTCCCATTTTCCTGTGCTGAGGGGTGCAGGGGGGTCATGTTCGGCTCAGCTTTGCTGCCGGTCACCCCGCGTGTCCCTCCAGCTGCGCGCCCAACCCAGCCGCTGGCGCCGGCTGCCACCTGGTGGAACCAGCCCCTGCGCTGGCTGCCCGTGGGCTCTGCCACCACATCGCCCCATCGGCTCTCCTCCGGTAACTGCTTACAGCTGTCTCCATAAGAAATATTTTTGCAAAGCTCCTCTCAGACCGCCCCCCCCCCCCGCCCAAGTTTTGCACTTGCCGCATTGTAACTGCCAGCCAGTTGTAATTTATCGGTGCTGCGAGAGCATCTGCAGGTCTAGAAGCCGAACAGGATGCTCTCGTGCAAGGTACTGGGAGAATGTGGGACACAAATATCATATGCAGTTATTTCCTAGCATTATTTGTTCCTTATTTTGGAAAATAAAAATTTAGCAATACGATGTAGGCAACAGCCAACTTATGAAATCCAGTTACTGGAAATTGTTTTATTCTTTCGTGGGATTTAATAATGTTGCTCCTGCTGAGTCCAGTATGGATGAGCGTAGTCATTTGCATCCTTCACTGAAAGAAGGGAAGAAGCTTAGTTTGTTTAGGGTTTTTATGGGCAGGCTCTGACTGGCCAGAGCATTTCTCTGACCTTCTTGCAGGATTTCCCTCACCAGTGTTAAAGCCATTTCACACCCGTGCGTGCTGCTGGACCACTGGTTTGATCTAGGTCCTAAGCAAGAGCTAATTTTAGATTAACAGCTGAGGGGGTACCTCTATGCTTTAAGGTTTTGCTGTGGCCAGCAGAAATCTTATACTTTTTTACACTTCTCTGTGGTGTTTGCATACCCCAAAATAAAACATCCGTTTCCTCAGACCTCATAGTGTTCATCCAGTTCTGCATGAACTGTTTCCCTCTGAGCACAGCTCAGTGGCAGGGGTTAGTGCTGACCCCCCAGTGTGAGCTCTCAGCACAGTGTTAGCACATCCAGCTGGGGCACGTCAGTGGGAGCTTCCAGGCACGCTTATAGGGATCAGAGAGAAAATCAGTTATTCCCACTCCTCATTGGTTTTGTGTATGGGAAGGAAGGAGTTACTTCACAAGTTACTTCTAAGTGGCATCCATGTTTCTTCCCAAATTTATATGGTGTAGTGAGAGGAACGTGGTAAGTAGATCAGAGGAGCAGTCACAGAGCTGAGCCGTCTGCATTGCTGAGGACCTGTAAAATCCTGCAGGCATCGCCCACACTGAACTCCCAGTAACCCCAAGAGAAGTCCTATGAGTGGAATGAGTGCAGAATCCACACTGGAGACCCACAATAGCGATAACAGGAGGAGGAGCTGTGCCCATGCTTCGCTCAAGTAGATTTTTAAAGTCATGTCTGTAGATCTGTCTGCAGTGCTGTCACTAATGTGCCTGTCTCCTCCTTTTATGCAAGCTACTGGATGGAAAGAGGTTAAAGTTATTTAAAGAAAACTTAATCAGATTTGTGCATACCCTATTGTAGAATATTTTGAAAGACAACAAGGTTTTCCTTGCACATGCTCCCATTTCCATGTTCACAGTAAGAGGAATACATGTTTCATTATTTAAAATCATGTTTTAAAAACTTCAGGGAACTGGATCTGCTCCAGACATCTGTCTGTTTGACCAAGACCATTCTATTTTATCTTATTTTGCCTGTTATGCCCCTTCTCTGTAGCATTAAAGAGACTTCCCGTGCCTCAGTGTCCCCACCTGCAGAGCAAGGGGAGAAATATTGCTTACCCAACAGAGGGGATAAGCGATAATTACTGTAGAGTGCTGCACAATTTCACTCTTTAACATTAATAAACTTCTACTAGAGCCCACATTTTAGAGGAAAAAGTATTGTAATTAATAGTCTGTTCTCAGCTAATTACATTTTACTTAGAGGAACTTAATATTTTCACCCAACAATGATATATAGAGGTTGAAACAAGCCCTTATAAAAAGGTATGTGAAACCAAAGAACAATGTGAAGTTTGTTAAATAAGTAGAAAAACATATTCTGCAGTTTGTAAAGAATCTGCCGTTGCTAGTTCTTCTCTTTCCTCCCTCTTTAAGGATAGTTATTCCATAGTTTTTATCGTCTTTTTGAGAGAGCTTGTAGAGTTAATTAAGGCACCTTTGCTGCATAGTGTGGTGTAGCCCTTGGAACAGGTAAACTTGATAGCTTGATTGTGAAGCCTGACCTTAAATCCTCTGAAGTGGATAGGAATATTTCAGTTGAGTTTACTGGCATTTGGCTCAACCCTGATGGAGCTGTTGAGCTTCTTGCTTTTTATAATGATCTGAATTAAATATTCTGTAAATCACTGGAACAGTGGTTAAGTCACATACTGGCTTATTGCTTGCGAATACATTTTGTACCTCTTTAAAAAAGAAAGAGCCAGCATTTTATTAAGCAAAGCCATTATTTGAGCATCACTCACTTCCAGGCAGTGGCAGGCTGAAAGCAGCTCAGCCTTGGAAGGCAGTTCAGGCAGGACTCAGCTGTGCTGGTGGGAGGAAATCCACTTCAGCAGCTTAGCACCATATCATTTCCCCGGGGGATTTGCCATTTGCTCGCCCATGTTGGTCACTCCATAGCATTTTTTATATGAAAAGTTCCTTTCCTGTGTAGGCAAAGCAATTCTTACCACATGCTTCTCTCTTCCAGAATCAGCTGTGATGTGGGTGGACACCTTAGAAACCATGTATAGCGATAATAATGAGTAGTCCCCTGATGGGAGGATTTGATATTAAGGGTTACAGTAATGACTGCTGAGACTGAAAAAAAAAATCCCAGGTAATTAATAGCTAGATGCAGATGTTAGCAGTTTAGCAGAGAAAAGCCCAGCAACCACCTCCGTATGTTACAGAAAAGGTCAATAGCTTATGGCTCATCAGGGGGAAAAAAACAGAAAGACAAAAGGTTTGAAGCAAACTCTCCCATAGTGTTTGTCTGAGGCAGTACCCCCTGAAATGGAGGCAGGGCACCTATTAAATTCTGTTCTTGAATAAAATATGCTTTGCTGGTGAGAAACTTCTCTGGATTTGGAAATGGCTGCGTGTGTCAGTGCGAATGAACCTCCTCTGGTCCTCAGGCTGCAGTCAGCCCCAAACCGTAGACACTGCTGCAGGGTACACACACATCCCCACACTGACCACCACCAAAACTTTGCACGTTGGCATGGGTTTTCCTACTTATTCATTCTCAACAGGGTTGAGTTAGTACATAGAGTTTTGACAGAAAAGGGAAATAAAGGTGGAGGAAAGAGAATGTGTAAAATGATGGTGCATAGCGCTGAATAGGCAATTAACCACAGCCTGTACAGTTGCTGTTCCCATGCATTGCTTTCCTAGAAATAAAATTGTTCTGTATGTGGGGATTTCATACTATGTAGGGATGTTCATAGTGGGGATGGGGATATTTTTGTTTGTATTTTTTTCCTAATATTCAAGATTCAGTGGGGTTTTCCACCAAAACAGGAATAAGAAACATGCATCTCCCAGGGGGCTGGTTTTGCCCCATCACTACATCGCTACATCGTGCAGCCTGGACCTTGATTATTTGCTGCTGTGGTTGGGTGATAAGCTCTTTCAGCCTACTTCAACTACTGCATTGTTGTTTGATTACACAGCAAAAAGAGTGTGTACTGCATGTTACAAAACACAGATTCATTTTTTTGTGAGCACTGAAAAAAAAAAAAAAAAGCTAGTTTTGAGGGCCTGAACCTGCAAGATTATGGGCATTTCCTTGCTGTTGTGGGGTTTAATGGGGCCTGGGCTGAGGTTATATAGTGAGGGCTGTAAAGGAACCTGTGCCCAGTTGCTGAGGGCTATATAGTGATGGGTACCCCACCTCTGAGGTATGTGTAGCTGTCTGTGCCATAACACTTGTGTGCCTCAGCAATGTCCTGGGGTTCCCTTTCGTCCTTGCTACCTGCTTCTGTGACCACTTCATAGGTAGACACTAACCAAATGTAATAGGCTGAAAATGTCTTGTAACCCAAAAATAGGCATCCTGCCTCCCTGGAGAGCTCAGAACATACAGGGAAGAAGGGAATGGGAAACATAAGGAAATGCAAAAAAGGACCTTTGGGTGGAGAAAGGATGCTACAGCCAGGGCTTTCGTTGGTGCAGTAACCACTGAGAAAGTCTCTATGGCAAAAGTGAGATAACTCCAGGCTGATAGCCCAGGCCGTGTTACACCAGCCCTAACGTCTCTTCATCCCTTACCCTAACCCTCTGTTTATTGAATGCTCCACTGCAAATTTAAGAACAGGAATAGAAAAGGTTGTTTTCCCATGTCATGCATGAGAAGGAGGTAGAGGAGTGAAAGGACCATCCAGATGCAGAGTTGTGATGGCAAAAGTTACGCCCCATTTCAAATGCAAGCATTTCCTCTTGTGTGTATACTTGAGGTTTATACATCTCTGTTATGGGGCAGAGACGTAGGACTAGAGCGGTACTTTAGTCCTTTAGATAAGGAGAGTATTTTAGAATCCACTTTTAAACTGTATCTGAAATCAGGCTAATTGTGTTGTTCCTTAAAAGTGATCATATCGCTGTTGATAAGAAATGGAAATAATGGCTCTGTTAAGTGTATGCCTTGTTGATTTTAACTAATGAGGACACGGTCTATGTGGGGACAGGCTGTTTAGAAGAGTACTATGTTTCGATATTTGTGAGAACCTATGCACAAACCTCCAGGAACTCATCCTGTTGACATGAGAAAAAACAGGATTTACTCAAAGACTCTTAGTTTTCAAAGATACAGAGAATACTGAGTCATTCTGATTTTGTCTAAAACCCAGTAGCACAAACCTTTAGATCAGTTTAGAGCACAAGCCCAAGAATCAATCTCTTGCCCCAATTAAAAGTGTGACCTAGCATCCAGTGAAGTCAGACTGTAACTAGGTACTTCTGCTGGCTCTGGTAGCAGGAGATCACAGCTGTATCTCATTTTAGGTACTAATAATCCCATATTGCTCTCTGCAGGCATCACATCATGGTGCTATATTGTTATTAGGGCTTAGAAGTCAGACAAGGTCAGCTGGATGGAAATGTTAAGGTTTCATCACAAACATCCTTTCCTGGAGACTGGCAGAGTTGCTCTGAAGAACCATGTACATTCATCCCAGAATCATCATTGTTGAGCTATTACTAGTGCATTTTTAAACATCTTGGTGCTTACTGAGTTGCTTTTTTCAACCTGTATTTTTTTGCCTGTATTTTGGATAACTGATCCTTGGCTAGCTGTAATCCTGACTAGCCTTCTTGATAGCATTCAAATATTTAGTTTCTCATTTTTCCCTTCCTCTGTTGTGGATAAGTAGACTTGAAGTCCTGATAAATGCATTACCTTAGCTCATGCCTTGAGTAGCTCTGAGATCAGAGTTGGCTGAGAAACCTCGACAGAGTAAGGAGAAAATTACATGAGTAAGAGAAAATTACTTTTAAGTTGTTGTGTTTATCACCTGAGTGCTATCACCTCTCATTGTCTGTTTAGGAGACAAAATATGACTCCAGGAACAAAAGTTCTTTTAAAAAAATGCAGTAAAAATTCATTCTGTCATCCACGATTTAGAGGGGTCACATGAGAAACGTGATAATGTCATCACTTAAAAAGTAATGCTGCCGGTATCTA
The DNA here is from genome assembly GCF_023634155.1 of Falco peregrinus. Lineage (NCBI taxonomy): Eukaryota > Metazoa > Chordata > Aves > Falconiformes > Falconidae > Falco > Falco peregrinus. The sequence goes on along the minus strand of NC_073725.1, from coordinate 56,016,225 downwards.
AGGACCATTTCCAGTGTTTGCTTACTCAGGGAAACCTAGAGATTTTGATCAATGGCTTGCAGTCCTCCAGCCTGCATTACCAGGACTCCTAGCCATGTCCTAGTCTCCAATGCGTTTTTAAATAAGTTTTTGCAGACCTTCACCAGAAAGGCAAGCCTGTGCCATCATTTTACATGATACCCAATGGACGTCGGTGGCTTCTTTTCTGACAAGTGATTGATTTTAAAGTGGTATTAGTATTGTGCAAGATTTTGCAGCCCCACTGCCAGCTCTTACATTGATGGATGCTTTACAGACACAGACTATAATCAAAACCACCTCTGAGCTCATGTTGTTGGCTTGAATCTGACTGGATTGCCAAATTAGGGTCAAATGTTTTAGATTCCCTCGCTTTTTGCCTTTTATGCTCTAAATCCATAGAATTCATTCATCTTGGACAAAATGGTTGGTGAGTTCAGTTGTTTTCAAGGGCAGCTGAATGATCTGATGTGTATCTGTGGTTGAAATTAATAAGTTCAAATTACTTCCATTACCTCCTTCTACTTTTGTTCACTGAAAAGTGCTGTCAGGAAAATATGTGTATGCGTGTGCATTAAAAATTTTATAGCGGACAAGCTTAGATGAATGGAAAAGCCTTCCCCATCCATTTAAGCACTTCCAGTAGGATTCTTTTAGTTGCATCTTCCAACAGTCTGATTTCTTGACTATCTGTTCTGGCAAGTCTTTGATCCCCATTGGTATTATATTTTATTCTATCTCACTGGGAGTCTCTGCAGAGCTGTGTCTCTCCTGGGAAGGAATTTTCTTAATGGCACCTGTCTCCTTTTCTCCTTGGTGAATACTTAAGTAAACAAGTCATTTAATCATTTAAGAATGCATTTTTGCTTCTCAAGAAATGGCATTCCTGCTTCTTGGAAATCTTTCTCTCTTTCTCCAATTCCTTATCTATGATTCTTTGTACATTTCTGAACACGTGTTTTACATGCTTTTATTTCATTTTTCAAATTTTCTTCAGTGTGCTTTTTTTTTCAACATGCATCAAAAACTTTTAGATATTATTTCCAGTTCTTTATAACCCTTCCAGTTTCTTCTCTACTTGGTAGTTTGTATCTCTTTCTTTATTTTCTTTTTTCTAAGGAAGAAGAAATTGTCTAAGCTGCTGTCTGATTTTATGCTATTAGATGTAGACATGAAGACACCGAGTTCTGGTGCTGAGGCAGATAATTTAGACAGATAGATACTTTTTATAGTTAACCATGAAAAATGCTTAAAGTACTGTGAGCTGATGTGCTTAGGGCTGTTGTCTTTCAAAATATTCAGTGCTGGCTTGATGCAAATAACAAAAAGGGATATTTCTGCCTTCCCCACACTTTTTTTTTTTTATAACTGTCTTTATTTCTCCAGCTTCTTTGCATATACTACGGAAATCTTAATATACTTTTTTATATTTTCCAAAATTATGGCATAGTTAAGCAAGGAGGTTTGAAGTTTTCCTTAAAAACTGACTCCAGCTTATATGCATAGTTTGGGTTATTTGTTTGGAGAATGGGCATGTCAGCAGCCCTTGGTGCAAACTACTGTATGTTTGCTCACATTGGCAGCACGTGCAAATAATTTCCATACAAAACCTGTTGTTCTGTATTTGAAATTAAAATTAAAAGTTATTAAAACAGACCCTAAAAGAACAGCATATATCATACCACAGACTTCAACTGCTTGTTCAGCTTCAGAATTTTTCAGTCTGGCATTGCAAAATATTTTTCTTGAAGTAAAAGGAAGCTGTCCCTCAATTACAGTGGAAAATTTCTATTGTTTTTTTAAGTTGCTTTTGAAGAACTTAATATAGAACAGTTTGTCATGTTTGTGCTCAGGGGGAGACTCAGTGCCGTGAAGTCCCTGAGGGAAATTGGTCTTCTTAGAACAGCAGAAAATGTCAGAAGAGGGAACACAGATGTAAAATTTTCAGGAAAAATAAAAAAAAAGAAACAGTTTCTTTAAAATAGTTCCTCATTAATCATAGTGTCTTTTTAAGGTCAAAACCAGGCAACCTGATATGATTGGTAAGATTTTTTTATTGTTCCGATCTAAATTACAAGCAAAAATGATTTGGCAGACAGCATGCTAATTGTAGTCAGAAATTTTCCTTATTCAGAAATTTTAAGGGAAGACATTTTGGCAGAAAGCTTCATTTAAATGAGCAAATGTAACAGTTTACTACTTCAGTAATTTTTTTTGAACATTGTGCTGAAATCATGCCTGTGTCTGAAGCAATTTGTCAGCCTCTGGTCCAGACAACGTCGTCTTAACACAGGAGAGTTTATACAGCACCTGCTCCATCTTCTGTCTGGCATAAAACAACATTATTATTCCCTTCTTTCCTGGGCTTTAAAAATCAATCATTTTAAGAGAGGAAAGAAATAACACAACCCTTTAACAAGGTCCTGCCGTTTCTTTGGCTGGAAATGAAGATTAAGGTTCTTTTCTGTAAGGAAATAGTGAAGATGGTGAGAGGATGTGGTGAATCTGGTTCTTCATGCAAACCAGTAACAGGAGATGCCCAGGCTGCCTTCCGAACAGCCCGTTTGCAAGCCAGCATCCAGCACAAATGAGCTCACAAGGGGAAGGCTCAGATCCAAACAAGCCCTAATTATGAGGGTCTGTGAGGAGCACTGGCTCTTTGGAGAGGCTGAGATGACCCATGATATTGATTGATTCAATAAAAAAAAATACAGGGGAATTCTAAGCAGGCTGTTTTGAAGGAGAAGGAAGGATGTAGCTGTTGAGGACTATAGCTTATCAGCAATAACATACCTCCCAGAAGGAGCTGACTGGCGTGAGGTCCCGTTTATGCAGCACTTGGAAACTGGACGAGTGCTCCCGCGGAATAGGTGTGCATTTGCTCTGAGTCCCTTAAGGGATTTTTACCAAGGAGAGTTAAAGGTCCAGAATAGTATGAGATAATTGGAAATGTGTGTGATAGCTGCTCTCCAAATGGTTTTTCAGTTTGTGGATCACTGGGAGCCTTCAGGGGGAGAGCAGTAGAGGGTTATGGCCATCCTGCCTAGAGCAGCTGTGTAGAAAACTCCTCCTCCTCTCTCTATAGGTGATATAATGGGTTTGTAAAGGGGTTGCTTGGATCTGCCAGGGAGGGAGTCCACACATACTCCGTCACAGACCATGCACCCAATGTAGCCTGAGTAAGTGTGTAGGAATCTGGTCTTTCATGGTAAGGTTCACAAGTAGGTGAACTCTCTTTTCATGCCACTGTCAGGCTTGCTGACAGCCTGGTCTCCCCTGGCTACTGCTAACAGATCCCATCTCCAGATCATTCCTGCAGTTTCTCTGAAGCCTGCTGGATCAAGCTTGGCAAGGAGGGATGTCTTCTCAGTCCCCTTGTGCATCAGGCTGAAGTTTCCTGCAGGTGAGGGAGTGAATGCTGCTACTCTAAGGAAGAGGATTCTCTTCAGAAGAGATGAGGAACAAGCCAAAATCTACCAGGAGGAGAATGTCCATCTCTCAGGAGTGTTTAGAGGGGAGAAAGTAGGATCTTAGACTGCTTTCTTAGCCTGTGGTAGAAAATAGCTCCCAGCACAAGGATGGCTGCCTGGCTACGCCTGCCTCCATTGGGCTGCATCACAACCTGGACGTGCATTCTGTTATGTGATGAATATCGGGGCAGTTTATGATAACTAGGTTTGTAAATCAGGCACCTCCAGACAATGTGCAATTCCATCAGTCAGCCTTTCTACCCACATTATTTATCAAAAGGTTTCAAGGCAAACAAACAAGATTTTGCTACAAAAGAAGTTTTCCAGCCATTCTGAACAACTTAAGAAGGAATTCAGGAGATGCAATTCTGTTTTTCGTCAGCCCTACCAGAGAAAGGAAGATGACTTTGCTTTTTTGTCTGCAGCAGAGCTCTTTGCTGGTAGATCGAATGCAGTGCTATTCCTTCTGCCTTATTAGCTACCAAAGCTGGTTTATGCAGCATTTCTCATCGTGTTAGAGTTTTCCTCTTCTAAAAGATGATACAGTGAGCAGAACTGACAGGACTTGTCTGGGCTCTGCTCTGAATTATTGGCTGTAATTGGTATGTCTGTCCCTTAGCTCCGCCTGTGTTATCTGAAGCATTACAGGTTTAAATTCTTCTAATTTGTATAATCTGTTTATTTAAGGATTCTATTTCCCCCTCTGCTTGTAATGTCTTGCTCCTTTTCTCACCACACCATGGGTAAAATAACCCAAGAACTAGATAGTTCATTTGACAGTGAAGTACTTTTTTTTTTTTTTTTTTCCCTCTTCCCTTCCCATAAGAGGTTTTGATTTAATTCACTATTTTTCTCTCTTCCTTCTGCACTCAGAGGTTACTCTCTGTTAAGATAATAAAGACAGCCAACCAAAGAGATTGAGTCTTAACGGGAACAGCTGACTTGAAACTTAAGTAGCTGATTTATACAATCTTGGAAAGATCCAGAAGAAGTTGTATGTCTATTCTTACTGGAATAGGAATTCTGTGGCTGCTATTAGTAGGAGTTCAGTAAGTTCAGTATAAGAGTTATGTGTTCTCTTATCCATGCCTTACAAAAATGACTTTAGGCTACTCACAAAGAAATCTTCTGGTTAAAAACCATGAGGAGAAAAGATTTAATTTTACTCCACCAGCAGCAGTTGCCTATAGAGCCAAAAGCTATCTGGGCACCCTGCAGTATGCTCAGACTTGAAGGGTCAGCGGCTCAACAAACCGCTCTTGCCCTCCACGTTCCTACTGGATCGCATCTGCATCAAACCTCTCATTTTGAGCACTTTAATTTTAATCGGCTCCACAAACCTCTTCCCAGGGGCCTTGCAGACATTACAGATTATGGTTTGTAACCACTGATAGAAACACCTTCTAGCTGGAGAGCAGAAGTTGCTGTTCCAACGGCAAGAGTTATGGAAGGGGAAGACTGTAGGCATCAGTGTCCTCATCTGGGATCTGTCCTGATTCTAGCTGGCCTTTGGACAGGAAAAGCTAGGGGGTTTCACATTGGAAAGACTGCACAAAATTGATTTCTAAACATTCCTCTTGCTGCTATCTTTGAACTTGCTACAAGAGCTCCAGCGCAGCAAGAACGTGCAGCCAAGGGAATTCTTGCCTGAAAGGGCAGAGCCGGAGTGTAACTGTGGAACAGCCCCAGGTCACAAAACAAGCAATAAAGAGAATTCAGTTAGTGTCTGATTATCCCATTCAATTCTGTTCATTTTGAAAATATGGTCTGGAAAACATTTCCTTTAGTGAAGGAATGAACTCTGTAGAAGAAGAGAAGAGAAGGCCTTTTGCTTGAAGGCTGGGCAGGCTTTGGCTCTGTCTTCAAGTGATGTTGGCCCCAAATTGCCTTGTTATTCCTATCTCTAGACCAATGATGATAATACCCTTACTTTTTAAAGCAGTTTGAGATATGCTAATGAGATATGCATACTGTATACAGGCTTTATTAGTGTTCTTGTTTGCAGAATATTACTATACACAGAGTTGTAGCAATGTGACTTCAGCATATGTAATGTAATTACTTGTGCTGAGAATAAATACAGTCAAGGCAATGCTGCCTGTGCTGTGATAAAATGACATTATGCTGCTCTGACATTTACCAAAAAGCCTCCTTTTTCTATATTGCATTTGCTACATCTCACTGATGTTCTGCTACAAAATGAAGGTAATGGATGAAAGAGCAAGAAAAGCATTTTGATTTTCTTTTCTTAAAAAAAAAAAAAGAGATATTTGGTATTAATAGCAGCTTTTCCCTTCCAAGCCAGGCTGCACATCAGTTATACAGTTGCTAAACTTTTCTGACGTCATGTTCAAAGGAAAATTATTAGGCAGAAAAGCCACAGGGTAAAGAAGATAAAATTATATTTTTCTTGTGGCAGTATGATTCAAATATATAATTGTTTATCCTTTGTGGACATCGTCACTGTTGATAAATACAATTACTTTGTTTGTCATCCCTTGACTAATTCTTAAGGCTTAGGCAAGTCAGCAGTGGAACTAATGTGTTTAACTTCATATTAATAAGAAACAGAAATTTTCAGTTAAATACTTGATCCTACCAATGCTTGCTAGTGTTATAGTGCTTACCTTACGGTAAAAAAAATCTACTGAAATCTGACACTAAATGATAGATGATTCCAGCTGAAAGACGCCTTATGAGGTCATGGTGGATTTCCAAAGCAGGTGTGCAGCAGCTTAAATAAGGACATTTCTGAAGCTGAAATCTTATTTTTCTCTTTTTGCAGGGATCCCCAGAATTTGTATCCCCCTGAGGTCAGCAATGCAAAGCTTCAGTATGCTGGTTGGGGTCCAAAAGGGCAACAGCTGGTAAGAGAAAGAACAAGTGTGCAAATTAATTTAGAGACCATGCTGCTATTGTTTGGAAGTAAAGAAAGAATAATTCTTTGTTGACTAGTTTCTTGAAACCTGTGGGGTAGCTGCTAGCATCTTTATGGGGATTGTTTTATCATGTAATTTATTTATAAAATTCCCATGTATATATTTACTGCAAAGTAATCGTGTCTAAAAACACAGAGGAGGAACACTCTGGAAGCTCTTTGAGAGGATGCACCTGCTTCTCCCAATGCTGGACACAGGACAGATGATAGACATGATAGTATGATTTAGTTAGCATGTCATTGCTTCACAAGGGCATCTTCAGACTTGCAAACTTGGCACTAGGGATATGTTAATATTAGCAGCCCTGTTTGGAGAACACATCTTTCTAGAACAGAGTTGCTCTGAATTTGACCTGTAGTTGTTTGCAAAAGTAGGAGCGTATTCTGGGAAGTTTCCAGAGCTGGCTTTTAACAAAAACAGTTTCATTGTGTTTCCTGGAGCCTTTCATACTGCAACAGTCCTGAAATCTCAAGTGTTTTGTCCCTCAACCATTGCCATCTTGGATTTGCCCATTTTTAGAGCACGTTATTTCCTGGCCAGATCCCCTGGCTTCATTTCCTTGTGCAAATCCAGTATTAAGGTTTTACGTATTCCAAACGCTCTCTTTGTACTGTAACAAGAAAAGAAAAAGTGGCAACTTCTTTTTTGATATTGAATTTTCATACCAAGAAATGAGCTTTGAAAGCTAATTATCCAAGAAAATCTGGCATGTGTGTCCTGTCCCTAGTCCTCTCTCGGGGATTTTTTGTCTGTGTCCTTAACTAGATTGTATCCAAATTTTGTAATTTAAAAAAATAGCAATAGGAGACAGTATAATTGCCAGTCTGCAAATCAGGTTGGAGGAAACAGAACAGATATAGGCACAGGAAAGTCTCTCCTCTGCTCCATCAGGAAAATCATGTTTGTGAGAGTTATCGACCTCAAATCTGATAGGAATGGAGATGCAGCAGCCCCTTAGCTCTATGCAAAATAACTTCTGAGGAGCTTATTTTTTTCACTGCACACTGTACATGCCTCACCTTCATCCTCTAACATGTGCCATTTCAAATTCCTTGGTTTCCTGCCCAACAGATCCCTGCTGAGCAATGCGTGCCGATTCTCAGAGATTGGGGTCTGATGAGGACCAAACGCTTTCTTTTCTATTCATTGGTGCAGACACATGTGATCTCATCACCAGGCTTCCGCCCAACTGATAATAATGTACAATCAGTTGATAACACGTTATGTTCAAAACTAGAGACTACCTTTAGGACATGGCAAAGAAAACAAAAACAGACCAGCAATTTTTTATTCACTGTTCACTAGCTCTTTCTATTTTAGGTATAACAAACTGAGCTTCATAATGTATAATAAAAGATACATCTGCTAGTTGAAAGCCAATATTAAGTTGCATTAGTGATTTTCTCCATTTCACAAGTGAATCTTCCTTTCTTTAATACAGTTTTGCTTTAATATAGAACTTGCATGCCTTCAGCGCCTTGAGTCACAGCATGTTATTGATTCACATTCCTGTTAGTTTTACCAAGCTGACTGGGTGTACTTAAATTCCACCTTGAAAAGAAAATCTAATTTTTTTCAAGCCAAAGTCAAGATGATCAATTTACTCCCTCCATTGTCTTCTCTACCAAAGGAACATAACTATACAGAAAGGAAAAATATTAATACCTAAATGGACAATTTATATACACAACAGGACAGTATATACAGTCCAGGAGAAGAAAAGTCTTCTTTACTCCCAGCTTTATCCTTTAATGCTGAAGTATTTAATACCACTTTCCACCAATTTTTATTAAAAAATATATAGTGAAAACTTAATTCCCTAAGAATTTCCCAAGACATCAAGCTCATTACTTGTCCCTTCTTGGGATGCATGGCAGGTAATTTTTAAAATACTTTCAGATATTGCTGTTACTGTTGAATTCCATATGAATCTTAGAAATACCTTGCAACAGTGGATTTGTTCTGTATGTTTCTTTTTTTTTTTCTTTTTTCCTTACGATTATGTCAATCTGTTGGCCTGTAATTCAGCTGTATTCTCTGTTCTTGCGTTTGGAATCAGAGTAGGTGAGGAAAACCTTACTGGTAGTTTAAGCATTACCTTGCATACCTCTAACATAAGTCCCTTTTTTCTCTTTTCCTTGCCACTTACTTACCTTAAAATAAAATTATAGCTGTACTTTTTGAAATAAGCAGGCTTTTACATGTATCGATATCATCTATTTATAGGTAGTGATCAACAGAGAATTGCCAGAGAAAAAAGAAGCTTTTTTTAAAAAAAAAAATCTACAAGCATTATAAATGAGGTAGAGAAAATACACAATGATCAGTGTTCTGTATTTCAGGACTAATTGAGTTACTCAGAACATAATTGCCAGTGAAATTTATGTCTCCTTCTGTGAGGACAACATCAAGTGCAAAGACAGAGAAAAAATAAAGTCTATTTAAACGTGATAGTGTGAAGGTGTTTGCTAAATGTAGGCTGGGTTGTGTTGCAGGAGAAGGAGGGAAAAAGAGTCAAGTGGGATGGAAAGGAGTAACGCGCTTGGAACTACGTGTCAGCTCCCCTGGTTCTAGGTGGTTACAGGGCCGAGTATTTGAGGGGGGTCCCCCACCTGTGCTAAGGTACCCCAGCCTGTGCCAGCTCCAGTGCTGCTCACGGCAGCAACCCTCTGTGCACAGCCAGCAACCCGTGCTGTGTCTCCCACAAAAGGTGGGAGCAAAGGGGTGCGTGGCGTTTGCATCACCTTGAAGATACCCCAAATTTCAGGAAATGAAAAGCTTTCTCCTTGAAATCTCCCAGTTTATTCTTCTTTGACAACACAAGGGAGAGGCCGGGCAGGAGAGTGGGAGGGTTTGGGTCTGAAATTTTTTATTCCCTTTGTAGCTTCTATTTCATCCTTCCTAGGGGAACTTTTGGTTGCTGTGTCTGACCTCTTTCTCCCTTGCATGTTGAATCATTCAGAAAAGAAACAAATCTGAAACAGAAGCAGCCTGAATGATCTGCATTCTTTGTGATTAAAAATAAACAGTGGAACTTTCCCAGGAGCAATTTTCTATTTATCTTGTTTTCTTTTGTCCTTACTCATTAAATTACATGCCAAGTTTTAGATGATGAACTCCTCAGAGCATGGTTCTTGACTTCTTACTAGCCTGCAGAATGCCACACATGCCAGCAGAGCTGTATAAATGATGGCAGATATTGGATCTGAGAAAATCTATGTAAGAAGATCAGAATGCAAAAAACCCATTGCACCTCGGAAGAATGCTTCAGCCTTTCTCAGATGTCAGCCAGCCTTACCAAATTAAGTCTTCCAAAGCTGTTAGAAGAATGGGGCCCTTTCAATAGAAAGAGAGCCCCGAACTTCAGTGCAAGAGGGAACACATTCCCTACGTGCGACTGTTATTAGAGCTCATCCCTCTCTTGTGTCCCCCAACACAAGCCACCATTTATGCCGTTGTGTAATGAGTGGAAAACGCTGTTGGATTGGAATAGCAGTATGACGGGTGTAAATGACTATGCAGATGTCTATGAAAAAAATCCGTCCTTTCCACAGTGCACCCAACAGCCCAAAGTCCTCCTTAGTATTCAATGGCACCAGCCCACCAGCCTTCAGCATGGTGCTTGGTGGTTTTCAGTGAATAGGCTCTATTATCCTCAGTTTGTGTGATACTTTTGAGCAATATGAGGATGTTGAAGACACAATAGGTCTGCAAAAAAGTGTTAGGCTTTACCTTTGCCCTGTTCGGTGCGTGCTTATCTTTGTAAAGATCTTCATTCCTTAGATTTCCTCTCTTTTTCTGATCTTACCATTTATGACGCAACAGCTACCCACTTTTGGAGTTTCAGTTCTGCCACGAAAAAGCTTCTGTTAATTGATCTTATTGGAATATTTTACCAGTTTCGTCACCATTACATCTTTTAGAGTGAGGTTCTGCCCACGTGCAGAGGGCTTATGTGAAGTTTCTGTGGTACATTTGCCTTAGTGCTATCTATGCAAAGGTTAATAGTTACTATGACCTTGAACTCAGTTTTCATAAAACGTGTGGCTGACAGGCTTGTACAACCCTAATTATTAAAAACAAAACAAAACAAAAAAATTACAGTGTAAAGAGATTCCCTTTTCTGGTTTGCTTGGCAGCATGGCTGAAGTCAGGGAGTGCTTTGGGAGCAAGAGACTGTCTAGTACATATCTGTAGCTGAAGAGCTCAAGGAATCAAAGCACCCTAAAGGTTTCAGGAGGCTTTTGTCTAAATTATCCCAAAATGAGCCCATTCAGGTTCAAAATATTTGCTTTAAGAACAAGCTAGGTATATACATGCGCCCTGTTGTCAACAGGAAGGAGCAAGCAGCAGGACTGCTCTGATGGGCAGGGAATAAATATTGTTGACATTTCTGTGTTGACAGCAGTAAAGTACAGTTTGCAGGAGTTGTTAAACTCCGATTTCAAAACCACAAGAACTTCTGCTGTGCTGCTACTTCCCTTTTTTAAAAACAGAATCTGTAACGGCCCTGACAGATACTAATGGTAGCAGTGACATATCAGATGCTGGGAGAAGCAGTTCTGCGCAACTATAGAGGCAGCAGTTATATTTAAAAAAAAATATTTCTCTCATAGATCCTAGTATTTATTCTTCAGCAAAGAGAAACATTTTTTTGAGGTTCTCCTGGCCAGCCAGTCTTTTAATGTTCCACTGGTTTTTTTAAGTACCAAATGCATACAGGAAAAGGATTACAGTTGTTGGGAGTTCTGTGTGCCCTGCCACTGGCTGCAGCCCCACAGAACGGCCAAAACGGGATTCTCCTGCATTCATAGTCAATAAACCTTTCCCAGTGTCAACACTTCTGGAGCAGCAGCTAACTCTCATTCTTGTGGATTATGCAGCGATCAAGTGTATAATTGGTTGTAAAGTAACAGAAGTTATATTTCACAGCAGGTGCAGAAGTTGCATTAAGAAATCTTTATTTCAGTGAAAGGCAAATGCCAGGAAAAAAAGGAGGAGCAAGTCTTTCAGCCCCTACAATGTTAGGGTTTTGGAGGTACCCTCAAACAGTGAATGCTAATGCTTGTAAACAGCTTATTGTCACACATATTTCTTTTGAAAAGTGCAATACAGTTAAGAGAAATACTGAATTTCCTTCATATATAAAACATTTGCATGATAGATCCTGCTGCACAGGGCCAGAACCTATACATCTCATTTGTTGTTATCAAGTTTTTTTAACACTGCAGCACAGTGTCTTGCCAACTAGAATATCTAGATTTAAAAAAGCTGGTTAAGTGATGACACCTGGAACTAAACTGGAGTGACTCCTCTAATTAGCAGGTTTTTCCGTGCTTGAATTTGTGCCTGTCATGCTAGCTTAGTTCCAGGCAGAAGGGCTCCACAGATATGAAGTGAGGAGGACTATTTTCGCAGGAGGTACTGAATCATCTGCTGTTGTTCCTAATTCAGCAGGGCTTTTGAACTGCTGGGTGTGTAATTGCTGTAGGTCTATCTGTCTCCACCATTATTTCATAGATTTTTACATCATTATTTTCAAGCTGCTGTTCTCTCTTTTTCTTTTTGCAACGACTTTGAAATCAATATTTAGCTGTGGTCTGCTGTACGTAATTATTCTGGCTTGGTTATCTTGTGAGCTGCAAGGAAGAAAAGCCTCCCCCTGCTCCAAAGTCTATATAAGCCCTATTTAAGCATGGTGAGGGATATTCAGACAGCTTTTTACACGATCCCTGCATTCTGGGAAAACAAGAGTTTCACAATAATAATGTACTGTCTCCCCCTCATCCCTGTTTCCAGTTTCAGAATATATTATTTTTTTTAATTGAAACTCCAGTAAGATACATTACATGTACACTGAACACTTGGACAGTTACTCTGGTCAGGCAATTCCCCTTCCCCTTTCCCCACATTTTCTTCAAAGAAATTCACTGGAAAAGTGCTGGTTTTGTTTTTTTCTTTTGATTCTTTGCTCTTTGGTTGCAGTGGCAATAGTGTCCTATTTTTATTTTTGCACATTCTTGACATTTCCTTTGGCATCAGTAAGCTTGATGTGTTTGGTCCTTGTTCACCAAAGGGAAGCTTTGGCACGGTCGATGTTATGAGCATTGCTGAGAACAGTCGTGTCTCTTCCCATCACAGTATTCTTGGTACTACATATTCATCAGTGGCAAAAGAGCAAGATGTCTAAGATAATTGAAGATACTGCAATAAATGTTACTGAAAGAAGAGATAGGTTATTTTATTGTAAATAAGATGTTTCTCTCTTTGTGGGTGTGAAATATTGCAGAGGAAAAAATGAAATTGATTATTTGCTGTAGAGGTCTTACCAATAAATTAGAAAAACATTTCTACTCTCATATCCAAATGTGAGACGCAGGATGATGTAGCGTTTAGTGCACCACCCCTGGAGGTGAGACACTGCCACAGGCTTCCTCTGTGACTTCATATATGTCGCTTCATTTTCTGGTTAAGCTACAGCATGAAGATGACAATATATTCCTACCTTACAGCAGACTTACAGAATTAATATATTAAATGTTGTGGACATTCACACTCTGCATTAAAGAAACTGAGTGTGTACCTACAGGAAATGCACGTATTGATGGACTTGCTAGCTTACAGCAATTCACCAGCTTGTTCCACTATAGGGCAAATACTGAATTATCTTTCTTTATACGTTACCACATTTTGTTACATGCAACTGCAATTGCGTAAAGTGCAAGATTCCTAACAGTGCAGCACTTTAGCATAGGGTCATTTCCACTGAAAGTAATTCCCTCCTTTACAGAGATCTAAAATGTTGATATTCCTTTAATTTCAGTTGTGCTTTATGGATATTGAACATGTATCCTTTGTTAAGGGCATTTTTCATTTCCGAGTTGAAATGCCTAGAAGTACCTCCTTTAGGTCTGTGCATAAGGGTTTCTGGCATCTTACAAAACTGTGGTTGGTAGATGATGTCGACTGAAATCAGTGCTTATGAAAAGTGTTGTTCTTGGAAAGCTGCTGTTTTCTCCTGTGAAAATAGTTCCCTTTCACTTTAGATAGCAACAGTCATTGGTGAGAATAAGTGAGAGTGAGAGATGGTAGGATGCTAGAAGCAAGACCAAGCAGTGCCACCTAAGGGATATGGAGCGGCTCACCTTCGATTGTGGCAGTGGTCTCTCCTTCCTCAGAAACTGCCATTCATCAGAGCCACGAGAAGGCTTCAGGAACAGCTCTCTTAGCTCTGCTCTTCAGCTGATGTAATAGAAATTATCAGCATCTATTCCTAAACATTGTATTAAAGAGGAATATTACACCTACTAGCTCGCTGTCCAAGGTCAGATGTGTACCTGGAGGAACCCTGAATCCCAGTTACCAGTTTCATTATGCTGACAAGTGATCTCTGTGTTCTCGTTAGCCTGATATTCATTCTCTAACACAATAAAATATTTAAAATTAAGTACCGTATCATCTCACATTAAATAATCTAATTTATAGTGATGCCCTACATAACCATCAGCAATATTAGGTTACAGAATACAAGATAATCCATCAAGCAGAACTTAAAAGCAGAATCAGAGTTCCATACTAAATGGTACATTTACTGATACATTCTTTAAAATAACCCCAATTAGAATCCAGGGCAAGAAGCAGACATGGTTCTCTTTGTTGAGGTGAAATAAACGCTTTTCTTCCCTGAAGAATAGAAAATAGGGCGGCATATTTTTCTTGAAAAGTACATTTTTAAATTTCCAGAATCATGATAACTGCTTATTTGGCTGGACTCTGCCACATTCTAGGTGTGATTAGAATCTGTGTTGTGGACTAGCCTGTTCACAGAATACAAATGCAAAAGCACAGCGTTTGTAATGAAGCAGTGTCAAAAATGTAGAGAAGTTTGTAGAAACCTGGGGAGAATATTAATGCACTTAAGAACTTAAGCTGGGAGAAGCAAGACAAAAACATCTCTTCTGTGCCCAATTTGAAAGGAAAAAACTTTGGGGATGTGTCTCCAGATCATAGAATTCAGTCATTACTCCTCTAGTCAATTACGTGGGACTTTATCTCGAGTTTCGGTTTTACCAATTTTGGATTGTCTCTGAAGACCTTAGAAAGCACAGGGTCTTACAAACTTTTCGGCTTTCCAAAGGGAGCCTTAACATTTCTTGGAGAATAGGTCTCCAGACTTTACTGAATATTGTAGACACACCACAAATGTGGTTTAGTATGAATGATAATCTTGGAAAAACCTTAACTATTCCTAACAAGGGATTGCAATATATAGGCTTTATAGAAGATGCTTAATAAATAATATTACTTGTAGCAGATCTGGATTTTCCCTAGACTTTCCTTTGCTGCTGAACGTACCTGTAGCAGCCATTCTTACTGCCCTTCACATCCCTCACTGAATTCAGCTCCAGACAAGCTTTGGTTTTCCTAACTCCATCCATGCACAACCAGACAACGCCTCTGTATTCCTCCCAGGTCACCTGTCCCTACCGCTACCTCTTGTATACTCCTTGGTTACATTTGAGTTGTGTCAGGAGCAATGTACTTATCCACACAGGCCTCCTGCCTCCTTTGCTTGCTAGCATACACATCAGAGTAGACCATTCTCAGGCTTGGAGGTGATACTTGAAAATCCAACAGCCTTGCCGGACCTCTTTTCTCTCCAGGGCTGTATTCCATGGGATTCCTCCAAGCAAGTCCCTGAACTGGCCAGACTCTGCTCTCCTGAAGGCCAGGGCTTAAAGGCTTTTGCAATGATATTTCCTGTCATGATCCTGAACTGGACTCTGGCAGATTATAGGTGTGATTAGAATCTGTACGTGTTATGGACGAGCCTGCTCACAGAATACAACCACCTCATGGTGTGTGCAACTGAGGCTGCCCCCAGCTTTCGCCTTCCCCTGCTGTTTGTCCTTGTTTGAAAGCGTGAGGTCCGGCAGAGCATCTCCCTTCACCAGCACCTTGATCACCTTTGTCAGGACGTTGTCATCAATGCCTTCCACACACCTCCTGCGTTGTTGTGCCCAGGTTGTAGTCCCTCTAGCAGATAACGGTTAAGGTTCCCCATGGGGATCAGGGCTTTGAATGTAGGGGTTCTTCCAGTTATATGAAGGAGGCCTCATTTACTTCTCCCTGACTGGTCAGTTGGTAGCAGATGTGCACGACAACATCACCCACACTGGTCTGTTGGCAAATCTCGACCTATAAGCTATTGTCTGGCTCTTCATGCATCTCCAGGTACAGCTCTGTGCATCTCTGCTGCTCTCTCACGTCAAGGGAAACTCGCTCTCCTCAGCATCCTGGCCTGTCCTTCCTAAAGAGCCTGTATCCATCCATCACAGCACTACAGTCGTGTGAGCTGTCCCACCACAGCTCCATGATCCTATTGAGATTTTAGCTCTACAAATGTACAGAAACCTTAATTCCTCCTGTTTATTCCCCATGCTGCATGCATTAGTGTATAGGCACAGAGAGGCACCCAGCTGTGATGGTTTCCCAGGAAAAGTATGAAAAATCTGCTCAGGGAGTTGTGTGCTTGGCTTCAGCCCTGTTCACCGGACTGTCCCTTGTTCACATCTCCCTTTTCTTGCCAGCCTGGTCTACCACTGCCTTGCCTGCCTGTGGTCCGCCACCTCCCTCCCCCATTGTTCTGTGTTTAAAGTTCTCCTCCCCAGACAGGACAGAGGTCCCAGCCCCAGAGCCAGGGCACTGAACCCGGTGTGTAGCTGCAGAACTGTCGGCAGAGCAAGACCCTTCCTCTTGGTGCCTGAAGTCACCAGCTTCCAGCCCTTCTCCTGTGCAGGAGTCTCCATTTCCCAGCCCAGTCAGCTCAGGCTCTACCTGCCCTTCCTTTTCTGCAGGATCTCAGAGGAGATCCTTCAACATCCTTTTTGATACCTCTGGCGTCGCAGAGTCTTCTGGCCTTTTCCCACTGCTCCTTTACTTACTCCACCAATGCCCACCTGCAGGCAAGGTGATGATCTCCCCCAACCCCAGAGAGAAGTCACCCCCAGACCTGGAGAGCCACATCCTCTCTTGAGAGCTCTTAAATGGGGCCCAGACACTGTTCGTAGAAACAGAAAGTACTTCCTTATTTGAAGACATGAAGGAATGCTTTTCCATTCTCTCAGACTTCCTAGTATCTTTGTTGATCACGTGCAATGAAAGGAAAATTAAATTCTTAATGTTTATTTTACAAGGGGTATTAGCAATCTCTAAGACATGTGGGTAAACCCAGGAGATCTGCACAACTTACAAGTTGCGACTCTTCCCTTTCCTAGATATGCAATCAAAGCCACTGAAGGCAGCAGATTTTTCCTTTGTCTTTTACAGTAACTGACGGTTTTCCTTTGCAGAATCAATTACATTTCTTTTCATTGCATTGATTTCCATGCAGTTAATCTCTTACACTACTGATATCAGATGTGTACAAGCCTTCGATCTCCACTGAGAATTCATGAGTACTGGGTTTGATGTGTTTATGGATCAGCATGATTCTTACGTGCATCAATTTGTACTACTGTATTCTCTGGTTTTAGTGGTCCCCTGGGGTGTTTTCAGCTTCTCTGTTCTGAAAGCTTTCCTGCAGAATTATTTTAAAACTGATGTAGTCCTCACTTTGGTCTAAACATCACCATTGTCCATCTCTGGGTAGGGTCAAGTTGAATTCAAGTAAGCCATTTCTATTTGTTTTTTACGTTCAGAAACTTCTGTGTCTTCTAAATCCTTGGCTTGGTAAGGAGTTAACTTCTTACTCTGAATTAAAGCAAAGATAAACCCTGGTACACAGCCCAGAAACTGTCTATGCCAATAATTTATCAAGATGTGATTCTCTGCAGTGTGTTGATTGTGTGGAAGAGTTTCATTGGTTTATGACTGATTTTAATAATGACATTTTGGTTTTGTAAAGAAAAGAAGTTGATTTAAAAATTCTTTATCTCACTCCTCCATCATAATTGCTCTCTGTCTCTTTCCTAAGGTGCGAACATGAACCATTTGATGGAGAGAATGAAAATATTTTCAAGTATTTTGTGTTACACTTTTTTTTCCCACCTGCTATTGAGCTATATTTAAATGACAACAAGAAAAGCCTAATTAAAATCCTAGCTCTCATTATGTAAGTTCACTGGTGAGGCGCAGTTTATAGCTTTACTACCTTTTTTGAAGAACTGATAAGCATTGGCGTAATCATGTCATATGCATTAAGAACAACACTCATGACAGTGCATTACTGAAAGCTATTTGAACATCAAAATTTGCATTTTATGAGGTTCAAAAGAAGAAATTGATGGATTATTCATTAAATAACGTGTAGTCAATCAGCAACAGGCTTTAGGGCTGATTTTTAATTGATCACACACTTTTTCTGCTGTGGTAAGAATGAGAACTGCAGAATGCCAAGACCTTTCCAGTACCATAGTCAGAAGATTTCCTTGATATCCCAAAGTGAAAACACAGTTATCATATCTGCTTCAAGATGTTGTGTGGGCAAGGATGGGCATGCTAATTCCTTGTAGTAAGGACAAGTTTTAACTTGGACAAAACAGCGGCAAGTCTTTCTCTCTTTGCAGTTTTTCATTTTCACAGTCCTCAGCTTCCAGGTTTCATGTGGCAGTGGAAAAACAAAACTGGCTTGAGAAGGGTTATCTCCAAAATATTTGGATGGAATTAGAGAGCACTAGAAATGGAGGGGAGAGGAGAGGTCCTTTTGTGTGTGCATTTCCAGGAAGAGCTTGATCATGTTTAAAACTGGTTTTGTTTGTGATCTGACATTTCCAAACCCCAGTTACATGCTGTGACTCTCTAGTTACTTAGCATATAAATAAAGAGGTAATACTTTTCTACCTCCTGGAAATATTGGGAAACTAAATCTGTGTATTTTCCTGAGGCTTTCAGACCAGTGTGATGTGTAACGCCATATAAATATGTAGATATTTAATACACAGTTCAGCACAAAGCATTCCTATCATTCACACCCAAAAAATAAATGAATAGAAATTAAAAAACTTTAAGGAACTATCTTACACTGAAAAGTTAAAAAAATGTCCTTCATTGAAGTGTAGGGCTGTTGTAGTGAGTTGACCTTGGCTGGCTACTAGATGCCCACCAAGCTGCTCTGTTGTTTCCCTTCCTCAGTGAGACTAGAGGAGAAAATACTATGAAAAGCTCATGGGGCAGGATAAGGACAGGGACATCGCTTAGAAGTTACCATCATGGGCAAAACAGACTTGGCTTGGGGAAATTGATTTATTGCCATTTAATTGTAACACTCTAGGACAGTGAGAAATGAAACAAAACTAAAACCACCTTCCCTTCCCCCCACCCCTCCCTTCTTCCCAGGCTTGACTCCACTCTCCCCTCTTCTACCTCCTCCCCTGAGCAGCGCAGGGGGGATGGGGAACAGGCTGCAGTTGGTTCATATCACTTTCTCTGCTGCTCTTCGTCTTCCATCCACCTGCTGCAGCGTAGGGTCCCTCCCACGGGAGATGGTCCTCATGAACTTCTTTAGCATGGGGCCTTCTCATGGGCTACAGTTCTTCACACACTGCTCCAGTGCGGGTCCCTTCCATGGGGTGCAGCCCTGCAGGAACAGTCTGCTCCAGCATGGGTCCTCCATGGGCCACAGGTCCTGCCAGCAACCCTGCTCCAATGTGGGCTCCTCTTCACAGGCTGCAGGTCCTGCCAGGAATGTTCTCCAGCTCGGGCTCTCCAGGGGCTGCAGCATCCTTCAACATGCATCCATCTGCTCCAGCATGGGGGCTTCCATGGGCTGCTGGGAGAATACCTGCTCCGCCATGGACCTCCACAGGCTGCAGGGAACAACCAGCATCACCATGCTGATCTCTGCTCCAGTGCCTGGAGCACCTCCTCCCCCTCCTTCTTCTCTGACCTTAGTGTCTGCAGGGCTGTTTCTCTCACATTTTCTCACTCCTCTCTCACATCCGTTGCACAGCATTTTTACCTTTTTATAAATATATTGTCACAGAGGCAGTACCAATGTTGCTGATGGGCTCAGCTCCGAGTAGCGGTGAGTCTGTCTCAGAGCCGTTTTGTCGGACATGGGGACAGCTCCTGGTGTCTTCACACAGAAACCACCCCTGCAGCCTTCCCCTGCTGCTACCAAAACCTGGCCAGGTAAACACAATACAAAGCACTCTTGACTGAAGAGATAATTAACAGAAAGTAGGTAGAAACCTTAAATTGCGCATAGATTGATTTCAGGCAGTTGAACTCCCACTTACATACAAGACTGATGTGGTCCTGCACCATGCAAGAACTGCCTGACCTTACAGAAGTCTGGATTTACTTCAAATGATTAATTTAATTTGCCCCCACATATTCTTGTAGGGCTTGTGTGGTGAAATGAGTGGCAGTTGCTTAAGAATGTGTTGTGATTGGGGTTTAGGTAGAAGAGACCAAGGACTTGGATGTGGTTAGGACTATGAGCAACAGCATTGAGGCAGTAGTCACTGAACATATGCTACAGTCCTTCTTTTGAGGCTGTGTTGCCCTGCAGCTGGAGGAGAGGGCCTTTGGAGACTTTGAAGGATGTGCATGAGGAGGCCAGAGTCTGGCTTATTAGTAGGACTGGGAGGGAGGATGTTCTGTTCTCCAAGATTGTTTTCATGGTGCATTTTAATTTTTTTTTCCCATATTAATCTATTGTTGGTCTAATTGGAATGCATGCTTGTGTTACCATTACCCTCAAAGAGCTAATGGATCAAAGTTTGAATGGATGAAGGCAACTGATACTGGCTGTTTGAACTCAGTGGAAGTGCTAGACATCTATACAAACTGCATTGATGGACTTTATTTGGACTTGGGAGCACCCAGCATACCATAAAAGCTGCTGTAGAATAATCGCTGGTGTTAGGCAGACTTTATATTCCTTTCTGTCTTTATTGGTACATGCCTCTCTCTGCTGACTCTGTTTGGCATCTGTCTAAGGCAGACTAGATCATCATGCCATCTACAAAAGGCCACAGAAAGTTCTGCACAAGGTGAGGTGGTATTGAATCCTACCAATGTATGTTGGCAATGTACAATGGCAGATGTAGAGAGCAAGATACATACAAGAACTATTTTTTTCTGTTATTTAGCAAAAGGGATTTTACAGTGGCCATAGGTCTGCCTTTGCAGGCGTAAGTGTGAGTTCAGGTAAGTAACATGTTGAAGCTGACGATGACTCTGCTAATAAATAGATCTGTTAGATGTGCAGTTCAGGTCTAACATGCAGGACGGTGCACGTTTTGGATCCCTTTTCTCCCAGTGTTTACAAGCTTATAATAGTCTACCTGAAATAATTACAGTAAGGATGATTTTATGGTTAAGTTGTTGGAACAAAGCTCAAGCTACTCAGGTCTGACTGATGGTTTTGCAAGTCTTCCTGTGTGACATTTAAAATAGGATTTGCCTGCTTAAACATAGGTTCCCAGACCACCTCAGCTGAATAGTGTTAAAAGTATGTGGCCTCTAGATGCTACTCTGTGAGAGCAGAGGTTTCGCTTATGTTCTGTATCATATCTGCCAGATGTTTTAAACTCATCAAGGGCCTTAACATGGCTCTAGGTGCCTACATTTGGGCAACTGAGTCTTGTCTTCAGCATCCCTGTCTCTCATTTTTTCACATGTTGAATGGGGACAATAGTACTTTTCTGTCTATTAAAATGATTGCGTAAAATATGCTGTTGGGGGCAGGGACTGTCTTTTCAGTGCATTTATTCAGCATCTACAACAGTGATGTTCATGGATAAGTACCTTTCACAGATATTTTTACTGATTCTGCAAAATAAGTATCAGCATTTCTGAAAGATGCACAGAATTATAAAATGCATCTGTTATTTTATTTCTTCTGTAGAATACACCCTCAGGTAAACTGGTTTTCCAGCAAATAAGCAGACTTCTACACGGGGAGAAAAAAATTAAAAGCTTTAACATTAAAACTAGAAAATAATTAAGTACCTTATGTTGGATGAGGAGGGAGTAGCATGTTGATTTGTAGTTATGTTTCCCCACTCACTGAGTCTTCCATTTTGTGACTGTTTTTTTCAGCCTCCAAGGAAGGTTGGACTGATTTGGAATTTAAAACAGTGTCAAAGCAAGACTTTGTGCCTGTCTATACAGGAAGGCCAGTTCTTGTTGACCAAACCCTCCATGTTAAATGGCCAACCTTTCCGTGGTAACTACTCTCTTGTAGTTAAATCCTGTGGACTGGCCTTGCAGTGTGGAAGGCTGCCTTCTAATGTGTAGAAAACATTCACACTTCTACAATGTCCTAATAATGTAAAGTAATAAGCATCCAGGCATTAACTTTATGCTTGGAGATACTAAATTTGAGTGATGTCACTTATTCAATTGACAAGTTACATGTGTTAGAAACTATGGGGTAAAGAGAATATAAACTTAGAATGCCACCCTACAGTTAGAAAATAAATAGAAGCAGTAAAAATGCAGATTAGTGCATATTAATTTATTTTCTCTTGGTCTGTGAAGGAATAGGAACTTCACTCACCTCTCAAAGGAAGGTGTGTTGAACAACCATAAAAGCAAGTGTAATGTTCATCTTCTCAAAATAGTTGGTCACTGTGACTTTTGCAGTGGTCTTAAAGAGATTATTTTCATTAGATTCCTGAAAAGGTCCATAAATGAATCCATGTAAAAGTATCAGTATTTTAACTACTGCAGCATAATTACTTAATACCACTCTGGGTGGGTCTGGCAGAGGACATTACTTCAGAAGCCCTTAAAAAGTTGCAAAAACATTTTAAACAAATCCTCATTAAATCAATCAGTGTTGTTGAGGCTCTGTATGTCTTAAGTGAATTAAGTTTATTTTGTTGTTAGTTTAAACATTTATCTTACTGTATATATTTATCTTATTGGATAAATACTTAATCTCTGATTTAAAGTTCTCCTGTCTCATGATTGTGGTCCAATCAGCCTAGTGTTTTTTCTCCACTATTAGTTGTGTCGCACAAGGATGTCAGATGGTTTGAAGTAACGGGTTCTAATACAAGTTGCAAACAGGCAGAGCTGTCTTCCCAGCCCACATGATTTAGTGGTGCGTTGATACCTGAGGCTAAATGGATTGTATCTTATGCTGAAAAGTTTCAGGTGACATCCTGAGCCACATAAAGCCAACAGCAAAATCTGCATTGATTTTTATTACCCTGGGATTAAGTGAATGCATTTAAAAAAAAAACACACCCAAACTTTATCTTAGTGCCCCTGGGCATTCCAGTCCTCTTTGTTAAGTATTTCATCTTTCGAGCATCTATTATAACATCCAGCAGGAAGAGAATGAAGTTCTTGTCTTCCAGTGGCAAGGAGTTCCGTGCGTTAGTTCTGATTTCATTATGAGAAATATTTTTATACCCTTTTAAACAGCTTTCTTCTAGGTTTCATTTGTTTTCCTGTTGTTTTGGAGAAATAAAAGGGTGAAAGCATCCTTTTCCTTTTATCTGTATCCTCTCCATTATCTTGTACAGCTGCTGTCTTCCTTGTTTATTCTATAGAGTTAACAATTTCAATTTCTTCAATCTGTGTATGGATGTTTTCATTCCTCTTACTTCTTTCAGAATATCTTCTCTTTTGTCTGTGTTGAAAGTGTCATGATGAAAACAAAAATGCTATTCAACGTGGGGCTATTTTCCTGACATAACACAGGTTTATTTTCCGTGCCATTGGTTGTGCTCAGTGTTGGACTTTATGTGCTGTCCATGATAAAAAGCATATGTATTGGAAGAATGTCAGGGGTAAAGTCTTGCTTAAATATGTGCACTAAATGAGAAGATATCAGAAATTTTGGGTCTGGTCTTTGTCTCCAGCCCAGAGAGCCGCAAAACTGAGCTTGACCCCTTCTGTTGCCAATTTACATTAGTCTAGAACTGCTAGGTAAAGCAAGTATAAAATAATGTGAAAGTGATCTCCATATATTTTTTAATTATTTTTCTTTACTAAAAATACTTATCCTATGATTATCTGAAAGGTTTGTGATCAATTGATAGAAAGGACTGCTTTGATGTCATAAAACCAAAACCGTAAAAAATATTATATAGGTATTTCATAATATCATCTAATATCTTTCTAACCCAGAATGTGAAGTAATCCAAAGACATTTCTTTTTGATGAATAACGGAAGTTCAAAGGCTTTTTCTTAATTTATAAGATACATTACACAGAAATCTTCCTTGTGCCGCTTCAGTTATCTTTTATCTTGATTATGGCTGACGTT
Source organism: Falco peregrinus (assembly GCF_023634155.1). Taxonomy (NCBI): domain Eukaryota; kingdom Metazoa; phylum Chordata; class Aves; order Falconiformes; family Falconidae; genus Falco; species Falco peregrinus. Next base: position 55,992,568 of record NC_073725.1, on the reverse strand, counting down.
TTTAGGGTACAAGGCACTGTAGTTAGCAGGATAATTTTAAATTCTCTATGAGGTGCTGCAGTTTGGCTCTGAATTACATGGGAGACAGTTTGAAGCCAAAGCACTATATTATTTTTCCATTGCAGCTACTGGATACCTCATGCAGCCTGATAAGTGCAATGGAGCTTTGAAAGACAAAACACTGAAGACAGAAAACATTGCAATGCTTTACAAAGCAAAAGGCAGGAACAGGTTGTCAGGCCACCTGCTTTATTTTTTTTTTCTGTAAACTCATTTAAAATTTAATACAGTACAAAGTATTGCAAAACCTTCATTTGCTGGGAGAATCTGGGCAAGGGAAGGGTTGCATCACTTGAATAACTCCCCTCGGTGGTGTGCCTGTCACAGAAGAGCCCCCACACAAGCAACCCCAGTAACTATATCTCTTAGACACAGAGATTTGGATTCATTTGGCCCCAGAGTCTTCCTGATTTTTATGTACATTTAAGCTTGAACAGCCCTCCCATATGCAGACTAGCTGACACATAAAATTCTTTACTTGGCATTCCTCCTCTGGCTTCTTTGATTACTAAAACTCAAGATAGGAAAGAAAATGTAGTATCTTCTGCAACATGTTTTTTACTTTCAAAAAACATTAATTGGATGCATCTTTTCTTAATTTAAAAGGAATAAAAGCACGCTATGGTTTCAGTCATACTTTTTACCTTTAGGCAAACTCGCTATAACTGCTGCCAAAATTAAATTAGGATCTATACTTTCTTCTGGAATCTTTCCAGCTCATCTTTAGGTGAAACACATACCGTAATAGGATGTGAAATAGAAGCTGAAAGCAAATATTTTTCCCAGTTCTGTCTTTTCATGAGTATAATGTGAGAAATTGCATTCTAGTGTCATAGTAAAGATACCTAACATTCCAGTATCTTCAAGTGTATAAAAACCCATCTGTAGACGTCTACTAAATTATATTAACAGTTTGTCTTTCAGTCTAAGTGGCTTCTTGATATGCTGTTCAGTACATCTTTGCAGTCTGAACAGAGTTTAAAATTATTTTAAAGATGGGGATGGGGGGCAGAATGAAGCCCCTGTAATCCAAGGGGAAAGGTCAGCGACCTGCTACACCACTTAGACACATACAGGTCTATGGGGCAGGGTGAGATCCACACGAGGGTACTGAAGGAGCTGGTGGAAGTGCTCACCAAGCTGCTTTCCATCATTTATCAGCAGTTCTGGCAAACCAGGGATGTCCCAGCTGACTGGAGGTCGGCAAACATGATGCCCAGGGCAGGAAGAAGGATCCAGGGAACTACAGGCCTGTCAGCCAGACCTCGGTGCCGAGGAAGGTTATGGAGCAGGTCATCCTGAGTGCCCTCACAGGCATGTGCAGGACAACCAGGGGATCAGGCCCAGCCAGCGGGGGTTAATGAAAGGCTGATCCTCCCTGACTAACCTGATCCCCTTCTATGACAAGGGGATCCACCTAATGGCTGAGGGAAAGGCTGTGGATGGTGTCTACCTAGACTTTAGTGAAGCCCTTGACACTGTCTCCCACAGCATTCTCCCGGAGAAACTGGTGCTCATGGCTTGGATGGGTGTGCTGTACGCTGGGTAACAAACCGGCTGCACGGCCGGCCCCAAAGAGCGGTGGTGACTGGAGTGCCACCCAGCTGGCACCAGTCACGAGTGGTGTTCCCCAGCGCTCCGTGCTGGGGCCAGTCCCGTTTAATCTCTTTATCGATGACCTGGACAGGGGGATCGAGGGCACCCTCGGTCAGTTTGCAGATGGCACCGCGCTGGGTGGGAGCACTGCCCTGCCGGGGGGCAGGGGGCTCTGCAGGGTCTGGGCAGGCCGGGCCGAGGGGCCGAGCGAGCTGTGTGAGGGTCACCCCGGCCCCGTGCCGGGCCCTGCCCGGGGGTCACACACAGCATCCCCCCGTGTCGGCCTGGTCAGGCCGCCCCTCGAACCCTGTGTTCAGGGTTGGGCCCCTCGCTACAGGAGGGACACTGAGGGGCTGGAGCGTGTCCAGAGCTGGGCAGGGGCTGGGGAAGGGGCTGGGGCACAAGGCTGGTGGGGGGCGGCTGGGGGAACTGGGGGGGTTAGCCTGGAGGAGGCGGCTGAGGAGACCTTATTGCTCTCTACAACTACCTGAAAGGAGGCTGTAGGCAGGTGGGGTCGGTCTCTTCTCCCAAGTAACAAGTGACAGGACAAGAGGAAATGGCCTCAAGATGTGCCAGGGGAGGCTTAGATTGGATATTAGGAAAAAATTCTTCACCAAAAGGGTTGCCAAGCACTGGAACAGGCTGCCCAGAGACATGGTTGAGTCACCATCCCTGGAGGTATTTAAAAGAAGTATGGATGTGGCACTTAAGGACAGGGTTTATTGTTGAACTTGGCAGTGCCGGGTTAACAGTTGGACTTGATGATCTGAAAGGTCTTTTCCAACCTCAACAGTTCAATGATTTTACTTAGAACAGGATGCGGTTCACTGTGGGATGAGGAGGGGACAGGATCTGTGACATCAGTGACAGCAAAGCACAGAACAAAGCATTTCACCACATGATAAAGATTGATGCCATGGAACAATTTTTTTTTAAATGGCTGGCTAAAGCTTTGCTTACTGATCAGCACTTAAACACCTAAATAAACAGCCTGATTCCCAAAAGCATTCTCGTAGCAGTAACACTAATGTCTCACGTGGAATTAGCTTTAAATAGACCAGGAGCCTTATGTTAGGCTCCTTTCCTGAGAATGGTGAATTGAAATACGTATGATTGAAAGAATTTTCGATTTATAAATTCTTCTCCGGGATTTAATTTCTTTCCCACCGACAGCACCAGCTGTGTGAGCAGGTGTTTGCAGAGGCAGGCTTAGGTACCCGATGGTGATCCTTGGTGTGGACCTGCCCTTGTCCTCCCAAGGAGCTGCGAGTTCCCATGACATTTTCATCATGTAAACTTTCAGCAACCTGAATCCACTAGATTTTTGCAACAGGAGGGGAGAGGTTTCCAAAGACAGGCTGGAGGTTATGGCAGCTGCATCCATGCTGGTAGGGAGGTGAGACCCCATGGGTGCCTTTGTCCCACCACCCTCGTTTCTGTAGGAAGGTGACCTGGGGACCAGGGCAGGACTAGAGGTCTAGCACACCCCTCTGGTCCTTGGCACATGTGCACCTCCTCCCCGGCCAAAACACCGACCTGCTGTGCGTTCTTGACGAGCACGCTGCAGTCACAGAGACTGCCCCCTTTTCAGTAGTACAAGTTGTTTTGTTGAATCTGCATTAAAAACTGGATTCACATTTATTTAATGGGTTGCCAGCTGTGTTTTAAGGAAGCAGCAGCAGCTGGAAACGAGCAAGAAGCCGTTTCCAGTAGCCAGTTCAGTCACCACATAGCATCAACAGCAGCTCTGCAAACTGCTACTGTGTCCTGGGCCACTTTTTCAAAATCCTGAGCAATGTCATTCTTCATTTCATGCCCTCTAACTGCACTGTTCAATTTCTGAAATGAAGACAGGAGCAAGAAAAATAAAGCTTGTATCAAAGGACCAAGGCTTCAGTTTGTTGTAAATTAGCATCTTTCTATTAGCTGATGACATTGGAAGCAAGCTGTGGAAATCCTTTTTTGACAAAAGATGTTATAAAAATGTGATATGTGATTTTGTACTGCCAATTACTGTAAAAGCAAAATGCAACATTTTATAATGGAGCCACTGCTTAATGCTGTTCTCTTTTTCTTTTTCCCTTCAAATCAGATATTTATCTTTGAGAATAACATCTATTACTGTGCCCATGTGGGGAAACAAGCCATCCGAGTGGTCTCCACAGGAAAGGAAGGTGTTATTTTCAATGGGCTCAGCGACTGGCTGTATGAAGGTAGGACACCGCATTTAAGGTAGCAGTTAGCTATGACTTTAAATTGCACCCTAGATTTATAGAACTGTCTGGAATTAGACATTCAGCATTGCATTTCTGGGGACTGGTGGACCACGGAACTGAAAATCTGCTGTATTAACAGTTGTCTAAAGTGCTGGACTGGAAATAATGTGAAATGATGTAAGAATTCTGTTTTCAGGCTGTTTTTCTTTCCCTTAGTCCAAAGGTAATAAATCACCAGTCTTTAATGAACAGAACTGCTTCATTATTTAATGGCACCTCCAATCACTCATGGACGTGCCAGTTTTCAAATCACAGAAAAGGACAGAAATGGGGAGGGAAAGGGGTTTTATTTTAAAGGAAGAAGCAAGGAAACAATTTTACTTGATGAGTTGTTTGCCACACCACTAGGTGGGCCCTGGGATCTGCCCAGATCTTGCTACTTAAAAATTTTCTAAAAGCAGACAGGTCCTCACGGTAGATGGGTTCTTTCCCTTGAAAATGGGCCTGATGTGTCATCACTGGAGCACTTCTTTACTTGGGTCCTTTCTGCTGGCAAATGGCCATTTAGGTGTCCATGAGTAGCTGCTTGCAAAATAATCTCACCTGCTCACTAGCTTAGTAAAGGATCCCAGCTATCCCCAGTTCTTTTGGGGGATGCTACAGGCTAATACTTCACGAGATTAAAAGTTAAAGTATATATATTAGCTTATGTGTATAACATGCACACAACATGCATCCCTCTCTCTGTTGCTGGCTAATGCTGCCAGCAGTTCCTTTTTGCAAGGATCCTTGTTTTGGGACCTGGCAGTGTCTCCTTACTGTGACACAGTTTCCCTCTAAAGTCACACTTTCTGCTGCAGGTCCCAGCACAGTCCCAAGCTTGTCCTACCTCTACAGAAAGACCTGTCTACGAACATTATCCACACACATCTATTAACTGTGCCCTATTGGCTGCTCCCAGTTTGCTTGAGGCTTAATGGAATAGAACAGGTTGCAAAATGCCATTCACCATGAATTGGTGTAAAAATATGAATCATTTCTTAAATTACTCTGTCTCACAGCTCAGCTGGGGCTGTTGGACTTAAAAATGAGGGAATTATAATAAATTATTTGGTTTGCCACTCCCAGAGAAGCTGGTCCCATAAATCAGTGTACAAACCCGTCAAACACATCAGTGGAAAAATCTGATAGCAGTTTAGATTACTTTTGATGTTTAATTGTGTGTTTACATTGTACCACAGAATATTTGCAACTGAGTGTCCTCCTTGTGGTCCACTTTGTAACTAGAGGAGTGGCTAAGAAATTACAAAATGTTAATTTTCTATAAGTTTTCTTTATTTCTTAATTTGTTGCTGAAGCTGTAGGCAGGCCTGTTTGTAGGTCAAATGTGCATATTAGTACTCGTATTTTGCTGATAAACATCATCCAGTACAAAAGGTCCTCTTGTAGAGTCTTGCACACAGCACCATGCTGAGAGGAGTTTGTCAAGCCGGTGAACTCCAAGCACGCCGGCAAGCCTGTGGTGACACTTGTTTTGCTGACACGTATTTTTATTCAATTACGGGATTGCTCAGGCAATTTCCTGGCTGACATTGACTTTCAGGTTTGTCCTTTATAATGAACTTTCTTGTTACCTTTATGTTAATGTACTGGGATAAGAAATGAATGTATGATCAAATACAGGCTGGTTATACCGGGCCAGATTCTGTAACCTCTTGGAGCAGTGTGTACCGAGTAGGACCACTGAACCTGCTGTTCACTGGGAGTACATTTTGCAGCAATTAAGAAATGACATCCCTTTGGAAATGTCACTTTGTGTCCAAATACGGTTTATATTGAAATAAAAATGTCTCTTACTTCACAAGCAAGGTGTAAAAGGACCCACGGGAAAACCTGAGATACAACCATTGCAAAGTGATGAGGTGCAGGATCCAAAATCAGATCCAGAGCTGGACTGTGTGAGCTGAGCTCCTCCTCTTGCACTACATCACTAATGCAGTGCTCATGGAGGTAAACCTGGGACCGGAGTCAGGACGGAGGGTTCATGGCAGATGCTTGAACAAGCTGTGGGGCCACAGGATCAGGTGGATCTGCAGTGTTCAGACGTCAGCTCTCTGCGTGCATGGATGGATGGAGTGGGATCCCAGAAGAAACTGGGTATTGCATGGTGGTAAATGGGTAAGGAGCACTGGGAGATGGATGAAAACTCCCACCAGAGTCCATGGGAATTCAGGCACTGTTGCCTGAGGCTGAAGTTTTACCCTAGCCAAGACACTGTTTCCAGTGCCTTTATTTTTCCAAAATCTCTGCTTTTTTTGGGTGCCTCCTCTTCGGTAGGATAGAGTGAAACTTTTAAATCCAAACTTACCTGACTGGAATTGCTTGAAATCTGGGCAAAGATTGAAATTTAACAGCTATGGGCTATTTTTCCCCTTCCCCTGTTCCCACTGACATTTGTAGATGTGTCTTCCCCACCTCCCTAACGAAGCTGGGTGGGATGCTCAGACCTATGTTTGTTTGCGCTGCCGCCATCTCAGCGAGCTACCAGGATGTATGCTGAGCATATGTAGAAATCTCGTTCCATCTGTGCAGCCGTCTCCAGCAGACAGTCTGCAAAGGAGCTGTGAGAAATGCTGAAACAGGATCACAGAGAGTTCAGCACACTTCTCTTCCCTCGCGTGCTCTTTTTGTTGCTGAAGTTCACCACCTCCGGCAGTGGCAGCCGAGCCTCCCCCCACAGCACCCGCTGGGTTACTGTGACAGCTCACAACCTGCTTCACACTTTCCGTAAACACAGTGCAAAAAAAAAAAAAAATACCCCCAAACCTCGATGTTTTCTATTAGAGGAAGTAAATTTTTGAGATCTTTTATTGCAATCAGCAAGATCACATCAACAAAAATCCCACCCACCCTGCCCCTTTCCAAGAGCGGTTTGCCCAGCATGCGATGTGGATGGCAGTCCCAGCAGCACCACTGTTTGGGGTAACTCTTGATGCTTCATATGAATAGTAGACCCAGAGGGAACACTTTTCTTCATAACATGATTGCTTTTGTCATGACATAATAGATGCACCGTACTATTAATCACAAGTTTTCACTAAGTCCAGAAGCAGAGCAGATCTAGAGTAGATTTGACAGGCTTTTTGCCCTCGAAAAATGCAGAAGTTCATTTCAATTCAAGTTAAGCTCTGCTTTTGTAAATCTGCCAAAGTGGAAAAAATTTCCACAAGGTATTTATGCTGCTCTGTAAACTTTTGATAATATAGTGAAAAACATTTCAAATCAATCAGAGCTTAATCTACTTAGTGCATTTAGCTGGAAGGTTGTAGATTGATACATAGATTACTGTAACATGAAAGCATAGATTAAACATGGGTTTTATTACTAAAATAAGCATTGACAATGTTTTCATAGTCTGACAACATTTTCAGAGCTGTGCCTGATAGATGCTTATACTAAAATGGAGTGATATCCTATAAAAAAGAGTTTAAAGTTCTGCAGCTGAAACCAGCTAAACATTTAAATGCATAGCAGCAGCAGAGTGTTTTATATTTCAGTTTGCTGTATGATGGTTTGAGAATATGTTTTAGCAACAATGAGTCTTAAAGAGAATTTTAAAGTGAGTGGTAGTATAGCACAAAGTACTTTCAGTGCGATAGGATAAGAGTATTTATATGGGTTTTATACATATAGTACTTTAATAAAAATAATGTACATTTTAAAAATTAAAGTGCAGGTAAAATTAATTTCATTTAAACACTTTGTTAGAGCACTTTTCAGCAGAAATGAATTCTGTCATGGTGCAATTAAACTATCTTCCTTGCTACCAAGCACTGGGAGAGACAGTTCAGGTGTTGCGAGAGAGTGGCAGCAAGGTGCCAGAGGTCACCTGTGTGATCCTGCTAAGTGACAAAGAGAAGGTTGTGGCATCCCTTTGTTGCAGTTTGGAAGCTCATCGAGTTTGGAAGTGTGTGATGCTGAATTCTGGAGAATGGGGCAGGAGGACCTCTCTCCATGCTGGCACACTGCTGCCAGACCAGGGACACCCCAGCAGGGTAATTCAGGGTCCCTCCCCATGGCTCATGTCCCCATGAGCAGGACAGGGATGTTTTCAGTGCTGCACTGCTATTAAGTCCTGGTGCAACTGTTGAGCAAGTCTGTGTTCACAGATAGAGGTCAGACAGGGTGGTGGATGCTCCTGTCACTGGTGGGAGGGGAAGGAAGGATTTTTCACCTATATATGGGCCTGTCCCATCCCTAGAGTGTAGAACCAAGGGTTTTCCTTGTGTTTTGCTGCATGTGTCATGGTGTGTCCTCAGCATGTGTCCTCAGATGTAAGAGCAGTCCCTTAGAAGCTATTTTGCAACTTGGTCTACAGGACACCTTTTTGGGTTTTAGGGGCTTTGGTTGCAAAAGGAAGAACTGCATGTGAGTTACTCCATCATCTCATGTCGCTGTCAGAGTGATAAGGGATCGTCCTGTAAGTCTCTAAAGATCATCTCAAAGTGAGCATCCCCATCCCAGACACAGTCCTGACACCGTGGCTGTGATGTCTCATCTGGACGTCTCCCCATCCCCATGTCAGAGCCAAGCAGCCAGGCACCAGCTCCAGCTCACACGGCATACATTTAAAACCCTAACACAAGATGAGCTATACGTATCCATCATTTAAAACCGATACTCTCCTCTGTTGAGCTTAATGCACAGCAGTGTTGCAATGCTTTATTTTTGGCTACGAAGCAAGAGGGGGAGTGAAAAAAGACTTTTTCAGTGATGATTCGTATGCCTTATTAATCTTCATTCTGCCTGCATCTTACGTTATCACCCACAGATCCTCTTATGTGACTTCGCAGTGACACCTGGTGGGAGAGGCCAGGATGTCATCATCATTAAGACAATGAAACTGCAGAATTTTTTTGCTGCAAGATCTAGTAAAGGCTCCCAGTTTCCCCTCACATACATTTCCCTGAAACATTCTGAGCTTATGGGAACTTTACATCCAAAGCTACTGGCTGATTCATGCTAATAGTGGTTCTGTTTCTTTTCTATACTTTATAAAGAGAGGAAAGAGAACACAGTAATAAAGAAAAATCTTTTCTGTAATTTAATCTGCATCTCACAAAACTCAGAGGGTATATTTAGAACGTGTGGCTGGTCTCAGAAGTGCAGTGCCTGGCAGCAGCTGCCAAATCAAAAAGCAGTTATTTTGAGCAGTATCTTTTATGCTTATAGTATTTCAAGCAAATGAAGTAGATATATTTCTTGAGTTTAGAAGTATTAATCCTGGAACTCTGGAAGTGGTCTTAATACTGGGAAAATGCTAGACAAGTCTGCTGAAATAGTGCCTTACCTAATTTGTCTGTGTGCTATTTTTTTCATGAAAATGCTGAACTTCTGCTGGGAAACAGGAACTTTGCTGGTCAAATTATACCTGAATTTGAAAACAGACATTGATAATCAGGCTGAAAGCATGCAACTCCTAAAATTCCTGTTCTGTATCACCAGAGAAGGAGATCAGATATCCTAATATTTCACACTGTAAGGCTAACCTTTCCTAGTAATTAGTAGCTCCAAGACCTGGTGGGTGAGGATGAGATGAATAATTAGACTGAGTCATCACTGAATTCCTTAAGATACTCCGGATAAATAAAATCTGTTGCCAAGAGAATGCTAAAGCCAGGGCTCCAGATAGTAAAAGGGGCCAGCCCTTAAGGAACTACAAATAATTCCTTTTTGACAAGGTATGTAAAGAATCACTGGGACAGTGAAAACAGATTTTAATTTGGTTTTAAGATCTTCCACATTTTCAGTCACAAAGAAAATATTTCATGGACGTGGATAAATTTGCAGTTCTGCACATCTGCTGTGGGGTAGGGAAATACTTGGAACTGGGAAATGCCATCAGGGAGTGCCACAATCGCACCCCAAGTCTAAAAATTACCAGTTTGTCCTCAAGTATGTGTTGATGTTATTCACGGCTTTTGAGGAAACTGTGTGGAACTTGTTCCCTTGTTTCTGTGCTTGTTCAGGTGAGTTAGCAAAGCCAGTGTGATGCTTCAGTGACATTGTCAGCATACTAAAATAGAAAACTTTCCTCTGTTTTGCATATTGGACATCATTCAGTGTTGCCCATTCAGTACATGCAGCTGTTGTGCAGCACTTGGGGCTGTACAATTTCCAGTTGACCATTATTTTGCTGCCTATTGAACACGTAGGTGACTATTTTTTGGTACTTTTATTTGCATGCTCATTTATACCAAATGCACATAAAATCTGGCCATTTCAGTCACAGTCAAAATAAGAATGAAGAGAAGCTCTTGGCCTCAGCCATGTGTTTGAAGCAGACGTTTCCACTGTATATAATGCTGTTGCAAGGAAGATTAATCACATGCAACATTATTTTGCCTTATTCATGTTCAAGCAGAGGAAAAGAGAGCCTTACATTTCACCAGATCATATTATGAAAGGTTTGGTAGAAGTTCCCTCACCTTCCTGCTTTGGTGGAGGTTTCCCTGTCATAGGGAAGCCCCCATTATAGACTGCGTCACCAGGAACAGGCTCCTGGCCCTTCTCAGTTGGCTAAGGTCAGGGAAAATTGAACCATTTACAATGCACATTGCGGATGCCTGCCTAGAAACCAGCAAGCTCCTGAAAACTTTAAAATGTCTGTTACCTGGACTGGCTTCAAAATCCAGCACCGCACCACGATAAACCTTGCCAACTCTAGCCCAGTCTTTAACCTTCCCTTTCTGTAGAAGGTTGTTTGGAAGGGGGCTGCCAGCCAAACTCGACACCTGTCATCCTCTAATTTTTGGATCACCATCATTCAGGCTTCAGGATGGCTTTTGGAAGGAAAATAAAATATTATTTACTGTGGCCAGTGATCTCCTTGGGATGGTGGAAGAAAGCCAGTTGTCCATCCTGATGTTACTGGTCAGCCAGCAGCTGCCAGTACTCTTAAGGCAAGAGATGTCCAGCGAGTGAAGTTGTTTGTGTTTGTCCTGAAGCTGTGATAGTTATCTGAAAATAGATATTGTATCACTGAATCAATTATTTTTTTTAAAAAGGTATATTAAAAGTTGTATAACAGAGCTCTTATGATTTTCTGCTTGTACATGAGTTCTGTGTCTCTGTACCAAATTCATTACAGTAGCCTTGGGTTAAATACTCTATTGGAGATCTGTGTCCCCATTTTCTGATTATGCTGGTATTTTTAATAACTAATTAGTATATTAGTACTTTAGATATTGCAGAATAGGTTTTGACTTGTGTTGTGCTAATCTGAGGTCTGGAATATCTCCATGGAAGCTAATAGTGGTGCTCTGGGTCTGCACCAGGGTGCTGATAGCGAGGTTCTTGCTGTAACATTCATACTGTATGTCCATTATCAGGGTTGCAAAGGAAATACCTTAAACTGACATTATTCCCAGAAAAAAAGTGTGAACGTTAGAGAGTATTTGCAAATTCACTCAAATTTGAGATCTATGTTTTTCCTGCATAAAATCCTATCTGTGGTTTGGTATGGTAAAACACAGAAAATACATTTAGGTGATCAGGTTTACTGCAGATAAAACAAAAATGCGTGATTTCTGTGTCAGTAGAATTCAACCTGGGGGCTAGGACATGCATAAGAGTCTTCCAGGCTATAGAATGTTGTAGAAGATTAAAAGAATTGGGTTAATTTGTGTAAAAATTATGTACATTAATACTGGGGAAAAATATACCTGCTAGGGCATGTTGCCCAGGGATACTGTAGGGAATTCTGTCCTGGGGGATTTTTAAAAGTAAATTAGATTTTTGTCATAGGTTGTTGAGATAAACATCAATCCTATTTCAGTGCAAGGGGGGGACTAGAAGATTTCTTTGGGTTTCTTCTAGACCTACAATTATAGATTTTATGTATAGTTTTGATGACTCTCTGATCTCTTTGCAGTTAGACATGTTGGCTCTGATTTTACAATGCCACTGTAAAAGCTTTTGGAATATCCCTTCAGAAGTTACAGAATACCTGTTTTTATATACAATAGGGTAAATACGCATAAACTGCTTGCACAAGATATGTGGAGGCAATGGAGCTCTCTGTCACGATACATTTACATTTGCCTTATTATTCTCCTGAAGGAAATCAGTGGTTTTCTTCTTCTAAGGGTGTCCATGAACTTTTTGTTGAAGAACATGTTTTAAAGAAAAAAAAATTCCAAGCCTAATGTTTTTTTAAATGCTGCAATCATGAAGTGGTAAAAAGGACAGAAAAAACAACCAAATTGAAAGATAGCCATAGAAATTTTGTGTTGTTCCATCAATTTGACCTGAAAAGTAAATTTCTGTAATTTTTTTTTTTCCTTGATGGACCAGTTCTTCCTTGGTGTGGCCTTGCTTATGGAAATTCAGGGGGCAGTGCAAAAACCACAGGCTGTTGAAATAGCTATCCTCTTTGTCTCACTGCTCCTTGGCCTGCAAAAAGAGTATCTGCTGTAAGAAATAAAAAAAGCAAAAATAATTGTACTCTGTCCAAATTGGAACGAGTGAAACCTACATGAAAGGGATGAAAATTCTGCTGATATGTGATTCTCACTAGAGCGTTGGCTTATCCATTGTTGTATGATAGTAGGGAAATCAAAAGAAATCAGAAATAATGACAGAAGTCAGCTCATAATTTGTGTATGTCAGCTCTCCTAATTAAAAGAAAAATGAAATAAGGAGGGGAGAGGGGGATAAAAAAAGAAACCAAACTGAAGTGCAGTTAAAAAACTACAACTCCAAATCCTAATGCCAGTCGGTAGCAGTCAGAGGCTGGAGTGGGTCTTTGCCTGGAAGAACAGAGGAAGCAATGACCTGTGAAACGCAAAGGGTGTTACTGCCAAGGGCCAGCTGGAGATGAGGGATGCCACCACTGAGCTGAAGCCCACTGTATTCTCCAGCAGAACAGGCAGGAGGTTCAATCTTTGTGTGTGAAAAACGACCTTCAATATTCTTATCTGTGCTGCACATTCTTGACATTGCAGGACTCACGACAACCAGCGTGCTCAGATCCTGGTACTGGGAAAACAAAACTGGTTGTTGTTGGGGTTTTTTTTGCACCAGCATTTCAAGCTACCAGCTCTCCATGGGACTTCAGACCTTTAGTACATGAGGGACGTTGGTGTTACAGTACAAGGTATCTTTCAGATTGGGGCCAAGAAGCCCAGTGGTGACTGCAGTGTTGATGCCAACCAGGACATGTAGATGACTCTCCCTGGATTTTGCTCTGAATCAGGAGAATTAAAGAATTAGAGCAGATCTTTAAAGCGATCAGATTGACATACCAGCAGTTTCTAAAAGATGAAGCATCCAGGGATTATATCACCCTCAACACTCAATTAGTTTATGTTGCTATAAGTAACTACCATATGGCGTAGCTTCTGTACCAGCTGTTTTTCAGTCTTCAATGGGTCCAGGTCCACAAAGGAAACTATGCCACAGAGCTAACAGTAATTAGAAAAGTGAAGGAAAATAGCGTATTTTAAAGATGATCTTAAAACTTGCAGATGGATAAAAATTGAGTGGTCAGGGATGGTGTGGCTGTCATGTGTCAGGCTGGGCATACCAGGTGCCTGCAAACACCACATGCCTGCAGCAAGGTGGGCTGCAGAGGTTACAGCTGCTCCTGGTCTGCACTGCTGCAAAGCAGCCAGCGTGGGACAGCAGGGACCAAATCTGGGCAGATGGCAGAAACCTTTAATCACATCCTGGTATCCTGGGACACGGGCTGAGGTCCGCAGGAACCGAGGAACTCTAACCAGGAGATGTTTTCCTTCCAGTCCATGGCAAACTATGGCAGGCACTGCTCTGACCTGCACAGTGCTTCTGTCTCCCTGCAGCCCTCACCCGTGTGATTTCTTGGGATCTGGAGGTGGGATGATACGTCATGAGCCAGGTTTCATTGCCCACCATCCACACTGGGGAGAAGACAGGAATAAATCAGTGTTCCTACAGCTGCTCAGGTCTGCAGCCTCCAGCCAGAACAATGCCAACTGCTGCTGTCTTTCCCCAGCCTTTTTGCCTGCTTTCCACTCTTCCCATTGCAAACTGGGTTTCCTGCTTTGAGAAATATTTCCATGGTGCAGCTGGGCCGTGTAGAGCTGTATTTGATGCCGTTCTCCCCAGTTCTTTCCTTCTGAGGGTACCATGGCCACTTCTGTGTCCAGCTGTGTCATCTTGGTGCTGAATGATCACGCTTTCAGTCAGCTCGTGCTACCGGCTTGACAAGCTACTGTTTGCATACCAGAAAATTATGATTAGACTACCTTTTTTTTCTTTCTTTTTTTCCACCCCTCCCTGGATAATGACTGAAAAGTTGCTGTGCCCTAATCTCCAACTAAGTTTTTAAGACAACACAAGAGCTTGCATGGTGCTCTGCACTGGAAAATTTTAGTCTGCTGTTTTGAATCACATGAAACAGCATGAAAAAACAAGAAACATAAAATGCTGCTAAGAGGTAATTTATTTATAATTATTTAAAGTGCTTTTTATTAACAAATTTCTTAATTGTGGATTTTGAAGGAATCTCTTTTCACTTTTAAAGGATTTTTGAGATTTTTGTGAGAGTGGAAGCAAACTATCAAGTGCTCTGTGGTTTTATCCATAAAATTTCCTGTGATGTAGCTAGGTCTCCTGTATGGATTTCCAACTGTAGTGGCTGTATGGATGTAAGCTACACCATGAAAGCATTTACATTTTTTCTTAGCTGGTACTGATTATACAGTGAAGGGCAACCACTGCAATCTGTTGGGCAGAGTATTTGAATTCCAATCTATTATCAGAAAAATATTTTCCATAATTCACACAAATGAGCCAGAAAAGTAGACGTAAAGTTCACAATTACAATCTCATTTAGTATGTACAATAACCTGTTTTATATATTAGGTCCAGAGCAAAATTATACAGTTAAGCAGAAGTTGATACCTCTAACATGCATGTTCCTTAAACTTCTGAGTTTTGCTTCAAGGGTTTTTTTTCTTTTTTTGAGTGTTTTCACTGACTTATATAGTGCTGTATTCTTGCATATAACCAATTCAGCCTTAAACCTGTGGTGTCTGGGCTGTGTCCAGAGAATTATACCGTTCTACTGAGACCTGGTAATGTTATATTCCGATCTGAGAGGTATCAACAGTTTTTCAAAAATGCAGAAAAAAGGTTTACATCATAGTTTAGATGTAGACTATCTCTACATACTGATTTTAAAATGAAGTAGTAACAAATAGATTTTTTTTTTATTTTCTCAGTAACACAGTCATTTAAAATGAAGACTACAGGTTTACAAAGGCCTGATTTCTAATGGATAACCTTATCTTGTGCATCTGTAATTCCCTTCCAGGCTGAACATTTTACTGGTTGTTGTTGCTATTTACATTTTCCTAATTTTTCTTTTTTGTGTTTCACGTGTTCTTTTAAAGCTGGTTTTAAATCATTTGAGACTTCCCCCTGCCCCCCCCCCCGCCCCCAGTTCCAATGAGGGGGCAAAATGTGACATAGACTAAAGGAAAGAGGTACTGTCTTGGAGAAAAAGAGTTAATACAGAATGGCATATGAAATTCGCTTGTTGGCGGAAAGCAGTAATTCCAGAATGGTCCTCAAAACTTCATTAGAGCTCAGAGAAACATGCAATATTGCATTAGCTGAAAGAAAACCTCTTATATAACAGAGCTTAATGTCCTTGGAAATGTTGCAGAGTTTATTTGAAAAATAAACCCAACAGTACTCTATTAAATTTATAGAGGAAATGGAAAGCAGAAACTCAGAAGACTGTAATTGCCACCTACAGATGTAATCATTAGAGTAAAAAGTAATGAAGGGGGAAATCAGAGGCAACTCACCTCCTTAGCAGGAAGGTGGAAGTTCTGTTGCCACCCTGTGGTAAGCCTATGGAGAGCTAGGAGCAGCTATCTGCACCGTCAGGATTCGATAGGAGTGCCGCAGCCAGAAATCTCCATGAGTTGCTGGAAAAATATAGTATGCAAATAGCATCCTGATTAGAAAGAAGCAATGCGAGTTGAAATCCCATTTTGCATTTAATTAGTGTGCATGGTCAGTTCTTTGGTGGGGTGGGGTGGGGGGGAGGGGTATTGACTCGCATTTTAATTCAAAACTCTTACATGAAATATTCAGTGGGAAAGAAAAGTGAGCAGAGTGAAGAAAAGAGTTTTTAAAGTTCTCTTTTTAAAATGAGGTCATTTATAAGCTTTTATGAGTACAAAAATCCATCATTCTGTTGCATGTCTTCTTGAAATCATCTCTAAAGTTTTCGCATTAATTTTGATTTTTTCTCAAGTTCTTCTGATAATCCTGGGATACTTCATAGTTCTAGTACATTTAGAAATATGAGCGTTAGTGTTTCACAAAGAACTTTTTAGAGCACACTGTATAGAAACATGATTATTTTTCAAATGGGAAGTCTTCCAGGTTTGCCTACAGCAGGATTTGGGATTCACAAAAGTGTGTCAGCTTGTTCTTTCCCCCCCAGCTTTAGATCGTAATTCTTCATGATGTGACAACTGGTTGCTGTAGAAATTATTAGGATTCAAGAGCATGATTTCACAGCCTGAGTCGCATGAGCTTTTCACAATCCCCTTTTTGATCAGATTAACGCTGGCCCCTGAGCTGACCCGCAGCCCAGAGAGCCAGACAAGCCTCTCCTGCCAGACCAGGGATTGCTGGCAGCCCGCTCACTTTCCCTTTGGAGAAGTCTGTCCTGCTCCACTGCAAGGTCCCTTTCTCCACTGTGATGCTAACCCTTCTGTCATGTGTATAACATCACTTGCGCGGGGTTGTTCTGGTGTCGGTGTAATGAAGTGCTTGAATTTCATGCTAAATATGGTGATCGCCTTTGTAAGAACAGCTCTCCTAAGAACTCACACACTTGTAGCTAAAATGCAAAAATGAGATTAAACAGGCATCACAGATGACGTTCAACTGTATCTCTTGGTACACGTCTAATTATGACCTTCACTGAGGCAATTATTCTGTCTTGATCTTAATGCCTTTTGCAACCATCAATTAATAAAACTTCACATAATGTCCTGGTAGAACAGGAATTACTACCATCTTTTTAGAAACAGGCAAACTGAGGCATAATTGTTGACCTGTTTTTAGATGAGATGAGAGAAATGAGGACGCAAAATTTAGGTAAGACTCTCACCTTGGCCCCTAGACACCAAAATAAAATGCAGAGAATTACACAAAGACCCAGATCTGGCTGTTCTTAGCACGTTCCTGGGATCGCCTCCAGCACAGACCCCTGGCAGGTCCCCTTCAGGTGTGGTATCGGGGCATGAGGGATGCACAACTGGTGAGATGTGCCTGGGGGGGTCACTGTGCAGGAAGGCTGGGCTGGTCCCTCAACAGGAGCAGGAGCCTTTCCAACCCGTGGGGCACCCCACAAGCAGAAGGCAAAAGTCTGCTGTAAAAGCTGCCCCAGCTCTGCCAGGCTATTACTTCTCTTTTGTGTTGTGGAGGTGCTGATAGACTCTTACCTGACTTGCAAATCCCAGAAAATACAAGCAAATCACTTGAATACTTCCCTTTTTTTACACATATGACTCACAAACATTTGCCTCCTACATTAGTGTTGCTTTTCCTCGAAGTTGAGTCATTGTCTTGTATTTGATTTAACAACAATAGCAAGGAAAAAACCACAGCATCAGTTGCTACTGTGTAAGACTAGATCAAAAGCAATTCTTTAAAGGAGGCTTTCCGGATAGCTAGATTAAAGATTTGAGAGAATGGTAAAAAATAGAACCGAAGAAAAACAGCTCCTAAAAGCAAAACATTACGTTTTCATGCTATTGTGCTTTTAAAATTGAAGGCAACAGTCTGAAAACAGACATCAAAATAAATCTGACTTGATGGGAATTATCTGGAGATCATTGTATTTATTGCATTTGTTTTGATTTTCCTGTCCCTACCTCACACAGCAGGCATAGATATGACTTAAAAGATTCAATATCTCATTTCAAAAATTAAACTTCACTTGATTATCGAACTGACCCATACTAACCCAGAGAATGTTATGTATTATTCTGGAGTATCACCAGCAGGCTGGGAATCGTGAGAGTAGGACAGAAAGCAAAGTCTCTGTGTCCCCAGTATTTTAAGGGTTCCTGATAACTGATGCTGTGCTGCCCCTCGGAGGCACGGCACAGAGCTGCAGGAATGAGGAGGGAAAGGATTCATTCCGGTGCTTTAAAATTATCTTGGTTTTTTGCTCTCCCTCCTCTCCACCCTTCTCCCCCCCCACACACCCTGTGTGTTGCCCAAAGGTCTATACGTGTGGAGTCTCTTGATAAGGGTCTGAAAGCCCTATCATGTAGCATTTCTTGCCCAGATTGTATTACGTGCAATGATACCCTGGAGAAATATTTTTCCAGCCAAATGTGGGTATTTTAGGATCCTTTCCTACTTCTCAGCTCATTTCTCTAATATTTGGCATCTGGTACAACTGTGGAGCTCTTATCATCTATGGAGTATAAAAAAAAATATGATGAGTGGGTCAGGAGAAGGTTCAGGTAGTTGGTGCGGTTATTGTCGAGCATTATGGAGCAGGGAATAGATTTTGGAATTTCCCTGTGAATTTCCCCCATTTTAGCCAGGTCTCTCATTGAAGCTGCTGCTGTGGCTCCTGGGCACTGCTATCAGCACCAGACCCAGAGCAGCAGTGGGAGAAGTTGGCATTCTTCTGCTTGTACAGCTCCAGTGATAACATATTGAGATGAACAAGAAGTTCACTTCTGCCCACTCACAAAATCAGGGTTCTTAACAAAAAAAAAATACTTCTTGGGAATGCTGAACTCAGTTAAAATCTTATGTTGTTTGAGTAAGAACACCACAAGGCTGCATATGAGGCATCTCCTGTTCAGGAGCCTATGAATTTTGGTCGTCTGATTATGACCTTGCTAATGAGAAGAATTTGACCTGGATGCTGACCTGGCAAATGGTGAACCAGGAAGGTGTGGCACGCATCAGAAATGTTCAAGTGCTTTGGTGAGATTTACAGTGATGCAAGACAGAATAACAGCCCCAGAAAGGAGAAACAATAACTTTAACAGGGTGGTTCTGGCTCTAGCAGCAGAGAGCATGTGGTGCCCGATGAGAGGTGGGAGTAGTAAGACAGAAACGCAGACATAACAACAATTTCCTTCTAGTTTGAGCTGCCATTCGGAAGTGTTGTAGTACATGATCTACTCATTACCAAGGCCCAAGATTATCTTCAACGAGCAGATCAAGCAGCACAGCAAACTGAACACAGCTGAATGGCACCTCAGCCTGAAGGGAAGTTGCAGGAAGAGTGGAGAAACCAAGAGGCGTGTTTTCCTCCATCCCGTGGGAGTCTTCAAAGTGGCAACTGCAGAATCCAGTCGTGGCACAGCTCCTTTCCCTGGGAGAGGAGGAAAGTGGCAGTACAATGGATGTAGTCATGTTGCTCAAAGCCCAAGCGCTGTCCCTGACTAAACGTATTAGGATTAAAACAGCCTTTCTGTTCCCCTCCCAGAACTGATATTCAGCTGCATGAATTATTGCCTTGGACTGTGTAGAAATTGCAAACGCAAGTCCATCAGGTGCTTGGTAGTAAACAGTGGATCACAAAGCATTTGGCTTTGGTTCCAGCAAGATAACATTCCTGAGAACGTCCAGAGACTGTCCCTGACCAGCGCTGTCCCATGTTTGACCTGTTCTTCTCCAGGAGAAAGTATGCCTTTGAAAGCACAGCTAAGATATGGTTTAGAGGGGAAAGCAGCCCTTTGTCTTCCAAGCAGGAGCTAAAATGTGCCTGAAGGTCAAGAGTCACTTCTCCTGTCTGACTTTACTTGATTTTAAGCTGATAGTTTAGATTAGTGGAAACAGTGTGCACTTTGCAGCCCACTTCAAAAAGGAAAGAAAGCATAAAATAGTTGGTTGGCTGCATGGTTTTCCTGAGTAAATGTCTATTTTGGTTTTCAAGTGGAAAAAAGTTAATCGCATAGTACATTCACACTGTATGAAAGGAGTGGATTTGGCTCCTTTGAACACATAAGTACTTACTGGGCAAGCGTAACAGTTACATTTCTTTATATAACATTGAAAACCAAGAATTGGATCCTTAGTTGGTGTGTATCACTGGATACATTATTTATGCCAGTTATGGATTTGGACTTAAAACTGTACTAAACCAGCTCTCTGAGTACACAAGGCACAGAAAGATAATTTAGAGGCAATTAGTCAACCAGGTGGTTGTGCTCATAGCAGTATATCATGATCCTTTTTTCAGTTTGTGAATGTAGATCTGCGAAACAGAAACCAGACATCCTGGTAGCATTCCTTAAAGAAATGTTCTTCACTCTGAAAAATAATAGAAGTTGGTGTAATCATGATGTAACCACGCTTTGAGTATTTTCACATGCTGGTGGAATCCTGCTAAGCCTGATGAAGATGAAACCTCACACCTAATGTGCCAACAATGTAATCGGGATTTATAGCCGCAGACTGGAGCATGCAATCTCTGGGGGCTGGAGGGAGTGACAGAGAAATATCACTCTGAAGAAGCCAGAAGAGTAAATCACAACCTCCCTCTCTGATGGACGTTCCCACATGCAGGTCTCTGTCCCCGCAGGAGCAGGGCAGAGCACCCACCTCAGGGGCTGCTGCAGCCATGCATCGTCAGTGGGAAGGAATGTTCAGCCAGCCCAGAGCTGCTGTGTTTTCCAGGGGGAACGTTATCATGAGAAGATGAAAAGCATCCAAGGAAGCCTTAGAAAGAAAGAAAAATGCACAATGAAATTGGCATCCCTGGGTGTAACCCACATCCAGATACTCCAGGAATAACATGACTCAGAAAATGACTTTTTTTAGCAATAAAGAATAAAAGGCAAGGAGTACAACTCAGTGGTTCTGGTCCTGCTCACTGAGGATGATGGTATTTTCTTTGCAATTTGATAACATTTGCCATCTGAACACCTTAAGGCATTTCAAAACATGCATTTCGTAGTCTGGTGGTGGGAAAATACTTGCCAGCTTGGTATGTCCTATGGCCTGGCTGTGCCTAGCACTAAGCAAACACCCCATGAAACCATCCAGCCCCTGCACTGCTGAAGGGGATGGTGAGACATCAGTCAGCCATGCTCTAATGTCGTGGGGGTCATGGTAAAAATACACCAGTGGAAAAAGAAGCTGCTATAATGAGTCTTTTTTTTTATGTGGGAATTGTCCTCGATACTAAATAGGAAGTGTTTAAGGGTAGAGCAGGCTGTGAGGGGCCTGGAAATGAAGATTAGTCTATGTTAGATATAGTGAGCTATTAGGTAGATAAAAATGGAGCCATCTCCATCCTGCCAATAAATGCAACAGATAAAGAGGGGGAAAGGGGGAGGACATTTTTTTCCAAAGCCACCCTTAATCAGCAAAAAACAGCAGACAAAATTATCTTTGGTAGAAGGGGATTTGTGGGGTATGGGTTACATTTATTATCTGATAGGTTATAAGCTTGATTTTAATTTCCGGTATTTGCCTGCTACATCCTAAGGAACAATAGGAGCTGGATCTTGTGCGTGTCATTTATAACTGTGTGCATGTCATTTATATGGTAATGGGGGAGTTTCCCTTCATCCCCAGCGATTTCTGCAAAATTCTACATGCTGGTTCTCAGTATATTTAGCTTACTCCAGTGTAAATTAAAATGCACATTCATGATCTTTGAACAAAGCGGGCAAGGATAATTAGTAATTTGATGCCGTTCTGTACGATGCAATTCAAAGTAATACTTATAATTTGCAGTTAATTAATCAGGACTTTTCCCCTTAAAATTCTTAATTGCCTTTCTATGATGTTCATTTTTAATAAATTTTTTCCTACCAGTTTTACATCCAATTATGCAGACAATTTCTTTTTGCTGTTACTGCATGGTTGTATGTGTATGTGTTTATATGTACATTTCTATTCATTCTGGTGGGGTTTTTTTCAGAAATTTTTATGTGTTGGCTTATGGGTGGGGGTTTTGTCAGCTGAAATTAAAAAGTTGAAAACAATGGAGTCGGTGCACAAGTATGAGAAACAAGATACAACAGGGAATAGAAAACTCAAATCGACAACAAAATTAAAAAAAAAATCTAAATCTCTGGAATGCCATTGCCACTATGAATAGTTAACCTCATCTGGTATTTAATTCACTATCCAATTAAAACTCTCATTAGAAGACTCTAATTGTTGTAGCTTTGAAGTAAAACCAGCAGTCGTTAGAGACACAAACTTTGAACTCTCCAAGGAAATTAAAATGGTCATAAAGTCAAAAATAAAATTGTTAGCAAATGTAGACGTATGTGGGGGTGGTGCCTGTGGTGAGAAAGGTGTCACGGACCATCCCTTCCCCGCGCAAGGTGCTGAGTGCTCCGTGCCGGACAAAGCCCAGCAGCTCCCCTCTCGTGAGCAAGAGCTGGGTGACACCCCCTTGCTCCCCCGCCAGTGTCACTTCCCTTTGTGAACAGAAACTTTCTTTTCAGCTCCTTCCACCTCTCTAGAAGAGGAAGTGTTTCCCTCATCTGTCCTTGCCTGGGCATGTGCTTCTTGCCTTAATACAAAGGGCTTTTTAAGTGGTTGTTGCAGAAATGGCCTTCACTGCAAATTGACTTACATTTCGCCAACATTCCCCTACTGGGCACTCCACATATGCAAAACGTTGGGATTTATTTACTGTATCTCACTGACAGGAGTTGCTGGGCTGTAGGTGTTACACAGACTTGGTGCCCCAGCCCGAGGTGCAGGGTACCACACAGCTTTCCCTCTTGCGTAGTGCAGCTGGAGGCATCACCTGTATCCAAAGCATCTGTAACTGTCTTTTGGCCATTAGTGGGGTTTAACCTGAGGTCTGCAGCTCCCTGGAGAGATGTGGGGTAATTCTGAGTGGTCCTAGGAAGGTGACTATGCAAGCTTTTGCCAGCAGGTTTAGAATTGCTACGCAGTAGTCCACAGCTCAAAAATATTGGGGAAAAAAAAGTAGTTCCTGGTAATAGAGAGAAAAGACATTTTGATGGGTGGACATTATCCTAAAGGTATGTTTGTCTTTTCTGTGTGCTTCTGCACATCCATAGTGGAGGTCCTTCAAGACTTGCACCTAGGAAAAACAGAATTTCTGTTTAACATGCAAGTGCTGCCACTCTGATAAACAGTTAAACCACACTGATCCATCAGTGACATAACCTTATTATATGCCATTACTTTCATTAATAATAAACATTTATGTTATTTAATAAGAGTATTTTTTTCTGAAATATTGCTATAAGCTAATTTGAATTCTGTTTGTATCCTGCTCTCTTTTTTATTGTTCCTGGGTAACTCTATTGATCTCGGTAGTTCCTCTGATTATTCAGTACTGGAAAATCAGGTTCATCCTCTAACTCATTATTGAACTGAATCTCTCCGTTAGCCAGATCCTGAATCACTGTTCAGGTTGAAACCTCTGGGAATATTGCTGTAGTAGGGCAATATAAACTCTGAGTGGGTTTTTAGTGGTGTTCAATGACTGTAGTAGTTTAAACTGGGTAAGAAATTTGGAGCTAAACTAAATTCTGTCAATGTGCTACACTTTCCATTTCATAAAGCAGGTCTGTATTTTGCTATATTAGCTGGCGTTTATTAGCACTCATGCTAGGTGACTAGCAGGTGCTGCTCAGGGTGAATAAATCATGCAAGTGGTGCCGGTGAAAGACAGCTTGCAGAGGTCCATGGGGTTGAAGAATCAAGTTCTTTAATAGTGATGTCAGGCTGTTCAGTCTTCTTATCTCTCATATTTCTTTATGAAACACTAAAAGAGATTGCTTTTGGGCACTTGTGTTCTTGAACTATTGCAATCGTCTAATGAATTTTTGATAGGCGAATTCAGAGGGTTTTGTGATCACTAACTTTCTTGATACGTCTGTAGCTATTGGAACGGATCCCCTGTGTCAAGGTTGGCTGTCCATCTTCCTCCTATCATAAAACACATAGATTAGTTGGGAAGAACCTGTAACTTTAATTTAAAGGAAAGGTGAAGTGGAAGCTACTTGAGCAGGTTTGAATAGGGTAATATTCAGCATATAATGAAAGCCTCGATTTGTCTCACTGCATTGCACAGATAAGCAAATTGTATTTCCAGACGTGGCAACCTGTTAAGTGGCGGGGGGGGGGGGGGGGGGGGGGGGGGGGGCGGGCAGGGAAAGAAAGAAAAATAAAAAGGATTTGACTATAAGGAGCCCTACTGCATCCAGTCAGTTGGGCAACATGAATTCTGTCTTGTCTAGGTCCTTAGCCATTGAAAAGGTACGGTATGACCTTGCAGTGAACATTTACCCGGAGCAATGAGCTGCAGTGCAAATTACTCAGAAGCCTTTTACCAGGAAAAGTTTCTACAGATTTAGTGCCTCTAGCTAACAGGCTTTCATGGAGAGCTGACAGCAGGCTGTGGTCTTATGTTTATGCCAGGTGATGGAAAAATACTTTCTTATTATGCATCAGTGTCATGCAGCAGTGTGCCACTGCAGACAGGTTTTCTAGGTGCATTTGGTCTTTGCAGTGAGTGCTAGAAACAGGAATATCTGATGATGCGATCTCCAAGTAATATTTCTACTTTTGTAATTCAGTCCTCATTTTCATTATTACATCTGGACATCCTGACAGATCACAGAATTGCCTGCGCTGATGAAATGTCTGCATGTCAGTCTAGCCAGGATGATCCAAGAGGTTTTTACCATGGCTGAGACTGACTTACCACACCAAAGGAGGAAACCTGCTAATTGCTAGGAGCTATTGCGAGCATTAATCATTAATGCTTTTGAAAGCAAACAACTCTAGGGTTACTAAGGATGGTGCGCAGGGGAGAAAAAGCCAGAAGCACAGAGAAGGAAACTTCTGAGAAGAGCAGAAGGAGGATGTGGAGGCAACTCAGCGTTGTTCTGCTGTGTTTGTCCAAAGAGGACAGCATTTCTTGCAAAACAGGCCCCGAAATACTGATGTGCCCTCAGGATAGTATGGCACTGTGTATGACACAAGGTCACCCTGCCTGCCATGGCTGCCTGCCTGCCCAGGTTGCTCTGGAGGGGGTGCCAGACCTCCTGGGGAGCTGCTTGTTGCTCCTGGTGGAGGCACAGGGTCCACATGAGGTACGGCTCCTCACCAGGGCTCTTTGCACCTCAAGTAGGAGTTGTACAGCTGAGTGTGCTCAGTGCGTGCGGATGTAAAGATGGCCTGGAGGAGCCCCCATCCCCTCTGGATATTTTCAAATAGCTGAATTCTTCTCTTATTTGTGAGAATGCATCTGTACGTCTCAGGTGACATCACACACTTGTGTGCATCTGTGCTGTTGGGTTGGTTTTCTTTCCACAAATCTGTATGAATGAGGGAGATTTTAAACATTCATGCTTTCTGTTATTACAGCCTGAGCCTTGCCTCCTGCATTTGTTCTGTTAGGAGCTGCAGAGATGTACCTGAGGACAGGATCAGGACAGTGGTCAATGCCACCAGCGTTTGGAAGCCCCCCTAGACACTTAGACAGCCAAGAAGGTCTGGCAGCTACTTGTCAATAACCTTATGAACAGCACCCCAGTGCCCTGGCTCATATAACATCTACAGGATCCTTTAGTGTTGGAAACACAACAAATTAGAAGAATCAATGGACAGGGGAAAAAAAGAAAAAAACAGGATCATTAAACTAGCAGTTTTGATGTGAGTGAGATGAGTAGCCTCAGAAAGTCTCTTCTGTCAGCAGCTTGATGTCATCCTAACATGATTTCAGTACTGCTCTTTGGGGAAAGGCATCCTAAAGACTGTCCTCAGAGAAACACCGGTCGGTATTGCTGGTAGTTGGGGCTATGGATAAGAAGCCCAGGTTGGAGCGGTCAGGATTTAGCCAGGGTGGCTGGCAGAGGTGCCTCTGATGTGCACACTGTGGCTCTGCTAGACGCTGGTTACTCTTCATCCCTGTGTCGTTCCCTCAGAGGTCCTTTCCAGGTATCAGAGAGCATCTAATAGTGACACATCTGCTGGAACACAGCAGCCTGTGGTGTTGTTACACTGATCCACCTTCATCTTGCAGAAGCAAAGGTGGACCAAGGCCCATTCACCTTCAGAATTCGTGGAGTTTGCCTGTTTGCTGAGCTTGGGCTTGGCTCAGGCCATGCAGCAGCTCTGGGGCCCCCGTAAGAGATGTGCAGGTAAGATGTGACCTTGTTGACCATGCAGAACACATGAAGAGTCCCATGAGGTTGTCCTCAGCACTCAGCATGAGCCACCCCAGCTGAAACGAGGTTCTTTCCAGGTCCTCAGCATCTGGGCACAGGGAGGCAGAAAGCGCTCACCAAACCCTCGCATGCTGCCTCGACACAGTGCTCTGCAGGAGCAAGGGGCTGCAAAGCTGTGTAACCAGAAAACATGTGTTTCAAGCAATTAAACCACATGACTAAGTGGAAATTAATGACACCTGCAGCCCACACCTTCCCTGGGCTTGCAGAGATGCAAATCTCATGGCTGGGCTCCTTTCCCTGAGATGAGGGGCTGCCGCCTTCTTGCAGCTCCTTGCTGCCGTCATAACGCTGCTGCCATCAGGCGGTGAGCTTTTTGGAGCAGGATTTGATGTTTAGAACATGCTCTCTAAAGCATGTCCTCCAAAATGCCATGAAAGCAAGTGATGTTTTGTTCTTCATAAGCTTGTTGCCTGTCAGTGGCAGCGGAGGCTGTGTGCTTTGAGTATATATTGTATATGTCGAGAATAAAGGGTCACTGGCGTGAGCGTGGCAAATCAGGCTTTCTTAAGGACCTCTTGGATGATGACACAAACACCTTGAGAGCAGTTGTTTGCATACAGGGATTGTGGGATTGGGCTGAGCCTGGAGCTTGGGCTAGGTTAAAAAATAGTTTAGTTTTTTTTTTTTCTACAAGAGGTTGTTGAATTGTTTAGTAGCCCTGTAAAATTACTTTGTTTCCACCTGGCTCAACTAGACAAGTAGGAAAGAGGATTAATTTCATTGAAATCAATAGTGCTGCAGGGTTATTGCTGACATCAGCACAAAATAATGTCAACCCAGGAAAATGTAGATTGGATATAGTAATATAAACCAATTTTACACCATTTGCACACACATAACTACTTTTACACCCATTTTATACCTATAACGATCACTTAATGGAAGTTGGTGTAGAACTACGCTGGAGCAACTGAGAGAAAACCTTGTACGTGCATGAAGATGGTTCGGTGGTCTTCTAAAGCCATCCCTGAAACATGTCAGTGATGGCCAATACAAACAACTAGTTTTCCCTGACTGAGTAAAACTACTCGTTTTCAAACTATGCAGTAGCAATTGATTTGGATGTGTGGTTGGTGCTTTGAGATGATCTAGTAATTGATTTTAAAACAGATGGCAGCTGTCAAATAAGCATTTGTATTTGATGTTTCTGTAAGAACCCTTGGGGGTTTGCTACCTCAGAAGTCTTTGTTTTCGCCTTTCCTAGACCCCCTTTCTGTTTGATCTCTCATCCTCTTAAGTTCTTCTGACATGTCCTACTGACAAATTCTTTTGAGCTTTCTTTCCTAATGTACCCCATGGCCTTTATGTTAGGCTTTCATTTCATTTTGTTTAAAATTCCTTTTTATTAACAGTTTTAATAGAACAGCAAAATGTCTTCAGCACACCAAATACTGATCTGAGCATCAGCTACAATACGTTGCACTAACAAAACCATTGGTTACGCTTCCTGGAATTGCTGCACTTCACCACATCAACAATAAATAACATAGAAAGGGAAGTTCCTTCTGTCAGACAAAATCTTGCTTTACTTTCTGTAAAAATTAAAATATTCTGAAATTAATGGGCCTACTGGCAGAAAACTAGATATGTTTGCACGTGTGTATGTGAATGTATCTATATCTACTTAGAGGAGAATTAAACTGTTTAGTACATGTCTTTTTCTTCTGTGGGCTGACTAATGATACTGTTTTGATTTCCTACTGAAGAAGAAAATACAAGGTCTGGAATGAGAAGAGAATTTTACTTGTATAAAAGAAATTGGTTTATTTAATAGGCAAAACCTCCTAAGTGCCTCTACCCATTACACCCTTATTTTGACCTCCTGGCATGCAGAAAGCCTCTACTTTTCTAGATGCAGTTAAAAACCTCTTTCTGCTCAGTTTCCAAGATCACCTCCTCAGTTGTTACAAATGGAAGTTACTTTCTTGAAATTAGTGACTCTGCAGTTGTTATCTGCAGCACATCTGTATAACACGAGGGGCTTCACCAAGGGTGCACACACCATTCGGATCTCCAGAAGATCTCCTGTTTAACTGCAGTACAGATCTATGAGTCATTTTTTCTTGGAAGAGAAAAGGTTGGTTTCTTGGCATTAATTGTAATATTTTTCCTGGGCCACCTTATTCGAAGACATTAGCAGTTAAAGATTGAAAAGCTCTTAGACAGGTCTTTCACCAACTTACTCATTCCTTTAGAAGGGCCTTATGTGCCACTGCTTGGGAGGCTGTGCTGGCATCATCACCACTGCCGTCCCAACGAGGGGTGGCCTCTTGGCCACATGGGCATGGGCACATCTGGAGGATGGCTGTGGAGTGACAGGATCCTGCCTTGCACAGAGCAGAAGCATGTGGGTGGTCAAAGGAAAGTGGCTTATCAGTGTGGTGTCTCCAGCTGCTTTCATTGTACATGGGAAGTGGGGTATTGATGCTTGTAATATGTATAACGTCAGTATATAGAGCATGCAGCTAATACAGCTATGTGCCCCTGTTGATTGTGATGACAGAAAAACATATTTTTTCACTTGAAAATGATTTTTTTATTCCTTTTTCTCAGTTTTTCCTCCTGACATCATTTTTTTTCTTTTTCTGGAAGAGATAGAAAGGGGTTGCAGTGGTACCTGTCAGAGGACGGCTGTGTCCAAACATCCTTGTGCAAGCCTCTGTTTCTGTTCACTCACACTGGAAAATTACAAGTTATTTGTGACAACTGCAAAAATTGGAAGAAACCTCTAAGCTACCAGTGGATTTCCCAGCCAGTCATTGCTAAAGGCTTCATCCTTTCCCTAACAGCAAGCCAGAGCTTTGTCACCTTCAGCAGAAAGGCATAATTCCCAAATGTGACTCAGGATGGACAAAGGCTGCAGAACTAGTTAGATTTTTAGAAATGCATGAAGAAACCCCCATGGCCATGACATTGACATGTACTTATTAACAAAGAGGAGCTCTGCCAGTCTAGGACTCTGTGCAAGCCTGGGAAGTGGATTTGTCATGGAAATGTATGTAGAAATACTACAATGGCAGATTACGGTTCACAACATTAAAACCATCTGTGTGGATTTCCAAATGTGGTCTATATGACAGGTTTTATCCAGAATCTGCTGGTTGCCGCTGAAGTTGCAGAAGATAAAGCCCTGATGTTTTTCCCTGCATTGACTCTACAAGGCAAGGCAGCGGTCTGGATGCACTTCAGTGGGACTGTTCAGTGCTCAGACAGAGATGGGCATGAAAAATGAAGTGTTTGATTTCTATGGCCAAACCTCTGCTAAAGGTGCTATACAAGTGTCAGAAGGGATAGCAAAATTCAATTGTGAAGATTCTCACAGGGTTGGGGTAGATATTGTCCATGGAGGAAGGAGCCAGATAATTTTTTTAAGTCCCTTCCAGCCCTGTTTCCTATGATTCCTTGAGGAGTTTGCTACCTAAAGTAAGATACAAGTCTCGCATTTCATTGCTCCTGCAAGTACTGCTGGCTTTAACTCAGTTTGAAACAAGCAGGTGCTTCCTTTCCTTTTACACATGTGCTGGGCTAGTTTTGGATAACACACCTCGCAGACATGTCTATCCAATCTCTGATCAACAGTGCAGTCCATCCAGGAATTGCCTGTATGGTATCACAGCCAAATGCTACATCCAAATCCAGATACATCACACCTCGTTCCTTGGCAGCCAAGAACCTCAGCACAGGACTTCTTTCTGCATCCTGACAGTAAGCCAGAAAGCATCTGTCAGGAAACATGTTCTTCTGAATAGATGGCATTCCTGCTGGGCACAGCCTGACTAACTCTGGATGCTGTTCAGGTCTTGATACCAAAGATGACCATCTACATAATGCACTGAATGCAGCACCCTTTAATTCAGCTCGGGTAAGATTCCTCTCACCACACCTCTGTTACCATCTTCAGGTTTATTTTCTCATCAAGTGATAGTAAAGTCTCTGAAATGGATATATACCCAGCTCTCACTGAATACGCTCCAACCTAGGACTTCAAATGCTCCTCCTGAGCATGAACTTAGAAGACTTTTTGTTTCACACCACTTTGAAGTGGTCATTTGTAGAGGATTTACAGAGGAATGAAGGCAGGTTAATTAACATTGATAATATACAGCTGTGGGCTGTCTTCAGGGGCGGTGGGTTGGCTGACGTGGACAATGTGCAGCTGTGGCTGGTTCCTGCTGAGTAGTTAAATAGCTCTAAGGGGGAAGGAAGAGAAGCCCTAGAGGAAGAGAGACCTGGAAGAAGCAGAGGGAGGAGAGGGAGTGCCCTGGATGTAGGAGAGACAAGGAGAAGAATGCAGCAGAGGCAAGAAGCAGGGTGGACTGGCCTGAAGAGGATGAAGAAACAGCACAAACAGTAGATGAACTTTTGAAACCTTGTGGGGCATTGGTGGCTGTGCCGGGACAAGGTGGGGGAACCACTTATTGAAGTTAACCTGGTATGGGATGGTGAAAGCCTTGTTGCAGCCAGCTAGTTTGCTCGTGCTGTGACAGTTGTTCAATTGAATCTTACTCAGCTGGAATAGAGATTGAAATGTGCACAATGTGACACTCCTTGAGCATAAACATGTCACTAGGTTACCAGTTAGCTCCTATGTGTCCCAGCCAAAGAGTCACTGCTTGTGAGCAAGGTCATCCAGCTGTTTCAGAGTGGTTCAATTTTGAATGTGATAATGTGGAATAAGCACTGACTTGCCTCAGACACTGGGCTTGAACCCAGCCATCAAGTCTGAACAGTCCTTGTTCAGTGAAGGTGACTGCACGCTTCATTCTCACTATTTTTAAGGTTTGCGTGCCCTGGTGTGATGGTTGGCGAGCAGAGCTGTGGTGAAAGGAAAAAGCACAGAGCCACCAGCAACTGACTGTGAGGAACCTCTGCAGCTCACTCGCAGCATCCCTACATCATCACGTAGCACCCAGCAGGTGCAAGCTTTGAGGAAAAGAGCAAAAGTTTTGATCAATTATCGCTTTATAGTCTAAGAGGTCATGAGGTATATGTGGAGAAGGGGTTTGGTTTTAAGGAGAAAGTGGTTTCTTATATATGTGAGACAGGATCTGAGCTAACTTTAGAAAGACCCAGGAGTATTGAATGCAGCTGGTTTTCTGAGCATGTAGCAAATGCAAGCACAAGGAATAAAGCGTTCCCAAGAACGAATGGTCTGCAAATCATGTTTTACTTTCAGCTGAAACTTCTGGTACTAATGTATTTTATATTTCATAAGAATGTTCTCTGGTTTGCTAAAACTAACTGATCTCTAATAATCTGATGTCTCCAATAATGGCAAGGTCCTGGCTTTGTTTCAAGACAAAGGTTCACACAATTAAATCTGATTAACAGAGGACCGCAAAACCTGCACTAAAACCTTTCTTGGCATGTGACCTTCAGCAGGACTGCTTCATTAAGTCTGAGATCCTGGAGAAAATGTTTGCTGAATAACATAATTCTTAATTAATGTTAAAATGTCAAGGACTCATCTGCCAGCCATTCTTACTCCTTTTCCTTTATGCTCTTAATTATCTCTTTAATGAGCAACCAATATAAAAGTCAAAAGCAGCATCTTTTAAATGTACACACAACAGGTGGGACAGCGCAGCAAAGTAAATTTGCCAGATGTGCTTTCCCACGTAGTATTTGGAACTTCCTAGACATCTTTTCAAAACCTCACTTACATGTTGCCATTAAGTATTGACTAATGAACTTGTTATTTGTAGAAAACACAACTACTGAGGATGATTTTTCTCTTGCATCCTTTCTAAGGTTACCTTGAGTTTTACCTCAAGCTGTATGCAAGCCCAGATTAATAAAGGTGTTCACTTGCTCTGTGGTGAATATAATTGCCTGTCTGTTCTCCAAGGGTCACTCATCCAAGATTTTTTTAAAGGAAATTAAAAAGTCTTTGGTGAGTTTCTACTCTTCACACCAGAGGGACATCTCTGTTGAATTGAGGGGTCCTCATAGTGTGGTTGTACAAACATGGTGGGTCTGAACCCTGAAAATCCTCATTCATTTTTCCAGTGACCAGCGATAGCAGCAGATGTTGGAGCTGCTTGGACTTGTGTAGCAGGACTTCATGGTGAAGGCTTGGAAACACTCTGCAGCCTCTTTAATTCTTATTCTCACATTAAAGTAATGAGACCTGTCTTCCTGCCCATCAATCTGTACAGCATATGCAAGCCCTTCTGCTATGGTTTAAATAGGAATAACTCGTATGATATTAAGCCTCTTAATGAAAATGGATTACATTATTGCCTTTTGCAAAATGGGAGGTTTAAAAAGCCAGGTTAGTGTCTTCCAAATGTCAGTAACTGGAGACACTTTGGACAAAGAGTGAATTTTATAGCTTTTCTGGATATCTATGAGCTGAAGTCATCTTTGCAATGAAGGATATTAAATGATAAGAAAAAGCATTAGAAATTAGAAGTTCTTTAAATTTGTGTTTAACGAGAATTAGGTTCTGCCAGTCTTGTTTTCTCCTTACAGACTGGAACTCTGATGTTCGTACTGCATCTTTCTGAGTACCTTTTCAATAGCAAATACATTATTCAAATCATCAAAAAATCTGTAAGCCCAAAACTCAGCGGTAACAAGGATCAGTCTCTAACCCTGACTACTTATGGAAAATTGCTTTGCAAAAGTGATTTTAAAAATTAAATAGGGATAAAACTCAAGGTGGTGTCCAAGTCACATTCTCTAAGCCTGGTATCTTGTAGTGTTTCAAAGTTCCAGCATTGCATAGATTACAGAAAATTGCTGGTTTTGTTTATTCCCAACTGGCAACAGAGCTCAGGAAGACTTAAATTGTAGCGGAGGCACTTGTGTCCAAGTATAAATGATGTTTGCATCCATTGATATGTGTCTAATATGGCTTTGTGAAGTCACATTTTTTTATGGAGAAGCACTAAACCTCAGTCATTACAGTTCCCCATTAGCCCCAGGGGACCCTCGGATACGTTGCCATCCTATTCCTACCAGGTAGGAACCCAGTGTACATATATATGTTCACATATCCATGTACAGGACACACAGTAGGAGTAGCAGTGCCTTTTGTGCTGTCATGAATATGTGTACTAATATGAATAATATGATGTTTCTTGAGCAAGATAATTATACTTAATAACCTATATATTCAGAGTAATTGTTATCAATTGTGTTCATTTGTGTATACAGCATAATTTAATGAGTGTTTTTAATTGATATTCCTGTGGCATTCTCCCTGTGCTGTGATTAGACTGGGATTTTCGTATCTATACTGTTTCATTTATTGCTAACTATAATTTACCCCTAATAGACTTTTTTTCTGTTCTTGCTTTTTTTTTTTTTTTTTTAATAATTAGAGGAGATCTTGAAGACTCATATTGCTCATTGGTGGTCTCCTGATGGTACCAGGTTAGCATATGCAACAATTAATGCCTCCAGAGTCCCAACCATGGAGATCCCGGTATACACTGGCAGCCTTTACCCAACCGTGAAAACGTATCATTATCCAAAGGTAAGGGAAAATAAAACAAACAGTCCTGTTGTTCTATAATTTTTTTTTTCCCAGTAGGCTCAGGCAGGAGACTGTATAATACTGCACATTCATAGGCAATGAAAATAAACAGATCTAAGGGAAGATCAGCTGTTCCCCAGTGAACATGGTCCTCATTA
Source organism: Falco peregrinus (assembly GCF_023634155.1). NCBI lineage: Eukaryota > Metazoa > Chordata > Aves > Falconiformes > Falconidae > Falco > Falco peregrinus. Next base: position 55,958,775 of record NC_073725.1, on the reverse strand, counting down.
CTCTTCAGTTGTATTTGTAAAATTTCAGTTTCCTGATTCCGGTATTAGTCATTCTAAATATAATGAAAACAAAATTTAAAAATTCGTCCTCTGTACACACACAAAGGCAATTGTGCTTCCACGCTAGAATGGAATTGTTGATGCCTGAGAGTTTGGAAGCCAACTTTTCTACAATAATACATTTTATTTTATAATTAAGGGAAATGCAGTATCTGGGCTTCCTTAGATTACCCAGGATGGCCTGATGTCAGAGGAGATAGCCTGGGCTTGGAGACACGTTGTGCCTGAGCATTACAAAGAACACAATGAAGACAGAAAAGGCTCTAAAAGCCCATCTCTCCTTGACTGTGGAGACCTGTACAGCAGCCTTGCAGTGGGTACACAGCACCGGCAGAGCTCTCTGCCAGTATTGATACACTGCTGCTGTTATTGCTGTAATTTTCTGCTATAAAACAGTACAGGAGTGTACTGTGCTGCAGTCATTTCTTCTGGGTGCCTTGCTTTATGCGCTGATTACCTAAGCCCTCACATGTTGGTCCAAATTGAACCATAATTTAACAGGAGAGGTATCCACATACATGCAGGTTTTGTGGAAAGTAACAGTGATTCAGCAGGGGATGCCCTTTCCTACAATACAAAATGAACCCGTATTTCACTCTATCGACCATCATCCTGTTAGACAACCTTTTATCAAAAGATACATAAAATAGCAATATTTCTAGTCACCGTGAAAAGTGGCATTTTTTACCAAGGCTAGAGGTCTCCTAAGTAAAATTAACCCTTGGTTGTGATCACCAACCTTTCCACACCTCTGTGCCACATCACTACGGTTGCAGTTTCCCTGGGAATGACCACAGCAGTCCAGTCCACAACCCCATACGATGGGAATGCATTTTGTAATTCATGGGGATATAATAAATCAAAACCATTGAGTGTTGTATAAGGTATGATAATTTATTCTTATTTTAAAATCCAGGCTGGAATGGAAAATCCAACTATTTCTTTGCATGTGATTGGTCTGAATGGACCTACCCATGACCTGGAGATGACTCCCCCAGATGATCAGAGAATGAGGTAGGTGCTTTCTCACCCTGGGATGCTGGACCCAAATTCTTTTGGGGTTTGAAATCAGGCTCACTCTGAGTTTTTTCAAGATCATTTTACAGTATCTTTCTTTGCCACTATTAAAGAGTTCCATTTTGTGTAAGTCTGCTTGAAATTTTTCAAATTATTTTTCTTCTTCCTTGTATTTTGTAGACCATTATTCATTTTTTACTTGAAATTGCTGTGACACAGACTGACTTCAGAGTAGGGCTATTTTTGGAGAACTTGGCAGAATGTCCCCATATCTGTAAGAACACGTTCATTTCACATGTAATCACTGTGGAAGGGATCTTGTCTGCAGCCTGTATGAAAGACTGTGAAGCAGGAACAGGGCAGCCCTATAGCACAGCAACCACGAGCTCACTGCTTTGTGACATAAACCAGTGAAACCAGGCAGACATTCTGCAAATACATTGCCCAATCTTCCTTAAAAATAAAAAGGAAAACTCTTTGTTGCTTTTAGGGCAAGTGTATTTTAGAAGTTGGCCTGCAATTCAGCCAACTACTTAGACACTCATTTCTAATTAAGTAAGCACTTAAGTCTGCGTGCAGCAAAGTTTAAAAGTTTGGCTTGGACTTCAGCATGTGGTACATAAGCTGGAGCTGCATTTATGTTTATGTTGTGTGTGTTTATGTTACATGGTGTACCATGTTTATGTTTACATTGAGCTAACTTTCCCTTGTTCAGCAGAGAAGCAGCTTTAGGGAATGCATGGCACTCCTCCCAGCAGAGCTCACGGATTAGAACCCAAATCCAAATTTCAGTAGCTTGAAGTAGCTTTATGCAGGGCAAGAGAAACCAGACTCTGCTTCTACGTCTAAAGTACCCGTAGCGACCCTGCCAAATGTCATGCAAGGTTATCGTTCCCAGGCACATCGCTTGTTCGTGTAGGAGCGTCCAGCCAACATACGTACTCACCTGTTTTTATCGATTGCTAAATGAGATTGCTGGATCTGTAATTCCAGTGCCAATAAAGACAGAGATACAGCACAGAGCTGATGAAACAGGACAGCTTGGAGGGCAGGGGAGGGTGCAGGGGTGATCTTTATTATGCAGGATAAATATATAAGGCTGGTGGATAAGCTGTGTAGTCATCTGGTGAGTGGGTACTAAACCAGTAGGATCATTTATGGTGGGAGCTGCCTTTCTTTGCTAGAAAAGGTAGTGTCAGCCTCACAACATGTTTTCACTGAGTAACTCTAAAATACTCCAAATCTATTTATGCAACAAAAAATGTATATGACCTGTGACCAATTCACATGGGCATTAATGCACTGGCCTTTCAAAAATACAACTTCAGGTCTGTATAGAGCAGGCAGCAATTCAGGATTGCAGCATCCCCATTGCAGTATCCCAAGCACAGTATCAGAACTGCAGCTCCTGGACAATATAATTTTTCTATTGCTAGCATACTCTGTAAACAGCAAGACTCAGAAATATTTTAATTATAGTAATAACTTCAGACTGCAGGATCTAAGTGTTGTTAATAAATTTGTTCTATATGGTTATGGGTGGCTGCAATTTATTTGGTTGCAATCAATATTTTAAAATGATGCAAAATATATCATAATTAATTACTCTCTGTATATTTCATCAAAACCGTGGCAATTGCCATCCCTAGGGCATGATATAAGTAGTGCTGCTAGAGCAATAGGGGTGCATTTTCATTATGCATCTGTTTTCTGAAATGAGAGGATTAGTGTGATAAAAATTCATTAAAATAGGCAAGAGGGATGTACCGTACAGTTAGTTACAGAAGGGAGTTTCAAAGAAGCAGGGGAAGCTGGTGATAAGGATCTTCAAGCAGAGCGGTCCTATCTGAAGCATTTCAGTGTGCTCAATCTGTTCATGCAGATGATATATGGACACAGTGGTGCTTCTCGGTGTTCCTTTTATCAGAGCAAAGTGGTTTAGTACAATTAATAAAGCTGAGAATAAAGTGCAGATATACCAGGGTCTTTTTTCTTTCAGAATTAAAGGAAGTCAGAAATTTTCCACACAATTGGGGTATTTTTCAGTTAAAAACAAAACAAGAAAGAAAAAAAGCAAAGCTGATGATGGGAAAACATATTTTGGGGGAAAAGGTACAGTTGTGATAATTCTTCCTTTTTAAATTTTTTTTTTTATTCCAGCATTTTTGCCAAACTTTCTCCAATGCCACGCTTTTCTGGAGGAAAAAAAGGGATGGGAAGGGGTAGAAATTGCAGGGGGAAAAAGAAGTATTATAACATTTAATGCCTGACAGGCGTTTTTTATTTTGTTGAAAACCATTGGACCCCAAGAATTACATCAGCAGGTGGTCAGAATTAGACCATGATCTGACCTATTTCTCATGTCATATTTGCATCCCAGGTGGCAAATTAAAGAAAGATCTTATCTCCCCTGCGTGCAGAAATCATCAATGGTCCTTGCATAGGTCATGAGCAAATAAATAATGGAGAAATCAGACAACTGGAGTCTGGATCAGAGGCTGGAGCCAGCTGTGCCCCAGGGACGGCGGGCTGGGCTGCTGCCCATCAGTTGGCCACATAATGTGCCGTTGTCTGTTCTTTGTGGTGTTTATGGCTTTATCATTGTTGTCATGCTTTAAGTATTCATATTGTAGATCCATACCTCATATTGTAGATCCATACCTGCAGAAATCAGCCAAGTAGAGCTAGGGTATGAATAAGGGTGCTGCACAATAATCAGTTTCAGGTGATTGCGAACCCAACCACCAACATCTTTACTGGGATGGAGAAATATACCACAAAGCTCAGCATAACTGCACCCTTCCTGAAGGAGCTTAGTTGAGTTGTTCTTTTCCTGTGGGAGGGTGTAACCCTGTGTGGATGCCTACAAACGAAGTGCTCAGGTCCCAGCTGGTCTAGATTTCGCTCTATGCAAAGAAGTAGCTTCTACTTAACTTCTGCTTAAATCAGCTCTATATAAAATCTGGGACAGGTCGGGTGCAGAGGGCTTGGGAAGTGCACAGACTCCCCATGTCTCTCCGCTGGCTGCTCAACCGGTGCAGCTGCCGGAGCTGCAGATGTTTAAAATTAACTGCAATGAATCACACCTTATTGTCTTATTTTCCTCTGCAAAATAGGAAACATAAAACTTGGTTGTCCTACCAAAAAGATGTGAAATGAAGTAAATGAAAGACTCCACGCTACTCTGAGACTAGAGTAATAACTGTATGAGCATCTGCAGTTGTCTGCTGGCTGGCGTATCTTTGGGCTTGATGGGTGGGAGAGGCTTCAGAAAGAAATTGAGACTCCATGCCCATCTCTGGGATGGTAGGGAAGAGAATGTTTGACCTAAAATAATAATTAAAAGTTTCTGAGAAAGAACTGTGGCTCCTGTGTTCAAACAGTGAGAGGGATGTAAAAATTGAATATATGTCCTTCAAACTTTAAATTGGATCTATGGAAAAAATGCTCCAAGCCACAACATGTACTAAATTCACATTGCTTTTCTGGGGAGACTGTATCTGCTCAGTTAATTTTGGAAAGAAAGAAGAGATGGTTATACAGTTTAATTTTGCTTTGTTGTTTTTTTCCTCTTAGGGCCTATACTGTTGCTGGTAAAAAGTAAAATTACAATTCTATTTCAGACACTGAGTTTTCAGACTGCTGTTGTCTCACCTGGAAGCATCCTTCCTTCCAGTGCAGCGGGTGCAGTCACTGAGGTCTTCTGTTGTTTTTCCCCAGCCAAATTCAAGCACTAAATATTACTGAAACCTACAAAATCAATTTCCAACTTGTTATTTCGCTAGACAAACAGGCCTTTGTTGCTTTTGCCCTTTCTCTTCAGTATATGCAGGAGCGCTTGCCAGAACACAAAGTACTCTCCAGTGACACAGCACATTAATTCCAATGAGAGCAACAATTCCTTGTACATATTTCACAGCAAACAAATGAACTAATAAATTTTTTACAGACTGTATGCTGTGAAAAGTCATATTACAATTTAAGGATGTCTTTGGCCCACGTAGCCCAGCAATATGTTATAACATCACCGGTGTTATCAGCTCAGCCAGTTTTACCCTGCAGATCAGGTGGTGAAGCCCTAAATTGCTGCAGAGGTGGACAGTTGTGGGTACCAATGCACGCTGGCTCTGTGAAGGCGGCCATCGGGGTATTTACTTGTGATCCTGTATTTTCCAGCCCAGCCCGAGTGGTTCCATTACTCACTGGGGATTTACTCCAAGTATTGCCACAACTTGAATATGTCCAGCAGTAGTACAAGGAGTGTGGGATGCCAGTTTTGCCAATTCAGACTCGCATCTCTGCTGATGTTTTATGGCAACCAGATGCTTTACAGAAATCCTGTGTCTCTAAACCATATCCTTCTTGCTGTTTTCCTTTTAATGCAACACTCACGGATATTTTGGTATGTAGTAGGCATATTTAGAGGCCATTAGCTCTTCGTAAGCATAAAGAATCCAACCATTGCTGGTGATGGGTCTGAGTCAACTGCTTAGTGTGCTCAGAATGGAAATGATTTGCAATTTCTTTTCCACCTGTGCATAAATTTGTAGCTGAAGGTGTTTCAATCCTTCTCAGAGATGGAATAACTTTAAAGATTCTTTATCTCTGCGTTCGTCCCTTCTTTGAAAATGTCTTTCAGAAGTGGCAGATAAAACACCTGCGCAGCCCTAAAAATGTCATTTTTAGGGGTTAAAATCCATACCTAAGGCAGCCTAGAGATGCCAAGACACAGCTTTCTTAATAACCAGAGATCTCTCCTGGACCACTTGCCTTCATCAGCCTCCGACTGCTCTGCCATGTGCCAGTTCATTGGGATGTCAGTATCGTGAGTTCTTTGATTTATGTCTGTGTTTGCAGGGACTACTACATAACCATGGTGAAGTGGGCAACCAGCACCAAGGTGGCAGTAAACTGGCTGAACAGGGCCCAGAACGTGTCTATCCTGACGCTGTGTGATGCCACCACGGGAGTCTGCACAAAGGTAGGAGAGATGAGCCACATGGCCTCTTGCCATAGGTTTTCAGAACCCACACAAGGAGAAAGTATTTCAATTTTACCTGGCGACAGCTCAGCTGACACACATTTATTTAGGCAGACATGGAATATAAACAGTTTGCAATAATTACTTGTTGTTTGGGGTTTTTTTACACCTTCTAGAAAGCCAGAAACACTCTGTGTGTCTGTGTGCGTAAGAGAGGCATTACTTGTCTTGAAATAACTGTACACATGCACAAGCACACACACACCCCAACAGTTTGTAACCTTGATATCTTTTCAACATTCTAGTTTAATGGCGTTATATATATTTAATTCCATTTAAAATGCTTCGTGCTTATCTACCTGCATTTCAGTTGTAGTTAATTAATCCCTTCTCTAGACACATTAATGTAAATGGTGCAATGATATAACCTGTGTAATTATCAGCAGATACCATCTTTTAAACTGGCATAGGTGTTTCCACAGTAGAAAATTGTTCTGATACATCCATCCCTTGAAAAAATGATGCAGGACTGTTGCATACAGCACAGTGCAGAGTCTTTTCTTAACAACTTTCATTTCAACCTTTATTTATTTCTTAACAAGCTTTATTTCTTTGGCAAATAATGTACCTTGTGCATTTATGTGTTTCATCTGTATGAGTAAAATGCTTTCTTGAATGAGTGCATGCTTATTCATCGGAAAGACAAGCAGAGCAGCAGTGGATAACACTCCTGAAGCACATATTTAAACAGTTTCTTTGTATTTCTGAACAACTTTTCAGATTCAATCCAACTGCTTCCTGCACTAATAAGCAAAATGTCATACGTGCAAAGTCTGGTATTAATGATCTTCTTCTGTTTTAGAAACATGAAGACGAAAGTGAAGGCTGGCTGCACAGACAGGTAATAGCGATCTTCTCTTTGCAATCAAGTTTTTGGTAGGCTTTTTGTTTCATTGCTTTTCCCCCAAAGAGAAAAAGCTGATTTCCAGACCTGAGAAAGCTGCTTGGAAGATGGCACGATTTGTATTATACGGAAGAGTTTCTTAGTAATAAACAAGCTCTTATGGAAGGTGCCATCTTCTCCGGTAGGTCCCGTAGTTCTTGCCTGCAATTTACTTGGATTTAAGAGATGAAAAGCTGATGCTGGTGGAAGGTCACCCTGACAGTAACTATGTAAGACTCATCAACCTCAGAGGGAGTCCTTCATATCCTTCTTTGAGACTAATGATGATTTTAAACAGTATGGTGGTTGTTTTCTGGTCCTCTAGACAGGAGAGAAGTCTACTGTTGAAAAGAGACGATCAAAGGTCATTTTATCAAGAGGGGCTATGTCCATTCAGAGCCAAAATCATGCAGACAGGACTTTTAAGTCACTTAAGCTAAAATCAACAATTTTTTCTGTGTTACTCTGCAGATATTTGCAGATGTTAGAAAGGTGAAAAAATGAAGCTAAGTTGTCGATGGGGCAGTTAAAACAACAAGGGCTTATGTGGAGCACAGAACGGGGAAAAGCTGCCTGATGGATTTTAATACCCTGTTTTAACAGACAACAGTGGCACATAATTCTTCTGACACTGTAACTTATGCATGACTTATTACTTTATATAGCTACATGCTCCCATCCCCCAAATGAAATAAAACAAAGATGAAAATAAATTCTGGGGAAAAGAATAGGTATACAAAATAGGACAGAACATTTTAACCTGCAAGAAGTTTTGATTTATGGGATTTTTCTATTCCTTTTTTCTTTTTCCTTTTTTTTTTTTAATTTTTGGAACAGAGTTGGGTTTTTTCAGCATATGTCTGTATAAAACCTGTAGATTTCCAGCATGTAAATCTCTGGAAGATCATTTATAACACTTCCCCAGGAGTCAGTTTGTGAAGTGACCTCAGATTTGATTAAGCTGTTCTTGGGAGAGAAGCTGCTGATACTAATTCAGCCACAACACTGAACTGTTTTTCATGGAATATGTGAATGCCAGGCAGGGAGTAGCATGTCAGATAAAGGTCTTGTGCTATATTTTTTCTAGTCCAGATTTAAAGCATTTCACATTTTTGTCACAGCTTGTTCAAAGGATCCAAGAACCTGTAGAAACCGCAGTTCATCAGTTCATGGCAAGAACAATGATCTCCTCTGTTCCAGTGACTGTCCTACAGCAATGGGCTATGTCTGATCCAGATAAAAATGGGTTTTACAGAGGAAATAGATTTTGTGCTCCAAGCATTTGAAATAATCTTTTGCTGGTATACTCAGGTATAGAATAAAAATGCTGCCAAAGTATTCTTTACATTCATAAGAACAACGTTGGATTGAGTAGAAAACAAAAGCTTAAAAGATAAGCCAAGTAAAGAGAAAATTAGATTCCCCAGGTTTTGTATCTTAAAAAATAATAATCTTCAAAGGATTCATTTATTTTATAGATCCAAGGATACTTTAATACTTTCACTGCTATTTACTGGGGCTTCCATTAATGCAGTATAGTAGAACTTGTGTTTTTATACTGCTGTGGTTCTTTGTGGTTCTTTAGTCATTTACCTACTACATAGACAGACATTAAAAGATGGTGCTTTGCACTGAATAACTGTAGTAAATGATCTGCCAGCCTCTAATGGGCCTGCTCCAGGGAAATATACCTAGTTTTACTGCATCTCCAAACAGCATATACTTTAGTTTGAGGTTAGAGAAGCATGTTCATTACAGCCAAATGGGTCAGACATCTCAGTACTAAACTCAGATGACATTTCCTATGGACTTTGGAGACATTTGACAGTATTCTCCAAAGGCTTTTGTAAGAGTCTGAGGAATGATAGAGCTCTTTCACCTGTATTTCTGACAGCAAAATTACTTAAAATTCTAGTTTTGACTCAATATATGATTACTAGGATAATTGTATTTTCTATATTTACCTTTTATTCTATGACACATTAATTGAGACAACCAGAAAGTTATTTTCATGGCATGTGTGTCTGACTGTGAGAGTGATGTGAAAATGTTAAGTGCTGGTGTGAGTCCCCTAACCTCTTTAAGAGAGAGATGAATTGCACATTCGCCAGCTACTGAAGGAACTCGGGAGTGTGACTCAGCTCAGGATGAAGACTCCCTGGTTGAGACGTTTTAATATAGGCAAATGCATATGAGCCAGGTGCCCAGTTCCCCTCTGTAGCTAGCTGGTATGGTCACACAGTCAATGGACCAACCTGTTCCGTATGCTCCCTTGACCAGATCTCCTTTTGAGCAGTACCCCAGTTTTAAATCAATAGGACTGAGGAACTGAACTGCTTGCCTCATTCTTTAAAATACTTCTTCAAAGTCCTCCATACACCTGGTTTGAAAATCATACAGGAGCTTTACCTTTTCATTGGGAATTCAAGTGCATCTGGTCTTCCTGGAATAGGGGCAAACTTCACAGTAGGCTGGGAGCAGGAGATGAGGAGAGAACATCCATATCAGAACATACCAGGGGCCAAGGATGGCAGGGCTGACTTTTTTCACTGGTCTGAAATAGTGGGAATTCTGAGATAGGGCATAAGACATAAGAATTTGAATTTTGTTTTTTTTTATAGTAGTTTGGTAATGCAATGACATTCAATAGTCTGCATATGAAAGTTCATAGTAAATGTTCTCATGTTCCCTTCTATACTTAAGTTCACGGATAAATTTCATTGAAATCCAAAATCTTTGGAAAGCCTCTCTCCAACACAGGCAAAGAGAAATACTGCTGTCACTGTCTGTGGAGCTGAAAAATAGGATAAATTACTCAAAGTATAATGAGAACTACACTGTATTCACACAGGTTTTGCTAGAAAGTATCTGTCACTCCTTGCCAGATGATATGGACAGTGTTTTCAAACCTTTTGCACAGATAGGAACAGACACATGTTCACCAAAACTGCCTGGGACTTTGGAAGTTTTTACTGCTTTTATTTATATATCTGCTTGTGCACTTCTGAGCATAAGAGCCAGACTGAACTTTACTCATACTTTTGCTTAAATATACGAATTATTTGAAACATTAATTCTAGCTGTAAACAATTTTGTTTCAATGTTTGGGAAGAGGCCATTTTCCAACAGTGCCAGTGATGTCATATACAGACAATGAGTCAGCCAGGGAGAAATAGGACAATTTCTGAGCACCTGCTGAAGATAAATTTTACTGGCATTTTAATCAATTTATTTAATTATGAATGTGGCCTGAACAAATCTAATTATGACCCAGGGTGCAATTCCAACTCCACCAAAGGCTGTAAGCTTTGACATTGACATTGGCAGGACCAGGAGATTGCCACAAGCTTATTTAGAGACATATGACCTCCTAACCCACCTGCATGGGCTGACTGGCCTCCCCTGATAATAGTTCCTTTGAGCTGCATTTTTCTTTCCGGTCCTTCTATTTCCCTAGTGTTTCAGATCATCTCAGTCTGAAACTAAAGACTCTTGCTTTGTCAAAAGGTTGAGATGTTGAAAACCTCACACCATTTTTCCTTCACAACTTCCTTGCCTTAATGTGGCGACGAATTGCTGGAATATGTAATCATTAATCTGCCTTACTGATAAGCCAGTAATGATTCTTACACATAGTTAATACACAGTATGAAATGAGATTATTAAAATAAAAAGGGGTCAGAGACCCTTACAAACAAGACTGACTTTGTCACCCTGTAAAACCCTTTTGTCATGTAACAACCCCATAACTGACCTAATGTTGCCCTGAAGACAAAGGATGCAGCAGAAATAGGACCTAGAGGCCCATAATTCAAATACCCAAATTCATCTGCCCGAGTTAATGAAGCAGCTTCTGGCTACAAACAGAGCCTCTGATGCTTAAACAAAGAGTTCTGATGTCATCCAGTTGAGGGATTGATACCCAGAGGCATGGGCTCCTCTCCTCGCCAGTTGATGACCCTGTATCTTGGTGCAGGTGCCCTGGCTTCAGAGATGGCGGTTGGTGTGGTGCACCCAAGCACAGATGAGCGTGTGGACAGGGGTGGAGCATTGCCACAGGGTGCTGAGTGTGGCAGGGGATGAAAAGAGAGCTTCCCTTTGTGCCCAAAAGAGGAGGTGCCTTCATTGTCACAGTAAAGCCAATGCACATTTTTAACAATTTGTTGGATTTCCACAAAGTGTTTACCAAAATGCAGAGTTAAAAGGATTCATGTCACACCCAGCTGTTTGTCAGAGCTATGGCCCTGTGACACTTCAAAGTACTGGGACATTTCCATGAAACAATAAATACCTGCAGAGCAAAATCATGAACTATGGGATCTGGGCAAAGGTGGATCAGACAGAGAGGCGAGGAGACCATGCTGAGGAAGGAAAAAAGCATCAGAGGATCAGTTGGAAGGGATTAGGTTATTCAGATTATTTGCTTTCCTTTCTAAAACTTGATGATGAATCAGAACAACATAATTCTCACCAAAGTATAATTCTTAGTCTGTAATAAAAACAAATTTCAAAGAATCTGCATTCCCTCTGATTTCCGTGAGGAAATACATGGAGTCCAGCCAAAAGCATGTGAGGCACTATACTGCAGAAGAGCAGGAGGCAGGGAATGTGTTGAACCATGAAAGCACAGGCAGGCCAGTTTGGAGCTGCAACTTGTGATGCTGCAATATGATGAGTGTTTGGCCCATGTTAATGTGTGGGTGGGTTTGGTGGTGCTGTACTTAGAGGTCCACATGGATTTCTCATTCCAACTCACCGTAAAGGGGGCAATTTCTCTTTCAATGTTCATTGCAGTGCATGTTTGGTCATGCAAATCCTCCAGGTCAGAGACACCTGTGCACTCCCCACCATCCTGCATGCTCCTTGCCTTTCCTGCTTTCACCAGAAGGGTCTTCCTCAGGTGGCTGCAGATCCAGTGATGCTCAGTGATCCCTCTCCAAACACAGCTGAACACGCTCAATACATTCTATCTTTTTTTTTTTTTCTTTTGTTATTTCTTACTTCAGGACTTAATGCCCCACTCTACAAGATACAGAAGCTCAGACTGCATTTAGCATGTCCCCTCATCCATCCTGATTCTACCTAACTTGGGATAAGCCTCTGAGGCACTCCTTGGTTTCTTCTCCCGACCATTTGCAGATACACTGACCTGTGTTGCGCAACTCTGAACTGCAGCACTGACCCTTCCAGAGTTACAGTGCCTTCCTGCAGCCTGCCATCACCTTATCTTTTCCACCAAAGCTGAAGTCTTTGGTGGCATCATTTTGATACACAGCGGGAAACACGTTGCTGGAGATGGAGTTGCTGTCCCTTTCTTTTGCTGATAGCAATGTAGGTTTGTTAGTCCCACCGATTGCTTCTCCAGCCACAGGGTCATCCTTTGTTTAGTGATTTTCTTTCAGCTTAGAGGCTGACTGGGCAGTCCTCAGCTCCAGCCTTCTATGTCCTTCCTCCTCCACCCAGGGGACACTCGCCCATTGCAGATGAGCAGTCCTGGGTAGATCTGCTTCCTGAACCACTGTCTGTTCACATGGGTCCCAGAAGGGCCAGTGGCTCCAGGGACCCACACTTGGTCAGATTTAAGCTTTAGTTTAAGCTGCTGTGGATTTGTTTCTCCCTTACACCTAAGTCTGAGAGCCCTGTGTTATTGCTACGTGCAGCTGACATGAGAACAACTTTGTCCTTCATCTGCACAAAGTAGAGGATTTTTGGACACTGGCCTTGACTGTTTGGGTAGAATTCATGTGTCTAAATACAGAGATGTAGCTGAGCAGAAGGGCAAGAAGAGCCATAAGGACTTAAGAAGTGCCCTGAGTCTCACCGCTGCTCCCTCTGCTCCATCATTCTGTCCTTACCAGGCACAGCAGCTGATGGTATTTAAGGACAGTGTGTGAGCCAGCTGCTTTCCGCCCTCCAGTCCTCTCATATTTCACCACCATCCACAATAAAATGATTGCAGACATTTGAGACTATATCCATGTCTATTCTCTTTAGGATCTGTTAATGAATCATGAGTTTGTTCAATCCCTTTTTGCACCTTCTAATACCAACTGCTTCCATAATCCTCCTGTGGCAACAATATCCAAAAATTCCCTACATACTGCATGGGAAAAGTATTTTCTTTTACCAGCACTTAAACCAATCTCCTATTGTTTTCAAGGAGGGCTATTCTGTTCTAGAGTTGTTTGTGGGATTCAGTCAATAATAGTCAACCAAAGGCTCAAACTGTTTGTATCACATGCAGAATATTTTAATTATGTGCCTGTTATAGCTCCCTACAGTATAAAGTCCTGTTCCAAAAGCCTTTCAGCCTGATGTCCTGTCCCCCTACATTTGCCATCTGGGATAAGTCATCATCTCTGCCAAGACCCTAAACAAAGTTCTGGTTGTATTAATGCATTGTCTTTCCAGCAACAGAGGCAAACAGGCTGTCTCACAATATCAGCCGAGTGTTAAAGCCTCACATCTGTCACCTGTGCCATGTACCTCCTTCCCCTGTAACTCCGAATGAACCTCAAACTAATCTGCACAACGCCTGCTCTCGCTGGCAGAGACCGATTGCTGGAATGTATAATGCAGCAGGCACAGATACAGGGATGTAGGGTGAACTCATTGCTGTTTACCTCAGTAAAGGAAAACCTATCAAGCAGAAGGTTTGCCCAAGTTATCACAGTTGTTTTTCAATGAGGTTTCTCCTGTCATGAAAGACATTTGGAAATAATATAGAGTTTCATGTTTCAGGTTCCAGAACAATGTCAGAAGCAAATAAAACCATTATTTCATAGAGCTGCAACAAGCTGTAAATGGGCATGTTTTAAAATATACTGAAAACCTAAGCAGGAGGAAATAAAAGGAAAAACAAACAGTTTGAACACCTAACGCAGTATTGATAGATCTGATAAACAGTGGAAAAGAATTAATCAGTAAAGAACTGGGAACAAAAGAACGTACAGTAAGAGTAATGTGTTAGCTTATGAGAAATAAAAATGTTTATTTCTTTGCTGTAGGTGTTTGCATTAGCCATAAGTTCTCCCTGTACAATCAAGTTCTTGCTGGCTCCGTGCACTATCTCGACATGGGCCAAGCAGAAAGCTGGTGTGTTTAACACTGAACCAAAGGAGGACCCCGAAGAGGCTGAGCAGCAGCTCCCCTGTTGACTGCCCTTGAAGAAGAAGGATCCACAAAGCTGGTCCAGGGAAGGCAGGGCTCAAGCCAGTCCCCAGAAAAGCCTGACATCACAGGGGAGGTTCAGCAGAGGTTCAGCTCTAGTTTTATTCTCAACTATTTCAGATTCAGAGTAGAGGAGCTTCATATAGCTAGTTCCCTCGGTACAGTGCTACTGTGCCACACCATATGGACCATCCTTCTGCTTTCCCTTGTAATCTGTTGTTCAACCATCTCCTGCAGTGGAGACTTCCCCTGTGCCTCAGGGTTCCTGTACAAAAAGAAGACAAAGACCCTTCCAGGAAATGCTTGCTTGCCATATGTGGTATTTGATTTCCTTCTGCTGAGTCTCTTCTATCTGGTTGAAAGTTCTAGTCACCCAATAAAAGTCAATCATCATGTTCACCTGGGAGCTCTGTGTCAAAGATGGTTTTTCAAGATATCCTTGCTTTCATAAATAATTCAGTGAAATAAGCATTTGTAAGAGAGTAGGAAAAGACAGCAGTTAGATGCTGGTAGTTGTGTTTCCTCGAGGACAGAAATAGATCAGTTCTTCCAGCAGAGTAAACAGGGTTTGTCATACTTGTGCCAGTGAGATTCAAACCATTTCTAAAAGCTTTATTCCAATTGCCCCGAGCAGTCAGCTGTATGTGTGTATTTTGCTTTGCAAATGGGAATTTACTTTGTAGCCCAGGAACTCTCCTTGCTGCCTTTCTCCCTGTCCTCCCACAGCTGAGAGGTGTCTGCTTTCCTGAGAGCAAGGAGCAATCATCTTCAAAACTTTCTCCAGTTTTCAGTGGGCTTTTCATTTGCCTCAGGTTGCTGTTAAAGAGCACTCCCTATTCCGCTGTGAATTAATTTGACAGGTTTTTGCAGTGCTGAGCAATTTTAAATACAATAAATTGCTGTTAATACAACCCTCACATTTGCCGCTTACAGAATGAAGAGCCAATTTTTTCCAAGGACGGGCGGAAGTTTTTCTTTGTCCGAGCCATTCCCCAGGGAGGACGAGGGAAGTTCTACCACATCGCCATGTCGTCATCACAGGTGACTCACTCGCTGCCACTTTCCTGGGTCTCACCTGCAGCAGAAAGCAATAAAAAGCAGTATCTGTGCTTCTGCTGGCCAGAGTGGAAGGTGCAAATGTAGAATGTGGGTCTTGCACATAAAAGAAAACCTTGAATGATGCTATTTGGGGCATAAGATAACATGAATTTCCAAATGAAAAACTCAGAAGAAAAAGATCGACCAACTGCCTCTTGCCAAACAATATCATTGCTTTGTTTTGGTTTTTTAATGCCGCCTGAATTGTACGTAAATAAGTAAATCCCTGCACTGCCATGAAGGATTAATCAGAAGCTCGTGGGCATGCTGGATTAGAGGAAGGGGTTTGAAGCTGTTCTGTGCTGTGTTCATCCCATTATCTTCACTGGAGTTATGGTTGAGTCTGACTCTATTATTTCTATGCCTGCAGATTCACAGAAATAGCAGGGGGAGGGGTGGAAATTGCAGATGCCTGGTTTATTTTTAAAAGGCAATGGAGTCTGAAGAGCTCCCTTTTTCAGAAGAGCAGCTTTGCTCAGATATCTTCTTTTAAGGATAAAGAAAACTAATTCTCTTTCCTTTCCGGCAGCCCAATAGTAGCAGTGACAACTTACAGTCTATTACATCGGGCGACTGGGATGTGACAAAGATATTGGCATATGATGAAAAGAGGCATAAAATGTAAGTCAACTTTGGTCTGATGAATCAGCTGTCCTTTGTTTAGCCCTGGACTATAGGGTTAGTTACAATGGTAGTGTCTATGTGCCTGAAATATTTGAGTATAAGACGATGGAGATAAGAGGAGAAGCTCTCTCCGTTTTGGCTTAACCTCTCACACCATTACTTATATCTTTTGCTTTGTTTTGATTTCCTCTGTATAGTTCGAACCTCTTGTTCTGTGACTATATAGAAAGTGCTGTGACTATACATTTGTGCAGAAGAGTGATTTCTCCTGCTACAACTTGTGATATTAACCTCTGAAGGAATGAATCTATTTTCATTGACCACCTAGTCAGTTTTAGGAAGAATCCTTCATTGACCTGCAAAAATATCAATGCATTAGAAAAAAAGTATTTAGTTAGAATACCAAAAAAATGCCTTCTTCACACTTGCCCTTTATGTTTGTAAAGTAAGTCCTGTAAATGTTTATTTTTTTTTAAATTCCTTTCAAGAAACTATGTAAGAAAATGTTTGGAAGGCTTGCTGAAATCAAATACTATATAGTTTCCTTTCCAGGCAAAGTTTCAGGTGGGTACAAGACTTTCACCTCTCAGTTTCTTAAGGTCACTAAATAGCTGAGTAAAAAGTCTCTGGAATATGGCAGACTTTGAATGATCATTAAGAGCACGATGCTCCTTCAAGGTTCTGAATGCCCTCAATTACCAATAACTTCAGTACGATATAAGTGTCTTTAGCACTTGGCAGAGCTGAGCAGCAAGCTAACACCAAAGTCCTATTTGCATTTGAGCTGGCCAGTCAAGCAGAAAACACCACGTACAATTTGTGCATCAGAACGTACATCTAGGCAAGTGCAGGTTCTTGGAAGCAGATCGGCAGGGCTGAATATCCTGCCTGATGTGTGATTCACCCCACGGACACTACATTTGATCCTGTGGTCTGTCATTATTCACGTGAAATGCACCTGGGGGATCAGTCTGGACCTGCACGTTGGGCTGAGGTTGGCCACCTCCAGCGGCACCTCTCTGTTACCTTCAGTGCACAGCAGGGCTGTCACTCTAGCCCCAGAAGGAGTTCACCACAGTCTCGGCACAAAACAAGGGCAACAAGGGATTCTTTAACTTCATACTCGTCTTCCCTCAAAGTCCAACTCCCTTCTTCAAAGAGGACATTTCAGTGAGATTTGCATCAGACCCTGGTTAGATGTGTATCTGGGCAAAGAACGAAAAGTGGTAAGAGAAGTAAAAACTAGTTGTAAAGAAAAAAGAAAGGTGTTGAAAGGAAATTCTGAGCCATAAATCTTGAGGCAAAAATGTGAAGTTCTTTCACTTAATCATTTGATCCTTTTTGATCCACTGTCATGACCACTCTAGGACCATTTCTATGCTTGTTTTAACTGTAGTGCAGCCTACAACATACTTGCTTGAACCTCTGCAGCGGTGTGTCCCTCTGTATGTTTTTCCAATTCATTTTGAACTTTCCTTGCCTTTACAAGATCAGGAAAATGGCAATGTGAATGAAAATCTTGTGTGAAATACTTGTAAACGCCCTTCTGATGATACAATTATGATACAGTTGTCTTTTGATTTTTTTCTCCCCAGTTATTTCCACAGCACAGAAGATTTGCCAAGGAGGCGACATTTATACAGGTATGTGCTTTATTAACTTCACATACAGAATTTCCCATTTTTTCAGTCTTACACGAATCATTACATAAGCGATGGCAATAGAAATAGTTTCTTATGTGTTTGTCTTTAATGGCATTGCAAGATTTTGCAATGTGTCACTGGAATAGATAGAACAGTGTAACAAGAGAGCACAAAATGCTTGACATTTGGAAATGTTTTACATTTAGCAATTTTCTCATTTTAATGCAAATTTTAAATTGGTCTCAAGACTGATAAACTGTCACAAAACTTTCCAGCAGAACTGCTTAACACTTGAAAGAATTCAGAATTACATAAACTAATGGTATAAACTGGTTTTATACTTTCAGATAGCAGTTTCCCTGGAAGCTTCTAGCACCTCACCTTTTCATGAAATTGAGAAGAAATAACAATATGTTATGTTTGCAAATGTTTTTTTTCTGAAATTCCAGATGTCTTTAGTATTCTACCTAACTGTATGATAAATAAAAAACTGGTTTATAGTAAGCTATCGGTAGTGTAGCTATTGTGAAGTATCATGGGAGCAGATTAAAAAGGGGAGGAAGCCCCAACTTTTTAATAATAATTCTGGAATCACTATTCCATTTGTCCTATTTTTCTTCTCAATCACCCTGCTGTCATCTCAGCCTCTCCAGCGAAGGGCAGAGCTGGCTACAGCATCAGTTGATGAGGGACAGTCAGTACGTTTTCCTTCTCTAACATGATATCATACCTTTTTTCCCTCAGTGGAAAGGAAACTAGAGTGAACTAAATTACCTGTAATTGAATCATTTTTCCCTTTCGAGACCTCTGTGCCTTGCCTCTGCACTCCGCATTTTTTTGAGAGTAGCTCAGCTCAGTGTTTATTTTCTTGAAGAGAAAAAAAAATCAAAATTATATTGACCATTCATTTCTATTAAAATGGGAAGAAAATTTCATTTTAAAAGCCAAGTCATGAGCTGCTGGCATGAGTCAAACTGCTTCCCACACCTTGCTCAGCTTGGCATGCAGCTCATCCTGGTTCCTCATTAACCTCATCTCCCCACATAGGCAACAGGTAAAGAGATGCCCAAAATGTCAACGTCCTTGACCTTACTTGGATTACACTGTGACCCTGGCCTCCCTTCAGATTTCTGATTTCTTGCACTGGGTAGTCTGCCTGTCTCTCATTCCAGCCCAGGGACATCAGCTCAGCAGCAACCTTGGCATATATTCATTCACAGAGCTCCACTGGAGCTCTGACAGCTTATATCAGATGAAGATCTTTCTGGATTTTTTGTTTTGGTGTTGGGTTTTTTTTCTTTTTCTGTTTGATTTAGTAGCTTTAAGCAGGATTTAAGTCAGAGACACAATCTGAACCATGTAAGATGCAAGAGCTACTCATTTCAGTCTCTGTGGCCCTAAACAGGTTGCTCAGCCTCGTCTCTTCCTACCATGAAACCGTAGCAAAAAACACTGATCTGCTTTACAGTAACACTGGAAAAATCTATTAGTTAATATTCGGAAAGCATTTTGAAGTTTCAAAATGCTATAGCAATGCAAAATGTTATTTATTAATATTTGCTCATAATCTGCTCATTCTTCAATGTATAATAGACCCTTACAAGGCACTTCTGAGCATATGGACAGGCCACGTTACCTTCTTCAGAAACAGATCCCTAAATACAGTCTTTCCTTTCTACTTGGATGTTATAAGAGCATCTATTCAAACCCAAAACAAGGGCTTTGGCCTCTGAGGCACCTGCTAGCAAATCAGACCTGTGAGGCAACCAGTAAGAAGCTTTAAGAAAACAATTCCAGCTCTTCATTTTCTGTCATAAGTAGGTATAGAAATACTGCTCCATTGTTTCACACCTCTATTCACCAAATTATGACTTCCTCTTGTGCAATTGCAACCATCATTTTCTTTTAAAAACTATACCTTCCTTCATAACCACCTGACCTTGCAAAAAAAGACCAGTATCCTTTTATACATTCTCCATTCAGGGAAAAAAAAAAAAAAAAAAAAAAAAAAAAAGCCATTACTGCTATTTAAACTCAACCAAATGGAAATGCTTTGTCTCTTACTAATGTTGGACACATTGTATTTATGTTCTTGTTCTACAGTACAGTAAGGTTGAAGTAATGTTGCTCCCAGATAACATTTGCTCAGTGACCTTCATGGACTTGTATTAACTTTTTCAGCGCAAGCACAAATGGAAACTTCAACAGGCGGTGTCTGTCTTGTGATCTGATCGAAAACTGTACTTATTTCAGTGCATCCTTCAGTCACAATCTGGAATACTTCCTACTGACATGTGAAGGTATGTTGGGAGTTTTTGTTACAGTTGTTGTGCCTAAGGATAGCATTTAGAGCCACCACCGATATCTTTAGATATCCTGTGTAACTGTGGCCAGCTTCGAAAGACTGGCCGTAAGTATCTGAGTCACTTTGCATTTAAATTACTCTTAATTTTTTTTTCTTTTGTGTTTCCCCCACACAGACACACACACTAGAAAGCAGATGTGTGCAACCTTTTTCTGACTTTTGGAAATAGAGGTACATTCCTCTAGCCACTCTGAGCATCCTTAAATTAAAGTAACAGCAAAACCTAGAGAACATAAAATGTCAGAAAGCTTGTGGGTCATAAGCCAGCCAGGTGGGAGGAATTGTGGGTGACTGAGACTGAGTTCCCAATGTATCAGCTCATACCACTACTGTGAAGAGGGGGATTCAAAGTTACAATGAAAAGACATTTTGCCAAGAAAGGGCAGTTTTCAGAAAGCTACCTAATGGGCAATGTGAGTAGAGAGTATCTAGTGTTTCACTGCTCCTTTTCACCATAAATTTACCCTGACTTGGAGTAATCTCCAGGTCCGACAGAGATTTCCTGTGATGAAAATGCCATAAAGTATCCAAAAGGCTAAAGATAGAGAACATTTCAGAAGAGTCATAGAAGAAAAAACTCCAGGTCTGTTAAGACAAAATGCAGAACTCCATAGCATTTAATCCTATGTAATTTAATTCTGCTTGATTATCCTAAATTGCACGCACAATGCATGCACACCAGTCATCCGCTGCTATGATCAAAGCTGCGTAAATGGCTGCATGCCCTCTAAAACAACTATTGCAAAACAGCGAGCCAACAAGAAATGCCTTATTTTCAACAGCTCAGGAGAAAGCAAATGTTTGTAGCGTAAGGAAAAGTATATGCTGTCACAGAGCAGCTTAGTCTTGTCTCTGCTGAACATCAGCAGTTTGTTTGGCAATGCATGGGCAGCCCCTTCTCTGGCTGGCTAAAATTCATTGGTGCCAGTGCCTGTTTGGGGTGAAGATCAAGGACAGAGAAGTGTTTCAGATGGCAAAATGGGAAAAAACCAAGATAATCAAGATAAAGTGAAGAAATAGAATGGTTAACATAATACCAAGCAAAATGTCTGGACATGGATTTTTGTAAAAATATGTTCTGCCCCAAGAAGGAAAGACAGACTGTATTTTAGGGGCGTTTATAGCTATTCTAAAAAACACTTGGCAGTACAGTACAGAGAAGTAGCATTAATAGTACAGTGGCCTAATTAACTTAATGGACTACCTGTATATCTCTGAGTCTATACTTACGGCACACGTATGCAGAGAAGTGTCATTTCCCATTAAACATACAGTTCTGTGCTAAGTGTTATCATATTTATGAAGTCTATCTCTTTAAAAGAAAAACCCTATATATTTTTCTTCTTGTTTTCATTTCAAGAATAGCTGTCAGTAGCTGCTAGAGGCAGTGTCCATTTCCTTTGCAACAAGATAATTGTTTTACTGTAATTAGAAGCTTTTGCGAATAACAAGATTACAGTTTCTAAAGGGTCCTATCAACAAGTTATGAGGTGATATGTTTGGATTACATTATACCTCGTTCACAAAACCCTGCAGTGATACCTAAAGAGATTAATGAGTTTTATTAGCATGTACGTTAATCCAAGTATACAAGATAATGATTTTGCATAACAAGCTGTGGGCCAGATTCTCAGCTGCTGTAAATAATAGTTCCATTATAACATCAGTAGAGTTAAATCTGTTCACATCTGCTGAATATATCTTTGAATTTTCATTATACAGGACTAAATTCTCAAACTGTATTTTCAGTGTAGCACAAATGCAGCAAAGCTTGAACTATGGAGCTGATGCCAATGTCTCCAGATACATTTGCAAATTATGTGTGCAGGAGAAAGTAGAGATACCTTGGTAGGATTTCCATTTTCAATGATTTTGTTAAAATATCATTACATTTGATGGAGTTATTCCTTACTTACGTAACTGAAAGTGAGAGGTCTTTCAACCTCTTTGCTTTCAAGCAGTTTACAAAAACATTTCTTTTTACTGCTTTTTGTGTAGAAGCCATTTAACTTCAGATATCTGCTGTGGGTACATTTACAGCAGAGACAACTCCACTTGGTTTCTGTTACAGCTGATGTGGGTGAGGTCAGTGGAAACATCTGTTCTGGCTGAAATGCAGACTTCTGGATAAAAGTAATCTTCCCATCAGATTTTGGCCGTACAACTGGGGTAGAGCTGTTGAGGTCGATGGAGAATCACTCGGATGAACTAATAGAGTTCCTTTGCCCCAGCTCCTCGGGCTGCTTTGCTAGACCTTGCCCTTGCCTCACTTCCTCAGGGTATTATTTTGTTGCCCATAAGCGGTCATGCTCTAGTATCTTTTTGATTAGCAGGAAATCATATTTATTCATATGTACATTAACACAAGGATGGAAAAGCTACTTGAACAAGGCTATATAAAGGAGCCCAGCTTATCCTGCAGTTGATCAAGCAGGTAGAGCAGCATCTACCCAGCAGAGCAAACAACTGTTGATCTTAAAATGTCTGTTACCCAAGCGCTTCTGCCAGGAGTTCCCACCTCTGCTTCCCCCAAAAAATCACAGCTGGAGTCGATGTTAATGATCAGACAGTGGCAGGTAGTACTTAGTGCTGTTTGGTGCTTTCTTCTACATCTACGTTGTATAAAAAACACCCAGAGCTCAGGTCTTGGTGTATACTCTGTGACTGCCTGCAAAAGTGTGTGCTTGTAGCAGTAACTGGTGTATGATTTTATGTCAGACCCATATGTATCTTCAAAGGTAACTAAACATAAATTATTTTTCTGTGATCAAGCCTGAAATAATTTTAAAAATGGTATTTTCTCAGCTGTCCACAGGACATATGCACAGGCAATTATTTATGGCTTGAAAACAATTTCTGTACTGACACTTAGAGACTAACTTCCACCATACCTCAGTTTCTCTCTATCCCTTTTGTTAAGTTGCTTTGTTACGTTCAGTTGCAAACTTCACTGAGTTTAGAGACAAAGACACGACTGTGACTCAGCTTAACTTCTCTAAAATGGATGGCAAGATCTCAAAGATTTGATTAAGCAACTAATGCTTATAAAGTACTCTGTGATACTTAAAGGAAAGTCAATGGAAAGGGAAAATATATAACTTGAGAAACAAACAAACAAACAAAGAAAAGTCTGGCATTGCTTATTTGATTCCAGTAGTCAAGAGTTGGTAGTTTTCTGCTCGCTGCTTTGGTACCTTAGAGACAGCATATAATTGTCCTATAGGATTTTTTGCTGTCCTGCCAGACTAGGCTTGACAGCAGTGCTACCTGGCACAGACTGAAATGAGAGAAGAAGTATGCTATAATAAAAAGTAACCTCTCTTTCAAGAGGACAATGTAATGCTTACTGTCAGGAGGCAACGTTTATTACAATCACTCAGTCCCAGAAGGCTAGTTACCTTATTTTTCATCTAATTTTATATGCTCATGATTGAATTACTGTAGCAGGATCTAAGGAAACATGATGCTTTGCAGACTGCTGTTAGATTATCTCCTCTAGACACTGTCAAAAAAGCAATATGTACTGGACCAAGGTCACTCCTACTGTCATTTTCATCATAAAATATGGGCTTACACTTCTGTCTCCTCTCGTAAGGCAGCACTGGCACTGCCACGGATTCCCTCTAAGATAAACAGAAAGAAGATCTGAATGGAAGAGTTTTGCTACTTCATACATAAATTTAATTGAGGATGAGGTTTTTCTCAGTTGGAATCGGATGTAAATTTTAATTGCATAGAGAAAACGATAAGAAATTACAAGATTTGGCTGTGGAAAGCAATTTATTCCTATTTCTTTAATGGGGCTCAGACATGTACGGTGCAAGGCTGGATGACACTGAGCCAGTAAAAAGCACTGAAGCCCATTTTTAGGTGATAGCTCCTTCTCCTCTGA
Source organism: Falco peregrinus (assembly GCF_023634155.1). NCBI lineage: Eukaryota > Metazoa > Chordata > Aves > Falconiformes > Falconidae > Falco > Falco peregrinus. The sequence continues at coordinate 55,934,982 of NC_073725.1, read as the reverse complement.
GGGATGAAGCCTTATCAACAACTACCACTGTAGTCAGCTGTGCAGTTTTAGTATTTCCACCTTAAAGAGATGCAACTTGTCTTCAGTGACTCCTTCCCTCACTCCCCAGTGTAACCTGCCAGCACTATTAAAACGAGTCCTAATGAGGTTGTTCATGGGGGAAGAAAGGACGTGCAACCGTTTCTGTTGCAGTCTGACTTGTACTCCATGTAGCTGATTTGGTTACAGTGTCTTCACTCTCATAAAAAAGTCTGTGAAGTCTCTGAGGCTTTTGCTTGAATACACAGAACTGGCAACGATTTTCTGGACCCTGGAGTTCAGGTCCCTGCTTATTGCGGTCAGTGGCATCGTAGCATCCTTTACATTAGCTGGTCAGTCTCCACCAACTGACCTCAGCCATAAGCTGACCTTGTCCAGCTCAACGCACTTGAAGAGGTGTGAGGTTCCCCACAAAGGGTTAATGCCTTGTAGCTCTGAGACAAGAGGAATAGTGAAGAAGACCTCTGGCACATGCATACGTTGCTGCAGTTAATGCCATTTAATATACGATGAAAATTATAGAGGGGGTGTTGTTCATGGAATGCCTACCAGCCTGCTAATTAAAGTTCTCTGTAATCGTGCGTTATCAGGGAAGTATTAATCATTTTTAGGGATGACACAAAGAAAATTGTTAGTTACACAGAGGGGAGGGGACTGTAATGAGGATTAAGAGAAAACTATTGTCTCATGCTTGGCAGGGTTGCTGGTGATAGAGCAGTGCCTTTGCTGCTGCTCTCTGTGTTATCCTTTCATGCACTGACCAGTTTGGGAAAAATCAGCTTTCACTTTCATAAGAGATCAACAGAACAGGGAACACCGTCTTCTTCTATAGGTCTCAAGTCCTTCCGCCTTTTCCAGAAACAGTAAGATTGTTTTGATTCAAAATACCATAAAATCTCTATAGTTTAGTGTAGCTCTTTGAAGATTATCTCTGCTGGAACCCATGTTTGTAGCTGACTGGTCAATACTGTCTACTGTCAGTATTGTGCAGGTCAAATGACTTTAAAGTCACTCTCCCTTTGGAGAAAGGAAAGTAGAGTCTTCTAACAAAAATGGTAAAGTATTATCACCTGATTTGAATGTCCTCTCTATCACTGTGGTTATCAGCAGCTTATCCTAGAGGCTGTAGATCAGTAATTGCAGGTAACAGGAATGAAGTCATTTCTGCCTTTCCCAGCAGACAGTTTTGTGGCTGTAGACCAAAATGATATAACTGAGCTGTGCTTGATAAAATACCTAAAGAACCAAGAGGAAAGGGATTTATCTGGGTATACATCTGCTGTTCCCCAGGTATGACCTGGGAGACAGCAGCCGTGATGCCAACAGCTCTGTAACTACACTCCTGGCCCTACGATGCTGAAGGATGCCTATAGGCCTGTGAAATCTTTAAAAATAGGATTTATAGCTCTTAGGTCCTACCAGATAAAATCTTGGTTCAGTTCCATAAATAGGGAACAAGTGGTGCAAAAGCACAGAGTAGGAAAACTTTGCAATTTAAGGATCTCCTTCGAGGGGGAAGCAACACAAGCAAATTTACGATAATCTGAGTCAGGTTCCTCATACCATTGTACATGTAATTCATTCTGTCTGTGTATTTATGAGTTTCAAAGACAAGTGCTGCGGGTTTATTCTTTATAGAGGCAGCCATGTAGCTATAAACTTCTCAGCTCCTTAAACTGTTTCTTGAGAATTTAATTATCTTCTTCCCTCCTTCTTGGTGGAATATGGAAGCACCATCTGGACATGGGAACACTTAGCATTACTTGCTGCTTCCACTTTCTAGGTTTATTCTGAGCATTAAAAAGTCCCTTCATTATTCTACATTTCTTTTATTTTCCAGATTTTTGTTGGCATCAGCAAAGACTTTCACTACCAATGTTCATCAAATCATCTGGCTCTGCTTTCTGGCAGGGTGTCCTGACCTCACATTTAATGACATTTTAACACCATTGAGTCCAGGGCATGATTTAGCAAGGTTCAGCCTTTCAGTATGGAGAGGTCTAAACCCACCTTTGGGAATCGTTTTCCAAATCTAAATTTTTCTGCTCTCTGATGTGGTAACAGCGCAAGCTGCTGCCCACAGAGATGATACAAGTCTGAAATGTATGGTTACACTTCTGGAGGATAGCATATGCACAGAAATTTTTAGTGTGAGTCTAAGTTGTGAAAGACATTAAGTGACTTGGTTAATTTATAATGAGGGCTGCTTTAGAGGAATGCATCAGCTCAGCTTTCATGCTTGTTGGGACCAGAATTCAAAACAGGGCTCATGCCCTTGATCAGTGCAATCTTTCTAAACCCAGTTAGTGACTGCTAACCGGCACCTCTCCTGCCTTCTTTTAACAACGTGGCAAGGGCTTTTTACTAAAAACCACTAGCCAGCAGCACTCCTGTGCAGAAGAACTTTTAAAGGAGGCTGGAGGTGGTCGGGAAAGCCAGGTCATTGATGCCGCTTCATGTACAGCCCCATGCTGTACAGCATGAGATAAACTTGGCCAACAGCCAGGTGGGTGGGAACACCCTTGGAAATGCCAGCATCCAGACCATTACCATTGCCGTAGTACAGCTCAAGGATTTAAAACCCATGATTTTTTTTTTTTTTTTAATGTAAGTAAACATAAAATTCTGGGCATTGTTTCTAGTATTATGGCTATTACTTACATGCCATTACTGCATAAAGACCTTGTCTTCTTTAAGGAGGTCTATACCTTGGAAAATCTCCTAGTATTTTATTCTCTCTTGGGATTACCAGCTAATTTGGATAGCATTCCAAAGAAAAGCTAAATTAAAAGCAATAAGGTGCTTGGATTTGTTGAGGAATTTCACTGTAACAAACATTTTACTTTTCCCATCTTCTTATGGATTCAGTCAGTTTCACCTGCATGTTTTATAATTCTGACTTTCAGGATTTTTTTTCCCTTAAAATACCATAAAATCCTAGAAGTATGAGTTTTAGTCAACAAATCTTCACAAAAAATGGCCTAGTTCTAGCATATAGCTCAAGAGAAATTTTTGCCTGTAATATTCATCACAAAAAAACCAGAGGCTTCTACTGCTAGCGACTGACTTTCTGAATAAAAGTGCCTGAATCCATTCTGCCTCAGTAAAGAAGATCACGAGATTTGTCTTTCACCATGGGTGAGTTAAATCACATTTTGATTCAGTTTCTCCATTGATATGAGAGGGCCATGGGATCATTACAGAGATATTATTGGCAGTGATTTATACATCTAAGTCTCTTTTAACAGGAAAAGCTTAATATTATTTATTATCTCAGGATAATTCTATATTGAGATTTATCAGGATACAGGGAAGAGAGTGTTGAAGTTTTATTGTTGGTAAAATAAATACTGCACTAAGTGTTTCTTTTGAGTTATGAAAAGACGTGTAAAGCCCTTTGCAACCTTTCCCCCGATGATAATTTTCATGCTTTTACCAAGTGGGGAGCAGAGGTACAGCGAGAATTAGTGGGTCGCCTATGGCCACATCTCAAGTCAAGTATTGTGACCCCCATTTCCTTCCTCATATTGCAAGACAGCACTCCAAGGGAAAGCACCATGGGCTACTGGAACAGAGCAGAAATGCATCTAGCTCTGTAGCCTGTCTCCATCAGCGCATGGTGCATAATTAACCTCTTCAGGATTTTTGCAATAATGTACCCATCAGGGACGTGTCTGCCCAGCTCTGCAATAAGAGGTTGGTTCATGCCTTCAGGCAGGAGAATAATGAACCTTTTTCAACATCTTTCTCAGTTCCTTCATTTAATCAGACCTTTTAACCTGTGCCATTTGGGCCAGGCCAACCATCCCCGGAAAGCAATGGAAAATCTGGAGACAAGGGTTTTTTGTACTAACTATGGACAAGCAGATGCCAGGAGCTGCGAATCAGTAGATGTTTACCAACCATTGATAAAGCACAAGTTCCTAAACCCATGTTTTGTCCACAAAACCTAACCCCATTGCTCATATATTGCCTTATGTATCACCCAGAAATCTTGCACATCACAGTCTCATCAATAGCACTCCTGGAACCAGACTGTTCTTAGTAGTTTTTATGCTCAGGAAAACATCACTGCAAGCAGTAATGAAAGCCCACAGCTTAGCTCTTCCCTGGGTATATTTGGCTATTTATGGCCTATTAAACAACACAATATTTAGGCAAATGTGTCTGCAAAAAGTAGATGAGTTGTTTTCTTTTTACCCTTTCTATAACAAAATAATATTATTTGTATAGTACTGTTGGATTCTCTAAATCCTGAGTTGAATGTGGTCACCTGTGATACATATACTTATAAACAGGTGGGTTTTATGATAGTTGTCCTAATTTATTGGCTTGTATGTAGGCATGGAGGGTCAAAAGCATGTTTGGTAGCAGTGGTCTGAGAAGTCCTAACCAGCGGCAAAATGCTGGTTAGGACACATGGGTTTGATTCTTTTCTCTGCCACAAGTTCCTTTAGAGAACTGAAGCAGGTCTTGTATTTCCAGCTTCCTAGAGGTGTTGGGAAAATAAAATCCATTACTGACTGCACTGTTCAAATGTGCAGTAACAATACAGGGCATAGAGGTTCCTAGATGGATAAATTACCAGAGTGGTTTTGAAAGATTCAGTGAATCTTCAATCTTTTCACTGCAGGGAAACCTTCCCAGCAGAAACCCAGAGATTAGTATGCAGGAGAGTGCTCCTGTAACAAACCAGCATGTAACATGATTAAATCATACTGTAGTGAAGAGTTAACAAGGCATGGCTGCACACGTTTGCTGTTAGCTCACAGCACCACACAATGTTTTGTCTCAATGGCAGTTCAATAACTAGTCTGTAATTACATCGCAGGCCTTAATAAGTGCAGGGCCAGTCCTCCCAGGTGCTGGATGCTCTTAACTCCCACCAGCCGCAGCGGGAGCTGGAGGTACCCCAAGAAGCAGGGGAGCCCCTTGGCACATTGCGGGATGGGTCTGCAGCAAGACCGGCCTCCCACAGCACCATAGCATCGCTCAGTGCCTTCAGAGATAGGCAACGATCTCTCAAAAAGGGATTGGATTTTGAGTTATAGCAGCAGTAAAACAGTTATGAAAAATATAATAACCCATTTTGGCTTAAAGCACGTCATTATGTATTTTATGTTTTTACAGCACTGTGAGTGTTTCAGGCACTGGGAGACCCAGTGCTACTCCCAGGGGGAATATCATCCCACGGTTTTTAGGGTTTGGAGGATTATTAGATGCGTAAGTGTGTGCGTTTTGCTCCTTGTGGGTGATACAGAAGTATTGATATTCTAAGCAGGACTTGAACAGGGGAAGAAGTGTTGGCTTGTCAAAGGCTACAGGGCCAGTGTTTCATTGGAAGTGCTTTCTGTCAGTAACACCCAGGTTAGAATCGTAGAAAGTCTTTCTCGCTTTTGAGAGATGAAGAAAGTGAAGTTCCTATTTAACCTCTCCAGGTCACCATTCCACATGCCTTGGGACATCTCTGGCAGGTATCTGGGGAAAACTTGCTGCTGTGGGTACAAGTATTTCACTCTAAGGCCTGAAGCAAACCTTAAATGCACAGAGGGGAAATACCTACATTTAATCACTACTTAAACTTAGTTACATAGAATGGCAAAGCATCTTAGAGAATCTCCAAAGCACTTTTTACTGAAATTCAAGTAAATGCTTTCTAAGGCCAGAGCTTGGCAATTCAGGTGACCTTTGGTGAGGGTCATAATCAATGATGTCATTGAGGTAGCCTAAAGAGACTTAATTAGATGCTGAAATAACCACTAGTGCTGAAAAGGAGTTTTATTAACCAACCCATGAGCCTATAGATAGAGAAGTGCAGTAAACCCTGGTTTAAATAAATGTGAAAGGCTGATTCCTGCGTCTGGGAGGGCGATACACCAGCTGCCTCCACACCTCAGTGTAGCCATGTCAGTAGCTCTGAAGTCCTCAGCCAAGGCTTTAAGTACTTTCAAGTCCTCAGCCAAGTACTTTAAGTACTTTCCTTACTGCAGGTGCCATAAGCAATAGCTCCCAGGTGGTGACTAGGAGGAGGAGGAGGCTCACGGGAAGGTGGTTTCTACCTGCTGTCCTGAGTGATCATGCCTCTCTGCTCCCCATCTCACCGTGCTGTGAAATGCAATAACGCCCTATAAAGCACTTTGTATTTTTCATCAGTGCGTCTCAGAGGACCACAGCACTGTATGTCCACAAGGACTGGCAGACAAAGTCAGTGGTGCCATTGAAAGAGGCGACTTCATCCTCTGTCCACCTTGGGGGCTTTTTCACCAGTCTGCTATTAGTGCCACAACGAGGCTCGCTGTGAGCTGGGTCCAGGAACTGAACTGAATGAAAATTAAATATTATTTTTCTGCTAGGATCAGTTCTAGAAGCTCTTCTGCTATTCTGCTGGATGGTTGTACAAACATTTCTGATCACAAGAAATGCTTGGGATGGGACCAAGTGGCCAAGGTGGGGACGGAAGTGGATGGTACTAGTTTAAATTTTTAAGGGAACCATAGAGTGAGGATTTGGGAGTATTTCGTGGGCCATCTGATGACTGCAGCTTATTACTGTTGTCCCCCAGAGTAGAGTAGTATCTATAGCGTCTATTATTCAAAAATACATGATGTTTTTATCTGCCATTATTTTCCATTACAGCAAGTGTTGTAATACTTGAATATTCTTGAATAAAAATAATATTCTTCAACAGAAAGGTTTGCTACTTATTACCTTATGTGCCGCTTGTGGAGGTTAAGATTTGCTGAACTATCTGAGCTGTCCTTGGCCTGGATCTGGAGTCTACCGTTAGGGGTGGCAAGCCAGTGCCTGACACTCTGTGCTACGGGGGTCTGAGCATGGCGGTGTCTTTCTTGGTAGAGCAGCACAGGCAATCCCCAAGAGCATGCTATCCTTGTGCTACTGCACAAGGCAGGCATCCCCGCCAAAATATCTGGCTAACAACATCTGAGTTGCCTAAGAAACATGGACATCATGCTGAAGTGCTGCTAAATGTCCTGCAATGTGATAACGGCCTCCAGGAACCAGGCATGACCCAACGGTGTGCACGCATCTTCCCACCCAGCTGAATGCTAAATGAGCACAGCGCCCGTGCTTGTGCCTGCAAGGCATTCCCGGTGGTTGCTCACATATTAGGTCACTGGGTGACTGTTATCTGTTGTGACCAGAATGGTTTCCTATACAAGGATGATTACGACAACGCTTGGTTTTTTGTATACCCAGTAGCGGGAGGCTGTGATTAGTGCTTCCAGGCAAACTGTGACCTTTTGGAACTTTTCCTGAGGCTTATGAGGCTTAAATTAGTTTCTGCTGTTTGAAAGCATGCACAGACTTAATCTCTGGGTCCTATTTATATTATAATTACTATATAATTCATATTTGCATTCACTTGACTCTCTTTCTTACTTAACAGCCAAGGCTGGCTCTCGCGTCTCCACTCCTTTGTGTGCAGTTCATGGGTCAGAAATCCCGTGGGTAAAGGCAGGGTGGGGAGTGCTCATTCTCGCTCCCTCACATGCTCATACGACCTCAGAATAGCAGGCTGGTATGAAAAATCCCTTTTGCACAAACAGAAGATACCACAAGGGCTTTTTCTCCAGGAAAAGAGAGGATGCTATTAGTGGTTTGGAATTTGAAAGAGAACTTCTTTTCTATCAGCTGTTAACAATGTTGTGATTAAAGTAGTATGAGATTAATTTAAATGATTGCTTTTGTGGCTGTTCTGGTCGCATTTTGTCTTCCTTTAAGTAGACCATTCATTTATGCTATAAAATATTTCACTGTATTGTTATACATCTTTAATCTAATGTGAAGTACCCATAAATACTAGGTAGCATAGAGTAAGTGGGGGAAAAAAACAATATGCATGAATATTTAATAAACAAAAAAATTGAAAATACCTGTAATTTCCAGTGTATGAAAAAGTATTGTGGAATGAATGTGAAAGTCCTATCCCCTTTAAAATGCCCTCCTCCTGCAAAGAACTATGTGTCCCTTGCTTTTACATGCTTTGATCCTGTTTTCATTTTGATTCTTGCTTGTAAATATGAGCTGTCTGGCATTGCCCAGAGGAAGGTGATCTATCATCTGCTTACAGCCAGGGTTCTTGTCATTCGGTCATTCCGTATATATAAAATTTTATCTGAACTCCACTCGTAGGAGATAAATGACCATGACAACAGGCTTCCTCCAATGCTTCAAATAATGAAGCTTCACAAATCAGGCAGTGGCCTCCTGCATGTTCAGACTAGGGTGCATGTGCGTTATTTCCAGCTATATGAGCGACCTTCGATGAACTCATTATTCTGCAGTGGATAGTACAGATGTTACCATCCCGCAAGATTTAAAGCTTCCTCTAAGGAAAACTGCTTCTTTCACCTTGTTTGCCAGCTGGATCAGCTGTAAGGTTTATTGCTAGCTTTTGTTTTCTGTTTGCATGATACTTGTTTAGTCCCTTATTAATGCAGTCAGTGCATTAAGGATATATTAAAACCTGAGAACTCATGAGAGGAAAACAGCTTAATAACCAGAAAATGTGAAGCAACATTATTTATGGTTTGTTGTTGTTGTCATTTTTAAAGTTAATATCCAGCATCAGTTATTACGTAAGTAGTTAGGATATCATTATTCTATTGCAAGAGGATTTTACTCATGGAAAAGAATAAATTAAGATTATTTAAATCAATTTCTACTAGGCTTTTAATGGAACAAGCACAAAATATACAATGAAGTTTTATTCTGTCAGTGTTAATGAATTTTAAATGGCACTGAAGAGAGATTGTTTTCTTTCATGCTGCGATTACAAGGAAATACCCTTTTCCCTTGAATATATCAGCAGTAGGTTTGTTAGACAAGCTGGGAAGAGTAACAGGGACTGCAATGCTCTTCCTCCCCTTCCCCACCTCTACCGGGGGGACATGGCTACACAGTCTCTCCATCATGACAGTCCTGACATTTGTGGTACTTTTTAATCATGGAATCACAAAATCTTAGGAGAATTCAGGTTGGAAGGAACCTTAGGAGGTTTCTAGTGCAACTTCCTGCTCCAAGCAGTATCAGAGAAGAGATCAGAGCAGGTTGCTCAGGGCTCTGTCTAGTCTTGTCTTCAAAGCCTCCAAGGATGGAGAATGCACAACCTCCCTGGGTATCCTGAGTTATCCAGTGACTTCCCAAGGTAGACAGAGAATACAGAAAACGTCAGGCATGTTTCTTCACATATAGTATTTCTCTTAGGATTAGCATATACTAATCCAATAAGAAACCTACATTTTAAAAACAGGGACAAATGTTAAACTTTTGCTTTCACCTCTTTTCAAAGTTTACAGAAAGCCTGGATTAATTTTGAATTGAGAGAGGTTAAATTAATGAGGAATTCAATTAGAAATAGCAGGAAATAGAACACAAATTGGAAAAAGTAAGAGCTGGGTGCAGGGGTTTCTCTGTTCAGATTTGTTCTTCCAGCCATAGCCCTGAACCAGCACGCTAGAACAAAACACCCTGGCCTGTTGGGAAGTCAGTGGTCCCCAGGTGAGCTAGAGTGGTTCCCTCCTGCCTCTGGTACATCTCCAGGTACACAGTCGTGGTGCACTGTCAGGTTCAGGAACGCTGCAAGCAAATTTTCCTCACCTACCTCCTTTTTACAGCTGATCTTATCACTATGATGGGTGAATGTACCTGCAGCATTTCTTGAAGGTCTTGGGTGTTTTGTGCTCCTCTTTGGAACCGTCCACATGCATTTATTGCTTTATGGCTTTTGCAATCCTTAGCCAAAGCCTCATGAAAGGAAAGAAATACTTTCACTCAGCCCACTCAATGTGATACCTCATTGGATGTTATTAATTAAGACGGAGAGGATGGGGATTAGTAAAAGAATTGTGAGGAAGCCGTAAATCAAAGGCAGTAGATTATGATGAAGAGAAATATAAAGCTAATTGGAGATCAGCAGCAGGGTTCATTAGGATCTGGTCTTGGGAATGACCTTGCTTAGATTGTTCCCTGGCAGCCTGGGAACCCAAGGCTAGACACAGCTAATGGAATTTGTTAAGGCCACAAAGCTGATAAGCATCATCAGAAGGCAGAGAGAAATACTGGAGAAGCTGGCTGTCTTGCAGGGCTGGAGTGGGAGAAATTAATAGTACAAAGAGCAAAATTAAGCACATGGTGACTCAGGGCAAGGGTTTGTCTCATGTGCTTGAAGTTCAAGAGTTACAAATTCCCCAGAAGAGCACATGGGTGCCTGGGCATGCAGTGCTGGTCACTGGAGTCTGCAAACTGCTTACCGACTGCGGTCGTGGAAAAGGCAAATGCTCTTTTAGGATGGAACAGGGAAACAAGTGTCTGTGGAACCGGGCAAGTAGCAGTTTCACTGTATAAGGACCAGTTAAGACACCCTCTGCAGCAGGGGTAGAGTCCTGGTCATTAGTGTTCAGGAAGGAGGAACTGAATGTAAAACGCTCTTGCATTAGAGTGAGAGAAAAAGAAACTATGTCTTACAAAAGGGAGCTAAAATATTCTAGTTTATCCTACTGGATGAGAGCTCTGGGACACGTGACTGCTCTAAATATAATGGGAATACTCATGATTAGTAGAAAACAGCTTGTTGGAACAACCCCAAAAAGGTGTAAATCAGAGTGACATCCAGGGTAGCTTCAAGTCAGAAGGCAGCTCCAACCAGAAAAGCAAGACAACAGTAGGAATTACATCAGTGGAAACAGATTTAGAGGGCATTTGTCAGTACTTTTTGAATACACAATTACCTAAAGAAGCAAGAGGGGGTCTTCTCAGACCTGGAGGTCCCCCATCCTTCGGTGTTTCGGAGACCATAGAGGGAAGTCAGTGGGATGGAACCAGTTAGTGTCAGTCCAGCTGCCCACACCGCTGCTTGTAGGCGCCTCTCAAAATCCCATGGAACAGACTGAGGACCTGACCATGCCTATTCACTCAAGCAACCTTTTGAAGAACTCATCGGACCTATTTTGTGTGGTATAATTAAGGACAAAGCTCTTGCTCATTTGCCTCTAGTCACTGCTAACTGAAGCCACCTCAGAATAACCAGATTTATTTCTGCTCTACATAAAGTAAGCATGAAATTTATTACTAGTATCAGACAGGGCAGAAACAAGCAGTACCATCCGTGTGGTTTGTGCAGTCCTGCGTCTTGCCCGAGAACAAGACAGTATTGATTATTTTACAAGACAAGTTACATTTGAGGAAGTAAAGATTAGATTAAAAAATTAAATGCCTTGGGGAGGGTGAATAGCAGCACAAATCTGTTTGATGTTTGTGTCAACAAGGCGGCCAAAGCAAGCAGCACGAACATCTGTCTGTAGTGTACGCTGGAAAATACTGTGAAGGGGGAAATATTTTAATTGTAAGCACCGGTTCACAGAACTCCCCATGTCTTTATTTATTGGGCTGATAATATCACCCCAACATATGAACTTTATGCAGCACACATAAATAATTCATGGATTAGCAAATAAAGAGATCTGGAATCTGTACACAGAGATGGCTGTTGACAATTATCTCACTTGTGCAGAGCCAGACCCTCTCAGCTCCCATCGCTTGCAGCTGCTCTTTTAAATCATTCATCAGCGCTTAAGAGATATGCTGGTGGCGCTGGCAGAGAGTATTTGAATTTTCATTGTTTACACACTGTGAATTTAGCTTCTGGTCTGAAATTATCTGCCACATTGAAGCCTTTGAGAATATGGATGAGGAGAAAAAGACAATTCCTCTTTTTTCCCTTCCTTAACACTCAGATAACTTTGAATACCTTTTTTAATTTTTTTTGCAATTTTAGTTCATATTCTTTTTATAATCACTACTTATATTTTCAAGTTGAAACTGATATAATTCCCGATGCTGTTTAGACCATGAAAACATCGGGAATACTGTGAAATAATTCTCTTTAAAGTATTACCAAAAAAATGTCTGGTAAATATTTTGTTGAAAGTTGTACGATTTTCCATTTTTATTCTGGAAATCTATACCTTACCACCTAAATATCCAGAGTTCCTTCTTTCTGATGGTGTCTAAGCAGAACCCTGTTGGAAATAGTAATGAAAGCTGCTTAAAAAATTCATGACAAGCCACAACCAATGCTTTTTCTTGTCAAATTACTGAGGCACTGAGTTTCTGTGCACTTTCAGATCACAGCGGGTAGTACTTCCTTCATGATAAATTTGCCCATGTCATTATAGTAGTACGGCTTAATTTACTTCTAGCATGGAAAATGAGAGTAACATTTTTAAAGTCATAGGCCTTATGATGAAGCCAGACAGAATTCTACCTGTATTAATTGAAAATCTCATTCCTGTAACTAGGGATTTACGCCATGTTATTAACTACGCGTCTATCCAGGAATGTATAGACATACACAGAGAAGTTCTCCTGTCAATAGTTTTGGTCCTTTCTCTTAGGCTATAAATAAAGCAGCAGTATTAAAACAGCTGTCAGGTTACTGGAGTTAGCTGGTGCAACGCTGGCGCCGAGGAGAGGGGAGTAGAGCCTGCAAGCCTGGTGAAGCAGTTCCAGCTGACAGCACTCCAGCGCTCCTGGTCCTGCTCCTGCCAGAGGGATGCAGAGAGGGTTCACGGGGTTACAGAGCCCCTACGGTGCCACCCAGCATCCTAAAAATTCTGGGGGAGATGGCAGGGAGCAGCAATGCCAGGTCCCACGCCTCGGGGTGTATTGCAGCCCTGGTTGTAACTACCCCTAGGCAGCCAGGACCGGGGGAAGAAACCCAAGAGCATCATCATCATCCCCTCGGCATGCAGGGAGGTGGCCTGCCCAGGATTTTGGGAACAGCCATCCAGGCTATGCGGTATGCGCTGGGTGTCTCTTTAACTTTCTACATCAGGGCCAAAGCAGCTTGGTATCTGCTTTACTTTCTTAAAGGGCAGCACTTTGTGCTTTATTCTGCATGGGCCACAGGCAAATGCTGAATTCCAGCCTGCGCCTGAAGTTGATCTGCACACAGGACCTGTGTAAGCAAGAGGCAGAGCGTTTGCAAAGTTTCCAAGGGGGACAGGCAGCCACGGGCACTCATCAGCACTGATTAAAGAACAGAAGCAGCAGAATGTGCCAGGGCTCAGGAGTCCCAATCAAAGCCCGTTTGAAAGGGCTCTGGAGAGAGGAGACACGGAGCAGAGGATGTCCTCGCTCTGCTTCTGTCAGCTCCCAGCAGTTCACTGAACAAATTAGGTTTCACTCTCAGATCCACAAATGACAGTGGATGGCATTTACCAGATGGCATGTGTAATGGGACTGTCACACCGTTATAGGTTTAAAAATAAAGTATGGGAGGCAGCTAATGAATATACACTTCCTAATTTCAAGAATTTCTTTCTATCCCTGTCAGGTGTTAGGCACTCAACTTGTGAGTGTTGAAAGACTTTTGATGTGTGTGTATGAAAAGACATAGTCTAGCATGTAACTAGGTTGTTTTACTTTAAAAATTGGCATTAAGTAATTTACGTCATTCCTAAAAAAGTGATTTTTCTTCTTAATGACTTTCAGCCTGCTCACAAGTAAAATGCATTGTTTAACTGGAATGTCATCTTTAGGAATATTTAATATTGACAGTAATCTTTCCCATAAAGCTGGTGATTCTACTCTGTAGATTTCTGTCTTTGCCATTCTTCCTCATTTGTTTAAAAATAAAAATTCAGCAACTCAGAAGTCTTATTTTTTCAAGGATAATCATGCATATTTTTAAATATTTTTGTTTTACATTACCTCAAACTGAATATCTTTGTATGGGACCTCACTTTAAAATATGATTTGAGGAGACAACAGTAAGGCAGTGACAGACCGAGGGAACACAATATGTAATAAGTGGAATTTTCTAAACTACATACCAGCTTTTTTCTTTATTAGCTTCTCACAGGTTTTCCAGTGCCAACACAGAAAGAAAAAATAAATTAGAAAATAAAAGGATTATATGCATTGTATTTCTCTCTTTATCGTTTTCTTTATGTTAGGCATTTTTGTGTTAATTAAAGGACAGCTCTAGCTCCAATTGAAGCCATTTGGGAGGATTGCTTTTATTTTCAGTGATGATTTTATCATGCCCATGTTTATTAGATTTGTTGCTTTTCCAGCAGACTGGCTTCTGGGACTGCAGGGAAAAAGCAGGGCAGATTTATAAGCAGGTATGGTCAGCATATCAATGTGTATTGGCAGTAGAAAGGTAGATTCAGCTAAATCCTGATGAGTAAAACACAGTTTTCCTCTGTGCATTTACCTAGCTGCAGTCTAAGAAAATGATGCAAAGAAATTGGCTTGTTAATGAAGAAAATTCTCAATTACTAGGAAACAAAAGTCAGGTTGCCATATCAGTCAGGTTAATTTTAAATAAAACCCTTTTCTGCCTCTTGTCTGTATAGGTAAGACCTACACAAAACACTCTTGATTGGATGGGATGGGATGGGATGGGATGGGATGGGATGGGATGGGATGGGATGGGATGGGATGGGATGGGATGGGATGGGATGGGGAAAGCCACCGGCACAGTTATACCGCCCTAAAGTCTTTTTATCTCTCAAGAACTTATTTGGCTTCCCAAACCAGTATGGATGGGGATGGCTCAGTGACCCGTTTCTGTTGCCATTTGTGTGCACACTTTCAGTTACCGTGTTTCAGAGGGGTTTTTTTCTCAACCAGCTTTACACAAATCGCTGGTGCACATGACTGGTGATGACACAGGATTTGCCTGTAGGGTCAAGGACTCAAGGCATCTTAAAGGGGCTTGGCACCTTGAAGCTGTCTTCATTTTGAAGCATAAAAAAAAATTGGGCTTTTTGATATTCAATGTAGTTCAACAGCAGGTTTCCCCTGCACGCTGGCAGCATGGCCCCAGACTGTCAGAGCCTGAGAAAGGAGGAAACATGGTTTCTAACACCCTTTCTTCCATGGGTCTTTCATAAAGACAGTTCCAAATTTTGCCATCCCCACCGATTTCTCAACCTCATTACATAGTAAATTTGAACTGGGAATACAGCATATACAAAAGAGAAATCCTGGTACCTCAAACCCTGTGCTGGAGCATGTCCAGAGCCGGGCAGGGGCTGGGGAAGGGGCTGGGGGACAAGGCTGGGGGGGGGGCGTCTGAGGGAACTGGACGGGTTTAGCCTGGAGAGGAGGAGGCTGAGGGGGGACCTTACTGCTCCCTACAAATTCCTGAAAAGAGGGTGTAGTGAGCTGGGTGTGGGTCTCTTCTCCTGGGTAACAAGTGATAGGACAAGAGGAAACAGCCTCAAGTTGTGCCAGGAGAGGTTTAGATTGGGTATTAGGAAGAGTTTCTTCACCAAAAGAGTTGTCAAGCACTGGAACAGGCTGCCCAGGGACATGGTTAAGTCACCATCCCTGGAGGTATTTAAAAAACATGTAGATGTGGCATCTCAGGACATGGTTTAGTGGTGGACCTGGCAGCATTAGGTTTATGGTCTTGAGGGTCTTTTCCAATGTAAATGATTCTATGATCTATGATCTATGATCTTCACCAACACGCAGCGTGGGAGGACTCTGGCTCTGCTGCTGGGGTCTTTGCTGGGCGTAGGGATGATCTTTTCCCCAGCTGCTCACACTTGCTGCTGCTGCTGCATCGTATCGCATTATTAGGAAAGGGAAGGAAAGTAAGACGACCACTATCTCTGAGGTTAAGAATTAACAATTTGCATCATTGCAGTACTTCTTCCACCTTCCTGATCAGTATTATCAAACTCATTGGAAAAGCTACGAACGGGTATGGTAGTAACATACAGGTGGTTGTACTGTGTCAGACAGGAGTTCATCTTGGCCCAGCGTCCTGTCTCCGAGAGCAGCCAGCAGATGATAACTGCAAACCAGACAGAAAGAAGCTGACGACAAAATGAACCTAATCTCATGTACCATCCCATTTTTCTATCAACCAGCCACTTGGTGACTTTCTGAAGAAGCAGCTGAATCCAGACCACTGTGCTAAGGGCTATAGCATCCTACAGCATCCTGTGCTGGAGCCTGCAGCATCCTGTGGTAGAGACTATAGCATCCTAAAGACTGTAACATCCTACAGCAATCAATTCTGTGGTTCAATGATGTGCATTGCATAGTAATGATAATCCTCTTTGTATAATACTGACTGATTTCAATACCCAAATGGTGCATTTTAAGATAGCATATGTGGTTGTCTTTAGTGTGAGCGCCAAACTGGTATTTAATTCATTTAAATTAAAAAAAAAAAAAATAAAATAAAATAAAAAACTGAAAGCAAACAACTCAAAACATTTGCAAAACAGCAACAGTTACCCATGGCATACAAAATGTAAATGCTTTGTGCTGTGATGTTTGGGTGTCATTAGAATAATTTTAAAGCAAGTGATTTAATTGTGTTTGTGCTAATTATAATGTTTACAAATTAGGGAAAGATGCATTTAGTGGTCTGTTGGGAAAGGGCTTTGAAGCCTCAAATGTCTTTGAGTCTACAGTACTGTCATTTATTCATAGACTCTTTCTAATACCAGGGTGATTTGCTTTTTAGATTACTCTTGCATGGAAAGCCAGTCTCAGGAGTCTTCAGCTCCGTGGAATTCAAAACCAGGTTCACGTGTGTCTGTGTGTGCTTCAATAGAAATTTAATCAATTTCTTTTCTTCTTTTTTTCAAGGTCCTCGTGTCCCGATGGTGACTGTTCACAACACAACCGACGCACAGAGTAAGAATGGGCTTGAGCTTTGCAATTCTTCAGAGAAGAGTAGCCAGGCAGGACAGTGAGATGTGGTTGCTCTTTGGTAAACTCACACCAGCAAGGAGCCCAGGCTCTGCCTAAATACAAGTCTTCTGCAAGGGAAAGGGACTTGCAGAGCTGTTGTGGTGCCATCACAACACCTTGGTGTTTGGAGTACAAACACAGTGGTTTAGGCATGATGTTTGTCATCACCTTTCTCAAAAAAAAAAAAAAAAAGCAAAGTCCAGATCTCTCTGTCTTTTGTTAGTCTTCCACAAACTTTGTTTTACATCCCACTCAAGACAAAAGAAAGATTTAGCTTAATCTATGGGTTTAATAAAACCACTCTGATAGGGATTACCAGGCTGAGAGAGATAATGCAGAAGAGTAAGCCCCACAACTTGTACCTCTGCCTGGTTTCCTGACCTGTTCCTGGGGATTGTAGCACCTATTTTCTGGTAAGGCTTTTTCATGCTAATGATTCACATCTACACCACTGTGAAGCTGAAATTACTCCAAATACAGGCTTCTTCCCTCAAAATATGTGGTACTTACTGGCTGTGGCCATTGCCAGACTGGTCAGGACTCCTTGTAGAGTCCAGAGAGCCACTAGGTTTCTGGGTTTCCTCCTTCACACCTGTAGCAATAGAAATTATCCAGAAAGATCCATTTTTTACCCCAAGTCAGCATGGCTGGGAGCCTCAGGGATAGAGCCTTTCTCTGTCCCTACTATATAGGGGTCTTAAACCAAGATGCCCCTTGCTGTTTTTCATGAGTCTGGGAAGACTTCATAGCACGGTGTGGGATTCTCACCGTGAAACCAAGATTTATCTGCTCCCATCATTTTGATGGGAGACCTTTATCTTTCATTTTAATGTAGACTTTAGCCCAGCTTTAACCTACAGTTAAGGACTTCAGGCATTGCTGTGATCCACATAATAAGCAACACTTTTATTCTACCTGCTTTGTACATGGCCGGTATCAGTTTATCAGGTATCAATTTCATTTAACTGGATTTACAGCAGCTCACTGCTGTTGCCTCTGCAAAGAAACAGACCAAAGCAGGTAATCTGGCTCTTATACTAAGGTTTTCTGAGAAATGCTGAGCTGCTTCATTTCCCACTGAGGGTGACAAGTGTTAAAGCAAAGAATCCCATAGCACCAGGACATGTAAGAGAAAAGCACAGGATCAATCTTCCTGTATACAGTTTCTGTGCGTTCCCTGTTTTATTCCCTGTTTTCTCAATTTCTGTTGGCAACACACATTTCAAGCCCTTACCACACCTAGAAAAGTTTTGCTTGTAAGCAGGATGTGTAAAGTGCAATACCAAATTCTGATTGATTTTTTTTTAAATCCAATTTACAATCAGATTTGTGGCATATTGTATCCTTTGCCATTAAAATAGAAATACTCAGTAGTGTTTCACTTAGTGTCAGCAGTGTCCAATATTGTTAATGAGATATATTGTACATTTAACACAAATCTATCCACCGTTTTCCATAATTTTTTTTCCAATTAAAATGTTCCTTTGGAGAGAAAGACGTGGATAACATTTAGCAGCATCTTGGAACAAGTTAGCTTAAAGCAATATACTGCTGCATGACTGTCCTGTAAGGATAGCAAGAGAAATCTTTGCTGCCAGAGAAAAGCAGTGCAACGTACCCTGGCCCATGGCTGAGACCATCTGCCATCACCTTGCTTATGGGGTGACTGTGAAATAAATGCTTCATTTCCCCATGACTCAGTTTCCCCACCGCTCTTTAATTTTTGGATAAAAGTGCCATGATGGAGCTGATTGATTTTGCTGTCCGGAGTAGGGCTCTCACTGAGGAACCAGGGTTATTGCTGCTGGCAATGGTGGGCTAGAGGTATAGCTCCATGTGCCTGTCTGCTCCCTTGTGAAACAACTTCTGCTGTAAATATGCAAAAGTTGGCACATGTAGCTAACTATTCTGGTCTACAAAAATACAAGAATTGATTTTTCAAGCAATACAGAAAGCAAATTGCAAGCTCCTAGCTTTTCAGTCTCTCTGCACCAATGACCACTGGTATCTCAGCCAGTGCACAAGGATGTCTCATCTTTTCCTCCCAGCAGAGATGTGGGTTTGGCAGTGCCCTCACTGAGCATGACCCCAGGGCAGCCCTGGGGATGCCTGCAAGGCTCTACAGCCCACAGACAATGTTGCCACAGGGCCAGGAGAGTTTCTTAGCTCTGACCTGCAGCTCCAATGTCACTTTCTGGTTTTTCCCTGTTAAACACACCACCTTAATTTTACCATAGGCATGGAGATGGCTGACTGGCTGTAACAGCATGTACAGAATAGTGCTCTCATGAACTGTGTTATAGCCTGCTGCATAGTTTTATAAAATACTTCTAGGTGAATAAAATGAGAGAGACCATAAAACAAGAAACAGCAAATGAAGGGCTTGAAAAAGTAACATAAAACACACTAAGACTAATTTTATTCTGACAGGTATATATGTGTAGCATTTATTACATAGAGAGCTCAATCTAGTCATGTACAGAACACATCCCCTACTGAAATTCATGATTTTCTGCATATGATTAGCATTTCCCCTGGTTCCTTTTTTCCCCTCATTCTTTTCCTTTTGAATAAAGGGCAACTGACAGTTGCATGTTACTGAATTTACTTATTTAGTATGAGCCCATTACTCTATAAAGGGAGTTTGCCTCTGTATTCTGCAATAATCTGATAATAGTGAGTTGCACTGAATATTATAGCGTGCTTACATTTAATTAAGCAATGACCATTTGTACTCCACAGACTCAAGCTCCCTGTGGTCCTAAAGCAGAAAAGAAAGTCCTTTAGGAGATATGCCAATCTTTTTTATTTCCTCCACAGTCTTCTTGGCTTTCTGTGAATGCAATTATATGAACAAATAAAACGGCTTGACTGAATTCCCCTACGTGGCAAGCCCCTTTCTGCTGATAAAGCTACTTGTGTGTGCCATAATTAAATGAGATTCTTAATATTTAACTAAACGTAATAGGCTGTTGCTTTGGCACTTTTGAGGGGGTTGTGCTTTCAATAGAGATGAGCCAAGCTTTTCAGAAGCAGGGTGAATAGTCACTGAACCAATATACTATTGCTGGAAGATCTGTGAAATGTATTAACTGGGAAGGGCACGGTTTTGTGCTGTGCCTGCCTGTTCAGCAGAGATGTGCAATGAAAGCATGATAATCAGGTACTATAAGTATTATTTGAGGAGCTGGGGTTACACAGCTATTGATCAGTGTGTCTCGAAGGGGAAGTTACAGTCAATGAAACACATAATTTGGTGTGAAACCTCAAACCCTCCTTGGGTTCGCATGGCAGAGACAATGCCTGGATCCCCCTGGTTCAAACGCAGCCTGATGCCACGGGGATGAGCCCTGGAATGAGCTCCCCCCAGACCAGGTTTCACTGCCCCCACCACGGCATCCCCTTGGCCCCTGGATCCCTGCTCCGTGGGACTCAGGAGCCTCACCATCACCAGGAGACGTTTCCCACCACTTAGGACATACAGCCTGAAATGTGTCTTAAAGATGGGCCCTTTCCTTACCACCTGGGAAGGACTTGCTCTTTCTGGTGTTGGAGATGGACTTTTTTCTAGAAGAGGCTCAGCGGTTAGAGCGCATGGCCAGGATGTGGGGAATAAAGGTTAAACACTGGGAAGGAGGAAGGGTTCCTCTATTTCATCCCAGAGTCCCTGGATAAGACACACAAGCCAAATGGACAAATCTTGAAACACTCCAAAAAACAAGGTTGCTCCAAAACCTGACATCACAGGTTTGTATGATCTTTGTCCTCTCTTCTTTCCCCATGGCTTTCCTTCCCACCGATTTTCTCTTGTGCAGCAGCACAACTTTATCCTCAATCCCTCCACAGACTCCTCCCTTTCCCCATTCTTTATGTGTAACTTGGGCATAGACTTGAGGACCACTTCAGTTGATACCTAGCTTTGCATGGCAGGTAGATAGATGTCTGACTGGGACCCATAGCAGTGTCTCAGCACTGAAGGTCACATTCCATCTGCTGTAAGTCAGGTGAATGCCACTGATTTCAGGAATATAGCTTTATGCCAATGCAGAACCTGGAAGGGGTTTCAAAGACTTCACTGAATTAGACATCTGTGAGGACTAGAAGGAAATTCTTTCATAAGGAAATTTGTGTTACGAATACTAAGGTGACTATAAAATGTTAAAATGCTTTTTCACAAACAATGCCCAAAGTTTTTATGTTCTTGTCCTTATTCTTTCAGAAATTTTTGAGCTGGAGGTAAATGAAAATGTGCAGCTGGCTGTAAACGACAGGCAAATGCCTAAGGTAGAATACATGGAAATCAAGATAGATGATTACAGTAAGTGGCACCTTTCCTCTGTCTTATTTTTATTTTTCACTGCCATTGCTGTGAAATGATACAGTCATCTTGGCTAGACTGGCAGGAGGAAAAATGACTTTGTCTCTCAATAAACTCACACAGTTTGCAAAGCACTCTCTTAGGATGTGCTACATGAGGAGATTATTACAGAGACAGGATTTGATGAGCATGCAGCTGAAGAAAGGCAAATTATAGGGTTGGGTTTGGGGGTTTTTTTGCCTTTTAATGTTTTCTTTGCAGAGAAAAATCCACTTTGGGAAATGACACAGTGTGGTGCCCCCATTGTTCAGGGCATTTGTGCTAGCTGGACTAGTGTTATTATTTGAGATGGGTTTGAAGTGGGATACTGTATGTACTTGCTGGCTACAGCTGTGGCTGCCTTTCAGTGTGCAATACTGCATGGGAGTGAATGAAAGCAGCTCACCAACGACCGCCCATCAGAACCATTCAGGATTCTTTGAGAAAGCCATATCATTTGACAGGGTTGGGGGAAAAAAAAAACCAAAAAACAAAAAACAAAAAAACCAACAGCTTTATGAGAGAAACCAAAAGAGATTGCACCTGGAATAAAGAAGGCAGAAACTTGGAGTGGTTTATATCCACAGCTGGTGCATTGTTTGTACCACTTGTATAATCAGTCCCCACATAACTATATGCCTGCCAAAAGGAGAGAGAAAAGCCTCGTGACAAACAGCCAAAGTGTAAGCATTTTCTGCCTGTCTCTATAGTTGTACCTGAAACAACCTAAAAAGCATCTTTGCTGGCTCTAAGCAGATATCTCATCTAGATGTGGAAAATCCCCATACTCAGAGTCACACAGTGGCTCCCCAAAATCCCCATTTGCGTGTACAGTGGCAACTCTAAAAAAAAAAAAACACCCCAAAGATCCTGGGTTCAGAATATGACCCGTAATATCTCCCATGCCCGAAAGGAGCATACCTCTCAGATTGGATGCATTGATACGGGAGCAGTGAGGTGTGATGGATGGCGGGTTACTAATTCCAGCCATTACCGGGTGTTATAAAATGTGATGCAAAGGCTGAGAGACAGTTGCTATTTGAAAAGGATAATAATGGCCCTAAAATGTTCTGCTTGTCACATGGGCATTAGGAACATAAACCAGTGCATAAAATAACAGGAGCAGACATGCACTTCCAGGCCTTATGGGCAGGGAAAGACGGCGGGGAAAAACCTGTCATAAAGATCACATCTATCCCCCCGTGAGCCATCTATCTCATCATGACGCTGGCAGCTTGTTAGGAGTAACTCAGCTTGATGCTGAATTTCTAAACTGCAGGTAACACTGAGATGCAATTTTGCTCATTTAACCAAAAATATATGTGTGTGTGTGTGTGCGTGTGTGTAATAAATGCAAGCTGGCCGCAGCCAGGCAGCTGTTCTGTGCCTTCCCTGCATCTTCCAAGCTTTGGGCTGAACAGCCTTGGGAACGCTACACGGAGTGCTCAGTTATATTTAAAGTCAAGCGATGGCCTTTTTGGCTGTCCCTGGGCCATTGATCCAATTTGCAGCTATTAGCATTCAGATGGAATAACTAATTAGGCAGAGTGTCAGACAATGATTGCAAAGCAAACCACTTAAACCGCGCAATTAATCTGTGTATTAATCTACTGAAAATGCTTCTAATACCGATTTAATTGCTGGGCCTTTGCTAATCTGGATTGTAGCTAACATTTTAAAAATAAATGCGCTCTCATTAATGTGGAAGGCATTTGTATGGCAGCATTTTTAGCTGTCGATATGAAGCCATAGGAAGCAATTAAATGAAGCTTTGGTGAGCACGTCCCTCACTCATATCGGTTCAGTACCAGTACAACAACGTGGGCTTCAGCACAGCTACCTCCTGTTTTACAGGAAAATTAAGCCCTCTGGAAGTTAGGATTAAAATACGTTTCTCTATCTGTCTTCACACCGTTACAGCAAGATAATCCTATTCTCTCCCCCAGCCCCCACACTTAATTGGGTTTTAAATTATCATTTTCATCGCCAATTTTTCCCCTCCTCTGCTGCCCTGAAATATTGATTTCTGGCTGCGTCACTCATCCAGCTGCCAAAAAGGAAAATTATAGCTATTGCCAGATGTTAATTGAATGCTGTAAAAGTGATGCATGACTGAACAGCTTGCGCCGTAGTCCCGATTTACATTTCTTGTCACCTCGGCTATCATAATATGGGTCTTTTCTTTGACAACATCTGTGTTTCTAAGGTGTTATTTACCAGTGCCTCTGATGAAATGCCATTTTATTCCTGCTTGTAAGTGGCCGAAACACTAGAAAAATCTATTAGAGTTATGTCAACGTTTCCACGCTGAAGATATGTTGTTATTTGGTTTGGGTTTTTTTGTCTAGAATTGCCAATGCAGATCTTAAAGCCAGCGACCTTCTCGGACACTGCGCACTACCCCTTGCTTTTGGTTGTGTAAGTTCTCGCTCATCTTTTCTTTCTCTTCATGTTATTAGGGCAGCATGGAAACCTTGGCCACAATCAGAGCCTTTTTAAGATATAATTTGTACAAAGAATGCCTGTCCACTTTAGCACCTGAGTCCAGCACATTGGTCCCTAGCCCCTGCCTCCCCTCGGGGCTGGGAGAGGCTAGACATTGGTCCCTTCTCCCCAAGGGTTTCAGCTCCCAGGAGGGTACCCTAGTGAAACGCTGCAGAATAAATGGGAGGGGGTTCTAAAATTGTTCAATTTTGTAAAATTATTCAATAATTTGGGGGGCAGAAACAGGAGGGGGAAGAATAAAAGCTGGACGTTGACCTTCTGTCTCAGTGCTTAGGGCACTCACCCTGTGCTTAACAGGTAGTTTTAGAGTGGGATGCTTTCAGGCTTACTACAGCTTAAATTTTAGGCGCCCGCATGCAGCAATCCTTCCCATGTAAATGCTGGTGTTCCCTGAAGTGACAGTAAAGAGAGAGCTAGAAACCTTTGAAGATCTCCACAACATTAGCATTTATATTAGGTAGGAAGGATTTCCTCCTGGCAGGCATAGCAGATGGGTATTTCTTTATGCAACATTTAGTAATAATAATACACATTACTGAGCTTTTTCTGGCAATTTGGAAAGGAACTGAGGGAGGGAAGTCACTGACCTTGGCAGAACCCGTTTGGCCCTGGCTGTGTCCCACTGCATCGCTTGCTCCCTGCCAGGGAACTCCCCGCAAAAGAGCTGCCTCGTATGGGAGTGATGAATGCCTGATGAACGCCTGAACACCGCCCTGCATACCCCTCCATGAAGGACAAAAACACTGCAATAAGTGTGTCGTTACATCATAAAATTACTGCAGAGAAAATGTACTTCATTATACAAGTGCTTGAGGAAGATTGGTGCTCATCAAGCTAACAGCACTTGATCAGGCTGCCTCTGAAGCTGGATGCGCCTGGGTCTCGCTTGAATAAATGCAAATGACTGAAGTCACATGCACATTAAAATCCTGCAGTGAGTTGCCTGATGTCTCAAAGAACCCCAAAATGGACAAGAAGTAGTTGGAAGAGCCAGCGGCTCTACAGTATTGCCAGTCCTAAAATATTACTTACAATCAGCAGCAGCAGCTCTTGGTTTTTCCGAGCTGCCTGCCTGAAGTGTGATCAATATTTCTTGAGACACTTCCCCTGTACAGGATCGGGCCCCAAGCAGAAACGTGAAGAGAGAGTGTTGCCCACCAATTTGGGGCCAACCTGGGCAATTTTAAGCATTTAAAGGTGTCCTTTCCCTCTGTACTTGCATGAAGCAGTGGTGGCAGCAGTGATTGACAGCTCCATCTACGGCCCCTCTACAGAACCCGGTGGGAGAGAGGAGGTCTGAGCTGGGTGAAGGGGGGCAGCAAATGAACCCCCAATGCCTGCCAGTGAAGGAAAGGATGGTTGGTGTCTGCAAGCTTCATCCAACTTATTTTGGCAGTGCCAGCACACCTCAAAGACAGGCTCCTCACAGGAACCCCTCCACCAGAAAAATACCGTCTTTGGGGAACAGAGTAAACAGATGTAAATTAGGACAGGTGTGTAAAGGGAAAACTCCACTGACCTCTGTATTGCTGCCCAGTTTTACTCACAGGAGTAATCGTGCCCGATTAGTGACATGCTTGCTGGGCTTGTTCAAAGCTCAGCTTTGTGCAGCAATAGCTGCTGTGCAAAGAGGGAGGTGGAAACCAACTGCAGCTTCCACCTCAACCTCAAAACCCACCCACACAACCGGCACAACCTCTGCACATTATTATTGCAGAGCCTGGTCTCCCCTTCTTCAAACGTGCCCTGCCTTATGGTGCACATGGGAGCTGCTCGTCCCCACTGCCGTGGCATGCTCACAGCCCCGGGAGGGTGTTTGGCCCCAGCGTGGTGCCATTGCCTTTGCTTGATGCCTATTTCTGTTTTAGAGACGGGACACCTGGCAGCCAGATCGTAACAGAGAGATTTGAAGTGACGTGGGAGAGCGTCATGGTCAGCTCTCACAACGCCATCGTGCTGAAGTTTGATGGCCGCGGGAGCGGCTTCCAAGGCACCAAGCTGTTGCACGAGGTTAAGAGGAGGCTGGGCCTTTTGGAAGAGAAGGATCAGCTGGAAGCTGTCCGGTGAATGATGCTGTTATTGAAGAAATTAATTCATTCATTATAATTAACCCGAGACTGTCATTAGCCCTGGTTGCTTTAGTGGTGTAGGGTGGAGCAAGGAGGTGGGAGGGAAGGACGATGTAGTCACACAGCTGTGACCAAGTGATGGCATGTAAGAGAGCTCGTGCTAACCAGTGCAGAGGAGAAAAACAAGCCTTAAACAGAGCTAAATTACAGCACGCTTATCTGTATCACTTGTTCAAAGCCTATTTATTTTTAGCTCTGTACAGTCATACAGCTACAAACAAGTAAGCCTGAATTTCAGCTCCCACATTAATTTTTGCTGGCTTGGTAGTTGTAAAAAAATCCACCTTTAAATGTAGTGGAATGAAGCTGGGTTAATTAGCATTGATAATATACAACTGTGGGCTGGCTTCAAGGGCGGTGGGTTGGCTGATGTAGATAAGGTGCAGCTGTGGCTGGTTAAGTTAAGTGGTTGAGAGCCAGTGAAGAGAGAGCAGCCAAGGAAGAAGTAGAGAGAAGAAGCAAGAGAAGAGAGGGTGGGCGGGCACTGGATGAGGTGAGGAGAAGGCAGCAGAGGGACTAGCATGAACAGTATGCTGGTATGAGGTGGTAAAAGACCTTGTTGCAGCTTGATAGTTTGGAGAGTGCTGTGACATTTAAAATCTTAAACTTTTTAAAACAGAAAAAGACAGTGCAAAACCCTAAATGTCAAGTCCTGTCATATTAGGTTTATTCTGCACATGATAATACTAAAAACACTATTAGAGTAGTGTCATAGCATTGGCTTTATTGTGACTTTCAGAGGCAGTGTAGCTTATGTGTTGCCATTGCTTGGTCAAGGCCAGCTCAACCGGTCACAGGATTAAATAGAGGAGAGACTCGTGTGAGAGCAGTGTGCAGCAGCGTGATTTAGGTTGTCTACATCAAGTGGGAATGGCTTTAAACTGAAAGAGGGGAGATTAAGATTAGATATAAGGAAGAAATTCTTTACTGCAAGGGTGGTGAGACACTGCCCAGAGCAGCTGTGGCTGCCCCATCCCTGGCAGTGCCCAAGGCCAGGCTGGACGGGGCTTGGAGCAGCCTGGGCTGGTGGCAGGTGTCCCTGCCCATGGCAGGGGGGTGGGAACTAGATGTGATTCTTATGATTTTTCCACAGCCATCCCAAATTCAAGCTGACAAAAATCACACTATGTTTGCTATATCTAAGGGGAAAGAATTTTTAACCCATTTTTTCTCCTCTCTCGTGTTCTAGGACCATGCTGAAGGAGCATTACATTGATAAAATGCGAGTCGGTGTGTTTGGGAAGGTAATGTTTTTCCGTTGTTCCTCTGTGCTGTTCTAGTTTGCTGATGTGGCTAAGTAGCTGGGCTAAATCCTGATTATTTTTTTTTTAATATGTCAGTGATGGCTTTTTTATTATTATTTATTTTGAGATAGACTGCCTCTTGCTCAGAGATGTTAAAGATGAAAGTTTCATTTTATCAGTGCATTCATCATTTTTTTTAAATTAACTTCCAAGTGCAGAAAGTGACTATTTGTCAGAAAAATAATGTTGGATAATTAATTATTTTTTTCCCCTTGCAAAATTTCATTTCATTTTCATCTCGTCCCTTAAGACCTATGGGAATGTGGCTAGATCTAGTTCATGTCGTACAAATGTACTACAACAATATTGATTTCTGAGGGTGATTTGCACCACTGTGTGCCCAGCTGGGAAACAGCAATTGCGAAGTACACGCGGTTTGAAATGAGAATGGGACTGTGAGTAGAAATTGTTTATTGTGGGAGATGCAGGCTTAGAGCAGGCAAAGAGAGCTGCACATACAGCAGCATCTCTGCAGGGAATTGTTAACAGGCTGGCGGCAGACGCTGAAATTGTGATGTCCATTTTAAATAACGAAAGACTGGGGTGATATTTTGGAGAGGTAACATACCTGATCAGATGTACAGCCATAAAGTGGGGTGAAAAGAGGCAAGCTCTTAGGCACCACAGCCCTGCTGCCTTCAGGAGAGTGTAATGAGTACAGAGCTCATGTTCAGCCGCATCTACCAAAGCTGGGGCAATGCCCCTTGTTTTATATTTTCAGGGCATGATGTTAAAGACTCTACAATGGCTGAAAGTTTGCAAGGTCTCAGCTGCCCTGTTTCTGTACCCAAAAGCAGCATCACCTCACACCAGGACCACTGATGCCTCTGTCCCCTTTGTGTTCCAGGATTACGGTGGCTACCTGAGCACTTATATGCTTCCAGCCGGTGAAGAGAACCAGGTGTTCGCCTGTGGAGCTGCTCTTTCCCCACTGACAGACTTCAAACTATATGGTAAACCCCATCCCAGAGCCCACAGACTCTCTTACTGACCACAAATGATGTTTCTGCCTTATCCTTTCCAGTTTTCTTTCTTCCGCAAGATCCTGCCTGTTTTCTACTGTGTGTTTTCTTAGGACTAGCCATAAATCCTTCTTTCCCCCTCGAGAGCAATTCTGCTGGCCCCTGTGGGACCAGCAATGGTGGTGAGAGCAATCAAATAACTTTTATTACTTGCTTCTTTTAAATAAAGAAGAATTGGCTCTAAACCCCTCCAGCCTCTGCCACCAACCTGCACCACTGCCTTGAACGTGCTTCTTTCTTGCCTGACCCATCCACCCATGCAGCCTGTGGTCCAGTCTCCCTGCCCCATCATCTCTGTGACAGCAACATCCACTGCACATGGTGGTCCTTTCTCTCAGGGATGCCAGTTCCCTGTGCACTTAGTGCCAATGAAAATCAGGGGACTGCCGTGAAAGTCAGCGATGTTAAGCCAGCCTTCAGGTCCTGTACAGTTATCCCCGAGACCAATGGGAACTTGCAGTCAGTTGTTGATGGAGATGGTCCCACGTGAAAGGAGAAAGGGGCACAACAAGATAGTGCTCTTCTCTTATATCTCAATTGCATTTAGGAGAAGAAAAAAAAAAGAAAGTCTCTTCTGTGACTGATTTAGAAACCATAAGCTCATGGTGATAATGAAAGACTGTAGTATCATACATATCCTTAGTACATTTTCAAAAACTTTTAGAAATATGGCCTCTGTAATTAAAGCAATGTTAGAAAATAAAGTCTTTTTAACATTTGCAATGTTTGACTCGGAAGCACCAGTGTACTCACTTATGACTGAAAAAGATGTTTTCATTTTTTCTGTTCTAGCTTCAGCCTTTTCTGAAAGATACCTGGGCTTGCATGGGATTGATAACAGAGCATATGAGGTAACTGCGTGGACACTGTGTTTCCCTGATAAAACATGAATTGGGTTTTAACTCTTTAACTCCGTGTTAGGATATGCAGGAGAGACTCGCTAGTAAAACTGAAGGTGTCCTTCAGCCTGCTTACTGCTTTTCTTAAGAGTAATAATGGATATGTTTTTTATTGATTAGCCTTCATGTCTGCCTCTCTAAATTGGGTAAATACAGTTATTCCAGTTTTACAGATCAAAAGAGATAATAAGGATGAGTGGCTCAGATGCCCAAGTGGACACAATGTCAGGACCTCCTTTAAAGTTCATCCCAATGGCCTTGCCACTTTCATTCTCTTTGAGATATGATTTTTGACCCAATGTCAAGTGAAGCTCAGCTTCTCCTGGCTTTTTTAAAGTAAGCACAGATGTGATACTTCAGGTAGGCAGAACTCTGTACCAAAATGGAACAGGACATGGAAAAGGAGACATGGCACCAGTTAACAAAGATACTATTTAATATGTGTGATGGGATCATTTGGTTCACATGCTTTAATTACTTGGAGGAAAATCCTAGGAGTAGTCACACAAACAAAATTTGTGATAGATAAAACCTTGTTAAGTTTGCTAAGTCTTGTCTTCACCTAGAAGACATGAAGGCAGCAAAGGTTTGAAACTGTTTTCTTACAGAGAAGGCAGGTGGCATCCTATGCCCCTGCAGCAAAAGTTTTTTTCCTGGTCATTTAAACACTGAGTCCAACATCTCCCAAATCTTGCACTCATGCTCATTGCAAACTCTGAAGGCAGGTCAGTAGAGGTGAAAATATTCCAGAAATGAGAGCTTTGAATTGTCACGTGTTCTTTGTATATTGAAAAGTTGGCCTAAGCAAATAGTGGTACTTTTGGTTGATTTGGGATTGACTGCTTGGAACAGCACCAGAGCTCTCTGCGGAGCATGGCACTGTTCCAGGCTGGGTCCCTAACTGATACACGTCTCCTACACACCATAGTTGAACCACAAATTGCTCAGGGAGAAGAACTGCTCCTAACCTGTCGGCCAGACATTAGCTTTATGGAGGTCACGAAATTAAAGACCTGATGTAGATTCCAAAAAGCATGTATTGTGGTAGGTGACATCTGGGGCAGCAAAGGAGCCATATAGGGGGAGAGCAGAGCGCAAGACATGTACACACCATCAAAAGACTTAGGCGTCACAGCCCGCAATCTGGGGATAAGAGAACTCATTAAATCAAATGATATAGGGAAGTTCAGAGGCATCCTTGCAAATTTTGCAAACACTTGCTGACTTCATGCAGTGTGGAGCTGCAAGAAAGCCAGAAGAAGCCTGCACCCAGCAAAACTTCCCAAAACTTGCCTCCAAGGAAACATGAAGGGCACCTTCTGATGTTCAGGGCTGCTTCACTTTTTAAAAGAGGAGAGACACATTTAATCTGTAACCTAAAATGACAGTGACCATATCTTAATAATACATACCAATGTTTTCAGCCTAATTTAATCTCTGTA
The DNA here is from genome assembly GCF_023634155.1 of Falco peregrinus. NCBI lineage: Eukaryota > Metazoa > Chordata > Aves > Falconiformes > Falconidae > Falco > Falco peregrinus. The sequence goes on along the minus strand of NC_073725.1, from coordinate 55,904,539 downwards.
GCCAAACATGGAAGGTCCTGTTGGTGTTGGAGATGCTTTAGTCTATCTTCTGTGGAAACAATGTAGGACAGTGGAAAGATGAAAGTAGGTGTAAGGTAGAATTGATACAAGGGTGTCTTAACCGAAAAACACACTAACTCACACAAGTGAACCAGAGCTAGGGCACATGAATTTGAACAGGGAAGGAAACACAAATTTAAGGTGAGGCAGGTATTCTTCCCTGCCCCCCTATAAAACAGTAACATCTGTGACTTGAGACACACATTCCTTTTGCCACTCCAAGACCTTTCTGGAGTCCTTTGGAGTCTCTTTGAGACTTGTGTTCTTCTGAACAATATGGCAAAAGGGGGAGAATTCCTTCATTTCTCTTACCCTGTACTGTTTGCAGTCACTCAGGTTTGTATTTATTTCCCCCGTGCATTTGAAAGACAGTTTGGGGCAAAGGCATTCTCAGCAGCGGACACTTGAACTGAGTACCAGGTCCTCCCCCGGGCTGTCAAAGCTCTTTGAGGTTGGCTTTCAAAGCATACTAAAGTCATGCCAGCTCTCTGAAGAGTTCTTAGGCATAGGTACCTGGGCACACTTTTCATCAGTGTTTTGCATTCACTGGAAATTTGCTTTGACATTTTCCATGTGTTCTGTAGTTCAGGCTTTTAGTGAACATTATCAATACAGATGAGGGTCTCTGACCCCTTCCTGCTGCTGATACTGAGCCTTGAAGGACAGGGTGGGTGTCTATTTTACTTCTAGATGGATTCAAGTAGCCAAGAGAATACGCTGTGCTGGTGCCTGCCTGTTATCCTTGTGATGAAGTATCAAACGGAATGGAGCACTTCTATATTTTTTTCCATAAAAATTGCTAATTTCTAGCAAGATTTTTAACCTTATTGCAACCTTTGCCTTCACAGATCAACAAATTAGCACACAGAGTCTCATTACTGAAGGAACAGACGTTTTTGATCATTCATGCTACTGCTGATGGTAAGTCAGCTCATCATTTGAGCTCATTATATGTTTGGGATGGCTTTGATTTTTCTTAATTAAATTTGCCTCTTTAATGATTGTAATCTGTTTTTACAGAAAAAATCCATTTTCAGCATACTGCGGACCTTATCACACACCTAATTAGGGCAAAGGCTAATTACAGCTTGCAGGTACAGTATGTGTTTCCTTTTTTTCATATTTGAACAGTTATTTCCCAGTTTGATCTCAAGCTTCTGTTGTAAAGCAGACTTTGAAAAATCCAGTTGGAAACTTAGGCTGGCATTAGAAATAGCACTAGTGTATGATGTGTTCCTGTGTGCTCCTGTGCTTATTTGATACCACTATTTTGGTTTGGACAGTTGAAGAACAACTATTAAATTACAGTAAATTAGGTTTTGAGAGACATATCTCTAAGGAATTGATGCCTGTTGACTTTCTTTAGGAACAACAGGCCAAATTCAGAGTTGCAGGGAAATAAGGATCTAAATTAAATCAACCATAAACATCAAGGAGAGAAATGTCGCTTAAATCCGACATCCCGCTGTGAACGACATACTCTGGTCTAGAAAACTCCTCTGTTCACCCAGTTACATCTCTGATTTGCTAAATGGCCCATGTCCAAGCCAGTAAAGCTTCCCAAATGAACCCATCCTCCAGCCACGGGGATGGTCCCTACCCTCTGCCACATCCCAAGCCACAGCCAGGAGAGTGCCAGTAGCCCAAGCTCAGTACACACTATGGACCATGCTACAACTCACCTGTATAGACGGTTGTGTTGCAGTGCCCAGGTCCTAGTAAAGCTTGATTTACTGAATACCAGCTCCCTCTGGCTGCATTTCTGCGGAGCTTCATGTGATGAGTATGCTCACTCCATCATGCTCCATCATGCATCAAGGCAGATAGGATGGAGCACAGGCACAGGAGCTAAGCAATGAGGCCGGCTTGGATTTGGTCAGTGCTACAATGACTGCACATTTCCCAGTGCAGGAGCATGAGTTCACTGGAGCTTGGAGGTACCAACGGGCCTGATGCAGATCAAAGGTTATTTGAAAACTGAATGGAGGGCTGAGGGATCTGTATCTTGGATTGAGGTGCTCGGAGCAGCAGTGAGACACCTCAGTCCTGCCTGCAAGCATCCACTCCTAGAAACTCATTTTTCCCCCTTCAATATCCCAGTCTAGACAACCTATTACGATCCTCCTTTCCTTCAGCCTATGCAGAAGTTACCTGTTCCATTTAAATGGAAAGTTGTGCTTAAACTATTTAATTTCTAGCTTCCCACATCTTTTCCATTAAATTACTTCCCCAGCAAGCTTATCTTTTTTATTATTTTTTTTTTACTTTAAAGCCCTCGTTTTAGTTGGTAAAAACCTAACACCACTTCGCTCCAAAGACTTTTGTGCGGGTTTTTTTCAGTTTTCACAAGGAGCAAGCACTGTTATTTGTAAGCGTGTTCTGGTTCTGCTTACCCTGAATTTGTTCAGAATGGAATTAAATGGAAAATCCTCCCCCCAGAAAAAGTTCCTTTTGAAGGAAGGTGCCAGTCTGAAAGCACTGTGGTGCCTGAATTAGCCTGGACCTCATGTGTGCCTACAGGAAGACGCACAATGCTGAGGAGCAGCAGAGCTCAAGCTCCAGGTGTGTGTGGCCAGTGCTGAGACTTGAAGCTGCTAACGGGGTGTGTTTGCCTGCTCCTTTGCAGATTTACCCTGATGAAAGCCATTACTTCAGCAATGTAGCACTGGAGCAGCATTTGTACAACTCCATCGTCAACTTCTTTGTGGCGTGTTTCCAAGTTCAGGACAAACTGCCCATAGCCCCACTGAAAGAGGAGGAGGACGACGATTAACTCTATTTGTCCGTGCGAAGCACAAGGCAGATCTCTCTAACAATATGCAACTGGATCATTTTCCTGAAGAAACAGATGTTACATTGTTAGCATGTATTTTGAAAAAACAAAACAAAACACTGAAAGCAGCTCATCTGCTTTACTTGACAGCAACTCCTTCCTAAATGGAAGAACATTAAGCATGATGAACTCAGCAGAAACTGCTGTCTGAAATTAAACCATCACAACCAACATCTTTTTCTTTGTGTTTTTTCCTTTTCTTTTTTTTTTTTTTTTTTTTTTTCTTTTTTGGTTGCCGCAAAGTGACTTCTAGCATGAAAGTGGTAAGACATTGAACTTGAAGGAACACCCCAAGAATCCACTTTGAGGACTGGAAGATTTAATGTCTCTCTACATTCAAGCAATCAAGCAGTAGCAGTGAAATCCATCATCCATGTTAAGGTTACTATAGTTAGCATCACACTGTGTCAGAAAAAATCTAACCTAATAGATGGAAAAGATTATAGCACAATTATTTTAAAGGATACTGATTCATACATATTTGCCTGCTCTTTCCCATGTTCAGAAGGTTTGTTGTTGCTACAGGACATACAAACTCAGTTGTGTGAAATACCACTATAGTTACGCGATCTTTACTTTCCTGTAATTATTTCTTAATTTTGTATGGATTTCATTGGGTCTCATGCTTACCTTATTAGCTTCTGAGCTTGCTCTGGATGGGGAAAAAACATTCACAGATGTAAACAGCTCACCTTAGACCTCAGAGGTCTAAAGAAGCAATAGGAGTCGAGGTACCCAGATATTAAAGAAATCTATTAGAAGAAAGCAAAGGAAATTTCACTTATTTTCCCTGCATAGCCTTTGCCTGCAAGATTGAGTATTTTCTTTGGCAGCCTTGAAAAATATGCACATAAATAAGCTACATCAGCTTAACTGAGATATTTCTATCTTATTATATTAAAACATACGACAGTCACAATTGTTCTTTTTCTTCTTTTAGTGTTGGAACAATTGGTGGCCAACCAGTTGGGGAACGGCTAGATGATGCTATGGTAGCAGGACTTTGTACCAGATACTTTGCAGATCATCTCATAAAAGCATTTAAACAGAACTAATGTGCAGAGATTTATTGCACATGCTGTCTGCAGCTTTGTTTTATTCCAGGTCAATGATTAGCATATTCCAAACACATTTAATTATCTCTTCTGCTCACACCAGCTTTGCCAAACATAAAAGAAAAAAAAAGGGGGGGGGGGGGGGATTTTTGCTTTAAAATATCTAACACTTCATTATAGCGGTGCAAAGCAACTTCTAAAACTTCTTGTGAAAACATATAACTCTCAGAAAGAAATCCAGCCTTCACTCACTTCCACTTACTGCGTCATAAGAATTTTGACTAGTGTCGCTCCTTGTAAAATATTATGACCAAATGTACAGCCAGTATTAATACTGTATATTTCATTTTGTTGTATATAAAGGAATGTAAGTCAGTTATCCGTCAGGTCCCCAATCCAATATTAGTCTTGTGTTCAGCATGCATGCGATAACACTTCTTTGCTGATCAGGACTCTTTAGAAGTACTAGCTTGGAAATATAACAATTAATGTAATTTCTCTTCCTGTTTTGACAGCTTGAATGTCAATGCCAGTTTCTACTTTTTACATAGTACTGTGGGTAAACTCACATCCTGACAGCAATGATGATGTCTCCTTGTGTTCTTTAGTGTGTCTTTTTTATTATCTTTATTTTAAGCTTTGAATGTTGGTTGTACTTTGACTACCATAAAAAAATATATTGATAAACCACAGAAATTACCTAGTTTGGTTTTGATTATCTTCTTTAATTTACAGTGCATCAACATTGTGTGAACAAGAACTACTGTATAAATCTGCTTTATCTGGCAAAATGCCAAATAGACAATAAGAATGCTGCGTGTCCAGATTTTGCTACACTGATCAGGCTCAAAAGCCTGAAATGAACTTGACCCAAGAAATGTAAAAATCTGCTCTGTCCACAATCTTTTGTAGAGACAACTTTAGGATGTGGCATGGTAGTGTTTGTTCATTCATGGAATAAAACATTATTTTACCACCCTGGTTGCTACTGCCGTTATTTAGCATTAAGTATTTAAATACGCATCAAGTTGCTAGAAATGCTGTTCCGGGTTGAACTGAACCCAAACTCCAGGGTGCAGGTCAGAAAAATGAAAACAAGTCTTTATAAATCAATACACATCACCATTTAGTCTGCCTGTAAGAACCTGGGTAAATGGTGTCACCATGGTAAATGGTGACTGCTTTGGGGGGAAATATGAAGCAGCACGAAGTGGGTTCAGTTGCAAAGTAGCAGTTGATGAGAAGACCCCTGTCCCCCTCTAGCCTTTGGTTAAGATGCACCTTTCCTTCTCCCTTTCTGCCTGCTGACCTGGCACATGGGCTTCCTGAGGGCATCAGCCAGCCATGACAGCTTGATCAAAGGGATTGTTGCCATTTCATCCATTGTCCTTTTCCCCAAAAGTCATGTGTGCATTGTCAAGTGGGAACAAACCACTAAAACTTATCAAGTCGGCTGTAGCGGATTTTTCTGCAGACGATGCTCCATCAGGGAAAGGATAAGCAAGAGGAGGAAGTCATGCCACCTGAATTCCGGTGCGCTTCCCTTCAGGCCAAGCAGAGAGCCATGTACCTTCCAGGGCCGCCCTCAGACACCTGCCTCCAACAAGCAGCAGCTTTTCCCTGTGCCCGGTTTGTTCCGCTGGCTGCAGGGACAGGAGCGGCTATCCCAGGCTGAAGCAGCTGGGGACAAGTGAGGGCCATCCCTAGCTGTCCCCTGTAACAGTATTTGTGGACTGCAAGATCAGCTGGATGTTCCTACACCGTCTTTACTCCTGGAAAGTGAACCCTTTCATTTAAAAGCTTTCCTGGGAAAATTGAGATTTTTCCTCAAATTCTGAATTCTGGCTATGACTGCCCCTGCAATAATACACTGTCCTCTTTACCTCAAGCAATAACTTCAGGAAAGATTTAAATCTGCACAAACATCCACATCTCCAGGCCTAATGAGGACATGATGGACATTTTTTCCCTAAAAGACTATCCCACACAGCAAGGCTGCAGTGCTAACCAGACGCTGTGTAGGATACAGGGGTGACCAGGATGGCACCTGCTGACTTGCTGCTGCTTATCAGTGTCCAGGGTGATGTCCCACCGGCTGGTACCAACTTGTCTGAACTGGATTTACAGGAAGATAAGTTTAATATTTCACAGCAAATGCAAGAAACTGTTGTGGACACTTACTCTAATTTTTGGTGCCAACAACTCAGGAAACAAGAAGCTTGAGCACTGGTACAGGGCAGGCAGATTGCACTAGTGCAAAATAGCTTTGCTGTTATTTTGCTTAATTACCTAAATGTAACTAATATTTTTTGATTGTCCAAACAAATCAAGCTTATACTCTCAACTAACTGGCATTTCTGGATGCCATAATGTTCAACTGTGGCATCCCAAAGTGGAAGAGAACTAATGAACGGTGCCCTACTAATGCAGAAGGAAACCACAGAGGGAAAAAATGAGGCTTTGCTGGTAGCTAATTAACAAAGCCAGGCATCCAGCCATGTTTGTAATTGTCTATGGGTTCAGGCATGGAGCATATAAACCCATCCAAGCTCTGCCTGCAAGCTCAGGCCAAATAAATGCTGCATCTCTGAAGGGTAGGAAGGGGGAAAAGAGTGAATGAGAAAGGATATGCGGGATGCTCACATCTTTCCCATGAGAAGACCAGTGGAGAGCACTGTTACCTATGGAGAGAAATGGGTGTTTAGTGGGGGAGACCAAAGGAATGAGGCCGGTGCTGGTACCCTCGTGGAGCTGAGCTGGTACCTGGAGAGGAGCTCTTTGCTTTGGCTCGCACACTCACATTCTCCCCACAGCTCACTCAGGCTGGAGGCAGTAAGGCTCTGGGTGTTTTAACTTTATGTGTCAGGTCATAGGGCACATCTGCCCTGCAACACTTCCTGGGATGCAGCGAGGCTGCCAGGCATGCCTCAGTGAGGGCTGGGGTGAGGGCACTTTCTTCCTTGCCCTGGGTAAGTACTGGCTCCTCAGTGCTCATTCTTCCCTGGACGACTTAGCTGCTATTTGCAAAAGAAGAAGAAAGAGCAAAAATGGAAAAGGTAACAGAGAAGCTCAAGGTCTCAGTTGCCAGTTCCTTAGTCACTGCCTCTTACTGAGCCAGCTGTTTGTTTATATTCTATTTTGTTCTCCCAACTTAAGCTTCAAGCTGGAGGCTCTGAGCAGAGCTAAGGGCACTTGCTAAGACCTGTCTCCTCTTTCCACTTCATCTTTCTGTCTTCCCCCATCCAGCGTGATTACAGTCTGAAAGCAAACCCAGCACCCCATTGGAAACCAGGAGCAGACAAATACAAAAGCTGTGTGGTGAGCCCTCCCAATTAGACATAGCCAAAATAAAGTCTTTATTCTAATAGCTAATTCACGCCTGGCCTGAGTGCTTTGCATGGTGGTCATTCTTCGACAGTGAGGGAATAAAGAAGGGAAGATCCCCAAAGGTGAATTATTTGTCCTCCCTGTCACATCAGCCACCGCCCAGCTGGCCCTCCATCTGCCTTTCCAAACCGATGGTGGGTGCAGGACCAGGAAGCCCTCAGAGGGAAGGGAGTGGGTGGTTGGGAAGGGTAGGAGACCATACCGTGGCATTCCGGTTTTGACAGAGGAAAGGATGAGCGTAGAGAGGCCTGTAGCCAACCAGCGTGTCCAGTTGTGTTGTTCAAAGTCATGCAGGGTCCCACATTACCCTCCCACTGCAGCAGGCAGGTAGGGCACTATACTTCTGCTGTTGGAAGAATCCATCTGTTTGATATAGCCCTGAGCAGGACATCACCTATTACCCACAGTAGGTGCCAGGAGCTCACCTCCACGGTGACACAAGCCACCGAGCAAGCAACTACGTGGAAATAAAGCTTTGGTCTTCCCTCCTTTTTGGAATTCTCCACCTAATTCAGCTCCAGAGCCAAGGGGAAAGTAGGATATGTCTAGTCTGCATGGCAGGAAAACTGGGTAAACCGTGAACCTGCCCTCCAGGAGCATCTGCCAACAACTTTGTTAACAGAGGCAAATCTTCAACTGTCTCAATGTCACAACATCGATGTGACCCTGTCACTTTTCTTAAAACATCCCAGTGTGGGACCCAGGTGTTTATATAAGAACTAGAGTTCTTATTTCCAAAACAAGCCCCAAAACCCAACCGCTGTCTGCGGCTTATTGTTGCGATTGGAACAACCTGAAAACACTGCCTGGCTTTTCCACTGCAGCTCAAGAAATGAAGGGCTGAGGACACCCTTTTTCTGAGTGCCCTCAGCTGGGATCACCCTGGCCAATCATCTCCAAAGGGCACAGTGGGAAAGTGGAGGGACCTTTGAGGACAGGGACCAGTGGGAGAGGTTTCTCCTGGTGCAAGGCAGCTGGGGCAGGTCTCCAAGCCACCAGCCTTGGTCCTGCCCCAGGATGGGGGAACCAGCTTCTCCCCATCCTGCTGCCAAGTGCAAGACCATCCTCCCAGAGTGGTCTTGGGTCATATATTTAGCCACAATAATCAATGTCCTTTGTAAGCAACAATTTCTGCTACAGCAGTTGTATTGCCAGCAGCTGTGAAGGAAGATTTAGAAAACCTTTGTAAAATGGATTATTTTTTTTTCCCCTTCAAGACATTCATTAAAAGCCTCACATTAAATGAAGCTACATTCTGCCTCCTCACTGGGATAACAGCTTTAATCAAAATGTCCATTTCCATGATCGAGAGAAAAGAGTAAAAAGCAAATATAGATGGAACAAGGCCCCAGGAAAGCACAAAAGTAAACCATGTTCCAGTATTCTTGTGGAATAACAAGGTACCCTCCAGGTTTTTTTCCTTCCTTCGTTATAAATGTAGCTTTTGGGTCATTTTAAAGCAACAAACACCTCTTTGAGCTGATGTGAATGCTCTCATCCTTGCTGGAAAAGGTACCCAGGCCTTACACTGTCTTTGCAACAGCTGTTATCAGTGTCCTGAAATGTAGTTTGTGCTGAGCATTTCCAGTAACTCGAATTGACATGTAATTTGTAGTGAGCATTGGTAACCAGCCTGCACAAGCTCCTGAGAACCTGCTCCCCACCACCTCATCTAGGGGCACCTCCAAGTGGGGTAAATCCTTCACATGGAAAAAAACAAATACAGAGCAAAACATGAACAAGGAAAATCCTTTGCTCCGCGTTCTGCCCTGAAACACCACGGGAAAAGGGTGCAGAGACTCAGGAGCCCAGCTGGGCAGTCCTTTGCGACAGTTTCTGACCAACTTTTTTTCCCTGTAAATTCACATTTGGATGCACAGAAAGCAGGAAATTCGGGAAATTCAGGCTGTTTTACCTGTACTTGGCTCCTTCATCAAAGCAACGTAGCCACCGTGTGAGGCAGGGTACACACGAGGCAGTGTAGCCATCGCATGAGTCTGGCATGCCCCCAAAAGTTTACCACCTATTATAAAGTGCTGCAGAGGAAGGGGAAAAGACAGAGGGGAGCCCAGAGATGAAGAGCCCACCCTGAGGTGCAGTCCCTCCCCTGGCATGTTAGGGTTATTCCTGTGAAAAACAGAGACCCTCCACCTGAGACATTTTCGGTGTGTGCACTAGGAGATCCACAAAAGGCAGGCGAGAAAAGCAAGCCTAGCACTAGTAAGCTTAAATTTAGTAGCTAGCAAGCCTCAGTGGGAAATCTTTAAGAGTCTAGAAATCAAAGTGATGTGAAAACAGCCGAGATCTGGCTTCCAGCTGGTCCCCTGAGGCAGAGGCCCTGAGCTGCTCATCTCAGCCTGCACCCTCAGAGCTGCCAGGAGCAAGAAGCACTGCACTCATGATGATGCTGAGGGGGGGCGGGGAGGGGAGCCAAAAAGGGCATGTTCTCACCCAAAAGCTGCCAGCCATGCCTGCAATGTTATCCTGCAACTTATGTTCATGAAAGTTAATGGTCACTGAGGAAATCAGCAGTGGCAATGCGAGCAGCAACCACTTCAGCAGTGCAAAGAATTGCACTGAAAGCCAGAGAGGGTCTGGTGCTGTAACAGGAATAGAAACTTCTGGGCTATCAACACTGGAGCCAGCAATAAGGTGTTCGCCATCTGATGATGATGATGGTGTGGTAGGGGAAAGGAGCAAACAATGTCCCAGCTTTGAGTGGAAACCAGAGCTGGTGTTACATCAGTATTTTTCATCCTTGTCAAGCCTGCATGGTGGGCGGCCGTTCTTTTTGAAGAGGCATTTCTTGACTGTAAAAGGCCTGGAAACATTAGATTCAAACCTCACTAACTGTGTAGGATTTCTCTGTGATCCAGTAGACTTTTGGTTTTGCCATGATGATTCTTATAATTACAATTTACGAAGAAGTTGGGATGGGAGAAACTTTTCTCACTTGCCTCTAGTGGCAGACTAAATTTGCCATGCAACAGAGCAACAGCAGCCAAAAACTCAGCCCCAAACTTCCTTGGAAAAATCTGCAACTCCAGCTCGACAAATAGCAGTTGGAAAAGCACTGCCCTTTCCTGCATCAGGATTTGAAAGACAAAATCTTCTTCCTCACTCAGCGCCTTCAGAAAAGAAAGTAAAGAGGAAGAAATCCCTGTCTGAGGCATTCCGTTGGATGCAGAGGCTCCCTTTGCCTGCGGAGCCTTTGGGTTACCTGCTCTGGAAAGTCCTGTACCAGGATGCTTTTAAGAAAAAGTTACAGTGCCACAGTTTTTGCTGGACAAGTGTCTGTTGGTTTCATGAAGTGAAAGGTAGATGCTCACACCGAACATCTCTGCAGCTGAGACACCCAATCTAGGCTTCCTTCATAACTTTTTTTGGCAGAAGACTTACAGGCACTTTAGGGCACAATTTATCCAGCCGACACCAGACGCCCGCTATGGGTGCTGGGTGGCCTGTGTGCACCAGGCGGATCTGGCTGAGCAGGTCAGCTACAGATATCTTTTTTCACCAGAGGACACAAGGGAAAGTGAACAAAGTATTAGATTTGCAAAGGAATGACTTTTAAGAAATGAACAAGCCCCTCAATTTTCTACCACATTGCTGACTGCAGCTGTAAGCAGAGCACAGCCACTTGCTATTATATATTTATTATACTTTACAGCGCCAGGGAAGCTTCCGAGGGGTAGGATGCCATCTGCTGCTCCGAACAGTTATTTCCTCCCTTCTTATCCCTTCCCAGCGGGCAGCTTGTGCCAATGGGGAGAAATATGAAATATGTCTGGATCATCTGCAAAGTGAAAATATTTTCATCTGCGAAACAAAATTTGCCTGGGTAATAGAAAATGGAGTGAAGAGTTTAATCTCACAAGTGCTGGTGCAGTTATGAAGAAAAGTTTGTACAGTGAATGAGGCATCCCAGAGAAGACATATGATATTTACCCGCGGACCAGCTTGCAAAGAAGATTGGATTTTGTATCATTTCCAGTTTAATGCCAAGACTTGCTGCTAATTCTGCTAGTGCCCATCTCCATTACCACAGAAACAATCATCTGCACATCTGTGAGTCGATGTGATGCCCTGTGACCCTGAAATATAGCCCCAGCATGTCTTCCTAAAGTCTGCAGAGTGAAGAACAAATTAAAACACAGTCGGCTCTTGGGGGCTGGAACTTAAACCTGTGAGCAAGCTCTATTAAGTCCAGTAATAGACACCAGTCATACTCAGCCACACAATGGAAGTAAAACAGGATGAATAGCACACCATCAGCTCCAGCACTCCAGCAGTAATAAGCATCACGCTGGGCTCACTGCACTGACTAATCCATAATTTATTGGGCTTCATAAATATCAAAACATACCACAGCTGTTAGTACTTCAGTGCAAAACCCACAAATATTGCTTCAATTATTCAGGAGCTCATTGCAGGAGCCAGTCAACTGCTTTGAAGGTGCAATTATAGAAGGTATCACTTACTCGGGAGTTTCAGCCTGGCTTCAGGGCGGCTAGCATGGGGAGCACTGGGAGCACCAACAACAAGAGGAAAAATTGCCCCTGACTCAAAAATAGCCTAAAGCCTTGAACCCCACACAGAGAGAGCTGCAGGCAGCTCTGTGGCAGGGTTCAGAGGGGTTACATGTAGTCCCTTACAACCTTTGCTCTGCTTCAGCATCTCACTCTGAGGGGCTGCCAAAACAGTCATTAAATCAACAATCCCAAGAGCCTGCACTCCTAAATTTACCCTCCATGCAGGACACAAGCCAAACTTGCTTAAACGATGAAGCCCAGCAGTTCAAGTCACATCTCCAGCAAGGAAACACCATTTGAAGCCATCCTGGGCTTTCCCTCCTGAAGACACATCGCCCTCCCCATGGCTTTTGGGTGCTGAAGACAAGACCAGAGATTGCGGCCAGTTGCTTGGTGGGGTGAGGTCAGGGTTACAAATACCAGGTGGCACCGTGGCTAGCACATGGGCATCAGGTCCCATGCACATCATCACTGTCCATGCCCACACTGCAGCTCCCCCCTTCACTAGGGTTCATGTATCACATCCTCTCTGTTTAAAGCCAGGTTTACAGGTTGGACTAATTCAATCACAATGACCGTGTGCTAGTTTGCTAGTTGTTTTTACAGGCCAACACATTTTTCCCATGCAGAAAAAAAAAAAAAAAGATCAGTTTAACTGTAACTTCTCTCCTGTGCCATCCTCCTGCAAAGAACTGGGGACATGAGAATAAGTTGCTTGAAGGAGCAAATGGCATCTCGCCAGTGCTCCCCCATGATAAGGTATATATCCAGTGGTCATTTGCTACTGGCAAAGGAAAATCTCAAGGATAATTAGGTATTTGCAAGCTTCAGGAAAAGAGGCATCCAGTAGGAGATGATGAGATTTCCTATCGAGAGGAAAGGCTGAGCTCAACTATATGAGGCAACAAATAAGCCACATGGAAAAGCTTGACGGCAAAACACAAGGAAAGCAAGTCTCACTCACTGGGCTCGGAGTGGGGGGCTCTTCTGTAGTGCAAGATGCAGTGTGGGAACCCCGAGTACAGGGCAGCCTGACCTGGCTCCGTCCCTGTGAGAGAAGAGGCAGGAGAAAGCCTGGAGCACCCTGAGGAGGGACACAGTGTCTGAGAGGTGGAAAAGGACCTTCAGAAATGAGGACAGGGGAAAATGTCTCAAATGAGCAGGGCCTCCAGGGGCAAGGGAGGAAATCAAGCTTCAAAACATTAAAATAGATAAAAATCTAGGAAAGGTTTGACACAGGACATGACTGGTCCCCGTCACTGAAATGTTACAGAAAAATTTTATTCCTGCTGCAGAGAACATCTGCTGCTGTTGAAAGAAATTTCTGGAGCAGTTTTGGATACAGGCAAGTGCAGCTCCTTCACATTGGGCCATGCTTCACGGTGGGGGGTGCTGGTGGGAAACATCTACAACCCACTGCTCAGCTGCTGGTCTGAGGAAGGGGACAGTCCCAGGGAAGTCACACTCACAGGGATTGCAGCCATCACTATCACATAAGGATGCATAAAACCCCTCCCTCCTCATCTCCCCTCCCCTCCAAAAGTAAACCTAGAGGTTGTCGCAGTGCAGAGACACAGCCTGACCCAGTGTGTCTGAAGCATCCTCGTGCTCAGAGGCAGTCCTGCCACCATCCAGGTACACCACCACAGCAGTGTCACCATCCACCCAACCCACAGGGCAACAGCCATGGAATGGTCCAGCTTCATGGGAGGCACCAGTGGGGACAAAAGAGGAGGCAAAGTCCTCTATCCAGAGGGTCTAGAGAAGAGTCGTATGGCTGCTCACCTCCATGAAATCCTGGATGTAGATTTTGAGTCATCTACAAGCATGCCTGCGCAGAGACATCTCAGTGTAACTCTTCCCTTGGCTTCCCTGCGACTGGTGGAGTTCCAGTACCCGTTCAGGCCATACACCTGGCTTTCCTTCCTGGGGCAGCCAGGGTGTGGGGGAAAGGGAAGCCCCAGGGGCCAGCAACCGTCACAGGCTCAGCACAGAGGCTAAGTACATGCATGGGTTTGAGGTCCTCACATCGTTCATGAAACAAGACCAAGGATATTATCTGAGATAGATGTTAGTGTACCCCAGGAGAGGGATTTAGCCCAGCTAATGCCTACAATACCTTTAGTCAAGCAGGCAGGACAAAGTCAGATAAAACACAAGCTTGACCAGACCTTCCACAAATCCTATTTGAGGACCTGAAGCCAAACTTCATAAATTAAACTCAAATTTATTTTCATGTCCAGGCATTAGAGACCTGCAAGCCCAACTTGGTCCACTCCTTTGCTCCAGAACTGGGAAGTGTCCTTCCTGCATCTCCAAAGTCTGTAGGATGGGGCTTTTTTTATCTCTAATGATACCAGAGCAAAATCCTGATGTTTTAACACGGCAAAAGCTGTCAAAAGGCTTCCCAGGTCTCCAAAGTCCAGCTCCTGTTTTTTTAATAAACAACAGTCCCATGACTTCCGCAAATCAAAACAAAAACAGCCCAAACAAACAAAAAACCTTTGCATATTGTATTTCTATTAAAGGGTTTGCTGAAGCAAAGCAGGGCCGTTTCCTGCAGTAAGGGGAAGGGCAGCACGGGAGGGAAGGGCACCCGCTGCCAGGCAGGGCTCCCGCGAACAAACAGCATGAAATTTTCATGCAAATTTCCCACCAGGACCTCTTAAATAAAGCTCCAGATTTCCCTGCCCTTAATGAATAAATCACTCAGCCTCGTTAGCAGAGTCTCCAGCACGAGGGCAGCAAGCATCACCTTTGCTGCTGAGTTCACCACTGAACTGACGTGACCAGAGATAAATATTACTTTTAAACTTGTGCTGAAGAGAAGTAAAACACCTTAGCTCATAATCTCACGGACAGCAACACAACACAAGGATAATTGAGATATAAGTGCTGCTCAGGCACCAACTTCAGAAAGCTTTTTTTTTTTCCCCCCCTTAGTAAGGTAACAAATCATTTCCACAGTGGCAAAGCTCTTTAATGTTTTGGGTTGGGTTTTTTTTTTTTCCCCCCAGTATAAGTGTTCCCTGAGTCTTTTGCGAACTGGTATTTTCTTCTAGGATGGCAGGTGCATCTTGGGCAGGGGGCTTTTACACAGTATCAAAAACAAAGGGGCTCTGGAAAGGGCCTCTTGGTATAGCTCTGATAAAACTAATACCACGGAGCTGTGTGCTCTACATTTGCACAGCACAGGGAGCTGCCCAGATCAGCCCTGCACATCCCCAAAGCCTGCAGCAACGGTATCACAGCCCCCCCAACCTCCTTGAAACTCTGTGAGCATGGTGTGCCCTTCTTCATACCCCACCTCCCCCAGCCCAGCTGGCCCCAACCCAAGCACACAGCCACAACTAGCAACGATGGGGCTGATGCACACTGCCTGGTGAGCTGCAGGAGAGGTGTCTGGGTCAGTGCCCTGTGCACAGACATATCCTGGTGTTCTGCAGAAGACCAGTAGTTCAGACTTCTCCCATAACACACATCCCATTGCTATCCTAATCCTGCAGGACCCTTTCTGAGGAGGGTCTGTGCTTGGTGAAGCTCCACAAACAGGACCAGTGAAGCTCTGTTGCAATTTGAGTCCAACTCAGCTGGCCTCACACGAGGCACCAAGCTGTCACAACACAAGCAAAACTAGCAGGCGGCAACAAGGCTTTACCATAGGTCAAATTCTACTGTCCATGCTGTTTCTCCATCCTCCAAAAGCCAAGCCATTCTGCTCCTTCTCTCTGCTACATCCAGGTTCTTCTTCCTTCTCCAGGCTGCTCCTCCACCCAAGCTCCTCTCCCACACTCCTCAGGACTATTTAACCACCTAGCGGGAACGACCTACAGCTGCACATCATCCATGTCAATCAACCCACTGCGTTTGAAGCAAGGCCACAGCTGCATGTTATCAATGTCAATCAACCCACTGCCTTCATCCCTCTACAAAGCTCCACAGGAGCAAGAACGCATGGTTATGGGGGGGTTGCCACATCCACTCTGATGCCTGTTAGTGGTGCAGGGCAGTATAGCTCCCCAGCTATGCTGTCTGGCTCTCCCTCCAGCTCTGTCTTCTCCCTGCTTTATCATAAATAAAATTTAAAAAGGAAATAAAAAGTCATTTTTCTGGAGCTGACTCACCTTTCAGAGCAGCTGATGGTCTCATTTTTGTAATCAGGTGCTGGATATGGCAGCAAGAGGTCCAGCTCCAAATCCAGCCTTGTCTCTGTGCGTACCAGGTGAGCTCAGTCCTGGTACGGCACTGGTACAGAAAGTGAGGAGAAGCATCAGTAGTGCTGGTTCAAGAGCAGAGCTCTCCTGTTCCACAATGTGAATGTGTCTGGTCCCCCTGAAGAGGTGGAAGACATTTAGGGCATGCAAGAGATCATCGAGCGCGTGCCCACAGAACAAAGAAATGCCAGTGTTGAAGCAAAAGGCTTCTTGTGCAACCTCCTCTCCCTGCACGTGCTGGTGAACAGGCAGGTCCGCACACCAGCACTGCATTTACACAGGACACTGGCCTGCTTTAAGGCATGGGCATTGCCTAGAAAATCCTTGCTGGATCTTCAGGCCATCCAAATGCATCTCTCTGTTACTCAGAGGCCAGCTTTTTTAAACTTGCTTGTATTTTGTACCTGTGACCGTTGCCCTATCTCCAAGTGCAGTCATACCCTGGCATGGACATTGCTTGTCTCCCGAGCACTCCCAGGCTACAAGGCTTATGGGTTGGTTCCCACATGCAGAAGCCACGAAGCAGGGTGTTGGTGCATTTGTGCTGTAATTTACTTAGCTTATAAGTAACAATATTCTTGGAAGGGGGATGGAAAACATGGAAAAACAAACCCACCTGCCATGTGTCTCCCCAGGACCGACCACTTGCTCACACTTTAAGAAGCACGGTTAGTGGCTCGTGCCATGATCAGCCTCTACCGCACACTTCAAGCCTCACTGTTTTAAGCCAGGGATTTGCAGCACCTTCTTTACTGCAAAAGCTCTGTAAATCCAATGCATATACATTAAGTCTAGCTGCTATCAAGGAAAACATCAATACGGAAAGTCTACTGCAAGAAATGTAGACTAGCAATTCCCAGGCTTTCAGACGGTATATAAACATATGGAGGTTGTCTGCTTTTAAACTTCATGACTTTCTCACTCTGCAAAGTACTGTGAACAGCCACTTGTCTGTATATGCCTCTGACAGCTCTAACTTCAGTAGCACATAGAAGGAAAGAGGCAAACACCTCTTCCGTGACCGGTGGATTATATTTGTTTCACAGTTCAGTTGATCTGGGTTACCTGGGGAGGTGTCCCTGCTGCAATGAGCTCTACTCAACACTTCCAGTCCCATGGGGCTGCTGCTGCTTGTGCTGCTAACACCCTGTTTCCCAAAGCAGGGATTTGCTTCAAGACAGGAACATTTGGAGTAATGAAAAAAAACAAAACAAAAAAAACCAAAACCCCAAACATATTAGGACACCGTTCCTGCTTTTGGAAAAGCACCAGGCTAAGATCCACACTAACTCACCCTGTCATGCTGCCATGGTGCAGAAGCTCATGATTCAGACCTTGAAACAAGCTGAGACACATTGAGTAAAAAGCCCCTCAAATGGCTAATGGAGCCCCCAAGAGCTTCTGAAGAGGAACGTTGGGTATTTAGCTGGATACCCAGTTTATTGAGAAGGCAAAGGAATACCAGACCTCAGGTCTGCCTGCTCTCGTGTTGTTTCACCTCTGGAATTACTCTGTCTGGGACCTTTCTGCTCCTTAAGCCCTGAGCAGCCTGTGGTGCATCCCTACAGCGAGTAGACCCCCAAAATGCTGCACAGATAGGTGAGGCTCTGCCAGGAGGCAAAGGGATGCTGAATTCAGCTCCTGCTTGTTGCACCCAAACTTTCCTTCCTCTGCACCTCTGCCAGCCTGCAGAGGCAGAACACAGAGATGTGACCCATGAGGTCTGGGGGACATCTCCACAGGGACAGAAACTGCAGCAAATCCAGCTGTTTGAACAGGGAGCTAGTGCTCTGGCTTTGGGCCGTCCTTCCCTCCCAGCGAAACAACTTCATCTTGGTTTCCATAAAAGCAATTGAATGAGATGTTCATCCAGAAGCTAAAGAACATTTTAGAGCTGTGAATCACGATTGTGTGAGATGGATAATTAGGCAATTAGAACCATTAAGTATTAAAAAGACACCATGTCTAGAAATGAGGATGAAGAAGAAGGGAAGACAGGAAAATTCTTGCAGTTGTTTTGGGCTTTTTTTCCTCAGGTTTTTTTTTGGATGGCACTGATGTAGGAGCAAGAAGCTAGAAAGAAGAGAAGGGAGGGAGGAGACAGATGAGACACCGAGTTGTGGGTTATAAGTTATCTTGGGCGAGGCATACAAAAATGAGTAGCTGCCCCTGTGGATTTAAGGTGTGATTTCCTAGGTGGGTGCTTTAGCTCATCAAAATCATCTATCAAAAACCTCCAGAGAACACCAGCCACACATCGCTTGGCTTTGGGGACATTAAGTCACTTTTTGCAACCCTAACGTTTTGATGCCGTGGTAAGCCAGAGCCACCGTTCAGAGCACAGTCCTGCCTCCATCGCCCTGGGGAGCTGCTGGTCAGGCTGCAACAGCCTCTTCTTCTTCTGGGGGATAAACTTTGCTTTGTCTGCCTGGGCTTTTGGAGTCTCTCGTGTCTCATAGGTGGCAGACCAAAACGCACTCTTATCAGAATTGGATAAAACTGATCACAGCGTCACTTGTGGTCTTTGCTTTTTGCAGGCTGTTAATTTGTTCAGGCACACAAAAGCTTCAAGGTGAACCTTGGTTTGGGACAAACCTCAGTCTGCCACGTCGGGACAGTCGTTGGCTGCACAGGTCGGGTCTTCTTTTCGCAACACCGCAAGGATTCAACGTGGCGTTTGCAAGTGGCCCAAGTTGTGTTTCACACGTGTGCCCCAAGTCCCCTCTTTGGTGAGAACCAGGGTGGTAAGCAGAGACAAGGTGGGTTATGGTTTCCAAAGCATCCCCCTGATCAGGACTAAGAGGTGAATGGAGACACACCCAGTCAGCTGTCTCTGAACCACTTCCAGCTTTGCATGGCCACACTGGCTGCCCACCCCTTGCATTTCTTTATGGCACAAACGTGCTGTGCCAGCAGCATTTCCCATGCTTGTGCAGGTGTTGGTGCTGCAGCTGTGGCTTCATGCCAGTGGTGTCCCTGGGGCAGAGCCCTGGCTGCCCCCAGCTCTGGCCACCACACGTGGGTGGAGGTGGCTATCGCTGCATACAGTGGCATGCTGGTGGAGGCTTCAGAGAGGTCCCCCTGGAAACAACAAAAAACGAGTCCTCCTTCCCTCACAAAGGAGCCAACATCTCGGGTGCACCAGCCAACAGAGTCTCAACCAGAGAAGGTACATTTGCAGGACTAAAGAGCTTGTGAAGCTTAACACAGCAAAAACCCACACAGCCAGCTCTTCAACTGCTCTGCCAGTCAACCTGCCAGGAGCTGCTCTGCTTCTTGTGACAAAGGCCAGATCTGGTACCGGTATGGAGAAGGGGCTATGGTTCTTCAGACTGGGACTTGGAGAGATGTCCAAAGATTGTCCCCAGCTCTCTGGATGGCAACTGGATTTGTCTGACTTCCTATCTGGAAAAATGCATCCAGAGATGTGGAGCACAAGGTTGGGTTTGGGTTTATGGGCTGGGATTTAGGTAACTGGGTGCAGCTTGTACCTCTGCTCCTGGTTTTCTGGGGATCCTTAACCACTTCCTGGCTAGTCCAGGCACTGGTGCCCACAGATGTGGAAAGCAGTACTGATTCTCCTTGTCAAAGCCCACCCGGTAAAACCACTTTAGCACAAATAGACATTCCTTTCCTCCTGCAGCAGTACAGGAAGGCTCAAATCGCTAACACTAACACTCAAGGGTTTTTTCAGCATTTATCTCTGCCTCGCACATTGGGCTCTCCAGCCTCCCATCACCCGGTGCAGAAGACTGGGCACATTCCCAGCCTCTTCACCCCACCCCACACCTCCACTTGTGCCTGATAAGGCCACCCCCACCTCCACAGCCCCTGCTCACCTCTCCCCCGTTGCCTTGTCTTGTTAAACCAGCCCTCCCCAGCTTTTTGCGCTGCTCTCGATGGAAGGAGAAAAAAAGCAGCTTTTAAGTGCAAAAGAGCTTTTCTGGTTTTCACTGGGTCTGTTGGGTTTTTTCCCTGGAAGAAGCCCTGATGTTTGGGAAAGGGTTGGATGCAGCCTTTCTGTCACTGCAGCACATCCCTGCTGACAGGACCACAGTGCAAGGTATCACCACACTCATCTGTCCTCCTGCCACACCAGCCTCCAGGCTCGGCTGAAATAATCCCTTCTTAACCCAGCAGACGGCTAGAAAAACATTATGAAGATCCGCTTCCCACTTTCTGCATATGCCAGCAGAGTGAAGGGGTCACACGGGGAAGCTCTTGCCCCACTCTCCCCCTGTGCCTACCCCCCAGCCCCTCCTGAGACTGGCTGGTTTTATATTTTACCTTCCCTCCCTTGCATTTGTTTTATATTTTACCTCCACTCTCTTGCATTTATTCCAGCCAAAACTCACTTTTCACTTTGATGTCCAAAAATTCCCTGGTACTTTTCAGTGAGTGCTTGCCAACATTTCGGGAGCATAACATCTTCTAAGTAAATCTCTCCATCCCATGATCCTGTCCACATCTCACCACAAGGATTAGACTCCCCTCACTATTCCATATATGCCCTTTTACTGCTGTTGCTATATGGGAGTGCCAGCCATGTCTAAGTTTCCTATGGGATTCCTTGCCACAATCAGGTTTTATGATGAGGTTACCCTTTCTCACGCCCACTGACACACTTCTTTAAGTGGCTGAGGTACCTGTGCTGCAAACACTTTAAAACATAACTTCATCTATTCAAATTAAATGTGTAATGGCATTAAACAAAAAAAAAAAGTGGCTGAAATTTTGACCTTATTGAAGCAAATGGGAGCTTTGTCACCGATGTCAGTCAAGCAAAGGTTTTACTCAGAATTTGAGCAAGGGAGCTCAGATAAGCTGATAATAGAAACAAGCCAGCTGTGAAAGCTGGATCTGCAATCTCAGCCTGAACTCCCCCACCCCACAAAGATTATATCTGGCTCTGCCTCTAATTGCTGTAAGAATAGCCGTCCTATTGTCTACATCTTCTGCAATGCCATTACCAAATGAAGGACACTTCGGATACAAATGAAAGGGGGGAAAAAATAAAAACAAAACACCAAAACCCACATGTATTATCCTGCCTTATGCACTTATGAAATGAGGAGGTTATTACAGCAGAGAGGAGTTAAGCTGCAATGCTGATGCTCTGTCTCGCTGAGGGTTTACAGAGTGGCAATTAAGAGAAACACTTTCTGCATAAGAGAGCTCTTCTGCTGCAGAGGAAGAAAAAATATTTCTGCTCATTTTAATCAGGCATTGATGGATGGCGTTAATCAGTTATGATAACATGCCAGCATGTCCCTCATGCTACAGCTCTGCTGATCTCCCGTAGCTGCCGGATAGCCCCAGCACACTGTTTCAGCCTGGACCACAGCCCACAGCACTAGGAAGATGTGCAGCAGTTTCAGCAGGCACTGGATGCGGTCCTTTTCAGATTTATTATGACAGGGAAACACCAACCCCTCTGTTTATTTATTTAAACATTTCCAGCATGGCTTTGAAGCCCCTGCCACTTGGCAGATGCTAAGCCCCAATGTCTCCATGCACACCAGAATGAAGGCAAGTCCCTCTCCCCCAGGCGAGGTGGCTTTTCCCTGTGGGCATAAATCACTGAGCGAGTTTCAAAGCAAGTCATACAAGCTGGGCATTTATCTGCAGCAGAGATGGACTTGAAGGACTTTATATGGCAAGTGCTTTGTTCCCAGATGGTCCTTGTCCACATCCATGAGCAACCCATCTTTGGGAAGCTGCAGAAGGCACATCAGAAGCAGTGTGGTGCTTCAAAGGTCTCTTTGCACCACCCCACACCACAGCACTGGGAGCATCATCCCTAGGATGTCCCCTAGTCTGGGGACTCCCCTCCTCTTCACATTACGGGCAGAGAAGCAGAGCACGGCAAGGATAAAGTGCTCTGCCCTACGTTCCAAACCAGCAATACCAGCTGCACTAAGTGAGGTGACCTGGGAGGACTGGGGTGAGTGGCTACTCACCACGCAATAGCAGAACCACATTTAAAACAGTCTCCAGCGCTGCAGCCCATGATGGGCATCAGGGCTCAATCCAAAACTTGCTGAAGGTCATCGAATCCTTCAGGGGTTTCCATCTGCTCGACATCTTTTGAGGCTGGGTGAAAAAAGAAGTGCAAAAGGCACATAATTATGACTAACAGGAATGATATCCACTGTGCTGGAGTGAGAGAGGGTAGAGAACAGTACAGACCTGGGGGCCTGAAACTCAGACGCCTGATCCTGCTCCTCTGTTTATCCACAGCACTATTCTCTCGGGGTCTGAGGGGTTTTGAGCCAAGGGAAGCTGTGAAGATATGCAGACAGGGACAGAAATCTGAGCCACCTTATTCGGGAAATGCTTCTTTTGCAGCATGTGCTTCTGGAGAGGAAAAGTTGGAAATTATTTGCTTATCCTCCTGCATGCCCCAAATCAGCAGGGGACTTTCTCTAGTGTCTATCTCCTTGGGACCTCATGGGTAGCTTTCATTTTATTTTCAAGCATGTCTTTAAAATGCAAGGAGAGGGAACATCCCCTGGACATGCTTCAGCAGAGGGTCGAGCTGGGTGCCAGAGGCAAAGCACTGGGTACGATGCCAGCAAGGTGTAAACACACATGCCCTGTGGTCCCTCTCAGCAGCCCTTGTCCTGCAAGTGCCACAGCGCAGAGCCATGGTTGCGGGGGAGCAAAATACAGGATAAAATGGTGTTTCTTTGAGTGAAAAAGAGCCTTCCAAGGAGACAGCTGTCTTTTTGAGGAGTGGGGCAGGAAAAACCATGGGGGTCTTTCTTTATTGTGCTACTCATTGCCAAAGGCACCATCCAAAGGAAGAAAAAGGACTGTTGGAAAGCACAGGCTGGGCAGCCTGGGCTCTGAATGAGTGCCAGGAGCAACTCTGCACTGTCCCTCAAGGCAAGGCAAGGTTTTTGAAAAGGACTGGGATTTTGGAAAGCGTTATCCTTTCCACTGCTCTGCTCTGAACCAAGTTCAACAGCAGGAAGGAAGAGAAGAATGAAATGATTTGTGGAAGGTAGACTTGAGTTGGCCAGGGGGTGCCCTGGTGCAGGTACTGGGAGCATCAGATGCCCCTGGCAGCACTCGCAGGGACACACGGCTGGTTTGGAGCAGTATCTGCCTGGCCTTGCCTGCTGCTGGGTGCACCTTGCTCCAAAACAGGGTGCTAAGGGAGCTTAAATACTGCCAGGGCGTGTCTGGACATAAATAAACGTAATTAGACCGGCCAAAGGAGAGAATCATCATGCCTGAATTTGAGCAAATTGCAATGGTCTTAATCATGCATAAAGGAAGCACATAAACGACTGGGCAACTTGTAGGACAGCCCAGATGATTATTCCTGCAGATGCAGCATCCAGCTGTAAGTCCACGATGGCACTATGACAATTTTGGAAGCAAGACTCTGGTACTGAGCACATCATGGGGTTCCCATCCCACCAGCTGGTGGGGAAGGTGGTGGATAAAGGCATCACCTAAATCTCTCTGAGCAAAATCAGGCACCACCATGACCTCGGCAGCATCATGACTGTGGCTGGGCTGGAAAATGCAGATGAAGAGCAGAGTTGGTATCAAAGACAATGGATTTGTGACTACTTGGTTGAAGTTCCCAAGTAGAAGTAAAGCAGAGAGAAAACTGGGGTAAGAGAAGAAGAAGCAGCAGAAAAAATGTCTGTGCTGATGCAGGTTGAGTTTTGCTTGGCTCAGGTGTGGCTTTTCTGGGACAGCTTCTATTTACCGTGAGGGAAAAGGAAAAAATCATAACCCCCAGTGTGGTTTTGACTTTTAATAATCTCTTAAGGAAACCACATATGACACCTTGGTCATGCTGACTTGTACTAGCCCACGAGGGCTGCAGGTGGCCTCCCCCTCTGGCCTCCCAGGCAGCAGACAGTGCAGATCCTGCCTTTTCCCCCAGCCTGGGACAGAAGATCATCCAGAGCTCTGGAACAGAGAAGGCAGATGCTGAATAGATCCACAAAGACTTTCTCTCCAGCCTCTGTTGTGTGCGAAGGGGTGATGAAGGGGCCAGTATACCGTCCCCAACCTGCCACTGCACAGCAAAATGCAGCTTTTCGGAAGGTAACTGAGCTGTCAGTACCCAGGGATAATGCTGCGCGTGTGTCTTTTCCAGGGACAAGGGACAGGAGAAGAAGAGAGACTCACATTTGCCAGATTTTTAATAGTCTGCTGCAAAGTGCTCCAATGTAAGAGTTATAGAGATTACAACTTTCAAGCACGGGAGTAGCTGAGAACAACCTTTGCTTTATGTAAAGTGTAAACAAAGAAGCAAACAAAAAAAAAACTTTTAAAAAGCATCAGCAAACAAGTCTAAGGTTGCCAGCCAATACATGTGATTTCAAAAGCTGAATTTCTGACTCTTTCTGGTTTTTTAAACCAAGGTTGAATCTCTTTCAGAGTTATTGTTTAGATTACAGTTTTGCCCTCAAATGGAATATATCTACCTGTCTGTGCCAGCAACGAAAAATGCTGCCATTCACATCTCATTGGCACTGCTAGAAGAAAGTAAGCGCTGCCGGTAAATAAGCTGCCTCAATAATTAATTGCCCACACAGACAGTAGAATAGACGATACAAAAGCTCCAGAAATAAGTTATTGCAAATACAATTTCAAACTAACGGTGCATGAATAGCTTTTGAAAAAGCCTCCAAAAAGCAGACCCTGAGTTTCAGAGAGAGTAAAACACCACCAAACAACCTGTCTCTGCTTTCTGAATGAGATCTCAGCCTATTCCACTTCAGATGAGGCAGCACACAGCCCAGAAATGAGCCCACATCACCAGCCCCTGGTTGGCAAAGGAAAAAAAAAGGGATTCAAAGTGGCAGGAATAAATAAGCAGTGGCATGGGTATAGGGAGCACGGGAGTGGAGGGAGGAAGAAATTTGGTGGGTGGGTGGGTGGATGTGGTCCATGAACATGGTCAGTGAGAAATGTCATCATACACAGAGAGCAGCCACATGGCCACCACAAGCATCCTCTGCCCAGGGCAGCTACATCCAACAGCAATGGGAAGAAGAGGAGGGTGAGGAAGGCAGGACATCTTTAGCCCCTGCCAGAGAGCATAGACATTATCTGCACCCTCCCCCAAAAAACACAGTGTGAGGCACATGGAGAAGACAAATTTTAATGAGGCTGGGCTGCCACACACTTGGCCTCACCAGAGGAACATCTCAGCAGTCTGTCCCTCAGGCCACACAAGCCACAGAGACATCCCAAGCTGTCAGGAGAGCAGACAGGCAAGGGCTCGGGGTGTACTTTGGCACAGACTTTATGCAGGACGAGGCGCTGGCATGGTTACATACATGGCTGTGTACATGTACATCCAAAAGCCAGATTCTCTGAAAAGTACAAAAGGGAAGAATATGAGGTGCTCGATGTCCCAAGCCTGTCAGTGTTGAGAGGCATTTGGGCAATTTCCTTAATAACATGCTTTAACTTTTGGTCAGCCCTGAACTGGTCAGGCGGTTGAATTAGATGCTTATTGTAGGTCACTTCCAACTGAAATATTCTATTCTATTCTATTCTATTCTATTCTATTCTATTCTATTCTATTCTATTCTATTCTATTCTATTCTATTCTATTCTATTCTATTCTGTTCTATTCTATTCTGTTCTGTTCTATTCTATTCTATTCTATCTATTCTATCAATATGGTGATAGGTGCTTTATATATAAATATAAATATAAATATAAATATAAATATAAATATAAATATAAATATAAATATAAATATAAATATAAATATAAATATAAATATAAATATAAATATAAATATAAATATGGTAGATATGGATAAATATAAAGATAAATATGAATATAAAGATAAAGATAAAGATATATGTATAAATATATATATACATAAATATATACATTATCTATATAAAAATATATGAATATATTATTTTATTATATATTCTATTCTATTCTACTCTATTCTATTCTATTCTGTGATTTAGGACAATTCAAACCTCACTTAAAGATATCATTAGCAAATAGGGGAGGGATGGCAATGAAAGGAAGCAGGGAGGAGAAATTGTAACTAGAAAAGGAAGAAAAAAAATACACATCCAAGCAAAATTTGTAATTCCCACATAAAGGAAAGGAGAGGTAATGATGCACATCAAACTAATGAAATTATCCTGCAGACTGACTACTAGCTAATTAAATTTCTTACTTAGCATACATTAACTGAGCTGCAACTGGCGTTTCACTGCACTCAGATTAGCCAAAACTCTTCTCGTCAGCAGTGAGAAAAATGCCACAAGGGCAGAGCAAGACAGCTTTATTTCACACTACACCCACCACGAAGGGCAGGAGTCGGCGGATAGCCCAGGCAGGGGGTCAGCCGCCCACGAGGCTGGGGCTCAGCTCTGAGCAAAGCCTGGGGGGGACCGCAGCGCACCGCCCCAGCACAGTGCCGCAGGCACAGGCATCAGCACCACTGTGTGTAGCCCTCAGATAAAAGGCCACCCTCTACAAGTGACATGGTGGAGGGGTCACATTCATGGTTTTTCAGGGGCTGCAGACCAGGCGTGTTCTGACTGAGAACCGAGGAATATGTTCTTCTGATCTGACAACCCCATTCGTGAGAGCTGGAGCACAGAAGGGAAATCAGATTTATTCTGGTTCATGTGGGTAACCCAGCAGGACTATTTTGTGGATGGAGATTCATTATTTAGCAATTTTACTGAGGTCAGTAGAGCTGTATTAGGATACATCTCTTCACGACTGGAAGCTAATAGCTCTAGGACAGCAGACCAGCACACCTCTCTGTGCGCACACCCCCACACCCAGGGTGCCTTTTTTTACCCTTAAAATGTGATAGACTCCAGACAAGAAGTTAAGATACTTCAGGTTTAAAAGCAATAAGTGTGCCTGTCGGGATTTTTTCTTTTCTAGAAACATGAAGTCAGAGGTTGGCATCACCTGCAGAGCCCACAGAAGTCCTCCCAGTAGTTTGAGCTGGGAACAGGAGGTGGGCAGCAGTCAGACATGTTGGGGAGCCCAGGAATTAGATGGAGAAACTGTCCTGTTGCCCATCCCATTTTACATCCTGCTGGTACAGGTCTGCTCTCCCATATCCCTGTGGTAAGGCTAAAAGCAAACTTGCTGAGTGGGGCCACATCTCTGATTGCACTTTTCTAGGGTATTTCACAATCTCTGTCACTTACCATATCCGTGGGCACAACTAAACAACACCAGCCACAGCTTGGCACCATTCAGGTGGGCAGAAGGGCTTCGTAAGGCCTCCAGAGAGCAACCCTCCTAATGGCAATTACTGCTTTTTAGAAAAGGATTAGAGGTTAATGGTAGAAAAGTACCCACACAGGAGCTGACGGCTGCTGTTAGGGAAGACTCTTCCCCCCTGGTTTGCTTCAGTTTGGTTTTAAGGAGCCTTTGGGAGCATGATGCTGTCACGATGCTGAAGTTCAGCTGGAGACAAGTGCTGAATCACAGCAAATGTTTCACTTAAAGTGAACCTCATTCTAGATTTCAGAGAGATGGGATTAGATTATTTTTCTGAATTTTAGTCAGATAATATACACATTCCCTTACCAAATGATGTAATCCTTAATCAATACTTAAAGCTTTAAGATACATAAATTTATCTTTTTTTTTTTTTTTTGGCATTTTTCCCATACTTTTCAGCTAAATTGCAAACAACCACAAAACTTGACTGAAAAGTTCTCCATCATGCATTTTTGTCCCTCTACATTAGGATTCAAGGTAAATCATTCAGCAAAGTTTATCTGGGTCTGCAATCCAACGATAAAGGTCAGGCACACTGGAAATCCTGATTCCACCACACACCTCCCCCCAAAACAGTAAATATCTTACAGGGAGGGCTCATTGCATCAAGCGTCAGAGAGTCTACCTCCAGAACAGACCCCACGATGAACCACAAGAAGGGTCATCCCACTTTTCCAGGCATGTGCTTATACCCGTCTGTATGCACTGCCTTAAAAAAGCCCTTCTCAAACACCAAAACAATCACTTCTGTGTTACTCAACCATTGCTGAATAATCACTCTGAGTCTACTGTGTCTTCCTGCTGGCTGAAACAATTCCCACCCGTAAAAACCATAAAAAGGTCTTTGGGACAAGAGCTGAAAAATCGTCAAACTGGAAGGCCCATGAGTCAAAGCTCTGTTCCAATGCTTAGCTGAGGCATCGCAGAGCAAAAGAAACAGTTTCCGTTTCCCACAGACCAATGTTTCTTCAATTCCTACCCTTCAAGGTCAGTTAAAGTTTTCAAAATGTACTTGACAAAAGTTGTGCAGCTTTAGCAAGCGGCCACCTCTCCGGGGCCCCGGCTCATCTGAATAGCGTGCCGTAACCTTCAGCCTGTCTTGATGTCTGATTCCCTGCTTGGATCCTATTATCATTACTCACTGGGGACACCAGGTATGTTTGAAGGAAGCCAAGTCTTCCAGCTTGTCAGCTATGAAATATGTTGCCTGAGGCTGCCCAGGCTTTTGTTATTCCTTATTCAGTATGTGGGCTAAGGCTACCTGCAGCTTTCACCCTCTTTGCTGCGCAGATGGATTTATCTTTTGACCGCTGACGTTTAGGAAGAGGGGAGAGTTGTCTTGCAGCATCGGACACATACAGCCTTTAGCCGTACAAAACACAACGTTACTCAGAATTGCAGTGCCTCGAAGTGACAGAGGGAGCGTTGCCCAGTAAAACCTGTGGCAGTAAAGCCAGCTCAGGCTCACGGCTGGTCTGCAGCTGGACGTGCGTCTCTAATTCACCCCAGTTTCTTTACTTTGGTCATCCATTTACCACTCCTTCCCTATCTCCTCTCACAGCACATCTCTAAGAAAAGAAGGGTTGCTGTCAAATGGAAAGCATCGCCACCCAGGCCCTCACCCCACGCCAGCACATGCCCTCTTGATGGCAGGGCACTGGCTCTGGGATTCTGCAGCTTTGTGCCCGCACCTCTGCCACAGACTGCTTCTGAGATGCACACCTCCTTGCACAAGCGCCCGACACTGCAGCTCTTGAAACATATGCACGCACCACGGGATGCCTCTGCGTGTGGACGTGTCAGGACTTCAAGAGCACAAGCCGATGTGCAGCTAACAGCAGGGCTGGGAGTAGTGGGGGCAGGCTCTCCCCGTTTGCCTCCAGCACAGGGTAGTTTTGCTGGCACCCTTCTCCAAAGCTGGTGGCACCGGCCACCCCAGAAGGGACAATGAGGGAGATGGACCCCAGCACTGACCCACAGCGTGGGGCCACGCAGGTCAGAGCCACGTGCTGTCATTGCACTCTGGTAAATGCATGTGCACATTCAGTGGCAGCAAAGCCAGGAAGGGACAATGTGCCTGGTGCAGGCAAGTGGTCCCCAAGCACCAGCCCCTAGAGCACGTCTGATCTCCCACATCCAGGTAAATGCCTTGGCTGTGGCCAGGCACCATGCTGGAGGGCAACGTGGGTGCTGTCACCTTCTCCAGCACTGGTATGGACTCCAGGAGAAGCAGCACTTGGGCACCTGAGAGCCAGGCTTCCCTGCCTGCACCCCGCTTGCCACGTGGCCCAGGCTGCCTCTGGCAGGGGTGGGTGGGTGTGAAATCAGTTCATGCTGCAACATGGGTGGGCTCAAGACTCTCAAGCTGAAGAGAGAGCTTCCAGGTGGTGCCAAGGCTCTCAGGAACATCCATCTCAGTGCCAAAAGCCACGCCGGACCCAGGGAGGCACTGCGCTGCTGCGAGGACGGTCATGGGTGGCACAGCAGGATTGGGTACCTACCGCAGAAGGGGTGGAGAGATGGGGGCTCCAGAGAGGGGTCTCTGAAGTGAGTGAGCAGGCCCAGGGACATGATATGAGGGTGTCACCGTCCTGTAACACAAGGCCACGGGTGCCACTGGCTACTCCTCCCACAGCGAGGGCTGCCAGGAGGTCACTTCATTCCAAGGTCATAGGAGGAAAGCTGCATTTCCCGACAGGGAAACAGATCCTCACATATGTCAGCTGGGAGACTTTTCTTTTATAAAGAAGTATTAGGAAAAGGAAAACCTTTTACATTCAATGGCTGTTTCCCTCGCAGTTGCTTTAAAATCACATCCAAGCCTTTCCCCGGGTTTGCTGTGGCTCAGACACGCTCCATCTAGTGGCAATGCCACCGCCGCGGCACGAGGACCCCTGGCCACCCGAGCTGTGAAACACGAGGGCAGGGACACAGAGAAGGCTCCGGGCCAGCCATGGTGCAGGCTGCATGCTGCTGCTGGGGCTAAAGGATGGGGACAGCTGAGCTCCGACCCTCATTTCTGCTGCAACACCCACTGATGCTCAGGGCACGTGGGGAGGATGCTCACGAGAGTGGCGAAAGCAAAGCTGGGAATTAAGTTCTTACCAGTCACGTAGCCCTGAAAACCTTCACAAACCCACTGACTCAAGGAGTGTGTGCTCCTGGTCCATCTCGATGCAGAAAAACTGCACAACATGCCTTCAGGTGAGGATTTGAGCAGAAAGTTCTCCACCTTCCACCAGCCTGCTCCAGTGAGCCAGTCACTGCCCGCTCCTTCCCTCCCCTCCCATCTTGGGGATGCACCTCCCTACTAAGTTTAGCCCTTAATTTTCAAATTTCCATTGACTTTTTGATAAAATGCCTAAAAAATATATATAATTAGATCAGAAAGAAAGTCTTTAAGCCCGGAGGGTTTTACTTACAACTCACTGGCTGCTCTGTAACATGCCAGCAATCAAGCAAACAGGTTATAGACCAGTTCAGCCACAGAAACAGAAAATTTGCTTATTCCACTAAAGATAAAAAAGAAGAACCTGAAGATATCACATGAGAAAGAGAGGGACACAAGGATGCGGGGTTACTCCATTTTTAGCTAAGCGAGGCTTCTGCAATCGTTCCTCTCAGGTACACGTGCTGATTTTGTTTGTCCTCCTCCCTTCCTCATCCCCAACAGCTCCCTAACCCTCTGCTCAATGTCAGCGGAGATAATGGTCTCAACTATACCGAGCTACAAGTTGTGTGAAAACAGGTGCTTGCATGGAACAGTAGCCTTAAATGTCCTCACTGAAAGACAGTGGCGTTTACTGTGAAGTCACACATGAGAAAGTCCCTGGAAAGCAGGTGGTGGTTGTTCTACTGATCTAGAAAATTTCTTTCTTGTGGAGTGAGCAGAGAGATGAGATTAGCTTTTACCTGGCTAAGAGCCATAGCTCTCATTTTAAATAGGAAGGGAAAAGTCAGACAAGCAAATCAAAGTCATGGGGGCAATTTCACATTTGTGCAGGATGGACACTGCTGGTTTGGTTCATAAACTCCCTCTCCCCACGTCCCAGGCCTTGCACTGATGCAAAGGCTGCTAGCTCACCGTCAGCAGAGCTGGGTAAAGCTCAGGCTTAGCATAAAAGATCCAGATTCACTGACACAGCTCATGCGGTACCCAGCATCCTGGCCAGTGCTTTGGAAGAGGTTCCTAACCTCAGGACGCTGCATCGCTGTTGGAGGGGAACTACGTGAGGACAGCAGAAGTGACTCAGCCTGTCAACGCTGTCTGCACTTTGTAATTATAATATATAGCACTTTCCTCAAGGAGCCGCACACACAGTAATGAAGCAAGTGTCACACCGGCCCTCCGCGGGCGGCATGGGGAGCCCTGTGTGACCGCTGGGAACACTGGTGGAGTGAGGAGCCTCGGCTGAGGTTTGAGCAGGGCTTGCGCAACAGGGATGGGGGTAGGTGGGGATCCCCTGGCTCCAGCTCCACACTCCCACTGTCAAAGGCAGCGGCTGTGCCAGCAGCTCTCAGAAGGCAGTTCAGCTGTCTGAGCTGAAGGCTCAGCAGTTCAGCAGGGACCCTCTCCCAGAACACAGTGACTCTGAACGCTGCCCCGGCAAAAAAAAAGCCCTGGAAACAGCATTAGTTGGTGGAAGCATAAGCAGGACTTTTTTCTGCATCCTTGAAAGTGGTCTGGGCTTTTGTGGTTCCTGATGGAGAAACACCTCACACTGTCCAGGTTCCCTTGGGGTGAGCAAAGCTAGGACGAGGAGCCCTGCCTTGCAGGGCAGGCGTGCGGAGGTGGTCCCTCGCCCACACGGGTGGCAGGACCACCGCTAAGCTGCCCCTGGGAAAGGGCTTCCCTGAAAGCTGTGGCAGCATTTGTGCGGGGAGATAATAATTTACCTCATTTTCGTAAGAGTCAAAACCAGTGGGGACGGGCCCCGTGCCCTGAGTGGGGTCGGCGCCGGGAGCCGGGCGGTGCGGGCGGCAGGTGGCAGCAGAGGCCGCGCTGAGCAGCCGTCGGGCGGCGCCGGGTCTCGCATCTCCCCTGCCCCGCATCTCCCCTGCACCGCATCTCCCCTGCCCCGCATCTCCCCTGCACCGCATCTCCCCCTGCTCCGCATCTCCCCTGCCCCGCATCTCCCCTGCACCGCATCTCCCCTTGCTCCGCATCTCCCCCTGCTCTGCATCTCCCCTGCACCGCATCTCCCCTGCCCCGCATCTCCCCCTCCTCTGCATCTCCCCTGCTCCGCACCTCCCCTGCACCGCATCTCCCCCTGCTCCGCATCTCCCCCTGCACCGCACCTCCCCTGCACCGCATCTCCCCCTGCTCCGCAACTCCCCCAGCTCTGCATCTCCCCTGCACCGCATCTCCCCCTGCTCCGCATCTCCCCCAGCTCTGCATCTCCCCTGCACCGCATCTCCCCCTGCTCTGCATCTCCCCCTGCTCCGCATCTCCCCCTGCTCCGCATCTCCCCTGCCCCGCATCTCCCCCTGCTCCGCATCTCCCCTGCCCCGCATCTCCCCTGCCCCGCATCTCCCCTGCCCCGCATCTCCCCTGCACCGCATCTCCCCCTGCTCCGCATCTCCCCTGCCCCGCATCTCCCCTGCACCGCATCTCCCCTTGCTCCGCATCTCCCCCTGCTCTGCATCTCCCCTGCACCGCATCTCCCCTGCCCCGCATCTCCCCCTCCTCTGCATCTCCCCTGCTCCGCACCTCCCCTGCACCGCATCTCCCCCTGCTCCGCATCTCCCCCTGCACCGCACCTCCCCTGCACCGCATCTCCCCCTGCTCCGCAACTCCCCCAGCTCTGCATCTCCCCTGCACCGCATCTCCCCCTGCTCCGCATCTCCCCCAGCTCTGCATCTCCCCTGCACCGCATCTCCCCCTGCTCTGCATCTCCCCCTGCTCCGCATCTCCCCCTGCTCCGCATCTCCCCTGCACCGCATCTCCCCCTGCTCCGCAACTCCCCTGCCCCGCATCTCCCCTGCACCGCACCTCCCCTGCACCGCATCTCCCCCTGCTCCG
Organism: Falco peregrinus; assembly: GCF_023634155.1. Taxonomy (NCBI): domain Eukaryota; kingdom Metazoa; phylum Chordata; class Aves; order Falconiformes; family Falconidae; genus Falco; species Falco peregrinus. The sequence goes on along the minus strand of NC_073725.1, from coordinate 55,871,177 downwards.
CAACTCCCCCTGCTCCGCATCTCCCCTGCCCCGCATCTCCCCCTGCTCCGCATCTCCCCCTGCTCCGCATCTCCCCCTGCTCCACATCTCCCCTGCACCGCATCTCCCCCTGCTCCGCATCTCCCCCTGCTCCGCATCTCCCCCTGCCCCGCATCTCCCCCTGCTCCGCATCTCCCCTGCACCGCATCTCCCCCTGCTCCGCATCTCCCCCTGCTCCGCATCTCCCCTGCACCGCATCTCCCCCTGCCTCGCATCTCCCCCTGCTCCGCATCTCCCCCTGCACCGCATCTCCCCCTGCCCCGCAGCACCGTGTCTCTGCATCTCCCCCTGCTCCGCATCTCCCCCTGCTCCGCATCTCCCCCTGCTCCGCATCTCCCCTGCACCGCATCTCCCCCTGCTCTGCATCTCTCCTGCACCGCATCTCCCCCTCCTCCGCATCTCCCCTGCACCGCATCTCCCCCTGCTCCGCATCTCCCCTGCACCGCATCTCCCCCTGCTCCGCATCTCCCCCTGCTCTGCATCTCCCCTGCACCGCATCTCCCCTGCCCCGCATCTCCCCCTGCTCCGCATCTCCCCCTGCTCCGCATCTCCCCCTGCTCCGCATCTCCCCTGCACCGCATCTCCCCTGCACCGCATCTCCCCCTGCTCCGCATCTCCCCTGCACCGCATCTCCCCCTGCTCCGCATCTCCCCCTGCTCTGCATCTCCCCTGCTCCGCATCTCCCCCTGCTCTGCATCTCCCCTGCTCCGCATCTCCCCCTGCCTCGCATCTCCCCCTGCACCGCATCTCCCCCTGCCCCGCAGCACCGTGTCTCCGCATCTCCCCCTGCCCCGCATCTCCCCCTGCCCCGCAACTCCCGCTGCCCCGCATCTCCCCCTGCCCTGCATCTCCCCCTGCCCCGCAACTCCCGCTGCCCCGCATCTCCCCCTGCCCTGCATCTCCCCCTGCTCCGCATCTCCCCCTGCTCTGCATCTCCCCTGCACCGCATCTCCCCCTGCTCTGCATCTCCCCTGCACCGCATCTCCCCCTGCCTCGCATCTCCCCCTGCCCCGCATCTCCCCCTGCCCCGCAACTCCCGCTGCCCCGCATCTCCCCCTGCCCTGCATCTCCCCCTGCTCCGCATCTCCCCTGCCCGCATCTCCCCCTGCCAGCAGCACTCCCTGTCCCGCATCTCCCCCTGCCCCGCATTTCCCTCTGCTCTGCAGCGCTCCCTGCCCCGCAGCGCTCCCTTCCCGCAGCGCTCCCTCCCCCCCGCGGGTTGTCTCCGCAGGGCGCCCCCAGCCCTGCAGAAGATGTGCCCAGCACTGGCACTGGGCCCGGCGGGCAGCCCACAGCTGGAGGGGACCTTGTCACTGGGTTTGGGGTTTTCCCCCCTTTTCCAAACGCAGCCGCCCTCCCTGGGACCAGCCCCGCACGGCGGTTTAGGGGATCACCCGGAGCTGCCTGCTGCTCCCACTGCAGCCAGTCTAGAAGGGGCAGGTATTTTGGACAGACTGTGACAGCCGGGAGCAAGGAGGGACACAGTATACCGCGGCAGTATATCCCAGTTTAAAGCTTCCCAGCAGTGGAACACTTCCCTGTGTTTTCACCTCATCCTTTCTGCACAATACAGTGTTCCGCAGGGAAGGCGCCTTGCTGCAGTGTCCCCTGGCACCTTCGTTGGCCTTAGTTCAGCGGCATCCACAAAGGCACTTGCCTTTCCAGCCCAGATCCATCATAACGTTGAGACTCCACCTTGGTGAGAGGTCCAGGCATCTGGATCCAGGTGTCAGCTCTGCGTGCCGTGATTTTCTGCCCTTACTGCACGCACAGTGATGTCTTCTGGGGACCTGAGATCCAAACAAATTCCAGCATTTCTTATTTCTGTGGCTCTTTCCATTTCCTATCGTAACATAAAGGAATAGAAAAGCCATCCCAGTAAAGGGACAGGGGATAAAAGAAAATACTTTTTGCTGATATTTGTGATCAAAGGTCCAAATCTAGGGACTGCTGAGCAGAGATCAGGTACCTCCTCCAGCGACATTTCCATGGAGGTGACCACAGACCTTAATGACCGATGCAATGAAGAACAATTGACTTCAGTATTTCTTGTACTGTTACCTTTCTTTGTGAGAAGCAGGTTCGAATCATATTTTGAAGACGCGGTTTCATTCAGTCCCGTTTGCCTCGTTGGTGCCGATGTGGAGTACAACCTTCTGTCTTGTGGGGCATCACCTCCAGCGGCCGCTGTGCAATCCCTGGTTCATCTGAGAGCGATCCCGTCCGCGCTGCATGCAGGGCTGCCGTGCTGTGGGTATGCAGGGTACTAAACAAGTAATTCTGGGTGATTCTGAAAACTGAAGAGTCCCTCCTCTCTACCAACAAAAGAAATAATAAGGGACAAGATAATTGGCAGATGATCTTTTTCATTTTCCTTTCTAGGTTTAATGAGTACAATGAGCCTTTTGATTTATTTACACAGAAGCCAGAAGGGTCTGGATTCAGACAACCAGAAGTTTTGAGGAACCGAAACTCACTCTGAAACCCAAACAGAAGCAAACAATTGCAGTGACCCAGGTACTGCTGTGCCTCGGAGGTACAGGGCGGGGGCTCACCTAGAGAGTCCAGATGTAAAGTGATGCTCTGCAAAGACAGGCATGAACAGGATGAATCCACAGCTTTCTGAAAAGACAAGTGCCAGCCATTCCCACCCCCCTGGAAAGACTCCTTCATTGTCACTTCAAAGATGCTCATTCTTGTGAAAGCTGATCTTGTTGTTAGAATAAGCCTTATTTATAGCATAAGCTATAAATTGCAGCTCCCTTAATTTTCTTCTCTCCCATTTTCATATCATGTTTATATTTAGTTAGGAGACTCTGTCCTTGTGGCTCTCAGAACCCTCACAGTTACAAAACTTCTTCCTGAAGCTGAATTGTTTGAACTTAGAAAAAAGCTTTAAAGAAACTTTAACATGACCTGCAGTATCTTCATAAAAGACTAAGCAATTTTTTAAGTGCTGCAGCAGTACATTTGTACAGGTAAAATTACATACGGGTGTGTTTTCTTAATGTTTTTATCGTAGCTGCATCACACTAGTAAGTTGTAGGGCATAAACTGTGGACAAGACATAATTAGGAGCACTATTTATTTTCATTAAAGTGTATTATTAGATACAGTATTCCAAATCCCCAGAGGTGCAGCAACAGGTTTCTAAAGGAATGTATGCAAAATATCTTCTCATCATACAGAAATTCTGCTTCACATGCTGTATCTCCTGTGCAAAACGTACTCACTGAGGAAAATGGCTACCTCTTGTAAGTGCTTAGGAAATACTGCTTTGCTGGTGAATGTGAGAGAGTTTCAAGGGGGAAATATTGCTGTAACTCGGGTATTGAACGCATGGCGAAGGAGTCTCTCAGCTCATGACCTAATCCATATTGATGGTGAACAAGTTTTGCTGCTTGGTGACTTGGTGACGTCCCTTGCTGGCCGCGGCTGGTCTTACCTCTGGGCTGGCATCAGGCTGTGGTGAGGGACAGCGCAGGGAAAGGTGAGCCCTGCCTGGTGGCACCAGCTCTGTCCACACCAGGGACATGCGGACCTGGTCTAGCAGGTGATTGCTCCAGGGCCAAGCCACTCCTGGCTGACCAGGCCACCAGGAGGTCTGTACTTTGCCCCTTTGAATGCAGGTTCCCTATAAATGAAGAGGTCAGTCTTCCAGGATTTCTCTTCCAGGCTCAGAGGACACTGTTGTATTTGGACATCTTTTACCTCTGTCCAACAAAACTTCTGTTTAATACAGGCTGAGCTCAGAGCCATCACCTGAAGAGGGGAGACACCACTCAATGGTGCTTCTGGTGTTTTCTGATGTTTCCAGCTGAACAGAAAAGCAGATAAAGGAAAACCTTCACACTCTAAAATCTACCCAGCCCACCTGCATCTGGCTTTCCACCTGCTGAGACTACCCTGGACGCTGCTGCCTGTGTCCCCGTCAGGATTGCAGCAGATGTCCCTGGGGCTAGCAACCACAGCCCTGCCCATGCCATGGCCCAGGTTGCCCAGGTTGCTTCCCAGTGCCCAGGTTGCCCTCTTGCAGCTCCTGGGGCAGGAGTAGCCAAACCACCCGGCACAAGGCATCTGCTCGGGTGACACTGCCTTTGGATAAAATGATGCTACGAGGCCAGCTTAGATAAAACGTCATTTACAGGGAGAGGTAATAGCTAAAAATGGAGCAGTCACACCAAAATCTGAACTCGGACAATCCCTCACCCCACAACTCAGACTGCTAAAACCATGTCTAGAAATCCTAAACCCACAAAAGAGAGCTCTGAACCAGAGGGATCAGGAGGAGCCTGGTGTCATGGCAAACAGGCTGAAGGACCCTGGCAGGCAGCACCCTCCTTCTCCTCTTTCTGCAGAGGAGCTGGATCTCACCATTCTGGTTTATGTCCCTGACCAGCAGGATTCGAGATATCACACTGGGATGATGAGATTTCTCCTGGAATGCCCTAGGACTTTCAGGGGTTTAAAACAGTGTTTCTGAACAGCTAGTCGTTTTAAGCCACTTGAGGAAAGTTGCAATAGTTAATCACTACTCTTTCCATGAGTGGAAAAAAAATTACAAGAACTATCGCTAGAGAAAGTTTCCATCTCTGAAGAGCAGAGAAATGTACTCCTGTTTCTTTGCAAGCACGATCAGAAGGAAGAAGATCTCTGAATTTTAATGCGTGCCTCTGCGTGTGATTAAGCCCATGTGAGAAGATGGCAGCAGTGCCGCTGCCTGTATGGACAACTGAAGATTCATGTTGGCAGGGGAAGGAAAGGATGAACAAAGGTCACAGCAAACCCCAGGGGTGTCCTTTACAACATCCCCTTGGCTTTCAGTGCACACAGAAGCAGCACCGACTGGGCTCCGCTCTGGGCAATTGCACCGATGCATGGCCAGTGCCCTCCCATGCCAGCACTGCTGCACCGGCCCGTCTGACGTGTCTCTGGTGTCGATTTATGAGTGGGGAAGAAGGAGCTGCCCAGAGCAGCTGTCACGTTGTCATCTTTGCTGCACTTTCATGTCTGCAGTTCCTGTTCTCCTGCACACATGGATACCAAGTAGGCTAACCAGCCTAGTGTGAAGCCACCCCACAGCAGACACACGATCTCATATTATCTTAACTCCTTCACCTTTAAAAGCTGATCTGATTAATTGGACTCAAAAATCACAGGTATCTAACAGGTAGGTGCCAGTGCCCGGGAGGGAGCCTTGGCTGGATGCAGGGCACGGCAAGGTGATCTACGGAGTCATCCTTAAGTAAAATAATCAGTAAAACACGCAGATGAGCTGTTCTCCAGGCGTGCAGCCGCAGCCCAGCCTGGGCAGCTTCTGATCGAGTGAGAGGTTGCAAAGGGTCAGCAACAAACAGCCTCAGGGCACAAGCAGATGAGAGCAGTCTTCATCCCTGGGGCCAGCTGAAGATAGAAACGGAGCCCAAAGAAAAGCATTCAGATAAACAGGAATTATTTTCTGGTTTATGCTGATCCCATGCTTACCTGCAACTTCCAGCTCTTTCCACTTCTACTAACGTTAAAACAGGGGTAAATATGTTCAAGTGGCTTTGTTAAACTGCCACCAAGAACGTTAAAAGCAGAGCTGTAAGGCGTGAGTGTCTGTCCCTGCTTTTCTCAGGATTTTCCTAGGGCAAGGGGAATCCCACAGACCCCGTGAGAGAAGGATGCTCCTCAGCTCCTGACTGTCACTCCACACCTCTGGCCTGAGCACATGACGTTCCCTGTCTCAATTTCTTCCTCTAACAGAAGGACTAAAATCAATCATAGCGAAAAAGGAAAGTCAAATTAACACAGTCCATATTAATGGGCAACTTATTAAATGGAGAGGAAAGCCTTTTCACAGCAACCTACGCAGATGCATACATCTGCAATTATCTTTTTTAATTCTAAATCAAAGCAAATTAGCAGTCTAGTGCCAAGCAGTAAACATGATTTGATTACACATTTCATACCCAGGATAAAACAGGATTTTTTGAAGAACCCAATTACTCCCATGCATCCTGCTTTCTCTGTGTTACGCACAGCTCACCACCACAGCAGTGGCAGCTCAGCGCATGGTCAGCTTCTCAAAGCTTTCCTTTTGGCCTGGCAGACTGAGTAGATACTAAGATTGTAGGAACTGGCATTACCACAACTCACTGCGCGTTGGGTGGTACTTTTAGTGTCACCTACAGCTCCACCTCCTGGAGTGGCCAAGAGCAAGGTCCTGCCCCTGGGTTGGGGCAATCCCCAGTATCAGTACAAGTGGGGGGATAAACGGATGGAAAGCAGCCCTGTGGAGAAGGACCTGGGGACACTGGTGGGTGAAAAATGGAACATGAGCCAGCAATGGGTGATTGCAGTCCAGAAAGTGAGCCATGCGCTGGGCTGCACCACAAGAAGCATGGCCAGCAGTTAAAGGAGGTGATTCTCCCCTTCTGCTCTGCTCTTGAGACCCCACCTGGAGTGCTGCATCCAGCTCTGGGGTCCTCAGCACACGAAAGACATGGACGTGTTACAGCAGGTCCAGAGGAGGGCCATGAAGATGGTCAGAGGGCAGGAACACAAAAAGAGATTTTTTTATGCTGAGGGTGATGAGGTACTGGAACTGGCTGCCCAGAGAAGTTGTAGATCTCCCACCCCTGGAAGTGTTCAAGGCCAGGCTGGACAGGGCTTTGAGCAACCCCATCTAGTGGAAGATACCCCTGTCCATGGCAGGGAGGTTGTACTAGATGATCTTTAAAGGTCCCTGCCAACCCAAGCCATTCTACGATTCTACTCAGCCCCATGCAGCCACTCACTCACTCCCCCACAGTGGGATGGGGAAGAGGATCGGAAGAGTAAAAGTGAGAAACCTCATGGGCTGAGATAAAGGTAGTTTGATAGGTAAAGCAGAAGCCGTGCATGAAAGCAAAGCAAAAGAAGGAATTCATTCACTACTTTCCATCTCAGGCAGGTGTCCGGCCATCCCCAGGAAAGCCGGGCTCCATCATGTGTAACAGTTACCTGGGAAGACAAACTCCATAATGCTGAACGTTGCCCCCTTCGTTCTTCTTCCCCCAGCTCATATACTCTGCATGATGTTATACGGTATGGAATATCCCTTCTGTCAGTTCAGGCCAGCTGTCCTGGCTGTGGCTGAAGCCAGGACAGTGATGTTGCCAGACCAACAGAGCAAACAAGAGGGTCCAGAGGAACTTTACAATGAATTTGGCCATCACTAAGGTCATGTTTTTGTGCTCAAAAGCTGTACGGCAGGTGAACTCAAACATGAGACAAGGATGCGTCTTTGGGAGACTCAGCATACGAATGTCTCAACAGCCTATTTAGAGTTAAATGTAAGCATTCAATATAAATAAATATATTCTTACAGGAGGGACATTTGTGTCCAGCAAACATCACGTACAAGTTGTTGTGACGGTGCGTATATAAACAATAAATCTTGGCTAATAAACCTGTCTGTAATGGCTTGCTTCTCGCCAGCTTTTGATTTACTCTCATCACAAAGCAGGAGGCAAACACCAGGAACCAGTGTTCCGCCAGGCTGCAGAACCCAAGAAAATCAACAAATAGAATAAACCAGCATTAGCAGGCTTGTTACAGCCACGCCAGAGCAAGACCCCACTACACAATCTGGTCCCTCCAAGCACTTTGTTCCATGCTGACCTAAAGAAAAACCTTCTTGTCTTCAGTGCTGCCTTTAACTCTGAGTGTGGCCACATTTCTGCATGAAGATCACAGAGTCAATCAAGAAGAGCACAGCTGGAGGGAGAGATGGGGTGTAGGTGGCAGATGGCAGACAGACGTGCCGCGACTCTCCTCCTCCTTCTAGAAGGGAACTGTCTTGCCCTTGCCATAACCACAGAGCACAAACGATCCTCTTTTTCCCCATCAGAAGTCACAGGACCCTGAAACTGCAGCCAGTTTTGCTTAGAAAGCAGCACGCTGGTGTGCCTGCCACATGTAACTGGTGACACTCTCTTGCCACTGTCTAGTCTCACCTGTTTGGAGAAGGGCTCAGAAGTACCTATTTGTGTCAGAGGAGCAGCATGTTGAGGAGCAGCAAGTACCAACTACAGCAGAAACCTCTGCCACACGTGCTAACTGGTCGTTTATCACTCCAAGAGCCTGGGGCTGCAGGTGACGGATGACAGTGCAGAACTTTTCAGACACCAGGATTATGTCTTGTCCTACGGCATGAAAGAGGACAGGTGACAAAACCCAACCAGAACTTAAAGAACAGCGCCCAGCAACAGATCACGCTGTAAAGGCTGTTTTCGTCTATGCAGACACAATAACTAGCGCTGTCACACAGATTCACTGTCATGTAAAGTCAGTCACATATTCTGTGCATTTTGTGGGTGGAAGAAGTGAGGCAAAGATTATTCTTCTTCTTTAGTGCTGCTGAGTTATTATTACAAGTTTTCATCCATGCCGAAATTGGGATTCACACTGCAAACTGGCAGAGCATAGAATTGCAAGAAGTCAGCAACAAAACCAGAGGTCTAGCTCTGCGTGTTTGCAGCCACCAAACATGTACTTTGGAAGAAAATTTGCCACAATGGATAAAACTACCAGGGAGTAATGAGTGGTGTTGATGCAGGAGGGTGGGACTAGATGGCCGTGGCAGTGTCCGTGCTGCTGTCAGTAGGCTGTCCACCTGGTACTTGGTTAAACCCAGCTGCACTGCTTTCAGTGCAGGTTTAAGTTTGGTGATAATCGCAAGAGAGGTCAGTGCGGCTGCTTCCATGCTTCATGTTAAACGTGTTTTCATTCCCCAGGGACTGAAGTTACTTGGGCTTTCATCACTGGATCCAGCAGCTAAAGGGCAAAACCCAGGGAGAGCAATTCAGTCTTTGCTGATGTATTAAATTCCCTTCCAATGACACAAAGTGTACATCACTTTGCTAAAAATCCAGGGAGCCAGACTCACCACAGCAAAGCAAACCAGACCTTCTGTTGAAAGAAGCAAAGCAAAGCAGCACTGAGTGCAACAGGTCCTTTGACCTTCTTCATCATTTCCAAATTCAATAAGCAGAGAAGCCCAGGAATCATGGTTTTTTCCACTATGAAACATAGCCCACTGTAAGTTGGGTTTGGTATGGGTGTTTTTCAGAAGGGAAGGAAAGGAATTAAATTATTTATAGGTAGAAAAAGAGCTCATTTTCTGCCTTTGTATTTTCTCATGCTGCACTTTTTAAGTTTATAGGATGGTGCTACCAAAGCTGTAATTTTCCTGCAGTCCTTTGAAGGACACACCTCTCCTTATACTTCTGCCCCTCTTTTTTCTTAGCACACTGCTCTGGTTTCAGCTGAGAAAAAGTTAATTTTCTTCTTAGTGCTGTGTTTTGCATTTAGGATGAGAACAATGCTGATAACACACCGATGGTTTAGTTGTTGCTCAGTAGCACTTGCCCTAAGTCAAGGACTTTTCAGTGTCCCATGCTCTGCCAGTGAGCAGGGGCACAAGATACTGGGATGAAGCAGAGCCAGGACAGCTGACCTGAACTAGCCAAAGGGATATTCCATACCATAGAACGTCATGCTTGGTATGTAAACTGGGGGGGGGAACTGGCTGGGGGCTGCTGATCACTGGCTGGGCATCGGTCAGCAGGTGGTGAGGAATTGTAACATCACTTGGTTTGGTTTTTTTCCCTTGGGTTTTATTCCTCTCAGTTTCTCTCTCCTTTTCATTACAATTGTTATTATTATTTTATTTTATTTCAATTATTAAATTGTTCTTATCTCAACCCAGAAGTTTTATCTTCTTCTGATTCTCCTCCCCATGCCACTGGCGGGGGAGGGGGCAGGGATTGAGGGAGCAGCTGTGTGGTACTTACCTGTGGCTGGGGTCGGTCCATGACACCCACTCACGCAGAGGATGCTCAGGCCAGAGACTTCACCTTTGCTCACTAAGGGCTAGCACGGCTGCTTGCAGCTTCTGTGTGGCGGGAGGGTGATGAGTTTCTAGAGCTCTGTGCAATTGAAGGTTAAACAATTAGTAATGTCAGTTATGTCACCTATATAAATGACTGAACTACCCTGAAGTGCTGCACAATGTGCTAGCGTTTTTGTTAGAGGCACGTGCTCCAAGGAGTAGCTGGTAAGTTTGCAGTTATGCTTAGTGTGGTGCTTGAGGAAAAAATAAAATTGAGAAGTTCAGACTCTGGATAAACTGCAAGACTTCTGCAGCATTTCAGCACTTACAAAGTGATGCTGCTGCTGCAAAACTGGATATATGAATTCCCGTTTCAGTTTCCCTACATTGAGCACATTTGATTATAGTTTTATAATCAAATATATATAATTATAATTATAAAATGTTTTGTTTCTACTTTGTTTTCTCTATTAATTTCATTCCAATTACTTTACTGTTTGATACTTTGTTAATTCATTTTGCCTTCCTAGTCAAAAAGTCCCAAGCTGGTTTCATCAAAATAGACAGTTTCTTGCAATATAGTTCAATTTAAATGGAATCATTTACTAATTTGTCAGCTCCCAGAGGCTCCTAGCTTCGCAAAATCCCACCCACACACCTTTTTTGGGGGGCAGGGGACATTTTCCTTCATTGCTCAGAGGCACTAGCATCAAGTTTCCAGTCTCACTTGATATTGCCCTCGTATCTCTTTCAATGCAAGCACAGTAGTACTTACTATGCCTCCACAGGATGCTCACCTACTCCAGCTTCAGGCTGACAACCAGCGGCTCAGATTTTTAGAGCCATCTCAGCATGTACCATCACATTTCTTGTGTTCCCTTGTCCTTGTTGGCCCAGCTATTGAGCTCAATATTTCATTTAGCCCTCATACATTGGTTCTTGGAAAGTCCCGAGGTCTCACATCCATTTGGAAATAGGTTTTTAATGGCTCTGTAAATAGTTTAGCATTTGAAATGATCAGAGAGAAGCACCGCAGCTCCAGCCCATGGGCAAGTTCTGTTCTCTTGCCATTGCATTGCTCACGAGTGACTGATGCTCCCAGGGGTTCAGTGCAGCTCACTGACACAGGGCAGCAACCGCATTGGGGGGGGACAACATCCTTTACTTAATCAGATGATATCACCAGATAAAACCGAGGAGTTTTCAATGACAAAAGCCTTCCTCCAGGTGCACACATGATCCAGAGCTTGGCCGCTTTGATCATCCGTGTATCAGCTCTTTTAGGAAGAGATATTTCCTCTCCTTGTAAGGCTTTTTCTAGTACTTCTGGGTCATCACAGCTGTAACAGTGCTGCCAACAGTTTGTCAAGATCAGCCTTTCACCCCAAATGCAGATGAATGGCTGTTGGACAGAGCTTGCGTTTGATCCCTTTGCATTTCAGGTATGTTGCTACCTTAGGGCACAGCTCACCAATGCCGTTTTCTCCTACCTAACTTCCAAGATCAAGATAGATACTACTTTTAATAACTAGCCTTTGTTGTATCATCTGTTCCACGGAAGCAGAAATGCAGTTCACATAAAAAAACCTTCTTGGGCTGGTAAGAGAGGAAATGAAGCTGTATCAGTCACTGCTGACCGAGAGGGAAAGGCTTTATAGAACAGACATGTTGGGATGTTCATTGCAAAGGAACTCTGGGGAACTTGCTAGTGAGCAAAGTGTTTGATATCCTCTCCAGAGCCGAGCCGTGACCCCACATTCACATGAGGACAGACACGTTGAAGAGCACAGGAGGAAATCAGTGCTGCTGTTCACCCCACAGACAGCATCCTGGGGGGGGCGAGAGGCTGGTCAGAGGCTGAAGACACAAAATAGATTACTTTTAATGCCCTCAGTAGCATTTTTAATATCCTGGATCATTTATATACTGCACTGGGTGGTCTGTCAGAAAGATGGTGGCATTTGGGAGGCCAAGTAAAGCAGTCTTCAGCCCAGCAAGAGCTAGCGAGTCTGGAAAGTTAAATACATGGTCATTGCAGCCTTCTCTGGACAAAGAGGGAGAAGAAGGAGCCAGAGGGAAAAGCACTGTGAAATTAGACGGTAAGAAGCACTGGACCGACCAATGCACCACATGAGAAACAAAGATGCTGGTTTTGCTGGGGAGATGTGAGTCTCATTCTCACCCAGTCCAGGCAGAGTCAGAAAGATGGGTTTGCTGTATTCAAAACTCCGCTAAAAAGCCGATTTAAGTATGCCTTGGACCACCGTTCCTCTGAGTTCTCCCCTGAAGTGGTGCGAGCTGTAACCATCAAGCCCCTCAGCTAAAGGATGCTGGAAGAGGAAGGATACGGCTGTGCTCTGATTCCTTCTGTCCCTCCCAGTGCGTTTCAGTCAGGGTCTCTCCTGCCAGCTCCCCCCTGGCTGGGCTGAGAGCACAAAAACGCACTCGTCCGTAGGATTATTCCATAGAATAATAGTAGGATTATCCAGGTTTGAACGCTGGAGCGAGTTGCCACAGAAGGGCTCTGTGGATGCACTTTAGCCAGGCAGGAGAGCAAAACTTCACTGCAGGCAGAACCAGGCTGGGTTACTTCCCTTCTGGGGTGGCCTTGGAGCACACAGCCCAGCCAGGGCTCCATAACTTTTTACCCCTCCTGACTCCTCTGCAATTCCCATCTTTCTCCAAGCTGGCCTAGTGGCTCCAGCCTGCCTCTCTCCACGTGGGGCTGGAAGCCACCACATCGCCACGTGAAGTATTGCGCACTTCTCTTCACACCCCCCCCCCCCTTTTTTTTTTCTCCTTTGAAAGTGTTTTATTGCTTTAACAGAACATAGGAAATTCTAAGCAGGTTGGAAATACTCACGTATTTTTCTTCAGAGGGTTCCTTCTGGGAAGGCTGACCGACCTCGCCTGGGCTCTTGGCTGGCGTATCACTGAGCTCCTGCTCCAGCCTGGCCTCTGGAAGGCTGGTGGGCCCCAAGTGTTTGGGCCCCAGGGATCAACTCTGATTTCCCAAATGTAGCTCAAAGACACAGCTTTTCTGACAAAGCCATTTCTCTCTCTTCTCTCACAAAGTCTCTTTGTACTGCAGGAAGGGACTGTATGATATAATTGCTGTCAATAAAAAGCTGTGAGTTCATCAAATGTAAATGTCACATTCCAAAAGCCATGAAAAGGGTGAGGAGGTATCATTGCTTAGCAAAGTATTTTCAGTATCTGGAAAGAGAAACCTCCTGTTCACCAGAAAGGACCGTGTGATTTCCCACATCCCCAAACACCCCAAGCCGAATGAAATAAAGTGAAGATCAGTCCTACAAAGCCACAGAGAACAGGGAAGGAGATATCTTGTTTCACCTCCTTTCTCTTTGATGTAGCTGCTTCATTTAAAAGCCATCTAGTTGTCATGCTAATAACATTTGGCCTCTTGAACTTAAAAGATTAATTATTTTTTTTCTTTTTGGTAGCTTGCTGTGAGGAAATGTCCTAGGCAGGCCCATTCCAAGCTGTGTCGGATCTGGGATGCCCCTGGACACCAGGCTTCCTCCCTGGCAGACACAGCCTGCTCTCTTGACAAAACATGGCTTGAGGACCAAAGAAATGTACCCTATTGATAAAGGGTAGGAATATTTTTCCAAGCATCACTCACTCTTCACAATTGTCTGCGTACATACTCCGCAGGTTAAAATTCCCTTAGCAGAGCTCCAAGCATCTCCTGAGGGCTCAGTCACCTTCCTCTTGGCTTCCTCCAGGGAAAGCTCCTGTATCCCAGAGGAAGCTTCTCAAGCTACGCCTTTCCCTCACGAGGAGCCTGTTGTATTTCAAAGAGACAGTGGATTGCTTTTTTAAGAAAATGGTGGCACTTCCTAATGCACCACCTAGCGCTAGCACTGCCTGCTCTGCACCGAACAGCCGGTACACAGATCCCACTCCCAAAGAGCCACACAGATCCCGCTCCCAAAGAACGTGGATGGGCAGCAAGCCCATGGGGATGGCAGCACCAGCATCAGAATGAAATGGCCTGGGTAGGCGCTGCTTGTGCCAGAACTGCTGGCCTACGGGCCGTGCAAGCCACAGCAGCAGCCAGGCTCAAGATGTTTAGGAACCCCAACAACTAGAAAGCATTTTCCTTCAACACCAGCAGACTTTCTGAAGACTAAGAAATCAACAAGTGAGCACCTGTAGCTGGCAGTGCTTCCTGCAGAATGAATTTTATCAAACAAAATCATTTTGGAGACAGCCTCTCTGGTGAGTGCCTCTCCTCTCACAGCCATGCAGCTCAAACGGAACACATCTGCAACTTCCTTATTAATATTTTTGCATTCATTTCTGCTATTCTATAGAAATTCTAGGAAAACTTACCCCCGTTAAACCCTGAAATAATTTGTTCAAGTTTGTTCCAAGGGTTCAGCCTCTCTCTTTCCTTGTTTCACTCCTCGGTGCACGCTTTCTCCTGTTGCCGCTCCTTGGCTCCGCTGCTTTAGTGTTTCTTTATTCTTGCTGCGAGCAGCATAGGACAGGCAGAAGAGAAAGGGAGAAGCCTTTGACTGGCTGTCAAGATGTGAACTTTGAATTTAGCTACCCTGGGTTTTATTCCCTGCTTCACCATTCCCAGTGCAAATTCCTCTCAATCTTAATTTCCATCCATCAAAAGGGCAGCTCTTGCCTAACATACATTCGTCTATGCAAACTCCTAGCACCCTGTAAAGCATCACAGTATTTAAACATAAAGTATATATACATCAACAAAGCTGTCTTCTCATCTAATCTTTTGTCTTGAGGTAGGACAAATTAAACGGCGCTTAGAAAATGTTTGATGAACTTTTAATAGCAGAGCTCTGCAAAGACTGAAGTTGCACAACCTTCCCAAACACATCCACTCCGGTGCTTACCTGCTCTGCTCAGATGTTTTATACAACTTGAACCTTGTAGTTGATTTTCCATTCAGGAGAAGCTCTACCCGAGTTGAAACCAGCAAGAGTCGTGAAAAGCAGCGTGAAAAGATTCTGTAAACACATCAGCAGCAGAAAAGAAAAGAAAGGACAAGGGAAGTCTGCTGCTCAGTGTGGCAAGAGACCTAGTGATGAAAGGTGTGAAAAAGGCCAAGGTATCCAGTGCCTTTTTTCTCTCTTTTCACAGTTTTGGGCTCCCCCAGAGGGTAAGATGATGACCTACTAGAGCAAGTCCAGCAGAAGCCCATGAAGGTGATGAGGGGTGTAGGCCCACAACGTGCAAGGAGAGGCTGAGCTGAGTGTGCTCAGCCTTAGGAACAGAAGGTCTTGTTGCCTCTTACAGCTCCTGCTAGGAGTACAGAATGAAGACAAGAGCCAGACTCTGCCTGTAGGTGCACATGGATGAAATTAAGTCAACAGCCACTTGTGGGGAAAATGGACATTCTGATTAGATATGAGGACAGTTTATTTATTACCTTGAGGGTAGCAAAATACAGACACAGAATGCCCACAGAGATTGTGGCATCGCCATCGTTCAAGATACTGAAAATTTGCCTGGTCCTCCAGAGGTGTCTTCCAGCTGTACTTCTACAGTTCTGGTCTACAATTGTACTTTACAACTCATGGCAAAGAAAGCTGCAGGGTGATTAGCGGAGACCATGTCTCCCTGACTTCCAGCAGATCCCTACCTGACGGGACGTCTTTGCTCTTACAGACACATTCTACATTTATCTTTAAATAACTGCTGTATCAGGAGAGAATTTCTAGGAAGAACACAAGCTTACATTACAGACCTCACGCTTCTGCAAGCAACTACACATGAAAGGCACTTATATTTTTCCTGACTATAGGAGTCAGGATGGAACAGACACTTAAGTATTATAACCTTACACTAAAGGAAAAGTGTGTTTGTAACAGCAACCTAGTATCAGAACACTTCATCAAACCCTTTCCCTATCACTAATCACACACACAGCAACATCTGTGCAGGCCAGTTGGCTCTGGACGGCTCCTGTGGTTCTTGAAAGACTATTTCTTGGCAGGTTCTGTTTTTGACTCTAATTGAAAGGTTAATCAAATCAGTCATACTTGTATGTTGGCTAAATAAACACACTGTCTCCACTGATGATGAAACAGATGCAGTAGCACTCCCAGCTCCCACGGGGTTCATTTGTTCCATGATTGCATTAGGTTTTCTTCAAGCTCCTCTATGCAGTATCTGACAGCATTTTGGATAGTTTTCATAAGGAAATTTACCTTTCAGATGCTATTGCATTCACATGTCTCTTAACTCCAGCAGCTTTGGGCAAACACACTGTATATCCGCCGCGCTGCTTCAGCATGGAAGAAGTTAATCCTGCAAAAGGTGAGAACTCTTACCGGGGCAAAAACGCACGGTCGAGTCTAGCAGTTTACGTTGCTGAGGCAGAACCCGCTAACACATGCAAACCTGGTTTCTCTCTGCCTCTCCTCCCTCAGTGCCGAGTTTCATTTTGCAGAAAACTATTTTAGCAGGTCTTGTTACCTCCTAGAACCCAGTCCTGCACATTCATATGCCTCGTGTTCGATTTCATGCACAGTTAAATGATGCCGCCGACTCCTTACCTGTGTCTATCCTCTCTTTCAAACCAGTGTTTACATTTAACACAGCAATTCATTGTTTGTAAGGCATGCAGAAGATATGCTGAATGCATGAGAGTTAGAAAATATTTATTCAAGTTAAGAGGTTTTGCGTATCACAACATTTTCACAAGTCCAAAAGCTACAACAGCTGATATTTGTTTCAAAGGAAAAGGCATCCAAAAACTACCTGCAACCTGCTAACTAGTATAATAAAGTCTCAAGCCGTACAGAGATTAACACAGATATAGATTATTTCAATATTACACCTTCTGAAGTGTATTTAAAGGAGAAAAAAAGTGTACTTTTCTCTCCATTAAGAAAACGATACCTATGCAATGCACTATGAAGTTCTTTAGGGTGGGATTCATCTCATCTATTTTCTGTGTTATAAAAGATACATACAACTAAACTAGTTTGCTAAAGTGTTAAGAGATGCGCTCTCTGCAAGAGTCTTTAAGTCAGATTTCAGAGATCCTCTCCCTCCATTGACAGTAAAGGGAGAACAGACTTTCCAGGTCTACACGTTTGAACAATTTAAGTCATTTGCACAACTACTCATCAGCCAGCAGTTAACTCCCACGGCAGTTCTTCCTTCTTTGTTTTTGAAAGTTAAAGCATAAAATCATGCCATCAACTTCTGACCTTAAGTTTCCACATTAAAATCTTTTTCCTAATCTACCTCATAATGAAGAGGAAACTATTACGGAGAGCTGAATAGCAGCTAAGAAAAAGCACCTAACTTTGCTGTTACAAGTAAATAGCATTTGGGAAAAAGCACCATTTCCTCCCGCCCCATACCACACTTTTTTAACCTCCGATCCACCTAACACCATCTTGAGTCAAAGTATAACATTCTCATTTACTACATTTTGTCATCTTACCAAAAATCACGCTGATAGGAATTTTACCATTCTCGTTACCAACACCTAGCCTCTCATCACTTACAACTGCAGCATCAAACAGGAGTAAATCAGGATAGCCGAGGAACCCAGAGCCAGCAGTGACAGGCAACAGGCACAGTGCTGACCTCCACGGGACTTCATTTATCTTGAAATTTTACTACCACTGTGTTCTTACAGCTTCAATTTGTTACTTGCTTAAGCACTTTGTGGAACTGAGGCATGGGAAGAAAGGCAACAGATGCAGTGGTCAAGTATCAGGTGGATTCAGATTTTAAGCCGTAGCACAAGAGAGATATTCATAATTTCTCTGTAGAAAGCTTTGCATGGGACAGGAAGAAACCGCATCAAGTTACGCCAGGAGAGGTTTAGATTAGATATTTAGGAAAAAAATTTTCACTGCAAGGGTGGTCACGTGTTGGAACAGGCTGCTCAAGGAGGTGGTGAATCACCATCCCTGGAGGTGTTTAAAAAATACTTTGATGCGGTGCTTAGGGACATGGTTTAGTGACTGGCTTGGCAGTCCTGGGTCAACGGTTGGACTTGATGAGCTCAATGGTCTTTTCCAACCTAAATGATCCCATAAGCTAAGAATAGCAGCTTACCTCAGTTTTGTAAAAGCTTCCCTGTGAAATGGTACTGCATAAAAATACAAAATCCTTGGGGATACAAAGTGTGATAAGCTACTGTTTAAAGTATTCTTTCATCTTGCATTTTGAATTGTTCTGTGATTGGTTCACCAGGTAGTATAATGTATTTGATGCCGTACAGACAAATGAGTATCTGCACTCCCCCACCAAAGTTCAATGGCTTGCTGATCAGAGAATAAATGCTTTCAGGACAGCCTTTTCATCTACTAGAATCTAAACTGACAAAAAATGGTAAAGTCACATTATTAGAACTGTGTGTGTACTAGGAAATACAACTGAATATAGAATTGGGAAATTGTTTTTTAATATTTATTTAGTAAAACTCACTATACAAACAAAAGTTATCACAACAGCGTAATAATGCAGGATTATAGTTTCTCCTTCCTTCGAGCTGCTTCTTTGTTTCAGTAAAAACATGTATATACATTTACAATGATTTCCCTTTAAAGCACTGGGATTTCATATATTAAAACATACCTGGTAAAATAAGCTTAAAATAATTTTACATTGCTTGGAAAAAGATTTGAGTAATTTACTCTTACCAGAGTGCGATTGTTGCACAGTATTCAAAAAAATGAACCACCACTAAAATATAGAGTAAAACATTTAAAAGTACATTTATTTAAAATGTGGGCAAAATATCAATATAAAAGAAAATAGAGTATAAGAAATAAAAATAAAGTACAAAACATTTTCATCTTCAACATCCATAATTTAATAGATAGCAAGCCCTTTTATTTTTACATCCAAATTACACGTTTGGCTGAAGTACCGTCATTTACGTTAAAATGTTTAAAAACGGGCTAATCATGATACCTGAAGTGGGCTCTTTTAAAATGGTAGTATAATACAAAACATAGTAAATTATGTTTCAGCATAATAAAATTACACATCCTAAAAAAGATGCAGTTTATTTATGCTTTCCTGCTTTACACTGCTCATCATCCCTAGGAAAACAGCTGGAAAACAGCATCCACAGGAAGTTTTAGTTGCTTTGTACAATGGCTGAACAGCTAGATTTAATGCTCCAAGGATTCCGAAGCAGTAAGGCATTTTACTATCCATCAAGTAAATTTATATGTATGCTTGTTAAGAAAGAAGAACTTCAAGAAGTGACTGCAAAATAGAAATTATATAAAAAACATGCATAAAGACACAGAACCCTTACTGGTCCCTTCACTTCATTTATCAAACAAGGTTTATAATCTTCTTCAGCAAAAAGGGATTTTCCTCACCTGCAAGTAAATCCTGAGAAGTATTATCCTTAGTGACAAGTGCTTTTTTCCTGTTGCTTAATACTCTACTACTATTACTTTTTGACAACCCTGACTCCCACCTCCCCGAAGTATTTCCTATCAAAAAGTAATTCCACTCTGAATTTAAGCTAGGTTTCTACGTGTTAAACTAGCCTCCTATCAAGTAAACATTACACATCCCAAAAAACCTAAATATCAGTTCCTAGTTAAGAAAAACTTCTAGCAAACCACACTTCCCTTAGCAGCAGACAGCCTTCACACAAAAAGGATATGATTCATAATCCAGTGTTTGAGTAAGTACTCCAGTCAGGACAAACTCAGCATTGTGGACATCTGGAAATATCGAAAACATGCACACAGTTTACACCCTACGAAGACATTCCTTCTCATTCTGTATGCACGTCAGGAGGGGCCATTCTGTACCCTCCTGCTCTTCACACAAAGGCATATGGGAGTATTGCCCCACCGCTATCAGGGCCCTATTATTAGCCATCACACACTTCACATCGCAAATACTTGGCTTCCTCGTGCATACCTTTGTTAACTTTTCACCTTAGCTGTTTTTACTTCAGTGTAAAACCCCAAATCTTTAAGTAACTTGATGAATACTGAGACAGTAATCCTGCCTCATGCAGGACTGAAGCCCCAAGTTCAAGCCTACCCTTCCAGAGATTTATGGTGACCTGGCTATAAAATACCTCTATCAGAAATACCTAGCAATCAGCTGGCTCAGATTTCTCCATGGTTTGCAGAACAGACCATATATTTCTCTATCGTTATTTGAAAGCTTCAAAAGATGTCTGTACTTGTAAAATAATAAGTAAAAAAATTTATCAGAATAACCACTACACTATACAAATTACATTGATAGTTTATACATACCTATGCCTCTTGCAAAATATTCTCGACATAAATGAAGGTCATTTTCACAGGAAATCAAGATTATCTCTGGCAAACTCTAAATGAAAGAAACGAATTGTAAGCTCAGAACAACACAGTAAGATATTACCAGTAAATTTTAAAAAGCAACACTCTACACACTTTATTCTGCTTATGCTCCATGAGTTTTCGAAAAGAAGGTTGTTTAGATAATACTTTTCCTCCAGCGCATTCCACAATAGCTTTCATGGTGGAAAGACTAGGACAAATTCCAGGTGTAATGTAAAAATATTTTCCCTACAAGACAAAAAAAAGAATATAAGAAAAAACGTTAGTTAACTGATTTCTGCAACGTGTTAAGTTTTATTATCACATAACTCTTCTCCGCATATTCAACCATGGGGCAGGCTTTGTAAGATGGTATTAGGTATCACAGCTTATGGCAACAAATTTACCAGCTTGTGAGTTGTCCATAATTACCACTGATGTCTTCTCTGGAGGGGAAAACCCACAATTTAGGTAACTTTGAATATCTTAGGTGTGCCTATTCAACACCTGTAAAATAACAACCAGGAAACCTTCAAATGCCCACTGGTTAAGCTAGCATTAAAACAAAAACCCAAACAAAACAAAAATAAAATAAAACCACTCCAAAAAATAAAAAAGGTAACTGCAGGTTGGCAAGACATATAAAAGCAACAATGCTCCTTGCTGCTTCAAGTACAGGGATGTCTCGAAGTGTTGCAAAAGAACTTTCAGCTTTTAATTAAGAGACAGTTTATTACTTTCTGATAAAAATTATCCTACTACTTGACCGAACCTGATACAGGTGATCAGATCACAAAGTAGATTATCTTTGTTTATCAGCTAGAAATAAAAAAAAACACCTGCTATTTAGACTGCAAAATGGAGTGAAATGTAGTATTTAGACTTAATAAATTTGAGACATCAATTCTTATTCATTACAGGTTGTAAAAATATCCTTTTTAGGTGGTTTGCCTCAATAAACAGTCTCAAATTCAGTTAGGCTTAAGAATCTCAAGCAACTTGGATCTTCAGATACCTCTCTGCAATATAATGGGATTTTAACCGGAGGCGTAAAAAACATCTTGCACCATCCTAACAAACAGCCTGGTGGTAAGCACAGTCTTCAAGGAGAATCAAACTGGAAATCCCTGAGGCTGAAGGGCAAACTCACCCTCAGACTTCCAATCTTACGGGCATGTGTTCTGACTACCAAGCTAGTGTAACAAAGAAAGGAGAAGAAAAGAAAAACAAAAAACCCATATCCCTTCTGTACATGGCTTTTTGCAAGCAACAGAGCTATGTTCTAAATTTTGTAAGGGAACACACACAGTCAAGTATACTGAGCATGTTTTGTTCACATCTACAGAAATCCACTCCCTCCCTCAGAGGGCTTAGATCCACCCCAATGATGCTTAGACAGGAAACAGGCATCCAGTAAAAAATAAAATTTTTAACAAATGCTTCACACTATATACTGGTCATTGCCCTCAGCTAGAAACCTGTGGTCCCAGTTCTGAAAAAAACGAGGCAGAAAAGCTTCAAGTACTTAAATGTCATTTTAAACTGCATACCTTGAACAGTGGAGCTACTTGTGCTCTCTTCAGAGACTCCTCTAAACTGAAGCAGAAAAGTACCTCAGCTTCAGCATCTCTGAGCACAAAGTTCTGCTCATCTGAAAAAGAAAGATTGACAACGTAACACGCAGCAGACAAAAACATCCACCTAACCCAGGATGTAATCTGATCAGAAAATGGTGGTGGTAGGGTGACTCTAAACCTACCAGTTTTAACATGATTATAATACCCCCTTTTTTTAGGCTTCTGACAGTGATGACCCACAATTACTTGAAGAATAAAACTACATGTGTATTTCATACTTGTATACCTAACGATAGCCACTGTCTTATAAAGTCCCTTTTTCTAACTTATTGGAGGAACTTGCAAATTTTTATTTGTTAATTCTCTGCAGGTAAAGGAGCAGAAGGATTAAGCTGAAGTTCAAACCCCTGTGACAACCTATGGAAGCCCAGAAAGTGTCTTCAATTCCTCATGCAGCTTTAACAGAGCAAGCTTTTCATCTGTCTCCCACGTCCTCTTATTCAACTGATTGTTCATTTTTTATTAGGGATAGAGTTTCAGTTTTAACTTTATCGTTCCACTAAAAGCTATGTCAAACATATTGCTAAAACAGACTTAATTCAAAACACCCAAGTCAAAGAAGAAAATATTCTACATGGAGAACAAATTGGTCTTTCAAAGGACAATTCCAACAATCTGCAAGAGATGGTGTTAAAGAGTCTTCTGTAAGAAATCCAGTAAGACAGTTTTTCTAAACAATTGCCATATTTTCCATCATTGTACTAGGTATGAAAGTGAAGGCAGACCACTAGCTACAAATCAACTAAATTTCAGTAGACAAGTGAAGTACTTCACGTACTAGATCAAAACCACCATCCTTCTAAATCCCCAGACTTTCTTTATCTTCTAATAGCTTTCAAATGGATTGATTTCTCAGTTCACTGATGCTGAACCAAGGCAGTTGCCTTCTTGAGATTTATAAAAATGTTTGCTGGGTTATTGGTTAATTATTTGCAGATTTAAGTCTCTATGACGGTTAGGCAGCAACATTATATAATGGCGCCTTACAAACAAGTCATATAAAAAGCATAAAACAATCATAAAAGAAATAAACGGCCTTTAAGAAGACTTAGATAAAATAATGCAACCATAAGTAAAAATCTACAAATGGCTACACAAGAAAGAAATACAATGCTTAACAACATCCAACTACTTAATCACTCTAAAGCAAACTTTTAAAATATATTTTTACTTCATTTCAGGAAAAGAAACTGTATTAAATCAAATGAAAACTAAATGAAACCAAATGTTCTCTTGAAAGAGAATTAAAAAAAAAAAACAAAAACAAAAAAAACCCACACAAAACTTCCCCATAATTTAGTCTTATGACAGCTTTATTTAACCGTACTAACATAATCCTCTAACAGAAGTGGAATACATACTAGCTGCTAATGTAATTGTTTAAAAACTCTGTGCATAATTCTTCAAGAGCTGTGACAAACTTGCAGAAGAATTAATAACTCCGCTTTCAAAAACTGAACTGTTTAGAAAACTGACAAGAAACGCTGAAGTCAGAAGTCAACACAACAAAGTATATTTAAATATGCTTGTCATGAACCTGAAGGGGGTTTTTTACTGTATAAATTGGTACTAGCTTAACTTACCAACAAACTTCTGGCATTTGAAACACTCTTCTAACCACTCCGGAGTTACGATGTGCTTGACTACAGAAATTGCTGTCAGGAATTTGACAGTTCGCGTCACTTTACTGGCAATTAGGTGGGTACATTTCTGGGCAGATTCTGCTACTTCACCTCCAAGGATATACAGTTTCTGAAAGTTGTAGAAAACACACATCAGAATGGAATAGTCCTTTAAAAATTGGATGAAAATAATGAAGAACCGTAACATCACCATAAAATAAAACTAAGTTCCTAATAAAACAGTAAACATAGGAGATTTCTGTATTACAGTCATTTCTTTACTAATAAAGCTGATTAATCTTGACAGAATTTACAGCCACCATGACGGAATTTACAGCCACCACAAAGGCATTTCCAGACATATATTTCATCTGGCAAGACTGAAAGCTACATTCTGCTTCTGCAGTTTTTCAGGTTTGGGTTGTGGTTTTTTAAGAAAGAAAATAACTGTTAAGATACAAATTAAAACCTTTAAGTGAAACACTATTAAATTTGAATAAGCAGAAAATGTAGTAATTCTTTTATGTGGAAGGTGTGGTATACACTGTAGCTACAGTAAACTCAATTTCTTAATTTTGCTAGTCTTTTCTTTGAAGAGAAAAGCACCTCGTGAAAAACATGTATTCTTTTCATACACTAGCTCCACATGTATTTTTGATGATACTGAGTAATCCCTTTCTCCTGGTTTAAACTACAACCCCAAACTAACTCATCACAGCTGCTATCTTGTCAGTTAAGATCCGAGTCATTATCCGAAGGGATTAGTAACACAACTGATCAACAGGTGAGGCATATCAAACTACCACAGATGTTTAGAGATAAGAGTGTTTCCTCTCATAAAACTTTAAAGAAGAAAAAAATATTTGGACAGCTTTATTAGTATCTATGCGTCATGAATTTCTGATTTTCTATGGCAAGTATTTCATACAAATAAATTAACAAAACACCAATATCTTTAAGTATAAATATTTAAGATACTAGGGTGATTTTATTACATCAGTCATCAGGAGTCACCCAAGCAAGAAGGCCTACTGGGTATATTAGAACCCTGAAAATCTCTGGCATCCCTCTGCACTCTACTGCTCTGATAATAACGAACAAGTAGGATAGAGAGGGACAATGTTTTAAGCTTTTCTTTACAGTGCTGGCTTACTTTGATGGTTTGCATAAAGACAATACACAAAAGTATTATGCAATGACACCAAACCTCTCTAGTAATTTATTTCCTTCAGGGCATGTATAAACACATAGTACACTTATACACCTACGAAAGGCAAAGGCTGTTATTTCCATAGTTAACACACATTCACCTCAAACACTGTGTATCTATGAATGCAGACCTTGCAAGATTTCCTTTCTGATGTTCAAAGAAACTTTTGGGCATACAGGAAAAAAAAAAAAAAAGACTACCCCTCCATCTCAAGAAGGTGAGAAGTAGCTAGAAACCTAAATTTGAAAGGTCTTGATGGTATCTTAGTTGCCAAGTTTAGATGGAACTTCACAAGCCTCGAGGCTGAAGTTCATTTTTTGTATTTGTGAGCCATAGCTGTTACCAAAACAGATTCTCCATATAATTAACACAGTGCCAACTCGACAGAAAATGAGGAATTGAGGCTGGAATTGTATGGGATCTACTAAAAAATATCTTATGCTCCAAAATATTTACTATGAAGTTTCAAATGCAAACACTGCAGGGGGAAAAAATCCTCCAAAGCCCAACTACTTTAGAAACAACTATAGGTATAATAAAGGTATTAGATATTTTTGAGCACACCAAAGCAATGCATATTTCTAAGAAATGTAGTGGACTCAAACTAGGCTTCACTTTTCACTACTGAAGCAGGCATCAGTAGCAGCATCTTTCCATGCACTACTGAGGTCAGCAGTTAAAAAACCCTCTGCTTCAAACCTCAGCCAAAAAGTGAAAAATAACATAAATGAAAAGTTCTGTCGGAAAAAACATTTAGTCATTATTATGGTTCGAAGAATTTTTGGATTTTTACGCCATTAAAAGAAGGTTAAAAATTAAGAGTGAAGTTTTGGGGCAATTTTATTTGGGAACAAAACAAAATCTCTATGGGAACTTATTATCTCACATCTGCCATAAGCTTTGCCGTCAGTTTTCTTTGAAGCGTTTGGCATTACACATAACAACTACACTAGAGGAATCTTGGCTCTTATCCACTACAACCATCACTACTTTTCTGACCTAAACTTGGTCATGCCGTTTGCTGATTTAAAACCAAATGTAGAAGGTTTCTTAATTTTCAAAACAACCACATGGAAAGAAAAACCAAGTAGCACAGAAGTATAAAGTTAACTAAAGCAGAACAGTTACCACATAAAGCTCACTTCATGTAAATCTACACTCTAGCCCCAGCCCCAGTAAGTATACATTTGTATCCACTAGATGTCTGCTAACAAGCCTTAGCTAGCAAAAATTCAACATGAAGAAAAAAAGTTATCAGGTGTTTCAGTGTAGTTCACAAGACAAAAGGATGAAAGTCACCTTAATGTACTGCTGAACTTGCATAGGCTCAAATCCTGTGAAGAGCACCACTGGTGTCAGTTCTGGGGTGAGTTTTTTAGTAGGTGGTGGTAGGTCTTCAATCCTAGGAAATACATGAAATACAGCAGGATGTGAAGTTTGGGGCCAGAGTATTATTATGTTAAAACTAGACAAGCACACTCTTGCTACTTCTACCAATGGAAGCACTCAGATGAACAAGAATTAGGCAGGATCAATCTTCTGAAGAAAAAAATTACTGTGTTGAGAAGAGGACATATTCTCCCATTTCTCTTCTCTCCCAATTCTCTTACTACTTCACTCTAGTTATTATTTTATTCTTGCCAGTTGAGTAGCTGGTAACATGCAAAAAACATTGATAGTTATTTCAATTAGCAGGGCTCAGGATGGAACCAGACTGATGACCAGCTGACACTTATGTGGAAAAGTAAATTAAGGACTACTAGCACCGATTGCTTGCTATTCTTACCTTGCTCTTTTAGAAGATGGCTGAAGACTGGATTCATTTTGCTTTGGTTTCAAAGGCAATCTCACACCCTGAAATTAAACCATCTACATGTTTATATTTGAATTGAGCAGGGAAACCAACTTCTATTCTGAAAGAGAAAAACTATACAACAGTATTCTGAGAACATATTAAAGAGAATCAAACACAAACCAAAAAGACATGTTACTGAACATGTACTGATGCACCTGTTGCTTACACAACTGACTTGAGCAAAGCTTGAGCAGTAACTAAAGCTTCTCCACAAAGTATGTAACCATTTAAGTGTACACCAAATAAAACAGTGTGGGACTTTTTTTTTTCCTTTAAAGATGATAAATCATCAATAGAAAACCCAAAGAATTAAATGACTGAAAAACCTGTCCATTTATTAAATACATGAAGACTACTACTCGGTGTTTAAATATCAACAGAAAATACTGGCACCTGCATTCTAAACATTCAGGTTCCCCAACTACATAAACAGAAGCTCCAGTGTATGCTCAGGTACTCCCTGGTCAGACTCTCCTGCCTCCCCAGCCATGACAGCATTTGCCCGGGGGTACAGAAATGGAGCTTTTAGGTTCTCCTTGGCCTGGGAAAGTTGAAACCACAGCTCTCAAGTCGCAGGAGTGTGTGACTTCTATTCCTTTTTAACCTTCAAATCTACACCTGCAATTTAATGAGGAATGCTACAGGCAAATGACCAGAAAGACAGGCAGCATTATTCCAGCCTTGCGGCAAGGGTGGCCCTTTGGGAGGAACAGGCCGCCGGGGTTTGCTCCCTATGCTCAGGAACACGCATTTTTATGCTAGACAGTCACTAGTAGGAGCATCTGAAAAGAAAAGTGCACACACTTGCTTTTTGATAGACATTTCAACTATGCAAACGGAAAAGGTAGACTGTATCAACACCATCTGACAGCCAGCTGTCCTTAAGAGGACCCCATACTTTAAATCCCCAGACAAACAGAAAAGCCTACTGTGAAAGCAGTGAAGTACTGGTCTGAAACTCCTACACGCCCTGCATTTTCTACTACCAAATCATATTCTTCATATGTGGGCATCCTGCAGGGAGCTGGACAAGATCATGCCCAGAAGTCTCTTTTGATCTAAGTTACAAGATTCTCACATCACATGGCCACGAAGGGTCCCCACAGAGTAAATACAGAAAGGGAGGTGCTAAATTAGGCTTCTGATCCCTAAGTTCCCACCCATTTCCTACAGAACACAGGACATGGACCACCACCTGCTCTGGTGAAATCACACGAAGGCGGCACATGCCCAATTTGAAGATGAGCTCAACTGCAGTATGGATGCAAAGGGTGGTGGTAACAAGTCCAAAACTGAGTTGGTTAAAAAAATATTTAAAGTAATAATAGTGCATACTGATTCTCCTCAAGGATTTTTTTATTTTGCCACTAGTAGAATCCATCCTTCTCCAGGAAAACATGAAGTACACAAATTTTTAAAAGCATTTAATTTTCTAAAGCTAGTTTCCTACAGGTCCACAAACAACTCCACACGGGTCTATAAGAAGAAGGAAATTTCAAACTTCTGGCCAGGGATACAGAAGTGGCTATTTCTAAAGCTGAAAGGTATTAAAAATAGTGCTCAGATCCCATTTTAAAGTATTAGTACAAACTAAGTTATGACAGTTACTAAGCTCCTCTATTCTGAAGAGTATACAAAACAACTGAGATAAGTGATCCAGAACACAAAAGGTGTGGCAAAACATTTTTGTGCAATGTAAAATGTTACCTGACAGTCACCTGTTGTACAAATGAACTGAAAGCTTAGTAGCTTAAACTGGGATTTACCTACGTCAAGACAGACGCTGTGAAAACAGTTACCAAGTATAAATCTGAAAACAGGAGATACAAATATTTTTTTTTTACATTACAATACAAAAACTGAAACAGTTTTCTGCATGTTCAGAACAAAGAAACAGTTCAGAAGATGTTGCATTTTCCACCTCACTTCTTACATCTGGCTCCTGTTTTGCATGTTTCATAAAATACATTACAAAAATTGAATGTTTTCTATCTTTTTTAAGGTACATTCTTCTTTGTTCACTTACACTGCTGTTATTTCCAAGGCTATCACCTACACTTTCTAAAGCATGAAATATTTTTAAATTACAAAATATATGGATTATATGCCCGTGGTTTTAGTTCTTAGAATATTTCAAAGAGATTTTATAAAGTAGTTCCACCCTTAATTTACATTGTCTATCCTATTCAAAATTTAGCCAATAGTCTATCAAAATTCTTACTGATTTTGGGTGTTCTGCCTTAAAAACCCTTATGTGGCCTGATTTTCAGATAGGTACTGACTCAAATACTAAGCCCTTTCTAAAGGTCTGATGTAAAAATTAAGGAATAACTCGCCCAAAATGTCTCAAAAGTAACTTAATTTTGTACATTGCACTCCAGTTTCTTAGTTCTGCAAAACCTTATTCCTCAGATTTCTCAAAATAAAATAGATACAGAAATATAATAAAACATTAGTAGGAAGTACAGCCAGGAGGTTCGGTATGGGTCTGTGTAAGCCCCCCTGTCATGTTGCTCACACTAAAAACACTAAAGAGCAATTTTACAAAACCAGCTGTATATATACAGTAATTCCACATACCATTAGAAGTTCTGGTGATACCTTTAATGGGACTCTCCAAGCATCTAGGAATTTAAGAACAAAACAAAAATTAAACCATTGCAGTGTTATTTATAACAGAAAAACACATGCTTTTATTAAGCAGGTGCATATATGCATGCTAGAGAACACAGGGTTTTGTGACTGAAACTTACCCAGAAGGTTTAGAACTAGATGTTGACTAGGAGAAAGCGGATCCTGAAGACTGAATACCGTATACCGACTGTGCTGTATCTGCCGTAAAGCTTCAAAATTTCCTAGCAGTATGTCACAGAGCCATTGCGCATTTACACATGGTATTCTCCACTCTTTAGCTTTCTCATACTTCAAGCCACTGGGTCTTATTGTTCAGAAATGAAGAAAAATAAAATTACATTCTGATAAAATAGGTAAAATTGCAATTTCTAATAATAAACCTAAAATACCAGTATTTCTTTGTTGGCCTACTATCTGTTGTAACTGTGACAGAGTAGATACTCTGAAAAAATACTTTTGTTCTAGGTGCCAGAACAAGTCAGTTAGGGTAGAATTTCTGCCCCAAACGGAATCCAATTAGACCTGGATTTAACTTAATTTTCCCATGTCAAACTTTAACAATTATTAAAAAGAAAGGTATTTTACTTATAGATTATGTAACTAACAGTCAGCATCGCTTACAAAATATTTTAAAATAGTAAATTTTTTTTTTGCCTGGGTCCAGAAGGCCAAATTCATTGCGTAACAGTATGCACTAACTTAGTTCAAGGAACAACATCACTAAGTTCTGCTATCTAATTGCAGAATTTATTAAAATTAACATTCTCATAACGAGGTGAAACTAGCACCTCACGGTAAGGAAAACACTAACCGGCAATAGGCTACAAGAATGTGAATACTGCAGAAATAAACCACTTACTCTTTACAGATGAGAACGGTATTGCTGCGACAGAGATAGCCTGTGTATTTGGCACCTGCTAGGTAGGCCATCAGTTTCAGGTCATCTCTGTCACTATCAACAAATCCTGTCACAGAGATTATCTACAGATAGAAAGAGGCAGTTACAAATAACGGAACATCAATAGTTACTTACAAAATGCTCCTGTTGAAAATCTTTTACCATTACTAATCGTTTTACATTACAATGAAATACAGAGTACCGTAACTATGGCATATAGGCACTTAATTAAAACATGGCTTGTGGGATACATGAAGTACAATCTAAAACTAATTCGTTTATACATAAAAAAGTGAGGTTTCTAGCACTAGTTCTGCAGGAAGAATCATCTTCATTCTGCAGGAAGAATCATCTTCATTCTGATGGTCAGCTTTTTCTCATTTACAAAGACTATTATGAAATAGCTCACACCTAATTTTCTTCTCGTACATCTCACCTCTTTCTCCTGCTGCTGTTTATATTCAGGGAGACACAGAAATGCTCACACTTACTTTGCCCTTCTCTGCTTTTAAAAATCTTTTTAATGCTCTGCTCTACTCTGCCATGAAGCCAAATAAACCATGCCAGCCGATTATTGGTGGTGAACTGTAATTCCACTTCTTCCATTCTTATCCTTAGTTTTGCCAGGTTGCCACTCTCTCTTTTTATTTAGGAAAAAGCAACAGCAATTCTGTTGTTGATAATAAGCTACATTTATTACGTTACATATTACATTTACTACCAACCCCTGTGCTCACAGGCATATTGTTGTATTCTAATTTTCCCAAACCTGTATTTCTTTTTATGTCTTTTAGAACAGGCTAGCAGCAAGGCCATCATCCTGTATGTCTGTATTCAGCGAAAAGAAACACGATGTGTAGCATACTTTGGCATCTTGTTTCATATTGCACAGTGTTACTTCAAGATGCATCTGATTCAACTCTGCACGTTTCCCTTTCCACCCCACAAAATTCAGCTTGCCCAGTGCTCCTCACTGCATGGGCTGCTTGTAACTGCAACCTCCTATTCTCTGATTAACAATACGAGCTTCCTTTTTTTATATTTGCTGGGTATTGACCGAGAAAAAGAAACCCCTCAAAAAATCCCCTCAAAACATTGGGTTATGGTAAAGGAAGCAGAGACTGTTAGATGTGCTGTTAGTAAAAAAACGACACAGCTTGGATTCCTGCCGTCTTGCTATGTACAACTCATAGAAACTGAGATGCAAACATTACAAGAGGCTCATTCCCAAACAAGGTGTTACTCCTCAGCACTCAGAACTCAGTAAGACTTGCAAAGCACTCATAATCACCCAGCAGCCTGCACCACATCAACACAGGACCTTAAGATTAACAGCAGCTTTTCTTCCAAGACGAAAGAAATGCCTATTATGCTTCGAGTAACCACTTTCTAGCTACATTTTAATGTTGCTCTTGTAAGAAAGCAAGCATTCCTTAGAAGTAAGCTTTTTCATCTTACATGTTGAGAGCATGGCTTTCCTCCTGGTGGAAATGCCACTGGAAAATGAAGGGCTCGATGAGGTGGTACCATTTTCTTCTTCTTCAAGATTGAGTTGAGCCAATGTGCTGTAATGCATCTCTTCCTTTCTCTTAAAGCCTATGAATACAGGCATAAAAACAGCTTTTAAAAAGCAAAATACATCTTCATTTTATTTTAAACTTTTTCTACAACACAAAGCTTCAATTTTAATAATTTTTCTCTTTCTTTTCAGTATCCTCCTTCTCACAGCATCTTTCTCAGTGCTCTCCGGAATAAATCCATGACATGCATTATGAAAATTTGTTATACCATAAACCACAAATCATAAAAAAGCACGTAATGAAAGACTGTAATTTTATACTTGCAATCTAACCATTAAGTACATACTGAAAAGCCCTACCTTTCCAGTAATGAAAGCATGCATGAATAGACGATACTGGTTTGCATACCTGAGCATACATGTTACTGACTTGGCTTTCACAAAGAAGATGTGTACATCTGCTTGTTAGGGTAGGGTCCACTGTCCCACCATGTGCTTGAATGATCTGATAAAGACAACAAACCCACAACTTCTAATATATGCAACGATTTTTAAATTACCCTAAGAAATAAACAGTCTGAAATGAAAGTCTACTCTTTAGGACACTGCCACCATCAGCACCATTTCACTGAAGAGTTACCCCCCCAAAAAAAGGCTTGTTATCTACCTTAAGAACATTTTGGAAAAGAATTAAAAAAAAAAAAAAAAAAAAAAGAAAAAAGAGAAAACAAAATTAAATATGCACCTTCTCACTGAGCTACCAAAAAAATAATCTATATTTTAGAATCAATTAAAAAACCAAATAAATATATATAAACAAAAATAACCCTTCTCACGTTTTTTATTGTTGCAGTATAACTATTAAACAATTCTTCATGAACTACTCAATTCTATCTCAGCAATAAACACAAGTGCTGTTAAAAATGTCAACAGCTTACTTGATTATGCAAAATTGTAGGGAAAATTCAACTATAAAATCCATCAGAAGTTTCTGAAGAACATCAAAGTCCTCTCATTTAGGAAAGGATACAATCAGATTTTTCTGAAAAATAGAAGTTGGCAAAAAACAGAAACACTCTATTCTTCCATCTTATTCACTCAGGTGGATACCTCACAGGCTACTAAATGCCAAAATTATATGCAAAAAAAGAGTCTTTTTATACAATCAAGTTAAAGATAGATAGCAATGCTATATTACATTTGCTGTACTACAGCTGCCTGATTAAAAGCATAATAGTTGGGAAATAGTTAAGGCTATAACTTATTTAGCTAATGTTCTCACTGAAGACCTAATTGAACCAGGCTGCAGATCTAAAGCATTTTTATTACTTTTTCTGGTCAGCTGCAGCTGAATCATGTTTTTTTAGGTTGTAACACACATTACACAAAAGGATGCCTAAAGAAAAGCAAATAGTGCTGAAATACTTCCAAAGATTTCTTCTAGAATTTAGTTACTATGACATTACATTATCATAGTTGTTTAAAAATACAGCAGAATCTTACCCGTTTCCAGGTTGCTAACAGCTGTTTGTCAGACATCTGTTCTGGGTAATCAGCAATTGCAAAGACACAGCCCAGTAGGAAATAGTCTTCTGGAACTGGAATAGTTTGGCACATAAAAGAACAAAAAATTAAATACTTACAAGTCTGAAGAGTTCATCATCATCAACATTTGCTACACTAACCTTTTCTATTACCACATTATAAACGTCATTCAATTTTCAAGTAAATCTTTCTTGGAAAAAGTAGGATCCAAAATTTCAAAGCTGACAGCCCACACCTAAAGGCACAGTTCAGCCCAGGATGGTTTTGTTCTGGGTGGTTTTTATCCTGAGGAAGGGGGGCTAAAGGGGCACCAAAAGGAAAACAAACAACTATTTTATACAGATCAGCAATTAATAGTCAAAACAATCAAAAGCTTTCAGTTCTACTAGCACGGACAGAATTCAAAGGTATGACAGCTTTCTATCTGATACTGAATCCTCATTAATTTACTAGTACTTTCATTATTTAAGCTGTCTTTCCAGTTGCTATGCTGTTTGAAAGCTTCCCCATTCCCCTCTTCCAAAGTTAAAAAACCCCTTATGGTATGCACAGACTATCACTGTTCTCACAGTATAATTTATATGCTAGGGGCATAAAGTATATATTTGAAAAGAGAATGTTCTCAGTGCTCTCATGCTTTTCAGATTTCTGGATCATCCTTGGTTATAATTGAAATCTGTTTGTCTAAAAATTAGTGGAAGAGGTCCTGCGCCATGAATGGCATTTCTAAGTCTTACAATCCCATACTTACATACAAAGTAAACAGAGCATTACTTTTTTTATATTCTAAACCACATTATATCATGTCATTAGCCACTTTTTTCCAGAATCAGAAGGCAATAATTACTAACTCTCCGCTGCTGGATCGTGTCCAAAAAGTGGCTGCTGTTGCAGTTGTTGCTGTTGCTGCTGGTGGTGTTGTGGCTGCTGGGCTGCAACTTGATGCTGTAGTGTTTGAGATGTCTGAGTTAAGTGCTGTGTTGCCTGATTCTGCATTTGTTGTTGCTGATGCTGTTGGTGTAATCGCTGCAAGTGCTGCTGCTGCATTTGCTGCTGCTGATGTTGCAGCTGCTGATGTTGCAGCTGTTGTTGCAGATTCTGTTGCTGTAGCTGCTGCAACTGTTGCTGCTGTAGCTGCTGCTGCTGCAACTGATGAAGTTGCTGTTGCAAAGCATGCTGCTGTTGGAACTGGAGCTGTTGCTGAGGTCGATGTAGCTGCTGTTGAGCATGTAACTGCTGCTGGGGAAACTGAAGCTGCTGCTGTGTGAACTGGTGCTGCTGATGAACTTGCTGTTGCGAAAACTGATGAGGCTGTTGCTGTTGGAAAGACTGCTGGGAAATCTGGGGCTGTTGCTGCTGCTGCTGTTGTAGCTGCATAAGTTGTTGAGGTTGAAGGTGTAAAAGAGGATGGTGCTGTTGCTGCTGTGCTTGATGTGACTGCTGTAATAAATGTGTCTCTGGTGTTAGTTTCACTTGACTAAACAGCACCACATTTGGATGTCCCTGTTGGCTATGATTTACTTGTTGTTCTAAACTTTTTGTAGGTGCTGAAAGTGATTGTAATATCTAGAAAACAAAGATTAGTTTTGTGACCTTTTTGTTGTCATTCAGTTTTTAAAATATTAAAGAACTACTGGGCAAATACAGTTTTCAAAAGAAGAGAACCCTATGCTTAAATATATTGTGAGCTAAACAAAAATCTTTAAATTACTAGCAAAATGAAAAGTGGACTGACACGTAGAAGTGCATGGAGCTACAGATGGCTCCTAATATAAGGCAATGCATGTTTTAGCAAAATTTAAGATTAAAACCCACCCTTGTATTACTGATGATATCTCCAATAGCATTATGACTATTAACACTATAGTAATAATGACATTGATCAACTCAATCAACTGTAAATATGTATTTTACAATTCTGATGGCCTGTTACATTAAATTTAGTTCCATAGCCTTAATTAACTTAAAAACTGCTAATAAAGTCTCTACTAATTAGTGCTGTTTGAAACATGGGAACCTAGCCAACCCATACTTAATAATAATAGATTTTAGGTTTATACAGAATGCTGAAGTAACGTGGAGTTTAATTCATTTTTAGGTATGTAACTCACTGTTAAGGGAAGAATCATTTCACGCTAAGGAGGCACAAGTTAGCAAGTGTGTTTTTAAAGCATCAGAAAAGGGAAAATTAGGCAATCTCCTAATAATCAGCATGAGCTCTACATATTTATTAGAACATTTTAATATCAACTACCTATTAAAAATTAGAAGGAGCAATAGGAAACTAGGCTCGCCACTCAAAGTCTTTTAAACATGAAGTCAGCTTTAGTGAATTCTGCAAAGCTTGTTTCCTTCACCCACACCATTTCATCACATACAGTGTGAACTTCAGTGATGCATGTGGGCGAGAGAGAGGAATCAAAGCACATCACTAAAACACTAAGCCAATTAACTGTATCCTCTCAATGAGCTGTCCATCTACTCTTCATCAGAGGTGGCTCAAGTATTTTTTACAATGCACTTCAAAACATCCCAGAATTTTGATGTTGGTACAGCATACATGTACAACCACATTTATGAATGCATTACCCATCGCTAATGTCTAGACAGCACCACAGTATAACTTCAATAACTAAAAATAACACACAAAAAGAGTGTTTCTGATGCTCAGTATGAGATCTTCATACTGCTCTGCACAAGAAGCCCCAAAAGTCAAAATTACAGAAGCTTCAGGACACATATTTCAAAATAAAGGAATAAAACTTTCAAAAGTATCCAAGACTATATTCAGAAAGTAACTTTCTATCTGTAAAATTCCTTATTACAGATCTTGCCATTCAGCAGAAATCTGAGGTTTGAATTAAACATGAACTTCCCAAGACTGTGCACCAAGGCATGGAATCCACCCAAGACTGGTACCCAAGCAGGATACAAAGCACAATTAAGACTAGCCAGAAGGAAGTTAGAAGGAAAAAGGTAGAATTGGTATTCCTCCCTCTAGGAAGCAGATTCACAGCTCTTAAGACGCAAAGCTTTCCTCCTCATGCTGGAGCTAGAATGGCAACATACAGCAGCCTGATGTGGTACTTAAGAACACTCCTTGCAGACCATAGTCATGTCCCTAGTCTAACAGACTTTGGGAGAACAAAGTCTAGCCAAAGCACAATACCATCAACTGCCCTGGGGCTCTATTACTTACAGAAAAATACTTCCACAGAGGTGCCACTAAAGAGTATTTGATAGTACAATGACTGGGTTGTAGAAGATGTGGTGTTCAGACATGAAAGCATCAGCCAATTTTCCAGGCACTGGCCAACTGCCCAGGATGCTGATGGTTCTCCTCAGTCCTGACCCAAAAGTCTCAGTCCTTAAAACAATTCAAGGCACTGAGAAGAGGAATCTAAGATTCAGTTTTAAAATGAAGCCTGTATTTCCATTTCATATTCAGAACCCATATGGAAACAAAGAATATTTCTGAGTGACTCCACCTTTTGTGTTTAAGTACTAGCTGTAAGCTTCTAGATTATTCAGGCACCTTTGAAAGTTTTACCATCAGATGAGCATCCAAATAAATGCACCAGTGCAATTACTTAAGTAAAGAGATGTCTAACATTTACCAGAACCTACTTTTCTCATGTTCCCTTCCCATGAACATCTAAGAATTTCAATGCTGCAAGTTATTTCAGTGCATGCTCACTCACTTTTTGTTTTCTTCCAAAAATAAATTCAATACAAAAGCTGCAAGTATTTCAACTATACGAGCAGCATAAGAACTTATAAATTAGAACTACCGCATCATAATCCTGACTATACCATATAACAACTTAATGATGCCCAGCAGAACACAGTATAGAGCTGAACCTGCTGTGAGAACGATCAATTTCACAGTTATATGTGTTTATAGGACAAATAATCCCTTGCACTGAATGAAAAGCTTGAACGGTATGAAATCAGGTTTTCTGAGCTAGCCAAGTAATACTAAATTGAAGAACTATTTTTTCTTTTTGCTCTTACCGAGAAATCAGTACTGAAACTCTAAAGCACACTATAGTTGAACACAGCTCTACACTTCCACACATTTTTTCCAAATGCGTTCTTACTTCCGTGAACCTGCTAGGAATGAAGTTACTTATTATGGGGAGGTTACTAATTTGGCCACAACTTCTACGTAATATGGGGAACTTTTAATCCTCTATACATTTAAAGAACAGTAACAGGAAACTGAAGTTCCTGGATGTGATAGTTCCTAAGAAAAAGTCCAATATCATATAAATTAAAAATCCAACACTTACATGTGCTACATTTGATGGTCTATTAATCTGCTGAATATCAGCACTATTAGTAATATTCCTTAATGTCCGCACGGCTGGACTCCACGTAGCCATCATTTCCTGTCGATCAGAACTTTGGGCACCTTGTACTGAAGCCATTAGATTGCCTCTCATATCTGGAGGCAAAATATTACCTGGCACTGGTGGGACATTGGCACATAAATTAATTAACCCAGAGTCTTTCCCTTGAGGCAACCTACGCTTTGCTGTAGATGCCTGGGGGACTTCAGCTGGTGTCCAATTCAAATTCCTTTCTTGCTTTTCTGGAGAGGAATCTGAAGAATCATCAAACATCAGTTCCCCTTTTGCCTTATCAGCAGTAGTAGATTTCGGTGAAAAAACTTGATCACCCAAAGGTGATCCTTCTCGAGAAGATGCAGGGCTTGATAATTTTTCATCAGTACTAGCTTCATTTTGAGAATCTTGTTCTTCGTTTTCTGCTTCTTCCTCCTCTTCCTCCTCCTCCTCTTCTTCCTCCTCGTATATAATTAAACGAGGATGATAAGGAGTCTCTTCTTTTCTAGTCTTATCAGCTATAGAATCTAGTACCCAGTCTGGTGTCACAATTTTAATGCTGTCCCGTTTACAAGCACATTCATATTTTTCCTGGAGAGAAACAGGAGGGGAGGGGGGGGAAGAATAAGTTTTATTTCAAGACAAAAAATCCCAAATAACGTTTTTGAGGGCAGGGCTAGAGCATGGAGAGGCAGACCAAAAGAGGCTGTCCAATAAGAAAAAGTGATCTCTCCCAGAACCAACAGGATATTCCACACTACTGTGTGAAACCACAAGTTCCAAGAGATTGTAACAAAAACCTCCATATTTACAATATAAAGGACTCAAAAGGCACAACTGCAGAAGATTAAGTCTTCACTTGCAAAAACACCACTGCTCGAATTCTTCTCAAACCAAATCACCAAAGGTTTCAAAATCATGACGTTTGGTTCTGAAAAAGCCTTCAGAACTCCAGCAATTAGGAACACCACAGTCAATACTAAGAAGCAGCTGATTTTTAGGTGGACATTACTGTGAGTCTAAATACAGTGCATACTTAGATTTTCTCCACTAAAAAAAAATATGGATAAATAACCACAAAAAAACCCAAACAACAAAAAACCCAAAACACCACCGTGAAAAATCACTTAGGGAAAAACTCAGAATTTCACAATAGAGACAAGTATTTACAAGGTGATCGCTGACAAAAAATGCATCTCAGCAGGAACTGAAATCAGACACTGCTGGGGTATTTCCCATATGCCTTCTCAGAAGCTGCAAACTGTAATGTTGCCCTCAACTGGAAAATGACACTTCTATCCAAATATTGGCTAAATCTATTTCAGTGAGAGCTTACAATGACAACGAAGTATAAAACTTTATCCCCCTCTCCTTCCTTATAATTTCATCATTTCAAGATATATACAAATAGTAAAACTTTACTGTTTCCTTTCTTATGAAATAGAAATAAGACACAGTCAGTGCTCTATTGATACAAGCATCCTTTTGATGGAAGCCCCTCACAAATATCGAGACAGTGGGGAAAAAAAAAAAAAAAGAAAACTTTCTTCAGAAGATTTGAAACTAATTTCAGGATCTCATATTTAAAAGTGATTGAACTGGGATTTTCTTTGTATGTCAAACAATAAAAATTAACAACCAGCACATTCACAGGAAATTAATTTAATTTAATGATTCTCTAGAGTTATTTCCTACGATGAAACTGTCATTCATACACAATAAAGAGATTACAGATGAAACCAAGTTTATTTGCAGATATGAGTTTTCATTCTTTCTTTGTGGTGAGAATTATTAAGAATCTTGTTTTATCATCTTGTGTCTAGTCAAAGCAAGCATTTCAATTTTCCTAGTGTCAAAACTGTTCTCATTACAAACGGCTGCAGATTCCCTTGTAGTAGTATGTCAGAGCAACAGGACTAGAAGCATTTTAAAGTAATCATCCTATAAAACTGTTCCCATTCAAAGATTATGTAAATTTAAACAAGATACTTATTTTATTGCACAGATATGAAATGCTAATGTGGGGGGGGTTCAGTTTCTTGACTGGCAAGCTCAAGACAACATCCTTGAGTCTAAAAAGCTTACAATTTAAGGCAACACTTCTTAAACATGTATTACTGCCTCTTAAAAACACCATTTTAGGTAGCAAAGCTCTTTGTCCAAACACTACATTTTGCTGTGATGGAGGAGCCAACTAGGATGCTGTTTGGTAAACCTTTTAACTCTGCCATAGAATAAAGATCATGCACTTAAAAAAAAAAAAAAAAAACAGCCAAAACCAAAAAACCCACATCCCCTTCCAAAAAAAAATCTCTGCAAAGATTCCTAAGAGTTTTAAATGTAACAGGGAAGAAAAAGCAAGCATTTCCAATGTCCATACCTTCTCTTCCAATGCCAGCCCATGTTTTATTGTAAAGTACTTTCCTATGTATTGCACACACAACACATAAATACAATAAACAGTTTATTGTCATCCTACTAGCCACGTTTTCCCCTCAGTATTAGAGAGTTTACACTAACTCCAAAATATGAAAAGCATTATTGGTGGGACAATAATATACTCTATTTGTATAAAGCAACATCAGAAACTTGACAAAGTTTTACAGATTTATCTAAGGAGGTAGTGCATAGAACCTGATCTTAAGAGTTACTCACATTCTAACTAAACTGTGTGACCCCTCACACTGATTTGAAACTTTAAAAAATGGTAATGGAAATGTGCTCATGTTATTAAAGGACAAAAAATAAAACACAAAAAACAAAACCAAAAGCTTGCTCTGTCCACCACGTTAACTAAAAGCATCCAAGCAATCATTTTTAAGTGAGCTTCTATTTGTTTTCAGTTATTTTCAGTCTCTGAACAAACACGCTACATCAATTATAAACGTATTTCTTTTTCAGGAGGAGTACCTGAACACTTCCTGAAGTTCCAGTGAACTATTACAACCGAAACATTACCAGCATTACAGTAAAGAAGGGTATTCTGATGTGCTTAATGCTGCCTTTAGCCAGTTACCTGGCCTGATTCAGTTTCTCCATCTGCATGAAGACAGCAACATTCGACTTCCTACATGGGAGTAGGAAGTCAAGCGATGACACTATTTGATACCCTTGAGAGTAGAGAGGCTTTACAGAAAGATGGGGACAGACTATAGAGAGCTGGACAATCACCAACCGTATTAAATTTAACAACAGCAAGTGCCACATTCTGCACCTGGGACAGTGTAACCCTAGTTACACATACAAACTGGAGGACGAGAGACCGAAGAGCAGCCCTGTTGGAAAGGGATATGGGGGTTTGGGTGGACAGTCAGTCGGATACGATTCAACAGTGTGCCCTGGCAGCCAAAAGGGACAACCAAGCCAAAAGGGGTGAATCAAGCACAGCATAGCTAGCCACCCGAGGAAGGTGATTGCTGCGCTTTACACTGCACTGGTGTGGCTGCACCTCGAGTACTGTGCGCAGTTCTGGGCAACTCAGTTTATAGGAGGAGGAGATCAAACTATTAGTGTGCCCAGAGGAGGCCAACCAAGATGGTGAAAGGTCTTGGCTTGTAAGGAGCAGCTGAGATCACTTGGTTTGTTCAGCTTGGAGAAGAGAAGGCTGAGGGGTGACCTCCTCACACTCTACAGCTTCCTCAAGGGGGGTAGTGAAGGGGGAGCTGCTGCTGATCCTCTCTCTGGCAACCAGCGATAGGATTTGAAGAAATGGAATGAAGCTGCATCAGGGGAAGTTCAGATGAGACATTAGGAAAAGCTTCTTCACCAAGAGGGTGGCTGGTTACTGGAACGGGCTCCCCAGGGAAGTGCTCATGGCACCAAGTCTGTCAGAGTTCAAGGGGCGTCTGGACAAGAGTTCAAGGGGCGTCTCAAGTCATATGGTTTAGCTTTAGGGAGTTCTGCCAGGCGCCGGGAGTTGGATGAGATGATCCTTATGGTTCCCTTCCAACTTGAGATAGTCTATGATGCTATGATGGGAGTGATCTGAACTATGACTACTTTATCAGCAATTGGACAGCAACACTGTGTACTGTTTATCCTATCATCTAAGAGGAATGAGCTGAGCGATTTTGAGACTTCTCTGTTCTTTAAAAAACAAACAAACAAAAAAACCAATCCCTGTTCCTCCTTCTGCACTCTTTAGCTCTTTCTCCCTCAAAACATCGAAGAGCATTTTATCTATTTTTCAATTTTGTCCTTTGTTTTTCTTCACTGATTATGTATCTACAGATTTACAAACCACAACCACTAGCTATTAGGACATGTCAAAATTAGGTTAAGACAAGCAGAATAAAGAATAACATGCTTTATTCAATCAGAAATACAAATACCTGGACATCTTTTGAATTAATCAGGCTTAAAGCGATGCAGAAAATAAATACAGACTGAATAGCTGCAATGCATAATTGTGTTGAATTTAGCTGTTCAGGACTAATGAACAGTTCTAAGAAGCCTAACTTCAGGGAGACGGAAAATTTTTGATTATTCAAAAGCAAATGAGAGCTACAACAAGGAGAATTGTACATGTAATAAACTCTTACCCCCTTTGGCTCAGGCACAATCAAATGAGTACACTTATTATTGAGGCTCAGCTGGCAATTCCCTCCATAAAAAGTAATCAAAGCCCACAGCGTACTTCGGTCTTCAGATAAAACCTAAAAGGAAGGTAATAAGCCCTTTAGTTCTATGCAACCAGCTGCCTTCTGCTTGAAGAATTTTAGTACAATCCATGACATGCTATTTACAAGTCTGACTGCTGTATTACCTATCAGTTTTAAATACCAAATTAGCATGAAAGTTACAAAGAAAAAAAAGAGTGGCAAAGAGACACAACAA
The DNA here is from genome assembly GCF_023634155.1 of Falco peregrinus. Lineage (NCBI taxonomy): Eukaryota > Metazoa > Chordata > Aves > Falconiformes > Falconidae > Falco > Falco peregrinus. The sequence continues at coordinate 55,828,873 of NC_073725.1, read as the reverse complement.
AAAAAGACATTGAACAATCATTTTTAACCTGCGCAGAGAAAAACCTTCTTCACTTCTGTAAAACTCAACACTAATACATCACCTTCCACAGGAGAAAAAAGTTAGTAATCCAGCAAGCAAGAATTATTTATCTCAGACAACCTGTTTAAATTCATTAAACAGAATTTTAACAAGTAGACCAAATTAACAGCCTGCGTAAACTCATGAAGTGTTTATTTCTAACCATTTATGTCACAGTAATGTCCCCCTCCCTTGCCAAGAAAGCACATGTATTTAAGCCATCAGCACTGGGAGTAAGTGACAGTATTACAGAAGCAATCTGTTTGAAAGTCTAAAGCACATATATGCGTATATTCCATCAGCACCTAGGCCCTGATCCTGTCCGTCTGCGCACACACCCTGGTCACAGACCCATGGAGCTGGCTATGGACACAGGCCACTGAAGCCCACCTTTCCTTACTTTACTTGCTGGCACCCTCGTTAAGGTTTCAGTGCATAAGCAGGTAAAACATGTTGACTGAATATTGTCTTAATGCAGAAACAGAAGAATAGGAGCAAAGACTTATAGTCTAGTGTACTCTTCATTTTAGAATCATTATAAGGCTTAATACTAGATAAATTACTGATTGAATGTTCACAGTCTGAAATGTCCATGCCCTCATTTTCAGTGAAAAACTGTCTTTGGCGATAATTCACCTAACATACGGGGAAAAAAGTCAAGAGTACAACAGAAAAACTGGGATCTCCTCAAAAAAACAAAGCATCACACAGATACTGTACATTGCAGTAGACTGAAACATGGTACACTTCTTACCTGAGAGAGACAGGCAGTGACTCCAAAAAAGATCTGACACGATTCTGGTGAAAAGCCATTTACACTGGAAAGCAGGTGTCAAGGATGCAAAACAATTTAAATGACAGTTTCCTGAGGGACATCAGAAGGAAATTAAACAGTGTGCACAGCACTCCTCAGCTATTTTTGTACTGGGTCTGGCTGAGCCCCGCAGCAGCCCTCACAGCGCTGTGCTTGTACTGCTGGCTAGAAGGGTGGTGATCACACAACAGTTTTGGCTGCTGCTGAGCAGCGCTCGCGCAGCATCAGGGCTGTCTCTCCAACCTTCCCCCCCACACACACCAGTAGGCTGCGGGTGAGCAAGATCCTGGGAGGGGACACAGCCAGGACAGCTGACCCAAACTGACCAAAGGGATATTCCATACCGTATGATGTCTGCTCAGATAGAAAAGCTAAGAGAAAGGAGGAGGAAGGGGGGGGGGCATTCTTTTTTTACAACATTCGTCTTCTGGAGCAGCCACGCGTACTGAAGCCCTGCTTCCCGGGAAGAGCCTGAATATCACCTGCTGATGGGAAGTAAAGAATAACATCTTTTGTTTTCCTTCACTTGCATGCATGTGACTTTTGCTACTGCTTCATTAAACTGCCTTTATTGTGACCCACAATTTCTTTTTTCCATCTTATTTTCTCCCCCTCATTCTTCTGAGGTGGGGAGTGATAAAGCAGCTTAGTGGGCACCTGGCGTTCAGCCAAGGTCAATGTACCACGATTATCAAGTATTTGACCATTCAAAAACTCTTATCTTTAAAAGCACAATGTCTGTTTCAAACTGAAGTTGTATGGATAAAAAACAAATAATAATGTGGTGGAAACTGGATCAGGACAACTCCAATATTATGACCAATTCTGGTAACAACATAAACTTGCCTCTTCCCAGAACACCTCCCTCAGCCCATCTCAGGATGCTCAGCTTGTAGGAGTCAAGTCATTAGCAAGAGCTTCCTTCCATTATCAAGAGCTTATGTTCCATGCTTAAAAATACAGAAGAATATGAAGAAGAAATTTTTACTTAAGAGTCAGTAACAGACCATATAGAATTATTATGATGCACAAGAAATTCAATAAAACAAGACAGACCAAGAAAAGTGTGAAATAAAAGCTAATAGCAGACAGCTTTGAAAAACTTAAAAGTGCCTGTCTTGCATGCTTTTTAAAAAGGACAGCAATTTGGTGGATGAGTTTGTTTTAAACCAGAAAGAAATAAAAGCACAGCCTTAAAAAAATGAAAAGAAAATGGGTTAGAAAGCAATACAGAAGCCAAAGGTTTCAGAAATGGCTAAGTTTGGTAACCAAATGGGGGAATTTTTGGTTGAAGAGATCTTTTGCAACCTAACCTGCCCTTTGTAATTTCCCAAAGGCTGGAAAAGTAGAAACTGTTCCGTAGCACACAGCATGACTATTACCTCCACACAAGGCACTGAACAACAAAAATACCAAGAGACAAGCTCATGTATCAAGAAAAACAACAAACCAAAGTATTAGAGAAATTAACTGCAAAGAGTAGTAGGCAAGTCAGTATAAGCAACTACCAAATCTTCCATTTGATTTTTTCCTGCCGAGGTATGTAACTCTGCACTGGAAGTCAGCTAGGTACCTGATACAGGGAGGAGGGGAGAAGTCTAGGAGCTACTGTGAGACAGAAACATCCCACACTGGGATGTAACAGCAGAAACATTACCTGAAACTAACATGAAATTTTCCACCCTACTTTCAAAATTCAGCAAGACCTCTGGAAGCAATGCATATTTGTTTTCAGATACATGAAACAATATGTGAAAAAGAACAGTGAGAATTTTTACAGACCTAGTAAACATGACTTACAAGAGGAAACTTGAAAGACCAGAATTGATGTGTTTTAAGAAACTAAGATGACGCATTATCAAATCCTTGAAAGGCTGCCAAATGAAGAGAGAAGTAGTTTCTTCTTTTTCTTTTGCATGGTCCAGAACTTTTCCATTGGCACCCAGGATTCAGACAGCAAAAAGACACCCAGCACAGCAGGACAAGGTGACACATTCACAACTGAGGTGTAAAAGCAGGAAAGAAACACAACTGTAGGCTTCCTGAGGAGGGAAGTCTGTAACTAGCTAGTTTGAAGGACCTGGAGAAAAGGGACACAAGAGCTGCAGGTAAGGGGATTTTGAGAAAGCAAAAAGCTAAGGACTGAAAGCTTTGCTAGGGCCCTGAGCACTATGACTTTGGAGCAAAGAGTCAGGAACTGGTAAGCTGAGCAAATGTGTTTAAGCCCCAGAGACTGCCACTCCATGCAGTGGAAGTGTTGGTGAAGGCAAATGAACATGCTAAGAAATAAAGATGAACGGAGGAGAAAGAGGCTGCCAGTACTGGAGCAGACAACCTAAGAAGAGCAGCTTGGGTGATTTCTGGATCCCAGCTGGGCTTGGGATAAAAGAGGATAAAATTGTAGCTGGAGGAGCCTGAGTGTGAAGAGGGACACAGCTGTAAATACCTGAGAGAAGCTGCGGTTGAAAAGGCAGCCACAAGTGGATTTTATTTTGTTTCCTTTTTAGATATAGGCACTTAACTGCTCAGTCTCGCTTTCGGCACTTTCATCCTTTATTGGAGCTCATCCTTACAATGCATTTCTTTTTGCGAATTGGAACAATACCATAAGCAGTATATTAGCTCAGCTCCTCAACTGCCTCTGCTAAAGTAACGGTTCAAAATAAGAAAATAATCTCTTAGCAAATGTATTAAGAGATTTAAATATTTTTGCATTTTTTATCTGTGTCAATAATGGTCACTACTATTTTGGCTGTAGAGATACTTCAGGAAAAGAAACCTTGTGGTTCAAAAAAAAAAAAAAATAGCACTGAAGCCCTTGCTTAGACAGTTAGTGTGTAAGCTATATACAACCACAGTTACACCTGTTCAACAATATTAACACTAAATTTAACTGTGGAGGATGAACTCAGGCTCTAGTAAGATTTATCAATGATCTGGACAAGAGGATTGAGTGCACCCTTAGTAAGTTTGCAGATGACATCAAGTTGGGGAGGAGTGTTGATCCGCCTGAGGGCAGGAGGCTCTGCAGAGGGATCTGGACAGGCTGGAAAGATGGGCTGAGGCTAGCTGTGTATGAGGTTCAAGAAGGCTCAGTGCCGGGTCCTGCACCTGGGTCACAAAAACCCCACGCAGCTGCAGGCTTGGGGAAGGACAGCTGAAAAGCTGCCTGGCAGAAAAAGACCTGGGGGTGCTGGCTGACAGCTAGCTGAACAAAAGCCAGCAGTGTGCCCAGGTGGCCAAGAAGGCAAACAGCATCCTGGCTCATATCCAAACCAGTGTGGCCAGCAGGACTAGGGGTTTGATTGTTCCCCTGTGCTCAGCACCAGTGAGGCCTCACCTTAAACCCTGTGTTCAGGGTTGGGCCCCTCGCTACAAGAAAGATGCTGAGGGGCTGGAGCGTGTCCAGACAGGCAGGGGGCTGGGGAAGGGGCTGGGGCACAAGTCTTATGAAGAACGGCTGAGGGAACTCGGCTGATGGAACTCGGGGGGTTGTTTAGCATGGAGATAAGGAGGCTCAGAGGGGACCTTATCACTCTCTACAACTACCTGAAAGGAGGCTGCATCGAGGTGCATGTCAGTGTCTTCTCTCAATCAACAAGTGACAGGACAAGAGGAAAAGGCCTCAAGTTGCACCTGGGGAGGTTTAGATTGGATATTAGGAAAAAATTTTCACCAGAAGGGTTGTTAAGCATTGGAACAGGCTGCCCAGGGAAGTGTTGGAGTCACCATCCCTGGAGGTATTTAAAAGACATGTAGATGCGGCACTTCAGGACATGGTTTAGTGGTGAACTTGGCAGTGTTACATTAACAGTTGGACTCAATGATCTTAAAGGTCTTTTCCACCCTAAACTACGCTGTGATTCTACTCTGTGATTGTTCTCCCCATTCAGAGTTGGCTCAGATAAATCAAAACAGGGTTAGACTGCAGCACGGTAATGGGGTTAAACTCTAGCAACACAACAGTGAGGCACTGTAAATTGACTGGGGAGACTATGAAACCTCTACTATGGGAGGGGCCTTGTGAAACAGGAGAGAGAATGGTTTTGACAGAAGCGACCTGAAAAAGACAGATGGACCACTTGATTTCTGTAACTTCCCTCCCTTTTCCACACTTTCATAATGATTTTGTGTTTAAGATGCATGCACAGCACATCTTGTTGGAAAAAATGACTACAGAAACAGATGTGCATTGTGTTACAAGTACACACTGCGATTTTTGAAATGAAACAAGATTATTTTTCCCCTGCTGTTGACAGACATACCAGCAATACTTAAATTTTGAGACACAGAAGAGATAACACACAGCAGGCTGACAACAATGCCCAGAGCACTTTTAAAACCTAAGACTGTATTACTGCCATTATCCAGAATACTCCAAGAATTTCAAGTCTGATATCATCCTAAATTCTAAGGTAGAGATTCAGTACTAGATCCTTCAAAAGTGTACAGTTGTCTACTCGCTGCCTTAACATCTGCTCCTAGCACATAAAGCAGCAACAGCTCAGTATTTAACTGTTAAGACCCTCCGTTTGACTGCAGCTTGCACTCTCTAAAGAGCAGGAGTGAAACAGACACAACAGTTACAAGCAGCACAACAATAATGTCCCAAGCGGGTCTGGAAAACAGAAAGAGGGAATAGCAAAAAAACACTCTTTTTTTTTTTCTCCTCCCAGCAACAAGAATTCTGAAGTGCTCTGACCCTCTTTCATTTGTACAAGATCGTGGAAAAATAAACCTTTCTCATTCTTGCTTTTGCTGCTATGAACAGAATTAAGAAAGAAATCACCAGCCTTCTTTATGGCACTGTAACTGAGGTTTTCACATACGAAACTGTCTTTCCTTCTTCACGAAAGCTGCTTCTAGATCAATTTTTCTGTTATTTCCCTTCAACTGCAGGTTAGTCAGGTTTTGCAAACATTAGTTAGCAGGGAACAGGAGAACACTCTGCCTTCTGAAGTCCCCCCGGTGAAAACAACTTTCATAGTAGAATGCCAAAATGTATTTATAAGAAACAGGCAAAAAACCTTATGCTTTTCTATTGTATTAAATCTTTCTACATTAAACTTCAACAATTGACAGGCAAATACTCATCAAGTAAGTACCAGAATTGGTAAACCAACATAAAATTTTTAAGGCTTTTATTAGATCCATGTATCTGACAAAAGATGTTTTGAGGACTTGTTTCTTCAGAAATTCAATGACCACTTTGAGCATTGCATCTCCAAATTAAAACATAAACAAAAGACAAAACCATAGAATCTCAAACCTCTACCTAAACAGGGTCCAAAACCAATCAAATGGAAAAAGTAAGCTATTCCTATTAACTACTATATTTTTTTCATTATGGTAGTACCTAAAACCCTAAGGAGAGGCCGGATGCCGCTGCGCTAGAAGTCGTAAAGAGACTGAAACAGAACAAAGTTAAGACTTAACAACCCATTTTAGTGAGCACTATAAGGCTCAGAATAAAATCTAAAACCACCAGGTTCTAAGGACATGAAGTGCTAGAAAGAATGAAGTCAAAGGTCCGAGACACATTTATTGCTGACAGGTGTACTAAACTTCCTTCATCCATGCAACTCAGGAATACGATACCACTGAGACCTGGTCTTTTCATTTGCCCATTCCTGTACAGCCACAATAAAGACTTCCTGAGCAATAGCCATTGAGAGCTACATTCACACATTTATTGCTACAATTTAGTTATGGACTGCATCACTCAGTGGTTTTATCTGTTGATTTCTCTTCTGGGTATTTAATAACGTCAGCTTTTAAGAGTACCCTTCTGTCTGAAACCAGGGGGGTTTAAAAGACCAATTTTCTAATAATGCTACTTCTCCATGGGAAAGAAGAACACTAATAAAGCAATGCTAGATTACTTAAACTGGAAAATGTAGCTAATTCCAAACTATTTTATTACTTTTTCAGCCAGTCTTCAGGAACAGGGAGAAGGCTTACAGATGTGTAAAATAAGCAATGGTACACTCCCATCCCGATGATGAAAGGATGATAAACACATTATTTCCAGATGCAAAAGACAAAATCCACCAGCCTAGATCACATCACAATAATTTTTATTATTTTTTTTTAATACAGGAGTAGCTCTGCTAATTTGGATTTTGCCGTGTAATTTTGGTCCATTTTTTTTCCATTTGAAGCCAAGTTATTAATGGAAAACTTTCTTCTGCTTCAGTCAGAAGACTATCCACAACTACAGCAAGCTTTTCACACTAACTGCTGAATCCTGACACATTGATTATCATGATCAAAACAGCTGTAAAGACCTCACTGTATCATTTTATCTGACAAATTCAATGCTTTCTTTTCCTACAGTTCACTCCCTGAGCTGAATTTTCTTGGAGAAGTAGAGAATATGCAGGCTATTTCCAAAACAGTAGAGACACTGCGAGATGCAAAAGCACATACCTTGAAATAAAGGTGTAAAACATGAACTCTGAATCACTGAAGCACATTAAGACCCTACTCCCTAATACAAACACCTGGATTTTTGCATCTACCACCTCTTGTTTTCCATTATAGACACTACCACCTGCTAACCTCATTCCAAAATGAGATCTCACGCCTGACAGCATACCTCTCTAGTCCTGGCACTATTTATTGCAATCATCCGCTTATCTTTACTGAAATGTATTGCTCTGCTTCAGCTTTTCCATATATAGACCCTTTATCATGGTCTGAGAAAAAGATGTATGAATCTTTATGTATGATAATAGCCACTGTCACCGTTCCTACGATGCACAGAAAAAAGTGAATGGAACATAAATAAAAATGAAACAGTAATAACTGACAAGAAGAGGAAGGAATATGCCATCCATATGCAAGAATATATGCTCCAAACAACTCAAGAAACATAGATCTAGCCAAACGTGACCAACAAGGATCTACACCAAAGACTGCCCCAAAAAAGGGAATACTGAAACTACCTGTTTATAAGGTGTTACTTGTAATACAGTGCTGTTTGAGTGACTGTGTGTTTATACCTTACTTAATTCTACTTCTAGAAAAGGCAGAATAGGCCATTCTACCATGAACCAGCATTTGCCCCCTTACTGCACTTCAGCATTTTTCCTGGATCCTCACAGTTAATTATCAACTTCCATCTTCCACCTAAATTGTTTTGAGTCCATTTGATGACAGTGTTCTTGCCAGTGCCTATTAAGCATCTGAAGTAGCCAGAAGGACAGGAAAAGTGATGCAAGACAAAGAAGCTCCAGGCACGTGCAATTTTGGCAGGCATTTAGGTATCCTATCATTTTTTAAAAATGAAGCTGTACATACTTGAAACATTCTTTAATCCCTCCATGGTATCTATTTTAACATGTTTCCTGTAGAATTGATTCAAATTTGAACTTAAAGGATACGGCAGAAGAGCTCCACAGCGAACAGACAAGATCACCCAGGAAGGCTGAAAAATAAAAACCACAAAACATTAAAAACCTCAGTCTGCATGTCCAAAATATGAATTACCTTCTAAGTTCATATTGCAGCTAGTTTTAAGATGTATCTTCCAGCTTCAAAAGTCTTAAGTGGTTCACAGGCATTGTATTTAGGCCTTTACAAAAAAAGGCTGTTCTGCTTTGTTTCTAAAAGTTAATACGAAGACTGCTCAAAGGTTGTGCAGCAATATGGTAGCTAGGTCCCTTTCTCTTGTCCTGCTATTGTGCCAGGAAAACCACTTACTGTATTATCATTCTCTCCCTTTTTCCCATTCTCCCTGCTCTAAACAAAACAAAACCAAACCCCACACAAAAAAACCCTACCTTACAATCACCACCAAGGAGTCAGGAACCATAACCTTACATAGAAAGAAGTTTCTAAACATGCAGCAATGCTGGCTGCTAAGCACACAGGTGATCTCCCGTAACTGACAGTATTCTGGGACAGAAGGGCTCAAAGGGAGACAGGGAGGTGGAGGAGAATGGAGGAGATGTAGGACAGTGGTCCCAATACAGCACAGAAGGAAGAAGGGGGTAACAGTAACATCACGTTCAGTATGAAATTACTTTTCCTCAAAAAACAGACAAAAAAATATATTGTGGTAACAGTTTATGGTGTCCCAATTCTTGCTATTCTCTTTCCCTTAGAAGATGGTACAAAAAAAAAGAAAAACATTTAATTTGTAACTCCTCAGTCAGGAAGGGGAGATTTTCCTCCCTTAAGATTTTCTCTTCCTTATTCTCTACAAGCTACCTTTACCTCCAACTTGTGTTTGCTTAATGCTTAGTCAGATCTTCTTGATTACAGATCATGCTGCAATGTGTTCAAGTCAAACTAAGTGAAACTACTGAAAGACTTGTTCTCATTTGCAAATGAAAAAGCAGAGCTAGTAGCAATTATAAGTAAAATGAAATTATTTAAGTAAATGGCATTAGAAAGCACAAAGCACTGTTATGATGCTGATGTCCTTCCTTCACACGAGAACGGCAGCAGTTTTCTTGTTTATAAGATTAAAATTATGCCACAGAACACTTCAGACAAAGGAACTAAAAATTAATCAGCTCACCAACCATAACCATAAGGTCTCTAGCTAAGCACCTTTTATTTTTTTGAATGAATTCATACTTATACACTGTCAGGTGAACTTTCATGACATAAGCTATAAAAATTTACTACTGTCACCTACAACCATATGGAAAAGATAACCCAAAATCATCTACCCAAAGGTATTGGCAGTGAAATACTGGTGTTTCTTCTTCTAATAATTCCCATGACTTGCAGAGTCACAAGCTCAAATTTTCAAAGATGAAGCCCAGAATCTTTCACTGGAAATATAACCCAGTGGTGCCAGATAGTTACAAAATAGCAGTCTTCCAGTACCTAAAGGGGCCAACAAGAAAGCTGGAGAGGGACTTTTTACAAGGGCATGCAGTGATAGGACAAGGGGTGATGGCTTTAGCCTGAAGGAGGGGAGATTTAGATTAGATATAAGAAAGAAATTCTTTTCTGTGAGGGTGATGAGGCACTGGATTGCCTCAAAAAAGCTGTGGGTTGCCCAGAGCAGCTGTGGCTGCCCCATCCCTGGCAGTGCCCAAGGCCAGGCTGGACGGGGCTTGGAGCAACCTGGGCTGGTGGCAGGTGTCCCTGCCCATGGCAGTGGGGTGGGAACTAGATGATCTTTAAGGTCCTTTCCAACACAAACCATTCAGATTCTATAAAAATGCAGGTAATTCCAGTATGGGGAAGAAAAAAGGAAGAAAAAAAAAACAACTTGAAAAACTAAAATCAAGAGAATAAAAATCTATTTTTCTACAAGTTCCTATTGTTTAAAATTGGTATAGTACACATACGCATTATCAAGAAAACCATTTTGCACTTTGCCAATTATTTTTTTTTTAAAGTCACTGCAGTCTGCATTCTAAATTCAGGTCTTCCATTGCCAGAAGCTTCTAATAACCTTCCCATCAGAAACATTTCTGAAGTACAGCTAGTAGGACACCATCTCACAGATGACTAAAGGAAGAATCTGGAAAAAAAAAAACCAAACAGAAAACAAACAAACCAACAAAAACCAGCAAAGCACTGACAGATACAGAGCAACATTAGAAAGGAGAGAACAGAATTGTAGTAAAAGTCTACCGGTCAGGATAAAAGTTTGTGCAACAAAAAATTTTTAAAGGTATGTTTCATTTGGTCATCATCCAATCATGGACATTTTCTGTTAATAATAATGAAATAGATATGTCAGTACTTTGACACCATCATGGATGAGTCATTCACCTTTACCACAGGGAGATCAAAAACTTCACGAGATTCTCCAACTTCTGGATTGTCCCCATCTTCTGAAATAATATGTGAAGCCAGTGCATTGTAAGAGACTTCCTTTGCTTTCCCAGCTTTCAGAAGTTGAATAACCTAAACCCAAAAGAGAACACGGAGAAGCCTTTTTAGCACCTTTTATTTGAGAAAAACATTAATGAAAAAACACATTAACATGAGAGGAATGAATATCACCTTCTGTCTTAGCTGCCCTCCTGTAAGTGGCTAGCACTATTTTTGAAGTTGCCAAACGCATCCCGTTTAAAACCTGGCTGCCAATGGTTTATGCCTCTGCCATATTTTAATCATTTAAGTTAAGGATTTACTTTCCAAAATAATTCAGGCTGGGCAGAAATCTGGAAAATGTCAACATTCTTCCAAAACACATATTCCTCAAAAAACAACTCAAAACAATTATATCTCAGGCAGGGCAAGAAAGCCTTTCTTCTCACTGTTTGTTTTTGCATATGGTGGCTTTGGAAGCATTTCAATATACTTTAAAATACAAATTTGAAGTTTTAAGAAAAGGTGATCCAATGGTTACCTTAGAAAAGGTAGCACCATAATGGTACATAGCAGTCTTCATAGGAATTCTTCCAGATTTTGCTAGTTATTTACTTGGGGGGGTGGGGGTGGATTGTGCATGTCCTGTAAATGCTCATTTAACAGCTAAAATAAGAACTCCACCTTTACCAAACACATTTGTTTCCGTTATTTCTAGTTCAAATCAACATGCCTCATCCCAGAGCATATAAGTAAGTTTGAAGAAGCCACCCAGCTGCTCCAAAACAGTGCAGACAGACAGAACTGCGGAAAGAACATGCCTAATACCCCCTTGGTATGAGAAGGATCTGCAAGCAAAAAAAAAAGTTGTAAGCAATGCCTTGAGAAGAGAAAACGTTCTAACAAAGGGTTGACATGTTGGGAAAAGAAGTGATGGAAGGCCAAGTGATTTAGAGAAATAAGAAAAAGAAAAAAATAGGAGGACACATGCCCCCTAAGTTACAGCCTTAGAGAGCTGGAATTGAAATGTCTCACTCCATCGCTCTGTCCTCAGAAAACGCAAAACACCTCATAACTCACAAAGCATATCTTACTCCTGCTTTTGCAAGGCCCATATAGAAGATGTTGGTTGAAGAGCTCAGCATTCTCTCAGCTCAACTGTAGAAATGTGTGCTGAATCCAGCCATGTCCCCCAAAAATGGGACTCACTTTTATTTGAATAAAAGTAGCAGAGAAGGTAGTGGGGTGTAGAGAGGAGGAAGAGAAAAATGTTTTAAAACATCAAGGTCTAGAGTTCAAATGTCAAAATGCCAATCAAAATTATCCTCTCCTTTTTTCTTTTATTATTCAGAAATAAATAGCATTTCTCTTCATAATGATTTTGCAGAACCAAACTGATGCTCATTCTCCAAAACCTGCTGGGGACATTCCCTTCATAACAGGATGCCGTTATGAACAGCAGAGAGCAAGGCACCATATTCATCAAACAAAATATTAAGTAATTGGTCCTTCAGCAATTCCTACTTACCCTGTACGCTAAACAGGACAGAGAAGGCACTGAAAAGGAGACTCTCAAAAGGTGGTGTTGGGCTATTATAAAGCATCTATGCTAAGCAGAAAAACAAGGCTGGAAAAATCACCACTCAGCGAGGACACAATTTTGGTATTTCCTCAATGAAGCACTCAACTTTACAACTGCATTTAAAATAATAAATCAACTTTTTTCTGCAGTGGATGAATATGTGACATTATCAAATTGCAACAGAATTACTCAAAAATAACCAAGAAAATTGATCACAAGCGTGCCGTTCTTGCCACCACACAAGAACAGGAGAGAATGTTTCCATTTTACACACAATCTCCTAAATCACAGGATACCTTCCTGCATGAAATCCAGCTAACCACAGGGTAACACAGGATGCTATAATTCCAATGGGAAAAGCTAAATCAAAATAAAGCACTTTTGAAAACAATAGATGTTTAAGACCAGCCCCCACCACACAAGCTCCTCATCTTGCGCAGCTCCCCTGAGTTACAAGCCCCATTCAACTGGTTTAAGAGAAGCCTAAAAACAGGAGTGAATATAATAAAAAGTGAGCACACAAATCTGACAGTTTGGGAAAGAAGTTACAACTAATGAGCTAGAAATATGAATTTCTTTATATCAAAACAATGACACATTAAACTGTGCAGAGTCTGCTTATACAAAAGGTTCAGGTAGTAAGTTTAAACATTATGAATATGATAGATGATAACTTCAAATGATTACTTAAAGTGGTGTGAAAAAAGGCCTCCTAATTTAGCTCACATCAACTTCAAAAGGCCTCCCAGATCACAGGACTTCCTTCAGTTTAAGTAGAGCCTAGACTCAAAAGTTGTATTGGCACAATTAAAGGACTTCACCTATACTAGTATTAACCATATACCTGTTATGGTATATGGTTATATACCATATAGAAATATGGTATATAATAGAAAATTTCTGTATTTCTGTATAATAGAAAATAAAATGCTGAAAAGCCCCAATATGATCATTGTAAAAATCCTGCACTTCAAGTGGTAGCTTGTATGACTTATAAATGAAATTTTGGGTTTGGGGCAAATAAATTTTATCTTTGTTCTCTGCCTCTCAAATCTGTGTTGGAAGAAACAAGAGGAAGAGCTCAAAACTAAGAAGACAATAGGCATAAAAAAAATAATAATAAAACAAGAGATAACCAGAAACCAAATATCCTGCTCAAAGTCCTTATGCTGCACTGCATTACTTTTTATCTCTTTTTGTATGAAATACTGATTTTAACTGGTGTTACCAAAGCATGACTGTTTCAGCTTACATCTTTTGGGAAAGCAAGAAAAGCATTTATCAAAAAAATAATAGCTGACATCTACTCATCACCCCCTCTAAGGTGTGAGCAGCCAAGTGCACATCCCAATGGAATGGCTTTAAAGTTGAGAGCCAGCAGCCTAATTCTCCCTCATTTGCCAAAGAACATCTAGGCACAATTCCAGACCTTTGTTTCCTTTCTAGTTTATGCTGCATATTTATAGGTACTGGGTATGCAGTTAATCACCTGAATATATTACTTTTTTTCATTCTCGGATTTGTTTTGATTAGAGTGCTCACTTGTGCTAGGCCTGTTTTAATATTTATTAAGATAACTGGTTTTCCATGAAACCATTTGGAAATTTAAGCTGATCAAAGTGTGCTCCTCCCCAACAGATGAAGGAGGAAACTTCTTTTCAAAATCAAGCTAGCATCCGTTTGTACATGAAGAAGTAAAAAGCACAAAATATATTTGTAATTTTTGTATTAGTAATGGAACACTTCACTAAAAGAACTGTTTTTAAAAGCTATTTGTGGAGTTCAATTTAGAAATTCTGCTTTCTGTCTTGTTTCAAAACACAGCCGATAAATACTGCTCTGGTTCAGGTTGTTCCCAGGGTACCACAGAGGGCACCTGCAGAAGAGAGGACAAAGGCAGCCACCACAAGCTGGCCAAGAGCTCAGCACAACACACCTCCCCGCTCCAACCTGGCTCTGCAACCCCCAACCCAGGCAGGACTCAGCCCTCCCCGGTGCCTTGTGCTCCCATGGGCTCACCAGCACAGAGGCGAGCCCCTGGCCTCCATGTAACACTGTGCCATGCCAGCAAGCCATTTCAGAAACCAGAGCACCAGAAGGAAGAGCGTTTGAACAGGCCAGCCGGCCGCCTAAACAACTCAGATCTACAGGACTTCTCAATTCGGGCATCGCTCATGATGAGGAAGTGGCTCAACAGCCTCCAGCATGGCCTGATCTTGGAAGGAGTGTAGCCTGTTCTGCGCAGTGCTGTGCCTGACCTTACCAACTCCGCCAGAGCCACCTTCCATGTCTGCCTGCAACCCAGAGAAGCCATCCACAAACAGAGGAGAGTTTAGTGTACTGATAAAACTAGAGCAAATCAAAGCCTTAAGACAATGACACTGACTGCTAAGAACAAAACCTAAGTAAGAAAACTAGCTTAAGAGAATGCTTGTTTACTCACTCTATGGGAATACCACTGATTGTCTTGTTGTGTCAACACAGAACTAACTACATGCCTTTTGGGACATTATTTATGATAGATGATATATAAGAGCACAATTAGGTTTTTTGCACTCATCTTCATACACATAATAATATTGCTGCTATAGATTTTTTTTTTTTTGAAATACAAAAATTGTTACTCAAGCTCTAACACACTGTCAAAAATTTTATGTCTTAAGACCTTGGGAATCTTTTCCTGCTCTTTCGAATTATTCCTAGACTCTCCTTCTATTAGCATATAATCCTATTCCTATGAATAAATACCATTGCAGCAGGTCAGTGCCTACATCTCAAGTTCACTTAAAGGCCTACAAGACTCAGCAAATGCCAAGGCATGAGAGTGAAGGAACCCAACGCTGAACTAAGAAGCTGCAGCAACTACCAAAGCAGCAAAGACTTTCATTTCAGCGTGAAACACGCAGCATCTGTGCAAAGGTGCTGTCCTGGAGCCAGATACGGTGGGCTTCAAACGCTTGTCTAATGGGACAAACCACGGAAACTTTTTAACCACTGTCACCAGAGGTGACTGGACCTTATTAAGGGCCAGCCCCAGCACCCGGGGGGCTGCCCTGGGCCGGATCCATCACCGGGGGGGCTGCCCCGGGCCGGCCCCGACACCCGGTGAGGCCGCCCTGGGCCACCGCAGGCCAACCTTGCCCCCAGGGCAGCGCCCTAGGCCGGAGGGCCGGGCAGCCGCCTGTCAGCGCCTGCTGCCCCCCGCCGCCCCCTCGCTCCCAACGCGGCCGGGCGGTCCCGGCCCGGGCACCACAGCCCCGGGGGGGCGCACGCGGCGGCCGGAGGGCAGGGCCCGGCGGCGGTAGGAGGGCAGCGCCAGGCCAGCCTTCCCCCGCGCCGCCGGCGGCCTGTCAGCGTCCCGCGGCCGGATACAGCGCCGGGGCGGGGACGGGAGGGGCCGGCGCCGAGGGCGGGCCGGCGGGGGACCGAGCGCGGCCCCGCGGAGCGGCCGGGGCGGAGGAGCAGCGAGCAGAACCACTGCCCGCCCGGGCCGGGCGCTCACAGGAAGTCCCTTCGCCCGCCCCTCCTCCGCTCAGGCGGCTCTACGGGGCCTGCGCGCCCGGGCCGCGGGCTCCATGGCGGGTGGCGGCGCGCTGTCCGCGGGCAGGGCCGGTACCGCCCGGTACCCCGCCCCCCCCCGCCGCGCGCGCTCCTTCTCCCCCCTCCCCCGCGCCGCCCCGGGGGCAGCAGGGCGCGTGCCGCGAAGCGCTGCGTGAGGCTCGAGCCCGCGTACGGAAACGTCGGGGGAAGGGGGGTACAGGGAGCTGGGCGATCCCACAGTGCCCCCCCGGGGGGGGGGTGGTGGTGGTGCGAGAAGGAGCTGAGGGAAGGGGCGAGGGGGAGGGTGACCCAGTACCTTGGGGTCGATGTCTCCCACCACGAAGAACTTGACATCTTTGAACATCTCCTCCGGGACTTTCAACTCCTCGTCCGCCGACATGGTCCCGGCCGCCGACACGGCGCCCCCCCCGGCACCCCCTCCCCGCTGTCCCCCGCGTTCACTGTGCAGAGCCGCCGGGGCCCGGGTCTCCCGTCCCCTCCCCCCGCCGAGCCGCCGAACCGCGCGAGCAAGGCGCGCGCTGTGGGACACACCATCCCCCGCCGGGACTCAGGGGGGGTAGAAGTGGGAAGGGAGAGCCGCCAGTACAAAACGACTCCCCCCGCCCGATCATCCCCTCCCCGCTGCCGCAGGATAGTGCCCACTCCTGACGGACGGGCGCTACCTCCGCTTCTTTTCCTCGCTCCGAACCGGACCGGGAACCAGCATCCGGGTCCGAAACTCCCCCCGCACGGAACGCAATGGACTCGCCCCGAACGACAGGGGCGGGCAGCGGAGATACTCGGACCCGCCCATTGGCAACAGGAGAGGGAAGGGGGAGGGGAGCGCACCGCCCCCCAGCCCCGCCCCTCCGGGCCTCCCAGGCCCCGCCCCGCCGCCCAGGCCCCGCCCCTCCCTCCCGCTGTGGGGGTGACAGCGACGATCGCCGCCGCTCCCCTGAGTGGCGGCCGCCCGTTCCGACCCCGGCCCCGCTTCCCCCCGCGCCCGCAGGGGACCCCCCCGGCTGGCGGAGGGGCCCTCCCAGAGCCGAGGGGAGCAGTGGGTGGCGGCCGGCGGCCTCTCAGCCGGCAGCGGCCGGTGCCCCCCCGAGCCCTGGGCCCGGAGCTGGGCCCAGCGTGGCTGGGAGGGCCCGAGCGGGGCTGGAGCCGCGCTCCCCAAAAGCACGGTGATAGCGAGGGGGCTGGGCCCGCGGCACTCGGTTTTCCTCTATTTCTGCTTCAACTCTTCAGACCTACCACCTGGTCTTTTCCTTTTTCTCCACGAAGAGATCTCACCCTTTGGTTGCAGGTTTTATTGCATTGCCCCCCCCCCCCCCCCAATTTACTTTTTCAGTGAAAACCAAGGTTAAAGTCCTTAAACTTTTATATGATGTGCTTTTTTTTGTAGTACAGGAAAAAACAGGCTTTCATCTATGTTCATCGGGGGGAATCAAGCAACAGCAGGTGACTACTGCACACTGTACAGGCTGTACACCGATTACAACATTTTGGATCCAGTTTCAAACCATTTTTTCAATCCTTCAAGAACTTTTCAAAATCCAATTCTTTCCCAAGCAAAACACGTTAGCTGTTCCAGCTGGGCGTGTCTGCAAATCCCATAGGCATAATAATTATTCCAGCATCCAACCCAATGAACATATTACTACTGATATCAGACATTTTCCCTCAAAAGCCTACTCAGAGCATCCTTCTGTGTTGATAGTAAATCATTCAAACCTGGAGGGGGATATGTCTTACCTAACTCTGGAAAACCGATCAGAAAACAGTAATTACCACTTTACCTTTATATAAATTACTTTTGTAGTCAACAGAGAGAAATGAGAACTTTCAGAGCCTGATTCATCTGATGTAATTTAAACATCCGTGCATAGTCAGATAAATCTTGCCCCCACGCTGTGCTTTCCAAAGGAATTTTGGACCCCTCATAATACTTTTACGTGGGCAATATTTCCCTCCTGTACTTAAGAGAGATGTTACAACGTGGCATCAAAAGCCTTACTGAAATAAAAATAAAGGGCACATATTGTTTGCCTCCTATCCATGAGGCCTGTCACACTTTCCCAGGATAAAACTAAATTAAAGTCAGTTTTCTCGAAAAATACCTGGTAGAAACTATTAATCTGTGTACAAGCAATCCATTATTTGTCAAGTATTTTGGGAGGAGTTGAAGTGAAATTTACAGTACACAAGTGCCTAACTTCCTTCTCATCATTTTTCAAGGTGCTTCACCTGCCTTTATTCTGATCTGGATCTCTACATGACACCCACCCCTTTCTACTCTAGCTATGTAAGAAATACCCAGCCTGTCACCTGTTCTTTGAGTACTCCAGGAAGAGATCTTACCCTTTGGTTGCAGATTTTATTGTGTTGCTCCCCCCAGTAACAATTTACTTTTACTTTTTTTACTTCTACAATTTACTTAAACTTTTACATGATACACTTTTTTTGTAGTAAAGGGGGGGGGGGGAAGTAGAAATAGCCATCTGCTTTTAAATTGGCTTACCCCTTTCATCCAATAATTTATATTCTCATCTCACTTTCTGTCTTTTCTAATAATCCTTGTTTAGAGTATTTTTTTTCTGCCCCAAGTATTACCTGGATTTTCTTTGAAAAACACTTCTCTGAGCCTTCCCTTCCTTTATAGTCACTGCCCAGGCCCCCCAGTCCAGCCCTGGCTTTCTTTGTTCCATAATTTTCACTCTTTCCAACTCCATTTTTGATCCATTTTGACTTCTTCCCACTGAATTAGAACTACTTAGACCAAAATCTTCATTCACCGGCAGTGAAATCTTTTTCTTATTCTTCTTCATCTATCAGATATCATTAGCACCATTGCTTCCTGAGTTTCCTTTCCTTTTGGATTTCAGTGCCTCTGTAATCATCTGCATCTTCCAGCACTGGTAATTCTCACCTCTTTTCTTTCATAAATATTGCTGTCTCTCAAGTTTCTGTTCCACATTTTTCTCAGAGTTCTTTTCTCTTCATGATGTCATTAATTACTTGGCTTCATCTTCTTTCTCAGTGTGATTGCTAAATTGCCCCTTCTCACAAGGGTACTTTCCTTATATCTAAACTTACATGCTATTGCATATTCCCACTCCACACAAAGAAAACCAAAGTGATCTGTCCTCTTGATTTCCCTCCTCAGCCTATTTTCCTTGGTACTTATAATGAGTTCCCCTGGCCTTCCTATCCTTTGGATTTACCATAGCCACATTAATTTTTAGTTCTTCGTACAACTTCAAAATTACAAGTATTTCAATCCAGGCTGGGCTATGCTAATACTGACACAGAAGAAGCATAATGCAAACAACCAGCGCACTTTGAATGGGGTTTTAATCATAATGCCCCTTCCCAAACCTTCAGCTGAAATTGTGCTGTTGCAGCATCAGATGGGGCCACTTTGGATCTTCTGTTTGTTCAGCTAGTCACAGCAGAAGAATATGAGATAAATTTGGTATTTAAAATCCCAACAATTTGAAGATCGTCTACAATATATCATATATTAGCAATATGAGGTCTGGCTACTATGTTAAATCACTGAAGCTCATTGCAAAAGCAGTTTTTCACAAAAAGATATCCATTAATAAGGTGTCAACCTTAAGCAGAATTTGTCTTTTTCACTAATTATGACAAAAATCCAAGAATAAAGTTTAATTCCATCCACAGTATGGAAGAGTAATGCAATTGGGGGGGGGGGGGGGGGCAGGGGGAGGCAGGGAAGAGAGGCTAAGAATTAACTAAAATAGCTTTACCAAAATAAATTTGTTTTATAAATTCAGTCCTGGAAAGCAAAGATAAAGTTGTTGGAGCCCTGACCTGGGATGTGGGACATGGACCTTTTAGTGGCCCCTGAGAAGGAATTGTGTAAATCCCAGTGTTGGATTTTGTGTCATATAGACTGGCTGTTGTATTATCAGCAGTGGTACTAATCTCACACAGAAGTATCTTTTTTTATCCAGTTTCGCTGGCTTCAAGATGACCACTTCCAGGAGAAAAGACTACTCACACGAGTTGCAAATTCTTCCCCTTAATTATCTTCTAAATAAGCAGTAGAATTCAATTAATGAACATACATTTTACCTCTTTATGTATTTCATGAGTCACCTGTCAACAAGTTATTTAAATTCTAGTAATCTGACTATTTCTAATAAAAATTAACAGCTCCAATTTCTCCACTGTGTGTGTGATCTAGTCTGCGAACCATAAGAACAGAAAACTAGAGTGGAAAATTATGTTATCAAACAAGAAAAAATATCCCCTGTATTTGGCAGAAATAAATTCTGGGTTCTGCACACAGGTCAGCACACAGAACTAAGATCAGCGGGCTGGTCCCACTGCTTAGTCATAGTAAGGCACAGAACAAAGTGCTCACCTACATCTATCTATTATGGATTTGTTAGGTTATGAGATAAAACTTATCTGCATGAGAGTGACAATGGCAGGAGGGGGAGCCCAAATAACAGCCTGCCAGACTGCTCCCAGGCCTGTCTCAGGGGCCATCAGCCCATCAAAGTCCCATCTGCACAAGCCAGAGGAGCACAGGGGCAGCAGGGCTGGTGGAACCCAAACTGAGGTAGCACCGCCTTGTGCGAGCCCCTCAGCCCCAGATCAAGCCGGAGCAGGCGGCGAGTGGGTGAAGTGGCCTGGGGGCAAAGGGGTGAGTGGGTCTCTAAGGGCCAGCTCTGGGTGTCAGAGGACCTGGGTATCTCTAGGGGTAGGAGCACAGGGGGGTGACTTATGGGACCTGAGGACTCCTGGCCAGTTTGTGTGTGCCTGATGCTCTGTATCACCAACCGGAGCAGGACTGCAGCCTCGGGGCTTTTACATCCAGATGCCAGTAACTGGGGATACAGGGATCGAGGGGCCAGCTACTGGGCAGGCTGAGTGTCTGAGAGCAGCTGCTGAACAGACCTACGTTGTAGATGTCCATACATAGTCTCACTAGTGGAGTTCCATACTGTCCAGCCAGAGGGGGAGCAGGATAAGGCCGTTGGTGCTGTCCATGTTGGTGTGAGTGCTCTGAGTGTGCCTGTAATGTGTGTGGCTGTGTACGTATGTAATGTATGTGTGTGCTTCCCTGTATGTGCCAGCTGGCAATACACGTTCAGCCTTGCTGCTAGTTGGACCTGGAGACAGGGAGCAGCAGCAGCCTCATCTCCCCAGGGCTGTAGGATCCAGGATGATACATTTCCTTCTAACAATATTCATTCTCCCCATTCATATCATGCTCTTTCAGAAGGGTTTGCAGCCTCTCCCTGTCACATCACTGGACTTGTGCCCATCAGGTAACATGGGATGCTGCTCTGTGTCATGGCAGCATGCTCCTGTGTCAAGCCAAGGTGTCTGACCAACACCACAGATGGATGAGAATAGTTCAAAGGAACTGAACTCCTGCAAAGGTGCTAAGCATGTGGCCGAACCTTAATCTACCCAAGAAACATCCAAGATTGGACTCGTACAAGTACAGTCTCTGCTCTGATGCAGCCACAACAGTGTAATTGCATGGGAGCCAGCACTCGCAGAGATCAATTACGCCTCGATACGAGTTTATTTCTGGGCTTACTCTAGTGAATAGAGTGAACAGAGATTGTGCACATTGCCATAGTCCACAATGATCTGAACAGCACTTATCTGTACTATAAACACACCAAGCACAGTACCCAATAAGTCTTAACTATGAGAGTTCTGTACACAGAAGTTTATGACCGTGTTTCCAGAAAAGCTCTAAAGCAATCTTTATTTTGCAACGGGTGTTGCTTGCACATAGGGAAAGCCAACTGAGCTGACAAGATTTGTGCAGACAATTAGCCTTTGCTTACATAAATGCCTTATTTGTGTGCACAAATGATTATATGAAAAATTCATATGCACCTACAATATCACATTTAGGCATAATTGCTTGTGAAAAAACAACAGTTTGATTTTTTCTTGCTGTTAATTAAATTCAAAGCTTAGATTAAATTGTACATTTGTTTTACTCCAGTGAGCAGAAGGCTTTCCAAGTCCTTTGTTAATAATACATACTTGTTGGTAGAAGCTGGCTCTCTAGATGCTACTTTTCCAATAAAATATATCTTCACAAAGCAGCCGGTTTTTTACAGAAAGCTGATGTTGGTTTCAATGTGTCTGGAAAGTTGTTGAGAAGTCACAGAAGGCATGCTTCCTGCATTAATCACCATACTGATTTCTCAAGGTGAATAAGAATCTGGGTTTATAATCTGAACCAAAATATGCAAAACAGATACATAGAGGACTCTGCTTTGGCTTGAAAAATGCCTATGCATTTTTCCTTTCCTTCAGTGGGACTACTTGCAATGGGAAATATGATTTATAATTAAAAACTTTCTTTGTATCTGTACTGCAACACTGAATCCTAAAAGGCTCTCTTGGAACTGATAATTTCATTTTCAATTCTTTTCCAGTTCCGTAACTGCACAGCGAATGCCTTGTCATTTGCTTGACAGCTTTCTTTTTTAATATAATAGTTACAAAATGTTTTGCAAGTGCCAAGTAACAAGGTGTGCCTTTACTATAACTGTGCATAAGTGAGCAGGGGAGGAGAATGCTCTTATTAGGACATCTAATGTAAGGGCATTTTTTATCAGAAGTGAGACATCATATGAAAGGAGGAGATACGCTCCTTTCTATTACCTGCTAAGGAACGTACCTGGCATATTAGCCTACAGGGAGAGGGGAATGAAATGTTGTGTGTCACATTGCAAGGATAAAAAAACAGCCCTAAGCTGCAGCTGGGCATGTCTTTATCAAAACGTAGCTAGCAGGACAGTGTACCATGTAATTGCACTAGTTACACTTGTCTAAAGCCACTCCTGCTCCAAGTTGTTCTCCAACAGGTGTCACCTAGCACCACATCATTGCAGGGCGTGCTTGGAGTAGGTCTGCTGGGAGGGCTGCATAGCAGTTTTTAGCGAAAAAAAAAAAAAAAAAAAAGAATTAATTATGCAGACTGATGCAGGGCTCTTCAAAACTGCTGAGCCTCCACACATACAGCTGAAAGGAGCTGCCAGCATGGATGGGGGAGAACAGAGCAACCCCTAGTTAATCCCTCTTCTTTCAAACTTCCAGTGATAACATCTACACAACCTTCCCGATACCTTGTTCTAGTGTTGTAAAAATCCCTTATGGTTAGAAAGCCTTCCCCCATATCTGATGGAAACCTTCTGTTCAGTAAATGAGGCTGATTCTTTCTTCCTCAGACTACCAGTAACCCTCTCTATATAATTTTTTTTAGATACCTACATACATACTTTATATATATAAGTATGTATGTATATATATAACATTATAGTACTTATATGTGTTCTGGACCCAACTGTAATGCACCATGAAAGAAGAATGCAAGTTCCCCCACTGCTCTGGGCAAGAACAAATAATTTGCCACAAATAAAATGTGATACCGTAATTCATAGGCTCCATTCTTTGCATCTCAGGAGAAGTCTTTGCTTCTGCTCCTACCAAAGTACCTACCAATTTCTGTACATTTTCTGAGTTTGAGAAAAAATGTTTATGAAGTGTGGTGGGTAATTATCCCCATAGCTCTTCTTTGTAGCTTGTGAAGATTTCCTTCATTAATGGGCTTCCCATCAGCCAAACAATGGAGAACGGAAATTTTCCTTTAAGCCAAGGCTTTCATTCATGCAGGCTTGAAAAAAAGTTAATGAAACCTGGAGTTACTAAAAAGAGTTTTTCTAGAAAGGAACAAGCTTGGCATTATTTGTGCCAAATTTTTAATACGTGATTCACAGGATGCTAACATTCATATTTATTTTTACATTATTAATGCATAAATGCAGAAAAAGGCAACTGAAATTGGTGGCATTCCAGAGTATGTTACAGAAGAGTGTGAAGAGTGAGCTTGGGTACCTCTCTGAGATGATCTCTGTTATTCATTTATGGCTTTGTGTTCAGGACTAAAAACCCTAAATTTGTGCTGATAAAAACATTACATCACATTGCCCTCTTTTTTTATGCTGTCCAGAAAAGTTAAATGTTTTGCTTATCCAGAAAGAGGAATGGACACTTGCCTGAGTATGTGGCATCCATCACAGCTGTGCTACTACTCTGCTGGCTCACTGCAGCTCTAGGAGGGGCAGCTTTCCTCCCTCCTTGCCACGGCAGCCTGGGTGGGTGGGTGGGTTTTGCCAAATTTCTGTTACTCCTCTCAAACAGGTTGTGACTCTTACCTGACCAACGTGGAGCCAAACTCACTGAAAGCTAATCATCTGGTCCCCTTCCTCAGCCTGGATTTCTGCAAGCAGCATAAAGGAGAGCTCCATGGTGCTGAGGTGGGATGAGCTGTCTGCTGCTAACTTGGACTTTCCAACCTGCAATCCCATTTAAGTTGACTTTAACCACCCCAAAACCTTCCCTGGTTCTGGTCGCTCATTTCTGCCTTTGCACTTTTTGCATTACGATGCTCACACAAGAGTTCCAGTGCCTCGGGGGTGACCGAGGCTGATCTTGCTGAAAACAGACAGTTAGAAATAGTTGGTTTGTCTGCAGGTGATTTTCCTGACTCGGTTAACCTGGTGCTGGCTCAGCGTGGGCAGTGACTCAGTGTCCGTGGAGTGGGAGATGGAGAGCAGCAGCTATGCGAGCCTGCCTGGCCGCCCATGCCACCAAAGAAATTTGTATGTAGCCACAGTGTCTCAGCGCTAAAACCAATGAAAAACATTTCTGCCGGGAAGCTTTCCCTGGCTGACGTAAATTCACAGCAACTCCATCAACTTTGGAGCAGTTCCTCCAACTAACAGAGTGTAAGGCCAGAAGGTCACTTAGATTAACCGTTCACGTGGAGCACTGGGAGCAGAATTGATCACTCCATTGTTTTTCTCTAAAAACAGCCCAGTCTGGGAGCATGTCTGCTTTATCGCCTTCCCCAATGCTGAAGCTTAGAGCAGCGTTTTCAGGGTAGCCGAAAAGACAGGTGCCTACACATCTTTACAGACAGACACAGAGATATATGTACCGATCTGCCCGTGATACGGTACAAACAGAGAAGCTGATTGCATTTGTCACACATACCGGTGGCAGCAGCTTTGGGAGGCTCCCAGTACTTACACATGGATGTAACTGTACTGTGCAGGCAAGTAGTTATTGTTGCCAGTTTGGACTGCCACTTTCTTTTTTCTGTGGATGGAACCTGATTTCTGTTTCTCACATATTTTCAAATGAAACACCAACATCTTTGAAAAATGTCTGATGACATTCTGGTAACAGCCTTGAGGCTAGAAGAAACCAGTAAGTCTTCTGGTCAGCCTTTCTTATAATTTGCCCTTGAATTTAATCCAAAATACTCTTGCTCTGAGCTGAGTATCCTGAGTGACTGGTTAGTCAAAGTGGAACTTCCTGAAAGATATCAAATCTTGATCTGAAGACATCAAGAGATGAAGAATCCATTACTGCTCTTAGCTGATCAATGGTTTTAACATGACCTAGCAGCCAGCTTAATTAATTAGAGATTAAGATCTAGAACCCTCTGCCTTTTTCCTATGCCAAGCACAAAACATTATGAAGTAACACATTTGTTACTCAAGTCCCTAATTGTATGCCACTCTTCAATGCAAAAAAAAAAAAAAAAAAAAGAATTATTGATTTGCTATCTAGAGTAAGTCTGTTTTAATGATTTCAACTACTCAGTACTAACCAGGAGTTTGGATTCAGACAAACAGGTTCATTGTCAATAGTTCTCTCATTAGAGCTAAGCTCAGGATGAATGCAGGCATACTGCTTTTACGCTCAGGGCAGTCCTGGCTCTGTCTTTTTTTTTTTTTTTTCATCCAGGAGGCTTTCAGGGAAATAAAGGCTCTGAAGGTCCCTAAATGTTCCCGCTACTTCAAAGACATGCTCAGTGATACGCTGAGGCTCCCCCAATATGAACAGATAGTTCTCTGATTCAAGAAAGCCTACAACTGATTTATGTCTAGGAATTGATAAGGTCTAATTCCTCCATAAACTGGCTGAGGCCAAATAAGATTTAAGTTCACAGTGTGGCTCCTTCAGTGTCTAGCAAGGTCTTTCACCCCTACCATATCCCTGATGTCTCTACAGCCCAGGCAGATATGGTTAAAACTGCCCGGGAATTGGGGAAAAGGGAAAAGTGTCATATCACATGCAAAAAAAAATGTGATCACTTTGAACTTCAAGACGCCAGGCTATGATGAAGCTGTTTCTATCGATTCTGGCATACTACAGCCTGAATTTGTTAGCTCTCCCATGTGCTTAAAGGACCATCCCCCTCCTTCATCCCTGAGGCTTCTGTCGTATCCATGTCAGTGCTGGTCATTTTTAATCTATGACACTGCGTAGACACTCACGGATACTGGTTTAGCCCTCAAAGAAGCCACTGAAAGCTTCTCTGGGTTTCTGTAGAGCTTGCTGCATTCCCTATATAAATTAGAGCAGCTTCAGGGTCCCAGGACTTGCTAAGTCTGAATTCTCAGTGTTGCAAATGGAAGAAATCATGGCATGAGGCAGCAAGCACCAAAGCTGTAATGATCTTCCTTCAGGGAGTCAATTACATTTGCTGTTTGCCTTATGGCACACGTAGGTGATTACAGTGTGGAGGCCAGGATACGTTTGTTTAATGTATCCTTGAACTCTATTACATTTTCCACTCATCTTGCTAGAGCCTTATCTTCAATTACACTCCTTTCCATATGCCCCAAGCTGTTATTTGTTACAAGACCAACCTGACCCTCTTGTATCCAAAATGTCAGTGAATTAAATCAAATTTTTATACTTTTCAACTTGAACAGTTATCTCACGATGCACATAACAAACAGAAAATGAGATCTACATTTTATTAGACACAGTGGCACTTACTGATTTTTAACTATTAGGCAGAACCATTTTGCTGTTTGCAGTTACAATTCCATTATTTTTCTCTGTGGCTGAATAGCTGTCAATTGATTTAACTCATTCTAAATGTGTAGGATAGTGTTCTCCATAGTGTTGCTTGCATTCAAAGAATTGGATACATTTCTATTCTTTTTTTCCTAAAAGGGAAGGCACACTTCCACAGTTACATTTCTCTACAGTCTAAGCTTTTTTGCCTCCTATATTTTGTGACAATTTTCCCAAGCTTTGTCTCTGAGTCAGGGATGCTCCAAAATCACATTCTTAGCTTTAATCGTACCCTCAAACCCTGCTCATTTTGACAGGACTAAAGCACATAATTGAAATTAAACACAGTTGTGAATGAGGATGGGCTCCTGAAACAAGTCCATGTGAAAAACAACCCAGTGGGTGCGTTCCAATGGCTAACATATATATATCATCTAGTTGCCGTGCTGTGCTGTACACTTTTTACGCTTTATATGTACGTGCTAATAATTTATCATTCATGCAGTGTTCATAACGATTAAGTGATAAAGGCACCAAACTGGGATCTAATCAATGCAAATATTTAGGTCCATCACAGGATACAGGGAGGTTTGCCCGCAGCACAGCCTAGCTACCACGTGGCTCTTCTACAAGCCAGAGTCGACTCACACGTTCATAAATAATCCAGTTGGTAAGTATCAAAAGGTTACAAACCCTCACTAGTTTTTTGTGTGAACTCCTGTTTCAGGGCAATGGAAGGAAGAGAGCCATGCAGGGAGGTGAATCTAACCCTCTTTACGTTAAACTGACAAAACCAGAAGCATATATGTCATCATTTACTGTATCTCAATTTGCAGAGGGTAATTTCTCATAATAGGCTGACTTGATTGTCTACTGAACATACCCTGGAGACTGTTTGGTCTTGCTTTTGTATAGCAAAAGCTCACCCACGTCTCTCTTCACTCTGAAGGACAGAGGATATAAAAGCTACTATAGGAGTATTGTTATTCAGATAAAGAAAAGAAAGCTTAATTCAGATAGGGATGTCTTGTTGAGATTTACTAAGCAGTTCAGATGACTTAGATACCAACACTTTAGACAGTTCAGTTTTGCAAAAAAATCTTCTTACATTTTCAAATAATAATCCTCCTTGAAATGACTGGAAGAGATACACCCAGAGCCATAGATTTCTTAAGGAAATCTATTTCCTCACCTATTTCACTGATGCTTACACAAAGCAGCTGCCATAAATTTTTCTAATAAACGCTATAGATGGCTAACTCCATTTACATGACCCAAGCCCTTGCACTAAACCTCACCTGTGTAAAATAGTCCAGCTGGGTGTTTATCAGTAATTGTTTGCAAGGTTGCAGACCACCCCTGTGGTTCTCCATGACCCATGGTGCTCTTTCGTAACCCTTGTCATTAATGTGAGGCTGTAACGCAGTGTTTAATGGGGCATGCCTCTCACTGGGCAGGAGGGATTATCTGGGGCAAAGACACTGGGATATATGGTTCCTTGCAGTCACAGCTGTCATAAAAACAGAAAAGCGGCAAGAAAACCTCCTTGGAACAGAGAACATGCACTGTGGCAGGGACCATGTGTCTTTGTGCGTCTTCCTCACGAGGCAGCAAGCCCTGGGCTCCACTGGCAGATCCCAGGGAGGTGTGGCCGTGCTGCAGAAGGGGAGATGGCAGGAGAAGGACAGAGCACCAGCAGCCAGACTGGCTGGAGTGTAACCAAAACAGGAGGGATGGGGAGCACACGTGTGTGGGCAGCTCTGCAAAACAGAGAATAGTGCTAGAAGTAAAAGCTAAAAGACAGGAGATGTCATATGCGTGCATGTTGGATGAAAGGCTTTAAAACAGGAAAACATTAAGTGGTTGTTTCTCATTTTTCTATTTAATTACTGGTCACAGTTACAAAACCACTTTTATAACTCAACTGTCAAGTCAGTTGCTAGTGGTGATGTTGTAAAAGCTGACCATGTTAACTCCTCCAGTGCTCAATAAAGCACAGAAGAAAGGAGACGCATTAACATATAGTAAAGATGGTGAAATGTGTGGAGGAAGAAGGACACTGACAGTCTGCCCAGAAAGCTTTGAAGATGTATCAAGTCAGATGAGGAGTCCTTTTAAAAAACATAGTGATTTCTTTGTTTCCCAAATAATATTCAGCTTTTAAAGTAATACATGAGCCATCTTCTATGCAGATGGATAATACCTTCTTTAACGAAGACAGCCCATGAAGTATGCTCATACGAGACCCTGAATAATTCAATGGTATCAAAATGGGAGGGTTTTGCTAAATTTACACTGAAATTCTGATTGGGAAGTCACCTTTTTTGTTCCTTTAGCAGCTGAGTTTGAATCCACTGTGATACAGTTGAAACTTGAAAGTAGAAGGCAACCAACCACAGAAGAGGCAGAAAAAGGAGCTACAGAAAATGAACTTACAGAAGCCACCAGCTTAAAAGGCCAGCCAGGTCCCTTGCCTTTCAGATCACTTACTAAAATCTCTGCAGGGACAAGAACTACACGATACGTTGCATCTACCTGGAGGCACCTGAAGAGCGGTGGAAGGGGAGGCTCTGAGAAGAAAGGAAAAATGCGCTAGTTGCAGGTGCCAGCAGCTCCCTCTAAGCCTGGTGGCTTCACTTCGGGACAAGGCAAGGGTGGGCACACAGTGGTACCCCGGGGTAATTCAGAGATGCGGGTCTCAGCTGCTCTTGCTGGGTCGGTTTTCCCCATCTCCAGCTCTCGCTTGAGCATTCTCCCACTGTCACACGTTGCGGGAGCTGAGCGTGAGCTCACAAACCACCAGGCCACCACCTCGGAGGTACAGTCTACCCACTTTGACTCACAGACCAGCAGGCAGAAGAAAACTAAGCTATTTTACAATAAAATGCATTGCTAGACAATTAAGAAGAGTCTGGCAACATTTTGCTGTCAAAGTAGTGAATATTGGTTGTCAAAAATAATGATGCCACTAATAATAACCCTTGTGAGAAAGAGAGAGACATTTAGACACATTTATACAATCACTTTCATCCCATGAGTTCAGAGAATTTTACAGCAGTAGCAAGAAGACACTGCTGTGGTAGAAGAAACCAAAATAAAACATTTGTAACATGATACTGCCAAATTCTATGAGAGAAATTATGTTTGGGGTCCTTTAAAAGCAGCCGTCTCTTTCAAATAGCTGGAAAAGTTTGCTGTCTTGCCTGTGATCAAGAGGGAAGATTTTTGTCAGCCTGCAAACACTCTTCTTGCACAGGCACGGGAGCAGAATCATTTTAGTTGCAGAAAGAAAATATGTGGTCATATCCTACCATTTGACTTTTTCTAACTTGTAAATAATTCCTCTCATTTGGATGAGCCTCTCACTCGCTTCAATAGCAACAAAGATATGAAACATAAATAAGTAAACTTCCGCAGCGTTCCCATTTTCTCTAATGACCTGCCATGTTGCACAGCTTGTAAATACTGGGAATTTGGCCTTACTTAAATTAACAGCAGTTTTGCTGATCTGGATGACGTGGGAAGGCAGGGGCAGGGAAACATATAGGTATGCCGAATAATCAGGGGGAGGAAAATGTTCCACAGCTGGAAGGAAACAGCCTGTGACTGTGAATCCGAGACACTCATCAGCGACACTCAAGCTGAGAAAGCTGTACCCCTGTGCCTGTGCTTCCTCTGGCAGGTGGAGGTGTGGCTGTGGCTGGTCAGAAATCTCCAGGGAGGAAAGCAGCAACCAAAGGCCTGTAAAGAAATTAGGCTGTTGGAGTGGAAGAACCACAGAATCACAGAATCAATCACAGAATCACAGAATGGTCTGGGTTGGAAGGGACCTCAAAGATCGTTTGGTTCCCACCCCCCCGCCACAGGCAGGGTCCCCTCCCGCCAGCCCAGGTTGCTCCCAGCCCCGTCCAGCCTGGCCTTGGGCACTGCCAGGGATGGGGCACCCACAGCTTCCCTGGGCAGCCTGGGCCAGTGCCTCACCACTGAGAAAAGACATCCCTTGATGATGCATGTATTTTGTTGTCAATACATAATATTGACATTTTTGCACATATTGCCAATCAGTGGCAATAACAAAACCAGCCTGGAATGCTAAAGTTAATGGAGGATTGGGAATAAGGTACTCCAACCAAGGAAAACATGGGCATGGGAACACACTGCCAAGGAGCCAAAGGGAGTGGAATGGGGATAGAGGGAGGTGTAAGAAAAAGAGTTGAAGAACTGCTGGTCCGGGAAAGTGTTTTAGAGCAATTTCTGTTCTTATTGTGGTAAACGGATCTTAAAACTTTTTGCCTCTGGAGTTCTGAAACAACAGTACTAGACTATGGATGTATTTATGTAAATAAAGGTTCAAAAACCTACCACCTGCAAGGAAGAAGAAAGGCAACCTGGAAAACAACACACAACAGAAAAACTTGTGCTCAGCCTGACACTATCACAGCCTTCCCTATAGCTTCACACCTGGGCAAATCATCTGCCAAAATGCATAAAGCTCAAGATAAACAAATCTCTTCCACAACTTGGCATATGGAAAAAGGGTCTGAACTGAAATGGTAATTGAGTTTTAGAGACCCATCCATTTGCTGTCATCGTGCCATCTGTCTCCCTGGCAGAGTCCTGATAGTTTGCATTGGCAGCTTTGATTGCCAAAGCTCATGTATTAAGTTAGAGCTACCTAGACTTCCCACACAGTTTCTTATTTTCCTATAGACCTGCTATTCTAGATGATTCACAGAACTGCAGGATACTGTGTACTCCCAGAAGCATAATATATTTTCATATTGTTAAACATTTTTTTTAAAAAAAACCCAGAAATACAAATAATTTTTTATTGTGGTTTGTAAGCAACCTGCAGAGACCAAGTCCATCAGAGTCCAGAGAAAGGCTTACTTCTCAGGGACTGACCACAGGTAAGGAAGATGACAGGCGCTGGTGTATATATGTGTTAAGTATTTGCTATCACCAGAGTAATAAATGAAAATTGTGGATGCCTTATGAGGGCAGTACCCCCTGAGGCAGGCTCCAAGCTACTGCATTACTGTCATCACTACTCACTGTAAAGCACCTTTGACTAAAAGCCAATATGACACCTAGCATAACTCTGTTGACTCCCCTGCAGTTACACAAATGATGAATGTTGCCCCTTAAGGTATGAAAGAAGTGATTAAAGTATTTACATTTCATTTATTTACACAGAGTGCAACTTTAACTGCGGTGGCGAATGATGCGGGAGTTGCCCGAAGACTTTATCAAGTTACGTTCCACTGGTCCTTTGACCACGAACATGTTTTTGGCTACACAAGAACAAAGGGTTTAATTCCAGCAGGAGTTAATTCACGCTGGGCAGAAGACAGACCAGCACTCCTGGCAGTTCATTTACTGGGGCATACACAGTAATGTGCAAGGTACCAGAGTCCATCCTGCCTTTAGACCAGCTCTGTAATAGATTGTGGCCAAATTCAAGAGGCACAAGGACTGAGATGCTTACCAGGGAGTTTACATAAGGGAGGACTAAGCTTTAGGCAAGACAGATACGCTTTTGTTCTTGTTCTGCTTTGTTCCTATTGCAGATTTAAACAATACTTTAGTGATGTTGCTGAAGTCACACAATTGGTGACAATTCTTAGAGGAAGGCTTGCATGCCCTAAACCAAATGAGCCCTGCCACTAAAGGATGAGGAGTAGTTTTCCAGCCTTACAAATAAACAGACAACAGGATTTTAGCTCATTGTTTTAATTTCTGCCCCAAGACAGAGAGATTTGTCAAAGTTCCTCATAAGGATCTGGAGCAAGAGAACCCTGTTTGGCAGACAGGTCAGTCACTGGGCACTCTGGGGATGTGGGGCACTCAGGTCCCCCTTGTTCTTGTTCCTGCTCCAACATACTCCCCCAATCCTGCTGAGTGTCCTACTAACAGACAGCAGGATTAATGTCTGCTTCTCAGTCAGTAGGAATTGCTCCACTTTGCAGTAAGTAATCACACGTTACTGGGAGAGAAAGCCGGACTCCATCTTCCAGTTGCTGCGGCACTTGGCTGGGATGTTAGAAAACCTCAGGTAAGTCTGTGCTCCAGCAAATACGCAATTAGTAACCAGCTTCAACATCAGAAACCTGAAAGGGCTACCCAAAATAGCCAGCTGCTTGGCAGTTAAAATGCTTATGTGAGACACATAGCATCACGATTCAAGCCCGTAGCCTGAGCTGCAATGCTTTGAACCTTGATTGCCTATTTCCCAAATGCACGCTGCCACGGACCACTGGAGTGGAGGGGAATCACCCAGTCTCCCTCCCAAACACAGCTGCTACCCTGCACCTGAGACAGCTTTTATGGGATGAATTAGATGAAGAGATGAATTTCAGAAAAGCTGGTGTGTGTCCCTGAAGAGCTCTGGTTCAGCATTCCCCTCCCCGCTTCCAAAACTACAGTCCTGCCACGACACGTGAGCCAGAGGTGGGGCATCAGGAGAGTCTATCCCAGTGCTGATACTGGCCATCTCTGAAGCTCTCGGGTTTGGAAGACTAGAGTGAGATCAGAAGTGTGGAAGGGCTCAGAGGGTGTGAGAACAACCTCACAGGCTGTGTGCTTTAACTGTGTTTGCGTTTGAACCTTTTGCTGTTCTAGGAGAGGAGTGGGTGGCCTGCAAGTGTGTTCAAAAAGCATGTCTGGATGTAATAAGCGTGAGCTGGAGCTGACAAATGTTAAATGAAATTTAAGTGACGATTACCTGAGTTTTAGAGATTGCCTTGACAGGACACACACTTACTGAGCAGTCTGGCTGGCAACTGAGCAGAGCTTTCAGTGTTGGCTCACACATACAGCGAGTAGACATGTTCCTTTAATCCTTGTTTAACCTAGCAGCTCTGCCTACCCTGTAGACTGAAATTCTCATTCATTCATTTATTATGCCCAGCAAAAACACTTCCTGAGCCACCTCCTCTCCCTTTTCTGCCAGTTACAACAGAGGTTCAAAAGACCTGCATGCAGATTCACAATATAAGGCCATTCACCTGGCCCCCAAGAGCAGATACTACTTGGATGTGCACATAGGTGGTGGCACTGATTGTGTTGGGAATTCCCTCCAAACCTCCAACCATCCGCTACATATTTTTGAATGGGAATGTACCTCCAGTAAATGGTATTGAGTAGCAAGCAGCATTTAACAACTCTACTGGAGGGAACCCTGCTAAATCTAGGGACGTCCTGTTATTTTTTAATTCCTCTGGCTCCATCAGTGAGGATGTGAGATAAACCTGACTTTGTAGTGTAGATCCGTTTCTCAGAGACTTTCACAGATGCGATCATTCCACAAACGTTATCCACTCGCTACAGATTCCAGCCTTCCACTCACTTTACAAATATCAACAGTTCTGAGGAAATCAGTGGTTTTACTAATCTGTGTAAAGTAAACAGCATTTTGTCCTTAAAAATAACAACATTCAGTCACCTCCAGAATCTGGTGCATTCAGGCAACGTGCTTAAAGACTGCAGAATCAGAACTGAGGAACGATCTAGGCTGGAAGGGACCTCTGAAAATCATCTAATCCAACCCCCTTTAAAGAAGGGCCAACTTCAAAATTAGATCAGGTCACTCACAGTGCTGTCCAGCTGAATTTTGATCACCAAGGATGGAGATTTCACAGCCTCTTTGGACCCATTTCAGTCTTTGACCAGTCTCTAAGCGATTATTTATTTCCTAAATTCCAATAGGAGTATCAGATGCTGTGACTTGCATTCATTGCATCTTGCCCTATAGCTATGGACCTCCAAGAAGAGTTTGCCTCCACCCTCTCTACACCCTTCCCTGAGGCAGCTGGAGACAGCACTAAGATTTTCCCCTTAACCTTCTCTTTTTAAGATTGATAAACTCAGTTCTCCCTATATATATACATCATAGGCCAGTCCACTCATCATCTTGATAACCCGGCACCGGACTTCCACCAGTAAGTCAGTGGCTTGTGTTGAGGAACCCCAAACTGAACATAAAATTCCAAGGTTTTTTGGGTAGGGGGAAATAGCTACACCCCTCGACCTGACGGCCACACTTTTGCTCATATAGACCAGGATGCTCCAGGATGTGCAGTGGCACATTGCAGACTAAGCTTCTTGCCCAAGAGGCCACCCAGGCTCTCTTCTGCAAAATGTTGTCTACCCAATCAGCCCTCAGCTTGTACTGTTCTATAGGGTTCTCCCATCCCAGTTGCACAGCTTTGCATTTCTGTATATGTTTTCTTTGTGTGTGTATATATATATATATGTATTTGTCTACATTTTCTATTTCAAATTAGTACTCAGCTGACCCATTCAACTCCAGAATCTGCTAATATATATTTTTTAAAGTCCAGTAAGTAAGATAATGAAAATAATCATAATTTTTCATTAGAACATAATCTAGTTTTACTTCCTCAGATTTAATACATTTTATTTCCATTTCCCTTTAAATGTAATTTCTGTCTATTTGTTCCTGAAGCAAAAAATAATAGTATCTATTCAGAAGCACATAGTCCATAATTTGTGGTTGATTCTGTTAATTCTGGGCTTTACATGCTTTTCTGGGAAGGGCCCACACAACAAAAAGCTCTCGGTCCTAGCAGTTGCTAAGTGTTTTGATCGACTGAATGACAGTCAAGGATGTTTGGCACCTTGAAAACCAGGAATTTTAAATCAGGAAGCTTTATAAAAGCTTGCAGACCCCATTTGTCCTTTGAGTCGTGAGTAAAAATCCCGCCTGTTCCAAAATTCTCAGTATTCATGTGTATGACAGATAAAATCATCATCTCTCCCCTAAAAAGATGGCAAGAGATTTCCAAAATGATGGTATCGTCTCTAAGGCCACATCTGTCTAGTAACTACAGTAGGCCAGGTCCTGTTCTCCGGCTCTGAGGACAAGCATCAGTGCACAGCATGAGTCCATGCTGGGGAAATTCCCTGCCCACCAAAACAAGGGCCTGGACGTGTTTGGGATATGCTGCCTTGTGTTTCGCTTGGTAGCATGGAGACACAAGTAGCTGCACCAGAAAACACAGTGTTTCTTTAGCCGTTGTTATTGTTACTCTGCTGTTTTTCATTGAAACGTCCAGAGAGATTCAGGAGAGACAGCAGAAAGCACCGGTGTGGCTTTACCCCCTGTACCCCATGAGCACGGTGTGCACCAGGTGCTCCCCCAACTCCCTGAAAGTGCTGTTCACCAAGTGTCACCATCACCAATTCTCACGGCTGTTGCCCTTCCTTCCCTCCTCCTCCCCCCAAGATGCAGCCTACCAGCCCCATGCCAGCGCCTGCCAGCTTCTTACATCACGTGTCAGCTCTGACTGAAAAGCTCTTTGGGACCGTTATCCCGGGACCGTCCGGAGAAGCTGGGTGCCAGCACTGGCACAGCCCTGCCTGGATGCCACCCCAGGCTCGCTGGCTGGAGCTGGCATCCCTGCACGGTGCAGGTGCATGGGGAAACCTGCTCGCTGGGTTTAAATCCTGCCTGCCGCTGCGAGGCCCAGAATCCCACCTCCCATCACAACAGCCAGGTAACACCCGGCGAAACGCTCCAACCTGTCAGTAACGGTTCACGTTGTCAATTTAACCATTAGTAACAACAGCCAAGCGATGGATTCTTCCCAACCGAAGGCCCGCCAATCGTTAGGAAGTTAGGAAACGCCAGTGAGGAAGTTCCCAAAGACGTAATCCCCTGCCACATCCCCCCCCCCCGCACGGAGCAACCCGCATCGCTGACGGGTCGGCTGGACACAGGCTCCAGCATGTATGGGAGCTGTAGGGTGCCCGTGACACCCCACCAACACCCCTTCAGGCGAGCCCAGGCGCAGCCGCCCAGGGATGCGAACTTTCTGCGCCTGACGGGGATGCGCCCCGCGGGGGGCGAAGCCGCCCCGAGCCGGAGCGGTGCGGGCGGAGCCGGGGCTGCCCCCGCGGGGTGCGGGGTGCGGGGTGCGGGCTGCTCTCGCCCCGCTCCGACCGGCGCCGGCTCCCGGGGCCGATCCGCGCACCGAAATGACTAAGCACCCACCGCCAGCCCCGCGCCGCTGCCCGCCGAGAGGCCGCTCGCTCCGCACCCGCGCACGGCGGGGGGGACTCACCTGCCCGCCCCGAGCCCCGCCAGCCGCCAGCGCCGGCTCCTCCGCAGGGACAGCCGCTCCGCCGCCAGCGCCAGCGCCAGCGCCGCCCCGCTCCGCAGCCGCGCACCCCGCCGCGCCCGCGGAGCCGCCGCCTCCCGCCCGCCGGGGCTGGCGCGCCGGGGCGGGCCGGGGGCTGCCGTCAGGCTGACGCAGGGCTCTTCCTCCCGGGGATGAAGACCCCGGCGGCGGGCAGACAGCAGCCGCCGCGCCCGGCGCCTCTCGGGGCTGCCGCGGACCCTCCGCGCCCGCGGTAGGGCGGCGCTCCGCCCCCCCCCCCAGCCCCGCCGCCCCGGCAGTGCGCAGCGCCCAGCCCCGCCGCCGCGGCCCGGGGTGCCCGGGGTGCCCGGGGTGCCCGGCGCATGGAGCGCCCGCTCAACCTCAGCTGCCTCGCCGAGATGCCGCCGGACACCGGCAACCGGAGTGGGTCCTCCGGTAGCCCGGACGGCGGCCGGGCGCAGCTCTCCGTCTTCAGCGTGCTGGTCCTCACCCTGTTGGCCATGCTGGTGGTGGCCACGTTCCTCTGGAACGGGCTGGTCCTGGCCACCATCCTCCGCGTGCGCACTTTCCACCGCGTGCCCCACAATCTGGTGGCCTCCATGGCCATCTCCGACGTGATGGTGGCGGCCCTCGTCATGCCCCTCAGCCTGGTACGCGAGCTGTCCGGGCGGCGGTGGCGGCTGGGCCGGTCGCTCTGCCAGGTGTGGATCTCCTTTGACGTCCTGTGCTGCACCGCCAGCATCTGGAACGTCACAGCCATCGCCCTCGACCGCTACTGGTCCATCACCCGCCACCTGGAGTACACGCTCCGCATCCGGCGCCGCATCTCCAACATCATGATTGCCCTCACCTGGGCGCTCTCTGCCTTCATCTCCTTGGCCCCGCTGCTCTTTGGTTGGGGAGAGACTTACTCAGAGGACAGCGAGGAGTGCCAAGTCAGCCAGGAGCCTTCCTACACCATCTTCTCCACCTTTGGCGCCTTCTACCTGCCCCTCTGCGTGGTGCTCTTTGTGTACTGGAAGATCTACAAGGCCGCCAAGTTTCGAATTGGATCACGGAAGAGTAACTCCATCACCCCCATTGCACCAGAAGCCCTGGAGGTAGGTCAGCTTGTTGTATTTTGCTCTAGTCAACTGCTGGCAGCAGCCAAACCCTGCAGCAGTGGGGGAAACTCAGAGCTAAAGCGTGTGAGCAAACAGCATCCCGCCAAAGCCCTGTGAATCCTGGAGGCTTTCAAGGGAAAGTTGACTGCAAAGCATGCAAGCCCAGTCTTCTGACTCCTTCCGAGTCCCCAGCTGAGAGCGCGTAAGGTGTAGCTAAAGCAACTTTGGGCCAGATTCCGAGCCTGAGCTCCACGTGGGCGTGCGGTGACTCACAGATGTCCCCCCGTGGAATGCTGAATCAGTGCTGGTGAGCGTGAGTAAGGGGTCACCGTTCCTCCCGTGGGGAGGCATGTGGGGGTGGGAATGGATGGGATCCCATCTCCTGCTGGGGACGGGAACCTGGCAGGCAGCTGTGGCTTTGGGGAGGCTGTGAATTTACCCACACAGAAGGCAACACCTGCAGAACATCCTTGTAAATTCTTTCTATTCGTGGCTGCATCGTG
Organism: Falco peregrinus; assembly: GCF_023634155.1. Lineage (NCBI taxonomy): Eukaryota > Metazoa > Chordata > Aves > Falconiformes > Falconidae > Falco > Falco peregrinus. Next base: position 55,790,480 of record NC_073725.1, on the reverse strand, counting down.
TCGGTTCATCCCAGGCACGGTGACTGTGCACTGTAAAGACTTCTTGGGGGGGAGGAAGGAAATGCATGCTCATTTTCTCACCTCTCCTACCAAGGACTCTTAAAGTCAATGGGTTCAGAGAAAGCAAGGAGACTTTTGTGCATGGCGTGTGGGTGTGTGCCTGTTTGACTGATCTGATCGTAAATGGGGAAATGATCTTACTGCAACACTGTGTGAGCAGTTCCACGTGCCCGGATGTCACTTACTCTCTTTAGTTTCTAGCCTCACTTAAAAATAGTCTCTGCTACCCAGAAGAGGGTCATACAGCCACCCTCCCCTCAATTAGTGACGTGGGTGGTCTGCGTTCCCACGTGAGCTCTAGCCATCACTTGCATAGTTTGGTCACGTACCTGCTGTGTGGGATCAGCTGACTGAGGCACATATGGTGCAACTTGTGTTTCTGTTTGGCAGGTAAAAGAAGCTGCCCAGCAGCCGCAGATGGTCTTCACTGTCCGTCACGCCACCGTTACGTTCCAGACGGAGGGAGACACGTGGAGAGAGCAGAAGGAAAAGAAAGCTGCCCTCATGGTGGGCATCCTTATCGGGGTCTTTGTGCTCTGCTGGATCCCCTTCTTCATCACAGAGCTCATCAACCCCCTCTGCTCCTGTGACATCCCACCCATTTGGAAGAGTATTTTTCTATGGCTAGGCTATTCAAATTCCTTTTTTAATCCACTCATCTACACTGCTTTCAACAAAAACTACAACAATGCCTTCAGGAACCTATTCTTTAGACAGCACTGAGCAGAAAAAGCTTTCCCACTGCCCCAGGAAGCTGATTTCAACTCCCAATGAATCCTACCAAATTCCTGAGGAAGTTCAAAGCCACAGGTACCGAGGTGATGCTAAAGACGCACCCCACGGGTCGTATGTCCCAGCAACAGTCCCGGTTTCTACGCAGACTCTCCAGCCTCTAAGTCAGTTGCTATTTTTCCTGCAAACAGCATGTAAGAGTTTCTCTGGCCAGCAGCACAGCATTCTTCCTCCAGTGCACCACCGCTTTCCTCCCACCTCCCTAGTGACATTCTGTTTGGTGGCAGCAATGGTGCAGAGGAGTCTTCTGGCAAAAAAGTCATGTTTGAAACTCTGGCTTGGCCACTGCTAGTATCTCACAGCATTAATTGACTTTGTCCCACGTGCAAAACTGGGATCCTTTAATGTCAGGAGGTTTTGTGACTATGTATGAAACTAGATATTTTATGGCTTGGTTGAAAAAGCTGTTTGTCTTGTCTTTCCCTGGTAGAGACTGTTAAGCATTTGTATTTGGGGAATAAAACCCTCAGTAAGGGCTAAGAGCAGACTCCAAGTACAAAGCGTTTTCTCACATGCTTTATCAATAATTAATTGTGCTATTTGATATTGGATTCCATGTAGCAAGTTTTTAAAAAAATATTTATTGTGAAAGCTTAATGCATGGTGTACCCTGGAATGAGAGAGAATGCATGGGAAATACACCTCTTGTTCTCCAACTGCTATGTGTCAGCATCTGGCTCAGACCTTTACTTCCAGAAATATCAGTTGTAAATGTTAATCTTTGTGTCTGTGGTTCCCATTCTAAACCATAAATGTATTTTGAGCAGCTGTTGGGGCGGGTTTCCTGTGGTTTGCAGGGGGTGCAAGGAGTGTATTTCAAATTGCCCGTCAATGAGGAGCTGTGTTTTACTATTTCTGAATGCGATTCAGGTCTTCTTGAAACCAAAGCAAAGACCCCACTTTGTTTCTGTGAGCACTGGGTCACAGGCAAAGGGCAGCTAACGACCAGTGATGTTTCATTCTGGAAGCATAACAAAACCTTAGAGCTGCTCTTCCGCAAAGACTGGGCTGAAATATTTCTTCTTTTGCCGACCTGTCCTTCTGCTCCTCCCCGCTAAGGCTGCAGTCCTGCCTGGTCGTTATCGCTCTGTTGCCTCCCCACCTTTCCATGTTGCCAACAAAATTATAGTCCTTGGCATTTCACTCCTAGAATTAGAACTGTGCACTTTATACTGCACCGCTGGAAGATTGACAGTCCTTCAGATAAAGAAAAGCATTAGTTTTAACTATCAGTTCTTAGGGGGCAGACACTGAAATCAGACCAGAACTGAAATAGTGGAGAAAAAGATGAGATAGGAATCAGATTGACATGATTTCATGTCAGATATCTCAAAGAGAAGAGATAAAAGGGAAAAACATAAATAAATCATGAGAAAGTTCCCTGGGGGTGGGCAGGATTATTTCCTATACTTAGCTCATGAGACATCAGGTGTTAAAACTGTCACTGGTCCTCTGAACCAGTCAAAAATCCTGGTAGAGTTGGTTATAAAAGTCCTTTTTATATCTTGGGACAGGTGAAAATGGAAGCAGAGCTCAAAGTGCTATCAAGTGTCGCAGCTCTTTCAGGACCAGTTAGACAAACATGTGTCAGGACTGACGTAGATGTGGCTGATCCTGCCTTGCAGCAAGAGGAACAGGATGGCCCTTGAGATCTTTTTCCACACTATTTTATAAAAGCCTGTTAGAAATGTTAGGTGAAATCCTGCCCTCGTTGAAAGCAATGGACAAATTCTCAGTGATTTCAGGCAAATCAGAATTTTATCTAGCATGTCTTGTCTTGTAAAAGCATAGTTTTAATGTTAATTAATTCAAAGAGAAGATGGGTGGGATGGGAGCAATCTTCTAACTCCCCTGAAAGAGTGTCTGATCTGCACTAACAGTGGACCAGTCTCTCTACAGCTAGTAAAGAGCATTTTCTTTCTTTGTTACATGTTTTAAAGTATTACCAGTGACATCTCTGATGTTTCAAAAATGATAATAAACTCCTGAGCTGCTTCTTTTTTTACTGGATGTAAAGGTTGCATTGCTTTCTCTGGACAGTCCATCACTGATGTAGAGTTTTTCTTTTCAGAAACTGACTTTTGTTATGTCAAGGGCTCTTTAGCCAAAAATGAGTTGGAAAAAATGCTTCCTTGTCCAAGCCAGACCTTCAGCTAAGCTTGGTGGTGCCTGAAAGTAGGAGACAACTTGTTAGGCCACCACGGCAACGCATTAAACAGTAAAGCATGGATTAACTGGGAAGTTGGACTTCAGCTCCCTGTTTCCACACATAACATCATGTCTACACAACCTTGTTTCAGTCCCGGCTGTGTCCATCCCATTTTTATTTGCTCTCTGATGAGTATTGCAGATTCTCTATCTGTGTTGTGTGGGATCCTTGCACAGGCTGTGGAATCAACTGCAAACTCAAATTAGTATCCTGTGTAAGCAGACAAAAATTAAACTGAAATCTATGGGGAATACCCCTACTTCTGCTGCGGCTCGGTGGTGGGATGAAGCTCCCTTTCATTACACCCTGTGTTTATTCATGCTATGCCTTAAACGGTGACAGGGAGACAGGAGAGAATTTTAAAACGGCACTGGATAATTCTAATTTGTCTGTAGTCATGTGCAGTCCACCACAGCAACACCAGTGGTGTTAATTACATCCACATTTGACAGCTCACATCACATACAATCCATATTGATCTTCTGCAAATAACAGCTTCCAGTTGGTCATAAGTTTTGTTCTTTTGAATCTCAACATAATTAGCAGCTACATTAGGGGCCAATTCCTGCAGCTCTTGCTTGAAACTTAAGACCACTGATTTTTCTCCTAAGTACCATTTCTGCAATGTAATATGACCATGCAGGGAAAAGATTCTGGAAATTGTGCTGAAGAATCATACTGAAACATGCCACGATGGTCCAAGCACAGTGAAGGGGCACAAAGAAACCTTGACTTCCAGTCCTGGCTCTGATGCCTTTTACAAACCTCTCAGCATTCAAACACAGATGCTGAGTGGGGTCCCAGAGACCCAAATCGTGTTTGAAGACGTATACAACCCCGGCTTCAAAGGATCTATCTTGTACCTTCTTGTTCCCATTTATAAAACAGAACCAGTGGTGTGAAGAGATCTGCCTCACTGAGGCTTTGTGAGGATTAATTAGTAAATGTTTATCATGTACCAGGAAGATGGAACACGCTGGTTTGAATGCCGAGCAGCATTATAAATTGGGCTTCTATTAATTCCTCGGAAGAACATCATTACCCATTATTACTGAGTTTCCTATGCAATTTTATGGCTATATAATACTTGCAGAAAATATTTAAGTAACCTTCTTCCACTTACAATTAATTTATTTTCCTCTCGATGCTCTGACAGTTCAATGAACATCTGTATGGGAGCTTGATAGCTAGGGCAATGACGGCGGGTGCTGGAAGCTGCCTGCTGAATGCCTCCTCGCAATGCTGAATGCATATTGTCAAGGTTCAAGGAGCAGCAGCTCTGCAGGCAGTCTGCTACCGTGTTTCCTTCATTTTTTAAGGAGAAGAAAAGGTCACAAAAGAATGGCCTTGAATTACATGACAGGTTGGCTAACCACCTTCCTCCTCCACCCCCATCCCGCTGACCTTTCTTCTCGATGCAGGCAGGGCAGGCAGGTGACTCCAGGACACGCACCGATCCTGCGTGCCCAGAGGTGGGCCACGCATGACTTCAACCCTTGTTAATTTTCCTGGACTTTTCCTAAAAATTACCACTCGGAGACATGGCCTTTAAACTGGCAGCGGCAGCTGGAAGTGGGAGTTTGCTGGAAGTAAAGTTGCAGGCAATTAGAGAAATTTCACCTGACAAAGGTAATTAATGACTATTAGTTCCAGCGATTGCTGCAGTGAGGCACGACTGACAAAGTGTCAATGTGATTTTTGCCATGCAGTGATTTGAGGTGCTTTGCTGGTGAGGGGCTCATCGCTGTTTGAATCTTGCATCCCTTGTTTTACCTGCATTGGTACAGCAGTCAGCGAAGTCACGGTGAGCATGATACGGGCACCATCAATGCTCCACATGGTTATAGTGGGGTGAAACATCCATGGCAAAATCTTCATCCCCACCACTACCCTCCCCGGCTGAACATCATGCAACTACCAGCATATTTATCAAATTTAAGAGGTGGCCAAAGAGCTCTTTAAATCATCATTATTTTCAGTAATACTGAAGTGCTGAGGAAGTGGCAGAAGACTGGAAGAGAGCAGAAGTTGTGCCAGGATTTTAAAAGGGCAAACTGGGAAAGCCAAGCGTTTGTAAGGCTAATACTGTTACTGATTTGCAGCTTGAAACCGATCCTTGGCAAAAATGTGTAACAGCTGATAAAAGACTCAATGAATAAAAAATTACAGGAAATAAATATAATTAATATAAATCACATTGATGTCTGTCTTTGATTGCGGCGCATGGTTCGTTGCTGATGGTGATATAAAGTATTCACTCCTCAGTAATGAATCTGATTTGACAACTCTCAACACTTCCATGAAAAAGTGAAGAAGAAACCAATACGAGGTTCAGACTGTCCAATATTTGCTAATGACTCATGGACTGGGAAAGGTGTAAATACAGCAAATGAAGTCACTGGTACAGAGAAATGAGGATGCAAACAGGACGGGGGCATTTTAGCCTGGCAGGAGGGAAAGCTGTGCATGCACCCAGGAGCAGTGGGATGGGACCCGTGTTGCAGGCAGGGAGGCATGGCAACGTCAGGGTGCATCAGGAGCTGAACGTATGGGACTGTTCAGCATTTTGGGGACAAGAAGACGTATTTCTTACCTGTGCACAGGCTGTGACCGGCTGTGGATTTTATTCTGGTCACTGGAGGAGAGGCTATGATTTCAGTTCATTGCCTTTTTGCTTTCCCCCTCTCCATGCCGCTGCCAGGCAGCCAGCCTTGGCATTGCCATTCTCTCAGCCATGAAATTTCCCATGCTGGCCAAGTCAAATACTTTCCCTAATCATCCTAAAAAGCAAGACAGATGGGCTCTTTCTCTGGATCCTCCAGTGCATTGCTCTTGTTTCTCTGTCTAACAGTTTCAGCAGTAAGAACAACAGCTTCTGCAATGCTGAACATCCACTGCCTGCTCGGTGGACAGGAGCAGGCAGGGCTGGGTGCAGCTCCAGAGGCTGGTCCATGGAGCAGGCGCTGCCCCACCACTGCTGTCTGACAGCCACTAGGATGAGCAAGGAGAAAATGGGAGCTATACCCTTGCCTCAGATTTCTGCTGGAGGCATTCCTGATGAACCAGTCCCTAATCCTGCTTGTAGCTGCCCTCCCTGCTGCTGGTGAGACCAAACCCAGCCAGGCTGAGCCTGCCATGGGTCCGATCATCTCTGCAGGAACACAAAAGGGAGGGGAATAAATTTCCCCAACCCACTGAAGCCCTAATTGCAGGGAAAAAATATATCCCCAGCCCTGCCTGCTTCTCTGGGAGATGACATGTCTTCTGCATGACTTGGGCATCCACCCTACCCAGTTCAGCCTCCTTCCCACTGCCAGCTGTAGAGGGTGAAGATCTCAAATCATTCAAAATTACCTGCTGCTGGCCAGGTCCCCAGGTTGGTTCAAGCATTGGCCTGAAAAGCTGCATTTTCCATCAGTTCAGGGCTGCAACCTGAGGCCAGTGCTCCTTCCTTGTGCCTTTCCGCCAGCGAATTGTGGTTACACACAGGTCTCACCAGCCTTGGCTGCTGGTACAGAGGATGGCAACCTTTCAAAATTAGCATCCCTACTTGTCAGGAAAAGCCCCTTGTATCTGGGTTCGGTTGAGGTGCCACAAAATCCCAAGATCTGCTTCCTGGACTACTGCGATTCAATGTTTGAATCACAAGACACCTGACTGGGCAGTCCCAAAGCTTATACCATACCTGGTCTGTCTCATTTTGCTAAGGTCCATCACATGTCCCACCTTTCTACCACTCTCCTGTGATGCTGCATTAGTGCTCTGGACATCAGGCAGCTGTTCACATGTTGGTCGGGGTGCTGCCTCTGCAACAGCTCCCTGGCCTGGCACAGCTGGACCAAAAAGGGCTGCTTCCAACCCAAAAAAGCCTGTGGTACATACACCGCAGTAAAAATTAATGTGATCACCTTGCAATCCCCTTCTAGATCTGCTAACAGCCTTCCATCCCGCCCCACAGGTCACCAGTGCTCCTGTCAGGCAGGATTTAAAGGGGAAAAGCAGAGCTCATGGTCACGTAGTTTCATGGTTTAAATGGAGACCTGCTTTCAAGGGGGGGGGGGGGGGGGGCGGATAATTTTGATGCAGTGCCAGACTCGGCTCTTTCGGCAGGCACTGGAGCATATGGAGCCTCTCGCACAATTGCCTGGGAGTTTCAGGTCTGTGATGTTCTTTCTCTTCTCAGCTGCTCACCTGGTGCCAAAGTTTCCAGATGCATTAAGGCAGGATGCCCCGCCGCATGTCTTGGACCTTCCACATCACAGTGTCGCGGTGAATATTAAGCAGGCAGGAGGAGCAGAGCAGATGCAAAGTGCAAGTACACTTGCTGGCACAAGGCGTTACTCAATATCTGGAATTTGAACAGAAAAAGAGACTGCAAGCCCACGGTTAGGTAATTAAGCTTTTCCAAGGCTTTTTAAAAGCAGGCAGGTAGACGCCAGGGTAAGATAATGCGGCACGCAGCCACACTCCTCTGCTTCCCGCAGTTTTGCAGCACAGACCTCAGCCTTACCGGGGATTTCAGAGCACATTACCTGGGCTAAAGCCCTAGGGTTACTTTATAAGCTGTTAATAGTTGCCAACCAAAACGAGTGTCAGGGCTGTTTCTTATTAGAATGAGCATTTAAGGTACCTGGAGAAGAGTGTAAGTATCATAAACCCTTTAAATTCCTTCCAAAACCCCAGAAGTAGCCAGCGTTTGCATGCAAAACACAGCAAATGACCTTTAAATGGAACCTATTTGACAGCAAATCTGCTGCTGCTCGCAGATCAGCTTCTTCACCACTTTTATTCACACGTGTCTCCAAAACAGCAGGTACCCACCCACCATGCACACGCTACAGCATCTTCCCCGGGTGATTCCTGCATCGCTGGCACATGCCCGTCCCACACAGGGCCATGCCCTGGTTTCCCCAGCTTTAGGTGCAAGGCAACAGCCCTGGCCACACAGACTCCTGTCCCCAGGTGTCCTGGCCTTTGGGGTGCACTGGGTAATTCATCTGGGTGTGGAGCAGCTGGGCTGGTTTTCACCCTGCTGTCCCACACCCCTCCAGCCAGCAGCCCCAGCTGAGCAGCAGCTCCCACCCCATGCTGCTTCTCCTGGCTCCCTTCTTGCTCTGGGGGGTGCCCAGAGGAGATCTCCGATGGGTTGGTGGAGCCTGGTTCCCTGCGCACTGCCAGGGTGGTGTTCCCAGAGCTGGGGCTGCTCCTCCACTCAAGGGCTCATAGTGATGATAACCCCGTCAACAACCAAATGAACTGTGCCCCAGATCAAATGGGGTAGTTAAGAGCCGGTGGGCTGCACCAGGGCATCCCCCTGAAATGTCTGTTTGCAATGGGCTCTGGGTACTGCAGAACCATAAAGCAGGCATGATGCTCACAGTGGGAGGCATTTTTCAGGAGAAGAGGGAATCGTCTCAGCCCCAGCCTCTCCAGTGCTGTTAGTGGGAGAGTTGCTTTTTAGGACACCCTTACCTACCGAGGGGCTTGCACGTGCCCTGGCAGCACAGCAGGGCCCCCGTCCATGCACCCAGCACCAGAGCCACCGAGCAGACAAAGAGCACTGCACTTGTACCCCAGCTCGTACACGAAGATGTGGACCCGCACGCAGCCTGGAGCCTGCCAGAAAGAGACGAGGCAGTTCTGGAGGCCGGGCAGAAAGGTGAGGAGAGAGCGGTTTGGCTCTGCCCCACAGGAGCAGGCGGCCATGGGGCAGCAGGAGCTGCAGGCGACAGACAGCGCGCTCTGCCCAGCTCCGCTGCCGCGGGCTTTGGCAGCAGGCAGACAGCGAGATGACTCGGCTGGCTTGCAGGGAAGAAGATGAGGTCAAAAGCACCATCTGGCCCGCTCACCTCTCTGCTCCTCTGTGGCAAGATAAGAGTCTGTTTGGCCAGACGTGAGGTCAAGGGCTGAGTGTGCTCTTATCTGCTCGAGGGTGGCCGACGCAGGGCACAGGGAGGCTGATTATCTTTCATTTTCTTATGCCAGCTGCCATGCTGGGGGGGGGGGGGGCGGAAGCAGCAATATCCCTTTGATTGTTGCCAGATGTGGTCCTTATACAGACAGTGAGATGCTTTGGAAGTGTTTTTTTTTATTTATTTGAATGGTAACGAAGCACCTAAAGAACGCAGATAACCCAAACTTTTGTGCAGATGGTGGAAGGAAAGGGAAAGTGCTCTCCCCCCAGCTGAGCAAGTATCCTCCAGCTTTGCAAGATGTCTCAATACTATGCAAAATGAGCAGCGTGTACATGTTGTTCAGCACTTGGATGCTCAGCTTCGTACATCCCTTTGTAAGTGGAAAACACCTTTTCCCTTCCCCTTTCCAGCTGTTACAATAGCCTTCTGAACCAGATCGAATCCACTGTCCTACTTTCCCTTCCCCTTCGAGCGCTCTGAATTTTGAGATGCTTCAGAGTAGGATTAGCACTGAATATTCCCAGGCTCCTTTATCCATCTAATATTTCTATTCCATGCAAAGGCAAAGCCCTTGCTGGCTGGAGTCCCCAGTGATACATGTTGCTCAGAGCCAGGGGCTTTGGGACATCTGCGCAGCATCGGGGAAGAGGCAGCTCTGAATTAACTCAAGCCTTGCTGCCCCACATACTACATAGACACCCCACAGCACTGAGTAAGCAAGAAAACCACAAGTACCCAAATTGTAGGGTGGTACTGTTTCTGAAGAATGGGTGATTTATTTTATGGGGCCGGGATGCAACTTTTTTATGCACAAATGTCCTTAGAAGACTTCCAAGAGACAGGTCAGTACAGGAGCCTCTTTTGTCCTCTGCTCTCTGATCAGAGCAGCACAGGAGATGTGTGAATGCATACACACATCTGTTTCCCAGATTCATTGCTGCGAGTGCTCCCACCAAGCAAATGGCACTGCATACCTAAAGATACCCAGGAAAATATGTTCTCCTTGGGCACAATGATAAGTCCACACACACTGGAAAATATGAACGCAGACACCTAATTTTCCTGCAAAACATACACACGTGAACATATGCACACAGTACTTTTTCACGCTGCATCAACCATTTTAGCTGGGTTTTGGTTATTTTGCTCTTGACTAGAAAGACTGTACAAATGTATGAAGGACAAAAATCTCTCTCAGTAAAATCTTAATTACTACAGCCTCTCTCTGATCAAGGATAATAGGAAAGGGATATCAAAAGCAAACTGATTTTCACCAAGGAAAATTCTGTTAAGTTGTTGAATTTTTCTGTTTTCATCACTTATATGTGATTTGAGGAGATAAAACATTTCCAGAACTCTTTCTGGAAGAGATTAGCCAAATATTTTTGGAAATCTCCCTGATCACTCAGGATTGATTGCTCTTTTACTAGTCGCTATACATGAAGGGTCGATGTTATAGACAGAGGCTGTTACAGACAGAGCTAAGAAAAGGGACCAGGAGCTCACAGAATCATGGAATGCTTGAGGCTGGCAGGGACCTCTGGGGATTATCTGGTCCAGACCCCTGCTTCAGCAGGGCCACCTAGAGCTGGTTGCCCATGACCATGTCCAGATGGCTTTTGAGTATCTCCAAGGATGGAGACCCCACAACCATCCTGGGCAACCTGTGCCAATGCTTAGTCACGCAACAAAATAGTGTTTCCTGATATTCAGAGGGAACCTCCTGTGTGTCAGTTTGTGCCCATTGCCTCTGGTCCTGTCACTGTGCACCACTGGAAAGAGCCTGGCTCCATCTTCTTTGCACCCTCCCCTTCAGGTAGTTATATACAGGGCTCCCTGAGCCTTCTCTTCTCTAGATTCAACGGTCCCAGCTCTCTCAGACTTTCTTCACAGGAAAGAGGCTCTAGTCCCTTCATCATCCTTGCAGCTCTTCACTGGAATCTCTCCAGTATGTCCATGTCTCTCTTGTACTGAAGAGCCCAGAACTGGACACAGCACTCCAGGTGTGGCCTCAGCAGAGCTGAGTAAAGGGGCAGGATCACCTCCCTCAACCCGCTGGCAATGCTTTGCCTAATGCAGCCCAGGACAGCATTCGCCCTCTTGGCTACCAGGGCATATTGCTGGCTCGTGTTCGACATGGAGTCCATCATGTGTCCAGCAGGACCCCCAGGTCCTTTTTCACCAAGGTGCTCTCCAGCTAGGTGTCCCCCCTGCATATGTTGGTGCACGAGGTTGTTCCTTCCAGTGCAGGTCTTTGCACTTCTCCTTGTTGAACTTTGTGCGGTTCCTGTTGGCCCATTTCTCCAGCCAGTTGAGGTCCCTCTGGATGGCAAGCATGATCCTCTGGTCTATCAGCCACTCCTCTCAGTCTAGTGTCATCTGCAAACTTGCTGAGGGTACATTCTGCCCCATCACCCAGATCATTAAGGAAGAGCATCAGCCTGTGGGGTACACTGGTAGTCACTGGCCTCCACCCAGACTTTGCCCTGCTGGCCACCACTCTCTAGGCCCAGCCATCCAGATGGTTTTCAACCCACCGCATCCAGCCCATGTATCAACACCCTCTCCATAAGGATCTTATGGGTGACAGTGGCAAGGGCCTTACTGAAGTCCAGGTAGACAATACAGTTGATGAACATGGTCACAACCAAGTAGTATTTTCTGAATCATCTCGCTGCCTAACTTCCCATTCAAAAGAAATGAGGTGAAAATTACATATTTTTCCACTGAGTATGAAAAAAGCCTACAGAGACTAGTTCACATTCAAATATTAAACTTGGAAGACTTTTCTAGGCAGGTGAAATGAATCTTACTTGGGGTACAAATTAATTTAGAACCAGGAGAAGTGCAGAAAATTAGTTTACTTTTTTTTTCCTCTCTGATGACTGGATGAGTCTAGGAGGCTGGCAGGGATCTTTTCCTTCTTCCCTCTTTTGATTCTCCTCTCACACATTAAAAAAGACACACGGAGGGTCAGTTTTGGTCCTCTGGGCCTAGGGCATCTGGGCTGTGAAAACAAATTTTTACTGCTGTATCATGCTTGCTGCTGTGTTGTCCATTTGCCAAGCTTCTTTGCTTTCTCTGAGGCCCCTCAGACTCCAGCTTACCTAAAGACACTTGTCACACTTGTCATCTTCACATTTTGCCCTGTCTCCAAATCATTGCAGGTGGCAATGGATATTACTACTATGATGCCATAGAAGCAATAAAACCTCAGCCACTACTGAAGCCTGTGGTACCCACAGCTATCCTTTGCAATTATAAACCTCCATCATTTAATCCTTTTTGCTTCCATGCATGGTTGCATTCTAGGAAAATATTTTTACACACGTGCTTAGAGTCTTAGGTTCTCTAGTTACACCTTGAACAGGTCCAAGTATTCATGATGCTCCTGTTTGAGCAACTGGCTAAAACCAAAAGCATCTTGGACCATGGATGTTTCAAATTCTTTTCTGAGCCTAGAAACTGGTATTAGCAAAACCACTGCATTTGCAAAGCTGGTTTCTCCACCCCCTGTTCTGTAACCTGTGTAAGTCACTCTTATTTTCAGTGGCTCAGAACTGACTGTTAGTCTAAACCTATTGAAATGACCTGAGTGAGGTTTGGGGGTTTTTTTGAAAGGTCTTTAGCTTTAAACTAACTGGGCAGAAAAACATACAGGAGCAAGCACATCCTTTGGACTGCAATACAACAGATAACTTTATCTCTTCATATTCATATCCTCTATTGCAGTTAAATCCACTGTATTGTTCCAACGTCTGATTGCACGTAGGAAGCAGGGGTATAGCCTGTACTCTGACTTACAGTATTCTAGGAATTAATTAAAACTATTTTTTTAAATAAAGAAAAAAAATTTTCTCCTTTTTGTTGCTGCCATCAGAGATCATCTGGAGAATTCTTGTAGCTACATGTCTCACAAGTATTTAAAGTAGAAAAACATATAATAGTCTCTTGTTTTCACTTCTTTTTCTTCCTTTAGAAAAAAAAAAATAGTGTGAGTTGCCTGAAAGTTGTTTGGTGGTGTGTGGGTGTATTATGTGTGTGTCAAACTCACCACGGGGAAGCTAATGAAGAGTGAGGAGTTTTTCCCACAACTTAAACATCTCTCCCAATCATTCATTTGACTGGCATTTCTAGGAAAAAGCCAATGGTTTGAGGATTAAAGAAAAGCCAGAAACGCAGAGGTGACAGACAGCAACGTTCAGCTGTGGCTGACGTTGCAACATATCCCTGCAATTTCTGCCGTAAGGCTGATCTGTCTGGGAAGGTGACAAGCTGCCATTTTGCCATCAGGTTGCTCTGTATTCAGCTCTACATGCCCTGTGGAGCTGAAAAATGCTCAGCCACCCCCGTGCACCCCCGAGGAGGCAGCCCCCATGTGCCCGGCAGCTATGTGCCATTTTGCCAACAGTTTCTTGGGTCTTGTGGCACTTCAGTGCTGGCTTATGGAAATGAAGGTTAATCTGGTCAGACAAGAAGAGGTTTTGGCAGCCCATTCCTGTTCTCATTGCGTGATGCTTCTGCCTGAGACAGTTAAAACGGACTTTGTGACAAGCCAGAGCTCAGGTGTATGAACAGGGGTTATTGCTTCATGATAACGCAGCACATATCAGGCGTGAGAAAGCACTCCATGAACCTGTTAGCAGGAGGTGCTGGAAAATACAAGCATATCTTCATCCAAGATGAGACTTAGATGATATAAACCTTTGTTTCAAGAATATCCATCATTAATTATGTGGAGGTTTTTACTTGGTGGGGGTTTTTACTTGGTGGAATGAAGGGGAGCATAGCAGGACTTTCTTCTTTAGCCCAAGATCCTACTCATCAAATACCTCCTTGGAGTGAGTTCCTAAAATCCATGTAGAACAGGAGATTTACTACAGTACCTCAGCAGACAGTGGGGAAATGTATGTTTTTTAACAGGTGACACACTGGTTCTTTGGCTACTGGCCATTCTTTGTAAATAAGAACATGAATGTTCCTTGTGTCCTGTGGTCTCAACAGGAAACCACTCTCCCGCAGCTGAGTATTACAGTAAATACAAAAAGCCCTTCCACTGGCAACTGCAAGTGTTACATGTATTTTTGAGCCTGGAGACAAAACAGCAGGCTGAACTTCCAGCTCACAGTTTCATGTCAAAAGTGCCCATGCTTAAGATGCCAGAGCTTATGCTTTTTCGCCCATCAATGGTCAGTGGAAATGGATGTTTGATTTACCAGCTAGATTTTTGAGTAACATCTGCTCAGGAAATGATACATGGATACACCCTGCTCATGGGCGGGAACAATGCTTTAAAACACACCTGCTATTGACTAGTATTAAACAGGTCATATGGGGTTCTTACTTGGAATTTGAAAACCCATCAAGCAAATAGCAGGAAGTCACCACCTAGACAAGTGTTGCCTATTGGTAACACTGCATTTCTTAACCATTGTCAGGTTACTCCCTAGCAATTCTGCATTGCAAAACAGTAGAAGGTGCCTGGCTGAAGCAATGATCACATTATTGCCCATATTATGGTCTGAAATCACGAGAAAGTCCATGGGGTTGGTGCTGTTCTTGTGTTGCAGCCCTGCCTTTGCCTGGCCATAAGTCCTGTATGGGCCCTTTCCCCATCCCTGACCCACCTGAACTTGGCTCATCCCTGTTCCCATTCCCACAGAGATGCCCAACATGACTGGGCTCATGCTGAATGCACTTTTTTGGGAAATGCTGTTGAATGAGGGGAAAGTTTAGAACCAGGTTTCTCGCTTCCCATGAGGTTAATATATAATATATATTATTTATATATATAGCTTCAAGTGCCAAGTTCCTGGCGAAGGCTTGCACTTCAGAAGCTCCCTGAGGGCTCTGCAGTTTCCCCCTGGCCATTGACATGGGCTGCTCCTCTGAGCAAATTTCCATCACTGCTGAACCAGCCACAGACACCCAGGACAATCCTAGACACCAACTTTATGTTGTGTTGCAGTTGGATGCCTAAAGTATGCAGATAGGCAGAGTAGATCTTACCTTTGATCTGTGCACATGCACCATCTCCTTTACGCTTTTACTACCAGTTGTAAAATCCTTCCCTCCAATGAGCTGTGATCCTTTTGAGGAGTGGGCTCCTTGCTGCTTCCCTGCTGCAGATGCCAAAAGGATTTATGGAGGGTGAAAGCTGAACAAAAGGCTCTAAGGAGGAGCTCTCAGTTAGCAGTGCTGGACTGGCAGCGCTGGAGGACAAAACACTGTGTTTGCAGTTCAGGGTTCCACAAAGTGAGAGCCGGGAGCCCCCTCACTGGGCTGTAACCTCTCCTCGGTGCAACCTCAGAACAATGTCTCCGAGCTGGACCAGCGGGCAAGGGGCACAGCAAGGCTGCATCCCTCCCTGGGGAATAACCCATTTGGGAAAACAGCGAGTTCCCATTGCCCAGAGCCTGCAGCTGCAACCGTGTGCTCCTCAGCAGCACACACTGACATTTAGCAGCAATGTCTCAGGGCAGAGCAGGACCACTCTTGCAGGAAATTTTCTGTCCTGTGCTATAGAAGTTAGAACTGATGCTTCAGCAAGCTCTGCAGTCTTATGGAATATAGACTGTCCTCTTTTGACCCACTTATCAGATGGTCTTTAATGTTTTTGAAGACAATTTTTGCATGTAAGGTATACTGCTCAGCTGCATGGTAGGTACTGCTTGAGTTGAAAAAAAAAAAAACAAAACACCCTCCCCAAAAAAACTCAAACAATAAGCGCTCCGAGCACAACTGGTTCCACCCTCCTACTGCATGGGCTGTTCTGAGATCATCATCCTACATTTTATTATATACATTCTTTCTAAACCCATTCATCCAAAACGCCTTTTTTTTAAAGTGGGGAAAAGGGAAAAGGGGCGGGTGGGTGTGTGCAGAAGAAAGAGGGAAGCTGTAACGGTTGACAAGGACTTGCTCCTGCAGGCAGAGCAGAGGGCACTGAACCTTTCCCAGGATGGGGAAGTGGTGGGTTTGTAAGATGGAAATAACCTGCACGTGGGTGATCCCATCTTGGGCACTCACCCGCCCACCAACCTGGTGGAGCCTGGTCCTACTCATAATTCAGCAATAAACACTGGACACAGAGTGAGTCCTAACACCAGAGGACCTTATTGCTTAAAGAAACAGCTTCTCATCCAGGCTTGGAAATGTCTTTTAGACTCACATATACATTATGAGGGGACACAGCTCCATAGGCAGCTCTGTGACATGGTCGTAGCAAATGGTGGAGGAAAGGCAAGAGTACTGGACTGGCCAGGTGCTGTGCCTGTCTTCCTTTGAATCAACTCCTGGCTGCAAACCCCAAAGGGCTCTGATGTGAGAAGTCAAAGAGAAAATGTAGTCAGAGCTGCTTATATGGTCCACTGGTTTCTGATGCTAAATCAGCAGAAAGAAAAATGCAGGCAGCAGTGACAGGAGCATTAGCAAGATGTTCTGAGCCCAATATTTGGGTTTTTCAAAAAGCAGCAAAGGATGCCGCAGCAAATACAGAACTTGGAGGGACTTGAACAATTGTGCTTGTATTTTCAAAGCATCCTAAATGGAAACACTCAGTTTAATTTCTTGAATTTCTCTGAGATCTCAAAACATTCTACAGATATCAGAGTGACAGGAGAAAAAATACCTCTCCAGCCATTCATTGAGTCCCACTGGAAAAGGGCTGGGACAAGAAAACAGCCAGTCAGGCCAGAGCAGCATGCAACAATTAAAGCAGCAATGGATATTTCTCCTGCAAGGACATTCATCACATCACCTTCAGACTGAACTGTAAAGCAAGTCACCATAGCTTAGTAGGCTCACAAGAAGAGGTTTTCTTAGGAGGAAATTTTGAAAGGTTAAGAGTTTGCAGTGATTTTAGTTCAGGTTCTGAGCTCAGTGCTCAGTGCTGAATTTAGTTGTGCTGCTGCTCAGGGCTGATGCTGGGTTTCAGAGGGGAATGAGCTGAAGTTATGTTATGGAAACATATTGCAGCACGTGCTCCATTGTGGTTGCAGTGTATACCCTTGAATTATACTACGTAGAATCATTTAATTCACAGCTTCATCCCAGCAAGTTACAGTAAATGTAGTACTGTGGAGCAACACCTTCCCTGCCTCCTCAAGTATCTGTATCACCCTCCCTTGTGTGCCAGCCGTGGCTGTTTGCAGGCCAGAAGATCTGGGTCTGGACAGCCAGTTCCCTGCTCTCCTGTGACCTGTAAGTCCTCTTTGGTGTCAAGAGATGAGGTTGGTAGAGGGAAAAAATGACCTCTCAGTATGGGGACCACTGTGGATCTTCATGAAGCTCTCGCCATCACTTTCCTGTAGCAAACCACAGATCAGAGCTTCTCCCACTGCCAGCTTTACACCCTCCCGTCTGCCCACTCACACAGAGGCTTTGACAGCAGGGACTCTCCCCAACAGGGTCCAAGGTGAAATTCAACCACAAAAGAGGCCAAATTTTGCCAGGGCAGTTACCTGTGTGAAGAGCTAACCAAGCAATTTACCCCTATCTGGAAGCAAATAACTGGTTTGGGGTTTTTTTTTGTAAAAGATTCAGACCAGGAGAGACAGAAGGGCTGAGGCTGGTGAAGGAAACAGGGTTGGAACCTATAGAAGCTGTAATAAGAGGGGGTCTTCTGGGATGATCCCAGTAGTCAATCAGAGATCTGGGATTACTTCTTAAGCTTCTTCTCAAGTTTTGATTTTAGTTCCCTCTAACACTACTGGCTTTGATAATCACTCTTCCTCATGTTTGAAAATTACTGCCCTGAAGACTGAATCTGAGAGATGCTCACATTAACATTAATGCAGCCTTGGACTCCTAGTCTGCTAATCCAAAAGAAACCCCACAATAAACCACTCCCTTGATCCAAATGGTCAATGATATGCACTGAGAAAACTGCAGGGAGACATCCCGGGGTGAACAAGTCCCCGGAGGGACATTAATGGTATGAAGAGAAACTGGCGTTACACCAGCATCTGGATCTGGGCAGTGCCTGGGGCTGTTATAGAGAGGTGGGATATTAAAGACCTGAAGACTGCCAGGATCTTACCTGCCCCCAAAACATAGCTTCAAGACCCAGAGCAAACCCTCCATGCTCCACAAACTGTTCATCATCCCCGTATGAAAGCTACAGAGGCAATACCAATCTAAACCCAAATGTCAGAATTGAGATTGCTGCTGAAATTTAGCTGTAGTTAAGAGAATTACCCCCTAAAAATCCAACTCAAATATTTGGGAATGCTCACTGCTGAGCAGGAGCTAAGAAAACTTGTTTACAGCTGGCTCCCTGTTTAGAACAATTAATCACTAAGCCTTGGCTGCACTTGCCACAAATCACTGGAAAGGACGCTTGTCAGGTTGTGTTAAGCCGAAGCACTGTGAGACAGTCAGCTACTGTCTGGGATACGGATGAAAACTGGCATGTTAGCTCACTGCTAATAGGTGACTTGCTAAAAGAAAAGAGAAACTATCCATTGAGGTCACAGGGACCACCTTTTTTCCCCTTAATTACTCTGTGATACCTGGACTGAATCCATGATCTGAGATGCTCCTGGAGCTCCACAGTCGTGGGCTCTTCTCTGGCCATCAAGGAATAAAATGCATTCAGAAGCATGCAAAAGATAAAACTAATGAGAGAGGAAGAAAAATTTCGGAAAAGAGGAACAATTTCTTCCACTATTCTTTGGAAGATGATGGAGCAGCAGCAGAAGTGGCCTTAACAGTAGATACAAATCTACAAAACACCGGAAAACATGAGTTTGTGCGGGCAGACCCATCCACAAGGTGAGTCTTTGCATTTACAAACTCTGAGCTTTACCCTGGCCAGGGGCTGGGTGAGGGACACAGGCTCTGCAGTTTCATCTTCAACCATGGGTATCCTCCACTGCTGACCCTTACCTTCCCGCTTGGTCACAGACCTGCCTGGTCACTGGGGACATGCCCGGAGACCTGGCTAGTGGCCATAGTTCTATCTGCACAGGCAGTCTAGATGGCTGGGTTAGACTATCAAAGGTTATTACCCCAGCTGGAAAAGAGATAAAAATGATAAATACTTCTCATTCACCAGCACGTGAGATAAGTTACACACACTGTAAAAGGAACCAGAAGCTGAGTTTAGAATTTTATGTGAAAGCAAGAGAGTATCTTGGTGTGAAATAGTTATTTTTGTTTAAATGAGAAATAAAGTCAAGATGAATGTGTGCGACGTTCCCAAACCTTCCCTGAAGAAGCATGAACTTTACAGATTTATAGGCCTGTCTGGAAATATTCAGCAGCATTCACCTAGGTCATTATCACACACAAAGTAGTCCAGGTACAGACTTCTAATTACCATTAAAAATAATAAAGTATCTAGAACATAATTCCTTGGCATTTGCAATTGCATTTTTTCCCCATACCGCAGACATGAAGTGATCGCTGTGGCTTTCAGCTGACGCCTAAGAAGCATCAAGGAAAATGGAGACATCAAATATTAAGAAGTCTTTTACTTACACGTTATCTCGGCAAAAGAATGGCTTTCTTCAGTTAAGCAATGAGTTGCTGTTTCAATCTGTTTCGGTGTCTCCTTCCTTGTTAAAGTGCAAAGCCTTCAGCAAGAAGAGTTTTCTGTTTAGGAGGTCCTTCAGCCTCCTTACACTATCTTTCTGAACACGCTTACACTTATTTTGCCTCCAAGTGAACGCATTTGCATTTTATAATGCATTCTGATTCCAAAATACATTTCAGAAAAATCACATACCAAAGATATATTCTAGAGTAGATATCAGCTGACGTTTCCTTAAACTAATAGTTATTAGGGATAAAAGTTTCCTCTTTCTTGAGCATCATCATCTAAAATTAATAGCAATAAGGTACAATTTGAGGTGTAGAATGTTGCTAATCAGACTGAAATTACAACACCAAGTCATTTAATACTGAAGCAAGTCACCTTAGACAGAAAGGCAGTCTGGACCACCCAAAGACAGCTGGGTTGGTGCCAGCTACAGACCTGCTCCTCAGGATGCTAAACTAGACTCAGTAGCATTTGGTGACGATATTGGAAGTAAGGAACATTTCAAAAGGTCCGTTTTTTCTTTTTTTAATATGACCTTTCTGACCACCACTGAAATGTTTTTGATAAATGGCAAGGCTATCTCCAGGTCCCTGAGAAGAAACCAGCATCCTTGCAGTTAGGCAGGTGCATTAATTAGGGCTGGCTGTCTCCAGGGTAAAAGGTCTGCAGAGGACCAGGAGGAAGAAGAGGCAGAGTACTGATGGAGGAGAGGGGACATCAGTTCATAACTTACACTCCTGTGAAGTGCATGACATTTTGCTGTGGATACTGAGAAGTACGGCTAACAATACCAGGAAGCATTTCTGCACTGAGAGGGTGGTCAAACACTGGAAGAGGCTTCCTGGAGGGATGGTCGGTGCCCCAAGCCTGTCAGTGTTTGAGAGGCATTTGGGCAATTTCCTTAATAACATGCTTTAGCTTTTGGTCAGCCCTGAACTGGTCAGGCAGTTGAATTAGATGCTTATTGTAGGTCACTTCCAACTGAAATACTTCATCCCATCCCATCCCATCCTATGCTACGCTATTCTAGGGAGTTGAAGGACTTTATGCACTAAAATTTTCTTCATCAAACTTGCCTACAGATTGGCCCTGCTAGCTCAGATGGCTCCTCCATTGGACCCACGTTCTGGCTGTCGGACAGGGCAGTTGGCTTCTCAGCCTGAGCCAGGACACAAACTGGTTTCTATCTGGTGCATGAGGCTGTGCCCAGGGCTGGGCAGGGCTTGTCTGCAGGGGTTTAGCCAGGGGCAGTGTGCCCCATGTCCTTGGTGCTGGCTTTAGGACTGGCACAGTGGCAAAACATAGCACATGGGTTTTTTTTTCAGGACTGCCTGAGAACGAACCCCCTCCTGCTTGTAAAGCGTACGGGGATCCGCACGCGGCTGCTCCCACCCCACCGCGTTGCCTCTTCCTAGCAGCAGTTCCCCACATCGCACACCAGCAATGCCAGGGCCATAACATTTACTGTGATTTTATCAGATTTGTGTAAAAAATATTCTTAAATAAGAAAAATGGGTAAACAAACCAGTTTTAATACAAACATGACCAAGCAGTCCAGACTGGAGCAGAGTGCTTGCCCGTGCTGGGGGTTTCGGTCCAAACCCCAATGCTGGCAGGAGCAGGAAAGGCCCCTCAGAGAAATCTGTTCCCTTTCAAGTTATTTGATGTTTCTCAGCTGCACTCTGCTTTTACCAAACAGACTTTCTCACATCAACAATTTGTCATCTGAGGAGGGAGAGAAGCAATTCCCATTTCCCATTCTCCTAAACACTCATCTTTTTTTAAACAGGTTTGTTATGCCTCCTTTCGCAATGAGAAATGGGCAGAGTAAGAACACCACGAAGCAATTTATAGCACATTGGCTATATATATGAGCTCTTTTCTCAGATCAAGGCAGGTTTGTTCCCCCCACCTCCCTCTCAGTAGGGAAGCCAGCTGCTGTGCTCCCTGCGGGAAAGGGCTGGTCCCACACGAGGTTGCACAACTCGTGCTTGTGTATTGCAGAGATGCTGGAGGCCAGCGGGGTTCAGTCCCCATGCCTGCAGATGTGCCAGGCAGCCTTGCCTCCTGCTCT
Source organism: Falco peregrinus (assembly GCF_023634155.1). NCBI lineage: Eukaryota > Metazoa > Chordata > Aves > Falconiformes > Falconidae > Falco > Falco peregrinus. The sequence continues at coordinate 55,768,887 of NC_073725.1, read as the reverse complement.
GCAGGGTGGTGCTCCAGGGGGAACACCAAAGTGCAGCAGCTCTCGCTACACCAGCAGGAAGGCAGGAGAGTAGGCAGTTTAGCTGGAAGAAGCCTCACGGACTGAGGTTGTGGCCCTACGTGCTCCTTGCCTGGCCCAAATGGCTATGAAATCTGCACACACCTGCAATTTCTGATTTTTCATACTGGCTTGCTCATATATTTTCAGCCCACATGCAGTCATCTATACACAAGCCCTAGGCAGGTGAAGCATACGGACACTTAGGTGGCACTATCAGTTTTCTAACATGCATTTTGGTTTTGGTATCTAAGTTCTGTTCAAGCTTACAAATAGCATCCAAGATAGAAAGGGTACATACTGCTTACACTCTTCTAACCTACCTGGTGAATGAGAAAGAGTCATAACATTGCAGGAGGAGACTGCTTGAGACCACCTCCCCCAAGGCACATGAAATAGCCCATGTACATCTGCGGCAACCCATCTAACAAGTTCAGTCAGGCCTCATAAAACATTCTGGAGAGGCTGGATAAACATCACAAAGTGAGATCACTCTACAGGTTTCACTCAGCTTGTCCTCGTATCCCACTGCTTGCTTCAGGGCTGTAATTTCTTGTCCAGAACTGCTCATAGGAGCAGCTATCTTCCAACAGAAAAGGATTGAAACCCTCTGTAGTAAGGAATGTGTGGGCTTTTGCATGCTGTATCCACTTTGTTCACAGTTTGCAGGCAATTTAAAATCAGCTGTTGAAGATACTGAGGCAGGCTCTGCTTATTATGTGAAAAGCTTTTACAAAAAATCTTGGATCAAGTTTGCTGAGGGGTGTTTCATAGTACTGAATATCCGTAATTTTAACCACATACATTTTAAATAACACTTTTTAAAATTGTCATATGAAGTACTGCCACAGAATAATCCCGCCAGTTTGGAAACCCAGTGCAGCATTTAACTTGTCTCTTCTAAATTGCTCTTTTAGCACATATTCATTCCCCAAATCCTTTTTTAACAGGAGGGCTACCTTGAAAGCTGTGCAAAGTACATAAACCTCAGAACAAGACGTATAGTAATGCCCATTACTGCTCGCATACAACATTGCCCAACTGGCATGTGAGCTCTTCAATGCAAGAATGCTACGCTCTTTAGAAAGCACTCCCATGTTATTCATGTTTATAAATAATATTAACAGCTGTATGTATGTGTGCCTGGTGATGTGCAGATGGGTGTTTGACTGAACCTTGGGATTCCAAATTCAACTGTTTTCAGACAAGCAAAGGATTCCTTAAAAAGAAGCAAAATCTGATTTTTGGAAAATGAGCCAAATTTCAAGCTTATAGCTAATGAAGAGGTGGAGGATGCTTTCAGCTGTGGATGTTTCCATGTGTCCAGCTGCAAGAATGAAGCCCACTCAAAGAGAGCACGGACACATGGCCGTTCGGGAACTAGGGACAAAATATATGAATTGAGAAGGATTAAAAACATCCATTACAGCTGAAATCAGTCAAGGGAATAATTCAACAGGCATGCCATGTAATGCTTTATCCATTTGTTAAACCAAGCAGACAGTGGTCACTCAGAAAAGAGCTTCCCTTTAAGCTCAAATCTCCAGTTTTGGGAACACTTGGATTTTACCCATCGTATCTGTGACTCTCCTGGTGTCACTGCTATCTCCCTGTCAGAATTTCTATTTGCATTGCCTCTCAGTTTATTCTGTCAGGTGTATCTGCACTGCTTTTGCATGTTGAGACACTTATTCAAACCCCTCCAAAGCCTTCAAATCCTGCACATCAAAGCATCCAACAGGCAAATCCAGTTACTTCCAACTAGTGTTTACATAACTAGATTTAGTAGTGGGCTCAATATGCAGAAATGTAGAAGATATTTTCCATGAATAAATTGAGAGGGATTTAGGTGCTTTATGTTTATTTGAAATTCAATAGGCATGCCATGTAATGCTTTCTCCATGAGCTTCCCAAATGTGCCAGGAACAATGCACAGGCTGAAAGCCATCATTTCAAGGTGCTGCAGGCTTTGTTCTGCTACAAAGGCAGATTTCTCCCCATCCTCTGGATTCACTTCTATTTGTAATGTTTCAAATCTAACACAGAAAAACCAAACCCGAACCAGCTACAGTCCCCAGGAAGCCATATGTCTGTGCTAATGGATAAGAATCTTAAAAGTGACTTAATTTTGTTTGCTGCCATCTGTTTCAACCAGTATCATTTTTTTGGCTGAACCAGTGCAGTACAACTTGTATCAAAGTTGTACCCATGTTGGAGTAGGAGAACATCTCCCAATTCCCAGTCGAAATCCCTCTTGGACCACCTACTGAGACTCCTTAACAAGTGCTGGGCTGTACTTCAGCAGCACTTCATGGTAATGTTGGGAGCTCAGCTTCATCCTCATGCCATTTCTTCTCCCACCAGCCTTATTTCACCCGCTGGCCAACATTCAGGGCTCACCACCCCTGCTCTGCTGTTTGCCGTGGACATTCAGCCCGTACAGGAGGCTCTGCCCCGTCTTGTGCACGGACAGATTCAGACCCATCTTCCCTTTCCCAAAATGCAGCTTCAGGCTGGTGCAGCTTCTTCTGCAGAAAATTTCTTCCCTGCAAACCAGCCAGGCCACATCTCAAAATGCAAATGCCATAGACAAACCTGCAGGCCACCTCTCAGATCCCCCGCATTTGCCTGAATAACACCACCCCCACCACCCCCAAAGAATTGCTCAGCCATTCAGCAGAGCCAGGCTACTTGCTTGAACTCCCCCAGCCCCATCTCCACCTCTTTTGGGGTGGTAGCCCCTGTCCCCTCACCTCACCTGTGGACACCACAGAGGTGGCTGCCCATCGGATCCATTCACTGACCTTCACAGCTCAGCTCAGCGCAGAGATGGCTCGTCTGGGACCCAGCACGCTGTTCCCATCACACGTCTGATTATGGAAGGAGTCAAATTCCTGTTGGTCTTGTTAACCTGCCCAGATGGAAACCAGACGTGCAGAGGTGATATTTCTACCTCCAACATTAGCTTCTTCAATTCAGTGTCCCTGTTTCACAGAACGGAGGAGTAACTTCAATTTTAGATGAATCTATCCTGGGTAGTCTTATATCTGTGGTAGCCCTTTTTCTTGCCAATTTTTCCAGTGTGACTGCCGTTAACCGAACCGCTTCCCTTATTTTTTCCATGATTGCTAATTTCCCTGATACTGCAGACAGGATTTATGACTTTTTTGCAGCATCCAGTAATATCATAAGCCAGCTGAGGATGACTTTTTTCCTCATAAATATTAAAGCCAGCTGTACAGGGAGCTCACACTCTACCAACAACTTGCTTTCTAGTAAATGTCAGAATAAGAAAATGGAAAGAAGTTCTTCTTGCTGTGGTTTTCCCCAAACTTTGTGAGATCCCATGTTGTCCGAATGGGGAGATGTTGTAGGAAACATGACCTGACTCCTGATCGCCTGAGGTCCTTTCCAACCCAAACCCTTCTCCAGCTCCACAGAACTGCTGTAAATGTCACATCTCTACCAATTACACCAACTGGCCCAACTGCTTTGCCAAGCCACTGGCTCATGCTGAATCCTTTCTGGTGACAAATTTTTGCCTCCTGTGCTGCCCTTGACATCTGTCAGCAAATCCCAGGTCAGCCAATATTTCTCTGCTTTCCACTATTTCATGGGAAAATTTCTTTAGCAGGATGGGGGTCATTTTTTTGAGCTGGTTTGCTGTTCCAAAAAGAGAGATTTGCAGATGGGCTCCCGACACATGCAGATGTTCAGCAGTTGCTGTTGACGGAAAGATGCTGTCTAGCTGTTTAGTGTTTCCAGGAAAACCGACACCTCTCGACAGAGATCTTGGTTTATCTCCTTTGGCAAAGTCTCTGGGCTTTAAATCCTTTTGCCACGTCCTGGTTTGTGACCCTTTCAATTTCATGCTCTGCCTTGGCCAGCTCACAATTCTCCTTATAAAGCTGGCTACTGCTGCTGTCTTACCCATCACCTTTTTCTATTTTAGTGAGATATAAACCAGAGGTCCTGCAAGGTCTTCTGAGTGCAAGGCAGAAGGAGATGCACAGCCATCTGTCCTCGGTGTCACCATGTTTATGTGCAGAGACATCCACAGCACTGCTTTGCTGAGCACAGGAGTGAACCAGCAACCGCAAAGAATTCCATTGCTTCCCGTTCAGCCAGCACTTGGTCCCAGACCTCAGTCTCAAAGGCACACGGGATCGCAGGGGACATTAAAGCTTTGTTTGCTACCTGCATTGCTTCTCATCGCCCGCTCATGCTCCTTCCAATAACACGCTCTGCAAATCTCCTCCCAAACTGCTGGCACTCCTGAGTAATTCCACATTTGCTTTTATGAGTACAAGCTCCTGCTTAATCGCCTGTAACGCTGCCTTGCATTAAAGGTACCGATTAAACATCTCACTTCCAATTTAAGGTTTATTCCTCCTTAGAAAAGATCACCCCCAAGCTCGTGCCCGTGCCGCTGCCACAGCCAGCGCACAGCACTGCGCTGGTGACCTTGACTTTCCTCCCCAGAGAAGCCAGTCTTTAGTCATCCCTGTAGCAACCTTCCTGGGTTTATTCCTTTATTCAGCAGCCTTCTTCCACCGAATCCCTTCAGCTACTCTGACACCAGGGAAAAATAAGCGACGTGAGCAGAAATGGGCAAGGGACAGTTAGGGTAAAGCTCCACTATTTTGTGGTGTAACGTATGCCAAAGCTGTAGCAACCCTAAGTTCTCATGGTGATTCATTTGATGTTAAGTGTCCTGCAAGGGAACATCTGACAAAAAAATTAAACACTCGAACAAGTTCTGATTGCTTTCCTCCTAAGAAAAATCATTAATATATCGGCAAACCCAACCCCCTCTGCAATGATTTTTCCCAACATACCTCCGCAGCAAAGGAGGAAGATCTGTTTGCCATCTCTGCACGTCTCACAGGATGCCCAAGTTTGATTTCACCTCCACCCACAGCCCAGTTCACAATACCCAGATCACTTATGCAGTAAGTTTTCTTTTCTTTTCTGCCCTGGCCTAGGCTGAAAGCACTGTTGCAACACAAAATACCGTTTAGGAGTCTTGAAGCCATCGTTTCATACCACCTTTCTGCCATGGCTACTTACTTGGATCTCACTTCACTGGCAGAAATCCCCAAAAAAGATGCAATGCTTTTTGTATTTGTATGAGAAGATTACAGCAGAACTGTTAAGTCTTTTATTCGCTCTGGCTAATCTTCCTGTTAGCATCGACTCTTGCTGGAGCAGCTGCATTTCCAGGCTGTGGTGATGGAGAAGAGCCCTGCCCTTCCCAGCAGTGCTGTGGCAGGCACCATGCAGCCTCTGCTCACACTGCCTATGGCCAATATGTGTTTTGTAAGTGTGGGCTGTTTATATATAAAATATAAAACGTTTTATATATGTATAAAAAAGAAGAATATGTTTCTCTTTCTTTCAGGCTAGAAAAGCAGGTCCACCCACACGTTGCACTGATGAGGGAAGCCGGCTCTGAGCAGTCAACAAGAAATTTCTGGGGGGAAGGGATGGATGATGAGACTGACATTTTACACTTGCAACCCCAACCAAACTCTGAGCCGATAAATACATCTAGTGAAGGCCTGTGTGCATCAGAGGTGGCTGCTGGTTGCTCATCAAAGCTGGCATTGCCACGGCAGCAGGCACCTGGATAAGTCCCCCCTGCTCGCTCACAAGTGAGGTGGCTTTTGCCCTTGCCGGGGCAAAGGGGAAGGCCAGACGATAGTTGTAGGTTCTCTGTTTCACATGGCCACACCAAGGGTCTCTGCCTGTGTGTGCAGAGTTATTACTCCCCGCCACATCCCAGGACTGGCCACAACGTCCTGATTCCAATAGGAGTCAGGGTTGGGGGGGGTGGCAATGCTTCGTGATCAGCCAGTGGAGCTGGAGAGGGAACTGGTAGGGAAAAGCTCCACAAAACTATATTTTTTAAAGGAATGAGTCAAAATGCTTTGTTTTGCAGTGTTCAAAATGTCACATTTCTATTTTACAGTTCTAAATGACATTTCTAAATTTTACTTCAACTTCAGTACAAAAGCCTCAAGAAATTCATGGGGCTGTTATTTGTCTTCCCTCTCTAGACATTTTTCAGTGGGTTTCTTCAACTTTAAATGATCTTTCCTTCAAACCCTTGGTGCGCCTGATGAACTAACACAGCAAATACGTGTATGAAGCTGTTTGCTACCTGGCTTCTGGGCTTTTGTCATGGCAGACCTCAGCATGAGATCATGGGATGTCAACCTCGGCACTTTCAGGTGCCAGCAACAGCCCAGTTCCACCGTGGGCACAAGCATGACCATTCGCAACTACCTCAAGTAACCAAAATGACAGCACCAACTTTAAATGATTTTTAAAATAAATGCCAGTACATAAATGTTTTGAATCAAGGACCATCTTTACATTCAACACATGGTTCATGATGGGCCACTACACAGGTACTGCAGTTTACAGAACTGCGACACGTATACACCAACCAGTTTTTAAGAATTTTTGTCTGTAGGTGGTTTCTCCTTTTTTAATTTTAGCCTGTGTTTTGGCCTTTGAAGCTTTCCTTTATGTCTATTAAGGTGAGTTTTTTCCAGGAGGGAGAGAGGAGAAGTTGTTCATACACTCCCACTACTCCAAGATCTGGTGCTTTAGAAACACTGAGTGTTATAAGGACTTGAAGAAAAAATGGCAGACCGGGACACTGGCTGCAATCTTCTCATACAAATACAAAAAACATTGCATCAAGAAGTGCTGACTGAGCACCAAGCATTTTGTGGCTCCATCAGAAAGTACACAGTCTGTTCAGTTGTGCAGGAAACTCATTCAACTGAAATATATGCAGCCATTAGTAAAAATTTCATCAAGATGGATTTTTTAACCACTCAAATCCCTTCTGATATAACTTAGAAGAAACATATTGCAATAATGAGCTGTCTATATGGAGATAACACCTTGCAGAAGCAAGGGACATGCCTCCAGTGTCCAGACAACCTTTGGAAGCATAAATACAAGCACACACTGAAACTCTTCAGGGAGTGGAGTTCTTACATTCACAGGTAGAGATCCAACTCTCAACATTGACAACTGGGAAATTCAGAAGAATAACCCAGGTCAGCCTCCCCCTCTATGAACTGTGGAAGACAAACTGTGTTTAGGAACGCGATGTCCCAGGGATGCTTTTAACCGGTACCCTAACTAGATGCATCACAGGGTCTTGATAACAAGAACCACAACCCTGCAAAGGCCTAATGCAGCACAGCCAGTGCTACAGCCAGCTGCTCAAACAGTTCTAGGAGCTGCAGAAGTTCTCTGGGTTACAGCTCAAAAGCACACAAGTGCAAAAAAATACATAGGAAAGGACTGACTAGGTCCAAAAGCTCCCAGGACTGGGAAGAAATAGAAACTAAATGCCGAAGGTATGGGGTGAGAAAGCACTGTTTCAGTTTCCTGCTGTAGAAACCAAGAAACAAGTAACGACTTTCACTGTTCTAGCTGTAAAAATTTAACCCTTTCATTTCACCAGAACGCTGATACTAACTGATGTTCACCTTCAACTAAAGAAGAGTGGGCTGGTGGAAGGAAGATCCTCAGTGACTTAATGAAAGTTAAAAAAAAAGGAGAGAAGCAACGCCTTGTAATGGGAAGTACCTGGGAGGAGCCACCTCGCAGTCGGTCGGGAGCTGGTGCAGAAAGCTTGCGTGGAAGGCTTGCTCGGCCTTGCTCGGACCAAGGAGGCTGTGGGGAAGGAATGGCAACGCCCAGGTAGCTGGTGGCGCTCACAGGTTCATGTTATTGCTAGAGAGGCCATTCCATCAAAATGGTAGCTCACATCACACCCTCCTCCCTCTTGGCCAACAACACGGACAGTAAGTGCAAGGTTCGCCCACCCCACGCCCCCTGGCCATGGGGGCTGCATTTACCCCTAAACTGTTCTGCTGCTGCTCCCTCCACCTAGCAAGGAAAACATCTCCCTGTGGGAGCTTGTAGGGAGCTGAGGCAGGGCCATCCCAGCTCCTGAGATTTCTGTGCAGCCACCAAGTGGAACAGTGGGTCACAATGACCCTGAGGCTTCCTGCAGAGAGAACAAGGCAGGTTTCAAATTTTGCAAGATAAAAGGGCTCTTACTATTGAAATCTTTATTCACATTTCAGAAAAAATAAAATAAAAACAGGAGTCTTACGTCTGAGTTGAAGCACTCCTCCTGTGCATTGACACACTGTGACTTCTCTGCCTGCAAAACTGCAAAGTGTTCCTGAGACCTCAGCCTCAGGCAGAGACAGCTTGTCCCATGCAGGCTGGGGGGCTGAGCAGCCAGGCAGGCTGTGCATTGAAGGTGAAAGAGCTGTACACGCCTGGGAGACGTTAGTACTTAATTCTGTTCATCAACACCTACTATTCTACCAACACATAAAATGTACGTGGAAACAGCACGAGAGCTACTCCTCCCAGAAAGCACCTCATGCTACCCACTGAGGCACCGCTCCACGCCATGCTGGTGTGGGCTACACGCCTGGCAAAAGACCAAACCAAAAACATCCAACCAAAAAACCACAATAACCTCAGCAATCCATAAAAATACATCCAGTCCCCACAGTAAGCGCCCAAGGTGAAGCCTCATTGAAGACTGTCATTTACATGTTTATCTCCCAACTTCCCACAAATCTCTGAGCTTGCTGCCCCCTGCCCTTGGTGGTGCACTTGGTTGCACACAACAGAAGGGAAATGATTTGTGAATGTTGTGCAGAAATCAACACAGCTGAAAGCAGAGAGCAGTGCAAGCCTTGCAGTGACCATCGGTGTCCTGGGGGAACCCTCTGACCTTTCAGCCTGCCACACAGCACTCTGTCACTTCTTCTCTGGGACCCAAACACCTGGTAAGACTGTCATAATAAAAGATGATGCTCAAAAACCCTTCCAGACTAAGAACTCTTGCTTGCTTAATTCAGAAAAGCAGGCAAGAATCTCTTAGGTTTTGGTGAGTGAATTCCAAGCCATAGGATGTGATTTCATATTAAAAGCATGGTGCCATCTGCCGTACCACTGCAAGTAAGTGTAAAGCCAAAGTTATCAGCAACCTAACTGCCTGGCTAAGGTTGGCCAACTGTGTTACACTGGCGGTGTGTTTGAGGAGCAGGTCGTGCGTCCATTGCAAAGCCCTGCTCAGGACCATGAGTTTCTAGACAGCAGTAATGCACATAGAGTGATCAGGAAAGAGTTTTCCTTTGGAGATCCCTTCAGCTCCAGGGTCAGCTCTGCACAGATCTTCATGTGAAAGCCACGTGGTTTTTCTGGAGTTTGCCTGCACATTGTCCCAAACACACAGCATCACTCCTTCCTGCTCCCATCAGTGTCTTGCGTTCAGGAAGGCAGCTATTGACAATGAAACTTGTTTTGGGAAAAGCTCTTCTTTTGAGACCTGCTTCTTGGTCTAGCACCCTTGTTCCTCCTACCAGCCTCATCGGGGGGAGCTAAGGGTGAAGTTCCAGCTGCTACTTCTAAAATGGCAAAAAATATTGCATGCCATTGAATGTCATGCAGATCCAAGTATGCCATTATGCGTATCCACCTACTAGCTCTGCCCAAGAAAAAGGCTGTGAAAAGGCTTTATAGCTCTAAACGGGAGGAAATGAGGAATCTCATCACAGAATAAATCCTTCGGTCCCCTTCTGCATTCAGCAGATGGTACTAGATCTCTTCCCATGACATTGGTCCTAAAGGAAAAAAAAGAAAAAAGCCTCAGTCATCTGCACATCATTCTGTTAATCCCAGCCCACATGCTGTGGAAGGGTACAAAGTCTTTGCTCAAAAATCCAGTTCCTGTCGCTAAATTTGTACTGGCATCTAATGGGTGCCATAAATAAGTATGCCTGATAGTACCCAAGTGACTTCAGTGCAGGTTTGGGATTTGCATTACAATTCTTATCAGTTGTTCCATAGACTGATTCACTCATTAACTGATGCTTTGCCTGATAATTACTGCATAGCACTACCTGTGAAACAGTGATCCTATTTGGTGGATGACTTAATGCAGAAACCTCACTGCATGAAGAAAACAGGAGAGGTGTCATATTTATTAATGCTCAGTGGCTGCTACAGTAAGTGCCTTTGCAGACAATACCCACACTCGCTCTGCAAGAATGTATAACTAATGCACTTCTGGAAATGATCTCATGAAGCAGAAACCATGAAGCCAAGAACAGATGGGAACCAAACTTTCACTCACTGTTGCATTTTGAAATTAGAAATAATTTCTAAATAAGAATTCTAACGAACAAAGAGATTGCAGAAGCAGAAATGCTCAGGATACGGTACTTCTAGTCTTTATTCTGGAACGCTGAGGTCTCCTCAGAAATGCATTTACTTTCAGTGATTATCTGCCTTTTTAAAAAAAAAGGCGTGTAATTGTGAGAAAATAATTACAGTGGAGTTAATGCGATGTGCTCAGTGAACACGTCTGTGTATCATTAAATAACCTCAAGGAAATTCTGCATGTGTATCAATTGCAAACAGGGCCGGGGGCGGGGGGTGGTGGGTAGCTACAGCACGCTAGCACAGACAGCTCAAAGAGTGACAGGAAGAACAGGTTACTACTGGGAAGCAAGGAACACCTCTGTCCCACATCTTATTAGACTCAATCTAAGAAAAAAATATGAAAGGAAATTCATCACATACAAGACAGGAGGTAGAGGTGGGTGGAAGGACCGACAAGCAAGCAGAGAAGCAATTCTGGAGAAATAATGAGCAGGAAATAAGCGTGGCGAGACGACCAAGGGAAAGAGTTGTGAGTCTGATTAATCTGTAGAAAGCAGGCAGGCATGGTTTATTGTGTATTTTTTACCACCTGGGAAACAACTTTTTGTGGTTAGCCTAGTTCTCTCACCTTGTGGCTTTTTTTGCTTGTAGAACAAGGAGCAAAGTAAAAACCATGAGGTTCACAGCTTTGAATTTCATGTTACAGATGCAAATGAGCATGGTCAGCTCACACTGGCTCACACCTGCAATGCCCAACCACAAATTTCAGGGCTAGAGACTGCCTTTGCACCACTCCCTCCCTTATATGCTGCTCGAGGGGCAGAAAAGCACATTGGAAGAGAGATAAAGCCCATGGATATGCCTAGGGCTGGAACAAGGTGGAGAGATCATCCTGCTGATGAGAATCGGACCTTAAATTGCAATTTTGAATAGCTTAAGCAAAGATCTGTTGAAGAGGGCTGGTTCTGCCCTCCACGCAATGAATCCCTTGGGCAGCTTTGCAATGCCTGAGGTGGGGGTAACTTGGACTTCAGCATGGACCATACAGTTACTCTGGCTTCTGCACTGGCAATGGTGAGCTCCTGCTAAAAGGATGAGCAGCTCAGAGATAACTGGGAGTAGAAATGCTGGAGACGGTCACACTGGTGGAAAATCACTGCCTGAGCGAGCAGGAGCCTGCTTCTTATGCAAACCTAAAGATGAAAAGGCCATTTCAGTACATCTCATATGCACTACAGAGAACTCAAGCTGCCCAGACTTTAAGAGGAGATTAGGTCTCATCTTCTGGCTTATCATTGAATGATTGTAGACAAATACAGGGAAAATACTGGTAAAGGAATCAAAGAGAATGTGGATTAAGTAATAAGGTAACACACCCAATGGAGATAAAAACGATGGAGGCTAAAAGGGGGCATTGCTTGGCTCTTTTCTGTTTGTTCTTTGTTAAAAATACAAAGATGAAAGACACGCCATACCTTTGAAAAGTGCATGGCTGAAGTGCAAGAGTTGCATGAATTACACAGCATCTTCTCTAAAGAGAAGAGACTTCTGTACACAGCAACAGCCATGCTTCATCTTCCCAAGTCCTCTGAGCACTTACCTCCACCCCTCAAACATCCATCCCTGTCAAGAGGCAATGAAAGCAGACTGCTGCCTGCTGTTAACCTTTTCAAATAGATAAAGAAAGACCAAGGTGCTTGGCCTTGGGTCTGTCTGTCCCTGTAGCTCTTCAGAAAGACTAGTCAGAAACCAGCATTATCCTTTTCTCTACCTCTGATCTTCAATTCTTTTCTCGCTTTATTTGCAGGATCTTTTGAAGCTCCTGGCAGCAGGTCCCTGGAGCTACTCTGTTCTGCTGCATCAGAAGATTTTGATCTTTCACAAAAAAAAAAAAAAAGGAGATCTTGATGATTGAGAGGCTCAGCTCTAGCCTGCTTTGGATCCACAAGTTTGTTGTCCAAATATTTGTCTCACACTGGTGCAAACTTCCCCCAACATCCAAATCTATCAGTCTGCAGTATCAGGTGTATGCTGAAGAGACCACAGGATGTTACAGGGTGACCTGTTTGCCATCACTTCTCTTTCTTGTTAGAAGTAGAAACTGCAAAAAGGTTTTTTATAATAAAAACAAATTGAAGAGAATGCACTGTGGTGGGTTGACCCTGGCTGGATGCCAGGAGCCCCCAAAGCTGCTCTATTACCCTTCTCCTCAACAGGAGAAGGGAGAGGAAATATAAGATAACATCTCATGGGCTGAGGTAAGGACAGGGAAATCACTCACCAGTTACTGTCATAAGCAAAACAGACCTGACTTGGAGAAATTAATGTAACTTATTGACAATTAATCAGAGCAGGATAATGAGAAGTAAGAACAAATCTAAAAACACCTTCCACTGCTCCCTTCTCCCCAGGCTCAGCTCCACTCCCTGCTCTTCTACCTCTTCCCCTGAGCACCATGAGGGGATGGGGAATGGGGCTGCAGTCAGTCCATATCACTTCATCTCTGCCTCCTTCCCCCCCACACCACCCACCCCAACATGGGGACCCTCCCACAGGAGACAGTCTTCCACAAACTTCTCCAACATGAGCCCTTCCCACAGGCTGCAGTTCTTCACACACTGCTCCAGTGTGGGTCTCCCACGGGGTCACAAGCCCTGCCAGCAGCCCTGCTCCAATGTGGGCTCCTCTCCCCACAGGGCCACAGGTCCTGCCAGGAGCCTGCCCCAGCATGAGACTCCCACAGGGTCACATTCTCCCTCGGGCATCCCCCTGCTCCAGCATGGGGTCCTCCAGGGGCTGCAGGTGGGAGTCTGCACCATCACTAACCCCCATGGGCTGAGAGGGACAGCCAGCTTCACCACAGTCTTCCTCACAGGCTGCCAGGGAACCTCTTCTCCAGCACCTGGAGTCCCCCCACCTCCTCCTGTGCTGACCTGGGGAGCTGCTCTTACATTGTCTCCCCCCCTCTCCCAGCTGATGTCACACAGCAGTTTCTACTCTTTCATAACGATGTTGTCACAGGTGCTACCACCATCACTGATGGGCTCAGCTTCAGCCCGTAGAGTAAGAATGGGCAGGTGTGAGAGAGGAGGGCTGGAAAAGTGAAGGAAAATGAGAGGCTCCAGCTCACTGCAAATGAGAAGGCAGCAGAAGGACATGTGGGTGGGCAAAGGTGACCAAAGCCATGGGCCAGACCAGGGCAGGGCAGAGCACAAGAGCATGTGCCATGGCCAGAGACAGCAAGGCGGCCACAGGGAGGATGCTTTGAGTGTATCGCCAGCACTGAGCCGCTGATTACCCTGTTAGAGGCAATGGCTAAATCCCAGCTGACTTCAGCAGCAGATGCATCAGGTCTCAAAACTGCAGAAATTACTGCAAAACAGGTCCTTTCTGTGTGGCTTTGAACAAAACATGCCCCACATGCAACATGTATTTTCCCCACTGTTTTCACCGTTGCGCTTTGTGTGCTGTCTCCCCTTTCCTCCACCTAGTTTCCAGACAGGGAAAACTGTTCACATAAAAGTTGATATTTTTTTTTTAGGAATGTTTGAGAGCAATAAAGGAAGGCAGTGTCTTTGTTCGTGTTGCTGTGAGCACATCGCATAACAAAGAATCATTCTGTTCTGTATATGCTGTGGAGCATCACATCTTGTTTTGCCAATTTTTTTGGCCTGCTAGGCAACAAAAATACAGGAATTTCAAGAGAACTTGTAAGATCTTAAATTCTGGTTTGCAGGCACACCTTGAATTGCTGCCTTTGAAAATCTAAAAAGTTAATACACTTTTTGGCTATGAGAAGCAAATCACGAATACCTGAATGGGCTTAGCAGCAGGGGAAAAATACCTTTGATATGGAGTAGTACCCACATTATGAGGAGAGGCAAAATACTACCTGTTACTTTAACACACGGATTTGTTTGCTTTCTGCTTTGCATTGATTTTGTACCATGTGTATTCACTGACTTTAATATAGTAACTATTGATTTGTACTAGTGAAAGAGAGTGGAGAATCCAGCCCTATCTATTACAAACAAAAAAAAAACTCTTTTGGGGTTTATAGCAAACAATTTGCTTCAGCACAATTGTAAATGAAACTGCAAATTCCAATTGAAATACAACTTTTTTCCAGGTTCATACTGCAGAATTTCTTTACAGAGGGTGGCAGAGGCTGTTCAGCCACCAGACAGTGTGCTTCTAGCATCGAGGGAACTAGAAAGTCTCCAAGCTGCAGAGGAGCTGTTTGTAGCATGGCTGCATCATATGTTCCTCGTGGTTTTTGCAGCGATCAGAAGATGAGCGCCGAACAAATCTCCTGAGCTCTGTTTTTGCCCCCAGAGTCAGCTTGTAGCACTCAGACCACAGTCACTGCAATGGCTCAGCCCTGTCCCTGCACCGCTGCTGAGCCTGCCTGGCCCCATTCCTGCCTCCTGGGTGTCCTCGGTGTCTCCAGTGCTCAGCCTGGGAAGCACCACAGTAATTTCTGCAGATGCAGGGAATGCAGGTATGCACCCCTAGCCAGGAGCCAACTGCAACCTGCTCTGCCCAGCCAACACCAGCATCTAACGTCTACCTTCAAACACTTCATTAACCTTCTTCATCTAATTCCAGCTAAATGCATTTACCCTGATTCACTGCCAATCAATCAGTGATTGGGTTTGTTGGCAATCATAAAGGCAGAAATGCACATCTCTGTGCTTCAGGCACCACGTCTGATCATTCCTTCCTCCTGGTTGCTTTTCTTTTTTGTTTGCCCTTGTGCAATTTGGAGCTGGTAAAATGTTCTGTAGGTTGTAAGACCTGGGACTGTCACCATCAAAAATAAGCCAATAAATGCCCCTTGGTCTGGCAGGGGAGCGTGAGTCATTTGGAGGTTTGAGGCTGTGAGTGGCCCAGCCAGTCTGTCTCAGCTGCCATTGCTTAATGAGCTTCTCAACGAACACCAAGCCCACGGCAGCACTCAGGAGAGCCCCTTATCTTGCCATGATCTCTGATTCACTGAAAAACGAGCAAGGCTTGTAGAGGCTGGGCCCCTTATGAGCATCTATGAGGATCTCCAGCTGGAGCTGAGTTCTCCTAAATAGCTGCAATACCCAAACTAATCCCCAGGTAAAGACCAAGATTACACCATGCCTCTTGGCTTTGTGGAGAGAAGACTGAGCAAGCAGCAGCTGCCTGGGTACTGCAGGCATCTCTCATTTAGGGACCGCTCCTGTTAAGATGAGGTTGCTCCCCTGTAACTAAGCAGCACACACTGAGCAGACCTGAGCTACTGGAACTGCACTGAAGTTTCCAGGTGTAACATCAAAAATAAAAGCTGGCTGCATCTTCATACCAATCCCTGCTGGCAGCTGTGTCAGCCTGCAATTGCACCTCTCTGCAGCCCCATCGGCAGCACTCTGCCAGGGAAATGTGGAGGTGAATGTCTCATCCTGGCAAAACTGCTCTCCCAGCAATGTGGCTTCTTCCCCTGGTGAAGGAAGGTTTTGCTATGCCTGCATAAAATATAGCTCTGTCACATTGTTGTGTTCACAGTAAATGCACTTTGCAGGTATAATACCCCCCAAGCCCAGGCTCAGGTGGGTGTTTGGAGCAGGCATAGCCTCCGTGTTAAGCAGCAGGAGGGATAGTTTTCTAAGTTATGCATGGCCGAGGTAATTTATCACACTGAAAGTGCCATGCAAATAGGAGTAAATGAGATGGCTTGTTCAGTCTCTAATGAAAAGGAGAAGCCATTTCCACACAGAGCAGCTGTGAACCTTTTTGGCCTCCAGAAAGTTCACAGTGGGATGTAAATATCACTGTCAACAATGAGACGGTGCACAGTTACTGCAGAGGGGGAGAATACAGAGTTCCTGCAAAACAGGATCTCAAAGTAATCCCAAACACAGGAGCTAAGCACAAGGAATGATTTCGAGCCTTGCAGCAAGTAGGAAACAACAGACCCCATCTCTCACCTGCCTCCTCAGGTGGATGGTGCGAAACAGCTCAGCTACCTGCACATCCTCAAACCTCAAGCTAAAGTCACAGAGCTGACCTTTGTATGGCTGTCCACATGTGCTGACATGTTTGAGGAATGTAACAGGGTAGATAGATAAATAGGGAAGAAGAAAATGGGTTTATTCTCAATGTAGGAAAGCTGAAATGTCCTTTACTAAGACATTGATACATCCAGGAGCACAGCTTACAGCCCAAAACACTAGGTATTTGTGCTAGCTGCTGACCAGGAGTTACCTTCTGTACTGATGTCTGAAAAAATATTAGGCCATTTATATCCCATGGTGCTGATGGACTTCTGATTGATTGAGTAAATTAAAGCTGTATGAATAATTCATTAAATAAATCATTTATCTGAAGAATTTCTCTCCTGTTTTGTTTGCAGATCGGAGTGTGGCCCAAACAGTATCATACTGATTTAGAATTATTTCTCAGCTACTTCCTACCCATAATTGTAGCTCAGTCAATGATGCTGACAGCTTATTTCCAGTGCTGGATAGTGGCAGCACTGTCGGCAGGGCACAGCTCTGGCTGGGTACTGACAGTCTCAGCCCCAGTGGAAGCGGTGCTGAGGTATCCCCCAAGCCAAGGCCAAGGCCGATGCGATGCCATAAGGAATGGAGCAGAGGGATGAGGGTAACAGACGTCCCCCATTGTCTGGAGCGTGGAGAAACCCTGTGACAGCTCTGTCCTTTGGAGCAAGGTTTTCCAGGGTGTTGGTTATACTATGGAAAGCCACTCTGGGCTTCCAAACCTAAAGATGTTGTTCATTGAGAGGACAGCCTGTAAAGCACCCATAAAGCCCTCTCGCCATGTCTCCACGGACCAGATTCACGGGTCACTGCCTGGAGAGCTCAGGCCTAGAGCCAGTCCCCATCTACTGCCCCTCCTGCCCTGACTCATTTGCAGGTGGAAAACTTTTCTCCTCGCCCTAATCCTTGAGCAGCAGTGACCAGTCTTGTCATGGCCAAAGAGAAATTGGGGTTTCCGTGGAAATTGTTACACATATTCATTTAAGCCAGCTATTTACAACTATTTTCCTGTTTACTCTGAAATACTCTATATTCAAGAGCATTCCTGTGAGTTCAGTCACTGCCTGGAATAACCATGCAAAAAGGTAATAATGCAACCTGCTTTATAACCACACATGTATGTTCAAGTCTTTGCCTCTGCAGCATTTTTCTAGCTTTAGAATTAATATGGGAAGGGAATAAGCCAGGTGGAAGTGGGAAAAGAAAACCCATCCCCAAATTCAGGGTATCTTCCACCTGGTGGTCCCTCCTGTTTCTTTGCTCCTTTGAAAAAAGACTAAAAAGCAAATTAAAGGTCCACTTAATTAACATTTGGCTTATTTGGCCTTTCTGTCTGAAAGGACCGTGTTTTTCAACCTATGTGATATGTGTTAAGTTAATGCACCGTCATTTGTGTACCATCTCTTAGAGGCTATATATATCTGGATTGCCCAAATTCCACTGAAATAAAGGTCAGGACCCTCTCAGTGCCATGTTCCCAAAGGCACACAGAAAACCTTCAGCTCACCAATGTTTTTAGCTTTCTTTGTGTACTTCCTGTTATAACTTTTTCTTTTAACAAACAAAAAATCCTCTTTTAAAACAAGATTTCAGTATTGATAGCACTGCAGGCACAGCTTTGTTGAGCTGGCTTCTGCCTAGGAATATTCAGTGCATTTTTTCAAGAATTAGCTTGATATATTTTTTCTTCCCTTCCTTTCGCAGTCTTGAAATCAATGGAATCATGCAAGTGGAAGGCAAAACTTCAAGATAATACAGAATTTCTTGGCACATTTATTATGAACAAAGACATGCCAGCCACAAAGGATTCTTCTGAAATTCAGAGCTTTTGGGTTTGTTGAGTAGTGGTGTAAAGAGTATTGACTCTTTTTACTTATATATGAAGATCATCTGCACTGCAAAGGTAAAAGCACAGAAGACAGGATCTGAACTAGTCTCCAAAATTACCCAGGTCCTCTTGAAAATTGTAGTTAGACTCTCCCGATATAGATTTGCTCAGGGCAGGACTGAATTTTGCCTGGTAAGAGTACATGAAAGGTAGAATATAATCCTATGCTTTGAGGGAAAGCAATCTTAAATTGGAAGAGATGAAGGAGATGAAAGAGATGAAAGCCCATCCAGACACCTTGATCTGTGCTGTGTGCTAGCAAATAAAACAGGGTCCAAGTGTACAATTTTCCAGTCACCAAGGGCCAGGGCCAGGGTGCACCAGGAACCACTAGAGGAGGTATGGAGACAAGGTTAGCCTCCCTCCTGCCTGTGTGACAACTCCTCTGCTTTATTTAAGAATGTTATTTATGCATTACTGTGCATATTTTTGTATCATTTCCCCCCGTATGCGTTACTATCTGTTTGGTGATGCTGTTTCACTGCCTGGGCACTCAGGAGGGCACGGTGAGACGTGCTGTGCAATGCCAGTGGTTTGGCATCAGCCATCACTGTCGCTTCACCTCGTTTTCCTTTTTCCCAAACATTCATTCTCTGAACAGCACAAGGCCCAGTGCCGATCCCACAGATCCCGTGCACGAGATCCCACAAGTAGTGTCCCTCTACTATGAAAATTGAGCATTTCTTCCTATCACCTTTTCCCCACTGCTAAGACAGTTATTACACCCAAGGACAGTGTGCCCAGTACATTACGAGGCCCAAGGCAGGTGACCAGAGCCCTGACACACAGCATACCATCCACTTCTGCTCTGCTTGCATGTAAAACCAAGACCCACTGCACCTGTGATACCGAGGTGGCACCAGACGTATGCAGGTTCGTCCAACAGCCCTGTCCAAAGGACCTTCCCTTTTGGCTGACGCACCATCCTTAAGAACTTTAGGGAAAAGTCCTGCCAAAAGCTTCCCGAAATACAGATATCATCTATTATCCAACTTGCCCTACACTCATTCACTCTTTTTGGAGAATTTATACTCCTGATACATACCTTTCCTCTAAAAATACAAAGTGAACATTCCCAGGAATCTAACCAAGCACTAATCAATCCTTCAGCAGGACAGATGTGTTTTCTAGTAATAATAGTAATTATCTCTAAAAGCCCTTGAAAGTTTGGCTGTTGTTTACCAAGCATAAATAGAAATAGAAGAGGAGCCATTTCAGGTTATAAAGCCAGGCTGCTGCTGCTGCTGTGCTCATAGAACCATTTCTCTGCTGCAAAGATCTTTCAGTGGTCAGAGCTCCCAAAATGATTAGTTTACCAAGGATATTTCTGCAAGATGGAGGAAAGTAAAAGAATCGCAGGTGTAGAAGTATAAGCCAGCCTTGGAAAAGTGGGGCAATCGATAATGAATCACTGCTAAATAGCTCACATCTATTTAGATTTTGTTACTTAATAGAGAAATTACTCTCTAACAAGCTGATGTTCCTGATGGTCTTGGGAAATATGCTACAAATGAGCCCATAAATTGCCCCCAGATCAACTTACCCAGCCACAGCTAACTCTATTTTCCTCCCCTCTCAGGTACGCACACATGTGAATGTGATCCAACACCTCCACCTTCTCAATCACTAACCTGTTATGAATAAACATAGAAAACTGGGGTTCCAAAGCACAGTGGAAAGTCAATTTAAAACCAAATTACTACAAGAAATGCACAAAGCTTTCATTAATTCAAATTATTTCAAAATTCAGAGGAGCTGTATGTATGGCATAGCAGGTCCTTCCACACACAGATTCCCAGCATTGCCGAAATCTCAGCACAGCTCAGATTATAGCCAAAAAGAGTTTTTAACACTCCAGGCTCAGAAAAACGTGTTGAAGAAAGCTTTTTCACAATCATTAGGATTCCAAGGGCAAAATAAGAATAAACTTTGTAACCCAGTGGCTGTGCTGGTCCTGTAAGGCATTGGGCACAGAGAGTGCTCGTCATCAAACCGAGACCTGTTCCTATGCAGAGGACACAGGGAACATCACCAAACCTTAAATTCCAAACCCAGACTTCACTATCTTCCTTATATTACCTGTTTTTCAGGCACTATATTCCCTCCAAACAGCATTATCACCTGTCACAAGCAGCATCGTAACAAGTACTTTATACACACTAGAGGAATGAGGGGAAGAAATGTCATATTGGGTTAAAAAAAACCCCAAAACCTAACAACAAAAGCAATTATTAAGAACAACAAAAAGAAATTATCATGTGAGTAGACATTGTTAAGACCCACAATATAAAAACGTACATTCTAGTCCAGGTTACTTCAAAGTCAGTGGAATTTTGCTCGTCGATACGCATTGGATACAAGGCTCTTGTTTCTGGCTTGGTTCTGCTACCCTGAAGTCAGTGGTAAAATTTTCATTAAACTCTGGAGTGAGCTCAGTTGGGCTGTCATAACTGCTGTAAATAATTTGTCCTACAGATGTTAAAAAAAAAAAAAAACAAAAACCCAAACAAAGTTAAAGCCTCTTTGTGGAAGTCTTATGGATGTTCAAAAACTATACTCACTACTTACAATCCCTTGCAATCGGCGGCAGAAGTAAAACAAATGCAAGTCTGAGTACCAGCATCCTTTACATCCCTTAGACTAATTCCATTCCCAGAAAGAAGGGGAGAAAACAGAAGAGAAAACGAGGGCTCCAGACCAGGGCTGTGCAGCGCCTGGCGTTCAGCTCTGCTCCAAAATTTGCCTCAGTTTGTTGTGCTAAACTTCCTCCTACTCCCCAATTATTTTTCATTTTATTCACAGCTGCACACATTGCGATAATTCGTTCCACAGGGAGAAAAGCGAAAGACACAGATTTCAAAAATCAACCCTTGTGCCGTGACTTTGTTTGAAAACTCTCCTAAATTAATTGCCCTTTGGCTCGGCAATGCAGCACAGCTTAGCGCCTTCCCTGCCGAAGCTGGGCTTCATTTAGGAGATGTCATGATGTCAGACTGAGGGATATTAAGGGAAGATCGGCACATCCCTGTGAATTTGCACGTTTCTCGGTTCACAGGCACCTCGCAGACACTTTCAGGTGGCTGCAGGAGGAATTTTTCCAGCGAGGAGTAAACACGAAGGTGTTGGCCTCTCTGGGAGATGGCAAGCAGTTAACTTCGGAGCTAATTACAGGGAGGCTGACAGATGTATCGTCCTGACAAAGAGCCTGCCGCCGGTTCTGCTGCGACAGAGGGAGTAAAGCCTCTCCCCATCTCTCGGCAGGGCCGTGACACCAGGGAGCAAGAAGACAAGGATGTCAGGACTTCTAATTATACACCAGGAACCTGCGAAGTTGGAGCATTAAAAGTGTTAGTTAAAAATAACGTCCCAGAGTGATGAAGTCAAGCAGCACGAGAAGGAAGAGTGCAGTGGTAGGAGTGAGGGGTTGGAGAGGGGGTCTTCTGCTCATCCCCTTGCTGGTGGGGTCAGTGGGGCTTCTCACCAGGGATCCACAGGACATGCGTACAGCTTCACATCTCCTGAAGCCTCGCCTGCATTTTCATTTGAGGTGTGTTTCCGAAAGCAGTTTTAAACTGAGTTTAAAGGCACTTCTGTTGAAAATATTGCCGGTATGATCCAACCAGCCAGTCGTCCTCCAGCCTGGAGGAAAGCCGCTTGCCTGTGAAGAGAGGAATGCACATTTACCACTTAGCCTCAGGTTTTGAAGACTGCTCAGTTCCCAGCTCTGCCACAGACTGACCAAGCTAAGACACACAGGCACCTCTCCAGATAAATTTATTGCAGATACACTTAAAATCTTCTGCATAAAAAGGAACTTGTGCTTATTGAGCTTTTGTCTGAAAATCATCTGGCATGTTAATGTAAGTCACTTACTTAAACCAACTTGGAGGAGCATTTATTGAAAATCTACCCGCATCATCACTGCGGGCTGATCCGCTATGGGAGGTGCAGTTATGACAGATACTGAAGTGCTCCTTGTCCATGGAGCAAGACTAGAGGGCAGCTCCACACAGGGTGAAATGTCAGCCAGCTGGGCTGTACCAGTGGCATGTACACCAAAGCCTGGGGAAGAAACTGCACAGTGCTGAGATGCTTTGAGGACATGGGCTATAGCACACATAGCTACATTTTGTATGTTCCCTTATTCATCTTCAGATCCAAATTGTCATTGATTTGGTGGCCTGTGAGGCACCCACCCTGTAAATCATTGGCTGTTAGTTGGACAGGAGAGCTGCCATCCAGAGGGATGACCTAACAGCAGAAAGCAGATTCATTCTCATGTCTTGTTCAATATATTTAAAGCAGCTAATAGCAGTGGGAAGGACAGAGAAACTCTACCTACCAAAATACTCAGTTGGTGGCCTTCAGATGGGACCCCCTTTCCAGGACGTTGTCCATCTCTCAAGCAGCACTGAGTCCATCCAACCATCTCTGCACACTGGATGCCTTGACTCACCACCACCTCTGGTGGGGCTTTGAACCCACTCTAGACCAGCCCTAAGCCCAAAATTGGACAATTTAATAAACTTGTGGGACTATTGCTTTCCACCTGGCGTGACTGATCGCCTTGCAAACATGGCATCACAAAGGCTAAAACCGCATGCAGGAGGGACATTTTTATTAGAGCAGCACATCCCCAAATGAAAAAGTGCTGCTATCATAAAGCTGGCTCCTGCTTTTATCACTGCCCACAGCTCCAAACCAAAATGAAGTATTAGGAGGTAAATCACCTCCGTATGTTTCTCACAGGCACTTAGGAAGAGAAAACAATTTTAGGGAGGGCCACAAGGAATTCCTATCCCTCAGTGGGGGAATTCTATTATCTCTCTTTGTGCTGTAGCAAAGCTTGTCAATATTAAACAAAATAAATAAGAGAAATGGGAAGAGAAAACCAGACAGAAGCAGTCAGGGGCCTCAGATGGCACAGGAGCACAGCTCTTTCTGCCTTGGCCCCCATGGAGACAACAGCACAACTCATCTGCTCTGATGGGTGTTTGGCTTTCTAAGGAGAATTACACACACACAGTTGTGTGTTTTGTTTGCGTTTTTTTAAGCATTTGCCACACTTAAGCATCTTCCAAGGGTACAAATGCAGCCAAGGTGAGCAGACATACCCACCTGCCAACCCCTGAAGAAATGCACCAGCAGTTACTGATGCTCTCATCATCTTTGGTTGCACTTCATTGGCCTACTCCTACTCATAGTCATCACTTGAAGGGTCACAGAATTTTCGCCATGAGTTTCCAGAGACAACTTTAAAAAGGTAAACTGGCATGAAAGGAGAGGAAAGATTTTGTTTGAGTCTGAGCCCCTGAACTGTGCAGACTGGACAGCTAGGTGCTCACAGAATAGGAGCTTCTGGAAGAAGAAAACATCCACCCAGAGCACCGAGTGCTGCCTTCAGTACTTCTGCGCCGTGAAGTGATCTCAGATACCCTGATCATGACAATGATGCCATGTGCACATCAGCCAGTGGCCATCACTTTACAGAGAGGCACTGGCAAGGCATTAGCTGGAAAACTGTACAAAACTGTGCAACTGCAAAAAAACAGCCACAATTTTCAAGTGCAACTTGAAACACCAAGAAGGAATAATAATCAGCTCTATGTGTCTCTGGAAGAACCAGACAGTGGCAAGGGCAGTGCTGCAGGGAGATGTGTGCCTGGAGGCAGTGGAGCCTTCCCCTTTGGAGGGCTTTAGGAAGAGCTGCCAGGATTTCATGTGTAGTTGATTCACTTTCAGGGCAGCAGGAAAAATATTGTACTCTCTTGAAGACCTTTGAGCCCTATCACCCACATCTGTATTGCACATAGCCCTTACATGTGTGATGCCTCCAATATCGCTGTGTGTCTGTTCTTTTCGTGGAGGGATCACTCTTCCCCACAGCAGAAGGGCTTTGAGGATGCAAAATCTAGACCATTTTCAAAGGACTGAGGCACTACTTTGATGAGAGTTATTGATAGTGTTGCGTGCATGACACACATCTCCCGCGTTGGTTTTGCCAGTTATAAGGGGTTACGGTCATTCTAGACCTTTGCTGCCCAACTCTGCACACACCCGACATCCATACGCAGTCAAGAGTAATCAGCAGGACACGCCAGGCTTCAGGCAGTGAAATACAGTGCATGATCATGCTCTGACCATGCAGGACAAGGGAGCTGTTCCAGCAATCTCAGAACCACGAGACGAGCCACTGGAGTGAGCAGGGTGAAATAGGGCCTTGTCATAAAATTGTCATTATGCACGGAAGGACAGTGGATGAGAAATTATAATAGAACTTGTCTATTCTAATGAGAAAAGGGATGTATGGTGGTGAGCAAAGAAAGGCATTTCAAAAGAAGAACAATGCCTTGTGGAAATTGCATGAGGCTGCTGTTTGCTTGGAGGTAGCAGAGGCTAAGACCTGACAGTTTCATCAAAGAAATTGTTTAGGAAATGGCCAAGGGAGCATACTTCATTGTTCAAATGTCAAACTGCTCATATCTAGAGAGGAGAGCGTACATTTATCAGCAGCAGTAGTGCACATCCCACAAACAACAGCAGAGAAAACAAAAAATTTATCATGGATCTGCCGTGACTCAGATATGCCTGGTGCTCTGGCTGAAGATACTGCACAGGAAAGGAAGAATCATATTGCATTTCCTAGAAAAGTAGAGTGATGGGCAAATACTGAGCATCATATAAGCCGTGACAGAAGAGAAAAAGCTTTTCCCAACCATTAGGTGGGGGAAAAAAGACTGTGCATCATCTCAGTGCAACAACAAGCAAGGGAGATGCATCTGGAGTAAATGACAGCTATTGAATTGGGGCAGCCATGAACAGACTGGAGGATTCAATCTAGGAGGTCAGGGGAGTACTGCTGAAGTAGTTTATTTTGTGGACAACAATAGATTAAGACAGATTTGCAAGAAAAAAATCTGCTGAAAGCAATTTTTCTTTACAAGAACAACTACCAGTTTTTAGGTGGAAAATGGACACATCTAAGGGAATCTGAGAGGGATATGTGTTGTGTCAAGAATAAACACATTTGTTGTGATGCACCTCAAGAAAAGTGGACAGGAACACTTCTCTGCTGGAGGTGAATTGCACACAGGGTTTGTTGGAACAATTCTGGTGTAAGTAAAGATTTATTGTGTGACATGCCTCGTGGTTCAAGCCCCTTTTCTTTTATATTGTTGTCTAAAAGCCAATGTTGATCACAAGAATCTTATTCACATCATAAGTTACTGAAGCCAAAGCACAAAACTAGAGTGTCAGAGGTGAGTTACATGTCTTAAAGTTCGAGGCTTTTCATTTTACCTTTGTATCCATGTAAGTGATGAATGGACCCACCTGTGTTCTTCTTTATCATCAGACCCGCTGCATCCAGACTAAACTGCTTTGAATATTTGTGAATGAAATCTTAGGAAGGAAATCTAGGTCAATAGCTACGATGACAAATTTAGGCTAACATATGAGTTAACTGTGAAAAACTGCAAAAGCACTTTGTGCCACTAGGTGTCCAAGCAATAAAGTGACACATAAAATCCGTGTAGATAAACATAAAAAGTGATGCAACTGGAAAAACTATTCCAGTGAGCTATTACCAATCAGGAGAAAAAGACTAAGTTTATAATACATAGTTATATGAAACATCACCTTGGTGCAAAGGGTAAGTTGGGAATGGTTAGAAAAGCAACAGGGAACACAAAGAAAACATGCTACGCTAGCACATCAAACACAGTTCTGATACTCTAGCTGAAAATTAGTGTCACATAAAATTAATGTTGTAGAAAGGGAGGAATTACAGAGAAGGGTGATGGGATGATAAAATACATACTAAGGTTTCTGCATAAAGAATTTCTGAATAGACAAGGACTCTTAAACCAGGGAGGGAAAGAACTGGGAGGTTCTATGACAGTGATCTCAAAAATGATGAGCGCTGTTCATTAAGGTCATCATCTCTGACCCAGCAGCTCCACAAGCCATAAGTAACTGGAGTCTAGGACAGCGTCCTAGGGAAGCCTTACGGCATGTATGGTTCTTTCACCCTTCCTGAGGTGTTCATAATTGGCCTTGGTTGGAGACAGGTTGCTGGGCTGGGTGGTCTAATCTGACTTTGCACCTCTCACAGTTTTTGGATACTTAGACCATGAATACAGCTATTTGTATCCCACACAACATAATGCAGCATTAGTACTTCTTATCTCCCCTAATCCCTCCTGCAGAAACCATACAGCTCCTCTCTCTCCTATTTGTTAGGATCAACAGTCTGACAGGGCTCCCAGATACGCTCATTTTTCTACTGCTTTCAGGTGGAAATTATTGCCCTGGGTGTCATAACGGGAACCAATTCCAGTAAATACATCTGTCACAGCACATTGCAAGCCACCTGTCTCCTTGCTCCTTCTCATATGCTACCCTCCAGCTTTCTTAAGAAGGTCCATCCACAGAGAAACACTGACATACCCCAGCCAATTCTATAATATATATTAAAAAATTATTATATATAGATATAAAAAAATTTATATTTTTATATATATATATATATATATAAGACCACAAATATAATAATACATGGTACAGAATGACTGGCTGGACCCATACAGCTCAGCACTGTGGTCTTGTTCAACCCAGACTCTACAACAATAAAGGCTGTTCTGCTTGCAGATGGCAATTTTGTTTGCATCCTGAAAACCAAGGCATGTGAAGAACGGGAGTTCACAGTTCAGCCTGCAGTGAAAAGGCAGCCCGCGAGTCTCCCCCTGCTATTCTCAGAAGCTACTTGCATATTTTACACACCTCTCTGATTACTTATCAGCCTTTTTTACATGCATGCAGATATTCAATCATCTCCTGGCTCTTCAAGCTTCTAGGTCAATGGGAAAAAAGTTAGTGATTCAACAAATGAATTAAATTTATGCACCCTACAGATGAAGAAAAGAGGAGTACAGCAGGTTCCGAGCAGGAATGAAGATTCAGACAGGAAAACTACAGCAAAGCATTTGACACGTATACAGCTTTGTATTTATGGTCATCCAAGATGCAATCATGTAATTTCTGAATAGAACTGTGTCAGCTGGTGAAAACTGCTCCATGCAGGTGCTGGCAGGCTGATAACATGGTGACATGATTCACATCAGAAAATCTCTCATGCATAAGACCCAGTACACTGCCTCAGCACAGGCACCATTTGCAACACCCTCAGTGTCCTTCCTGAGCTCCGCTCTGGAAGGGCACAGGACTCCTGTGGGACCTGTGCTGTATCTGCCATGCCATGGAGCCACTGGTCTCCATGGGAAAGCTTTAGATGACCAAGTCATTTCAACCCAACAGTGTTCAGGCCACTCTGTAAAACATCAGTTTTCAAAGAAAACAGGCACAGAATAAGTGACAGTCAAGGCTTACACTTGATGATGTATGCAAATGGGTGGTGAAGCTAGAAAGGCTCTCAGCTTTCCCATCGTGCCTTCCCTTCCTGACGTACCGGCATCACCCTGCACCATGCGCACTGCAATGGCTTGCTTTGGGTCTGAGTGTGTAACACTTGTGATGAGAAAGCCCTGTCAGGTTGGAAGGACTCTGTAAATCTTTGCATTTGGGCTCAAAGCAAACTTAATTAGTGACCTGTTTACTTGAAAGAGGGCTATGTGCCCAAGTGTTCCTGTCTTCAACTGTAAACAAAAAATTATCAAAAGGTTCTCAAGGATTTGAGATAGTAATTAAAAGGAGATGAGTGATCTTCACAAACTACAGCGCAGCTGCTTTCCAAATGCATGTTGTGAAGCTCCTTGGCTGGGATGTTACTGTGATTGCAAATTACCATCTCTAAGGCTAAAGATATAACAGGATTCCCACACATCTCTCTCTCCCAGGCAGCTGTACATCGCCACGCGCAGGGTACACAGCCGCCACGTGACAGACGTTGTACTTGGAGCCATGTGGAAGGGAAAGCAGCAAACTTGTAACCCGTGTCTGGATACAGAGTGAAAAAAGGGTGTAGACAGACCTGTCAAACCAAACCTGGTGGCAATGGGGTGTCTTTCACACATCCTTCCTGCAGATCCCACCACTTAAAGTAAAATTTCCCACTGGGAAAACAGAGATCAAGTTTTTCTTAGGGAGAACAGATTTGTGGGGAGCAGGCAGGCATGTGCAGTTCCAGGAAGCTGTTAATTGGAAACAGCAACATTAACAAAACCATTTTTAAGACACTGAAAAATTCCTCTGCTTCTTCTTGAATGGAAGTTATGTCCTTAGTCTGCTTAGTGCAAGCTAATCCCTCGGCTCATTTGTGAAGAAAATAGTGATATAAACGGATAAAGCTCTCAAGATAGCTGCTAACAATCATGTTCCAAGCCAATTTTCTGCTTCACTAATACTCTGAAGCTAATCAGCATTTTTCTAAATGATCTCTTGATTTTTCTGCCCCCAAAATATTTCCTTGGAAATATTTATGCTGGTCACAAATGCTGTCGCTTATTTATACTTACCAAATAGAATATATTTTGCAGAAAATTTTCTTCTGGCTGCAGCTTCCAAAACTGAGTGACATTCCCCCAGGCTTGGTGCTTCCCCGGCATCCAAAGCTGAGGGTGTCTGCGCACAAGGCGAGGGACAGCAGGGTGGCAGATGGCTGCCAGGGCGGACGCTGCGGCAGCAGGTGGCAGAGGGGTGACAGGCACTGCGAGCTGGGCAGGTGGAGGCTTCACCAAGCCCCTGATATTGCCGACAAATTGAGGGGCTTGAGCTGGTTTTGCCTGGAATCAAGACTGGGATCTGCAGGTGGCTCTGAAGAAGATGCACAGGTGATGTACCTGCCTTTCAGGGCACGTCAAGCATGGGGCGACTAGGAACTGTGAGTTTCTATTAAATTTCACCACACGGTTTTAAACTATTGCATTGCCCTCCCTAGTAACCTTTGTAACAGTTGGTATTAAATTCACCAGCTCTCAGTTTTCTAATAATGAGGTATATTTAAGGAGGGAAATAGACCATTGGTGGCAGTTCACCTGTTCCATCCCTGGCTTCTCACTGAGGTCCTGGATGACTATCACCCGGTCCTTCACTTTGCAGATTTCTTCCATAAGCTTTTCTACCAACACTTGGGATGTTGCTGTTGTTGTTTCTACCAGCAGTTTCAGATGAAGCCTGTGATGAGCCCCAAGTAAAGGTGGTCCCCAAGATGCATTAAGAGGAACATAGATGAAAAAATTAATCCATTTTTTCTGCAATAGCCTTACCTAAGTTCTCCTTCTATACCTCAGTCTTCTATGGGCTTTACCACACTTGGGCAGGCCTCCTGTCCTAAAATATTTTTTTTAAATGTTATCATATATTGTTATTTTTACACCTTTTGCAAGCTGTTCCTCAAACAATTTTTAGCCTTTCTTCTTCAATTTTTAAACCTTTAAAGCAGAGTTTAAACTAGCTACTACATGGAGGGCACCGGAGCTTCAAGGTCCTTGTAGGACACCTGACATAAGTCATCTCTAAAGATACACCTGCTATCACTTCCAAAAGGGTTTCAGGTCTCCAGGAGAGAAAGACTGAGCCATGAAAACTACATAAATAGTAGATGGGTTCTGGGGGAAAAAAAATTAAAAATAAAAACAAAAAAAGGAAGAAAAAAAACCCAACCAGAGAAAGTTAGAGATATGAGGCCTCTGCTTTCCCTGAGACATAGATAATTTTTAATTGAATTTGTGTTTGAGCACCTTAATTTTTGTTCAGTATCTTCATATGAAAAAATATTTAGCCTATTTCTACATGCAATGCAGGACTATTGCTTATCTGGAGTTTTTCTGAAGGCAATGACTCCATTAAACAGCACCTTTTGCTACTAAATTTTACTGAAATACCTGGTGCTTGTTACTGTGAAAGGGTCAGGGAAGACGTTGCTGGCTACCTCTTAAGAGCCTTGCGAGGAGGAAAATGATGTGAGCTATGATAGGACCACAGGAATCAGACAGGAATGGGCTCAAAAAGCTCTATAATGGGCGAGATGTGGAAAGAATATTAAATTTGCAGTTAACTTCATTTAAGAAAAATCTTAGTGAAGGTAATTGAAGCATTTGCTATTTATATCTTTCCATTGACAGTAGAATTCATAATTTCCATAGAATGTGTTCAACAACATAATTTCCTTTTTTTCAGCTTCAGTTCCATTATTATCTGAATGAGATGTACTCCCAGAAACTGAAATCAAAGAATGCCTGCACAACCCCTTGCAAATGGTGCCCTTCAAAATGTTCTTTCCACGATGTGCAAATCCTTCTCAAGGATTCATGAGACACCATGGAAGACTCACAAGTTCTGCGAGCCAGAAAAATAACTGATTTAATTTATGCATTTTTAGTATTTAGTAGCATGTTTTACTCACTGGAGCAGAGAAGTATCAAGCAGGTAGATAAGAACAAGTCAAACAATTGCTTTGTCAGCAAGTTGCACTGGATGCAGAGAAAGGGCAGCAATGCCACAGCTAGACTGAGTTAAATATTGGAGTTCCTGCTACCTAAAACCATTGTCACTTCTGACAATTTATTCTTTTGATTCATAAAGCAGATACATTTTCAAAATTTCCATCTAGGTATAAATTACTAAAACAGATTAAGTTAAACAATGAAAATCAAACCAAGGAATGCCGAACCATTTTTGCCGTTTTGAAGGGAAGAAATTCTTTTTACCCTGGGACTCTCCAGACCGCCCTGCAAAAACTAAAGCCTAGAAGTCCCATGTATCCGCTTTTCAGAGACATTGAAGAGGCTTCCCACATCATGAAGCTCCTTCCCCCAGTGTCATAGCAACCTTGTCTTCAGATCAATTTAATAAACCAATCTATCTCAGCAGCATTTGGCACTGCTCCGGTGGGAATGCTGTGGGAACATTACTGTTCTGATAATTAGAAACTTCTGATTAATTTCTGGGTTAAATGTATTTGTGGTCATTTTATACCCATTTGTTCTCCTGCTGAGATTGCCTACACCTGACAGCTGGGCACCCTGAGAGCTCCTGGGTGCCAAGGGAGCAGCACTGCTTCTGTTTTTCTCACCTTCATTTCAGCCAAAACATGTCAAAATCGACATGTACCATCAGAAACTTCCCAGCTAGCTCCAGCTGCAAACATCTGCTGATCCACTGATAATGCAAACCCAAAGACTTCATATCTGGGAGATTTTCAGGGAGACTCAGCTGAACAAATGCACAGAAGGGATTCGGTTCTCTAGATGTATAAGCATCTAGTGCCATTTCAGGCTTCTGGGAGGCCGGGATGGTGCAGGTGGATGTGGCACAGGATCTGAGAGGGTCTCACCACTCTCTGAAGGCCAGGCAGGCTATGTTAGGGCTCCCCCAATACTTTTAGACAACCCTGTTAGGGTCCTGAATCCGACCTGCTTGTCCACCGCAGTGTAAGCTGTATAGCTCTCCAGGATCTGTTGACGCGGTTTCCATTGACTACAATGGGAGCTTAGACACTATTCTCACAAATAAATATGGACATGTAGGCAACTGAATATAGGTCTCAATTTCTGACCTGAATCGTACTCAATCTTCCAATATTAGCTGGAGAACCACCACTTTTCTGGACATCCTTATAGACAATTTTCCATACTCCCTTATGAACAATCTACCACATATTTGGGACATCTTTAGACAGTTCAGCATATTAACAGATTGGGCTAAACAAAATGTAAAGCATAGGCACGCATTTTCTTCTTGCTTTCCTCCAAGGGGTCACAGTGGCACAAGAGTACTCCTAAATTTATTGTGGGCATATAGGGATTTTTTTCAGGCTAGATTTCCAATGTCAACGTTTGAGAATTCAACTTTTTATAGTTGGATTTTATGCTTTCCCAAGGTAAAAGCATAAAAATTATGAGAACACGATTAGAAAAACTGGGCTGACCTAGTTTCAATTATCCTTAGAAGGCATTAGTTAGAAAAGATGACATTGTAATAAAGATTTTGTCCTCTAGAAGTGATGTTTCTTGTGGCATCAGACTATTGTTACCTGAGGCTCTTGTACTAGAGTCAGAAGGTATCTCAAACATGTCAGGGAAGTTGGGGAGAGCATTGTAACAGAGAAAAGGAAGAAGAGCACAGCCACCAGTGATGAGATGGAAACTTAAATAACGCATTGGACACCTCTAAATATAGGTTGATATAATTAAAAGGAGGGAAAAGACAAAAGAAGATTGCAACTGAACTTCATTATTTCAATACATCTCTGATGTGTTAGGATGGGTTGTTTCTTCATAGAGGCAGAAGGAGTATCTGAGAGGACTTGAATGTGGTGAAGGCTTCAGATGTCCTTGCCCTGTATGGTAGGACAGTTGGCAATCTGTCCCTCCAGCCAAGGGAAATGTCTGTAGGAAAGAGCTTCAGGCACCTCAAGAGTAGCAATGGAAACAACCAGAGAGACCACAAGGAGTAGTATAAAGGAGTTTTGGGAGAAGAAAGCTGTATCTTTAAAGTGAAGAGCTGTAGTGATTAAAGCAGTCAAGTTTAGCCAGGCTTTGCGTGGTGGGTTGACCTTGGCTGGACACCAGGTGCCCACCAAGCTACTCTATCACTCCTCTTCTCAGAAGAACAGGGCAGGAGAAAATAAGATGAAAAAAAACCCTTGCAGGTCAAGATAAAGGCTGTTTAATGAAGCTGTAGCAAAAGTTGTGCACATGAAAGTGAAGGAAAACAAAAGATGTTATTCTCTATTTCCCATCAGCAGGTGATATTCAGGTTCTTCCTGGGAAGCAGGGCTTCAGTATGCGTAGTGGTTGCTCCGGAAGACAAATGTCATAAAAAAAGAATGCCCCCCCCCCCCTTCCTCCTCCTTTCTCTTAGCTTTTCTATCTGAGCAGACATCATACGGTATGGAATATCCCTTTGGTCAGCTTGGGTCAGCTGTCCTGGCTGTGTCCCCTCCCAGGATCTTGCCCACCCGCAGCCTACTGGTGTGTGTGTGTGGGGGAAGGTTGGAGAGACAGCCCTGATGCTGCGTGAGCGCTGCTCAGTAGCAGCCAAAACTGTTGTGTGATCACCACCCTTCTAGCCAGCAGTACAAGCACAGCGCTGTGAGGGCTGCTGCGGGGCTCAGCCAGACCCAGTACACCTTGTTACAAACATTAAAGCCAGCAGAAAAATGTTCTGGTGGCACATACATGGACACAAACACAGAGAAACAGGCAACAAGAGGCACGGAAGCAAAACTGCACAGCAGACGCTTACCTCGAGCCCCATTTTCAGTAAGGTAGTGCTGATGCTACCCACGGGCCAGAACAAGGAGGATGGAAGCATGAGCAGGAGCACAGAGTTGGGCTGACCTTAAACTCCAGAAATTTCACATCCAGCAGCTGGAAGGACCCGCTTCCCTTCCCGAGTCCCACCTAGCACCTCTGGACAGCAACAAGCACTTTAAGCTAATCCACCCAGCTAGGAATGGCATCATATGGCTGGAGAACAGCAAGTTTAAAAGGGAAAAATGAAAGGGAAGGAGTAAAATGCTGTTATGCTTGACCTCAAAAACATGTAAGATTTAAGATCAGATTTTGAAGAAAAGTACAATGGAGACAAACGATATAACAAGTGGTATGGACTCACCAAAGTTAGCTCAGGAACATAATTGGCTTTATAGATAGAGAGAGTGCAGTAGGGCTCAGCCACGCTGGCTTGAAGAGAGCATTTGATTAAATACCATCCCCGAGATTAGCTGATATGGGAAGGGGGGATCCTAAATGAACTGCAAACTGGGTGTGCTGCTGGGTGAAGGGGAGATGGAAACACAAACTGCTGCAAAGGTGAGGATCAGGCTGGAGGGAAATTATTAGGAGTTCCCCAAGAAACACTCTTGAGACCGATATTTTTATTAATTGCTTGGGCACAGAAAATGCCTGACAAAATCTACTAAAGCTAAAATTTAGAGGCAATGTCAATATGGAAGTGGCGAGAGATAACAGAAGCACATGATCCTGAGGACTGAGGTAAGAGAGGAGAGATAAAATTCACTGGTGCGACATGCAAGGTAATGTATTTGGGAACCAAATAAAAATGCAGCCTTCTGACATAAATGTGTAGCTCATCCCATGAAAATGATTGAGGAGTACTAGCTGATCAGAAAATTCAGCATAATGCAGCTATGAAAATGGGAAATGTGGTCTCAGTCTCAGGAGGGACTGGGTCTAACATCCCTCGGCTGGACTGGGGGGGAAGGGTCTCTGCAGCGGAGGTGGGAAACACAACTGTCCTTGCACATCCCCCAAAATGCCTCCTTCGCACTGCTTTGGGGGAAGCCCATCAAGTACCAGGTGTGCAGAGCCACCTGATGGCCCGGTGGCCTTGGGTGCCCTGGATCTGGGCGCTAGGCACCATGGCCCAGGGTCCCAAGCCTCGGTCCTGCTTTGAGCCCCTTCCCTGGTGAGCCTGGCCAGCTCTGCACTGCTTCTCCTCCTCCTCCAGATCTTGGCAAGCAACTTCATCTGCTGCTGGCAAGCCAAGAGGTGCTCAGGAGAGTCCAAGTCTACACAGTGTCATCCCCAGTTTTCCCTTTGGACTGGAAAGGACAAGCTGGGTAACAAGGTCTTATTAGAGGACAGTGCCCTCCAGGTGCACAGCTGCTATTTGGGGGGGATTTACACTCCTCGATCAGCCAAGGGTCTCTCCCTCTTACCTCAGCATGCAGAAGAAAGCAAAGTTACAAGAAGTCTGCAGAGGAGCCAGGAGCCAACCCTAGCTCTCAATAGAAATACACAGATGCTTCACCTGCAAGACTCTCCTTCCCTGGGGAAAAAACCAAAAACGCACCAAAAAAATCACACTCACAAGCATTTGTAACATTCATTATCCAGACTTGCTGAAAGCCACTGAAACTAATCAAAATTCTGCATCTCATTCATACTACGCAAGTGAAAAATATATACGATCTGCTTGGGTGTGCTGACACATGCCCCTGTCAGGTATAATTAAGGCTCCCATTCTTCTTCTTTCCTGCCACCAGTTGTATATATTCAGTTCCATTGCAATTTAATTACCCTTATTGCAGCATTTCTTCATTCGAAACAAATAGCTCCTAGGAATGGCACTTTCAAGGGAACACAGTCGGCTTTTGGGGTGGGGGGGCACTAGTAATTGGCATTTGCAGTAAGCATGGGGAAATCCTAATTCCCAGTGCCTTGGGAAAGATAATGAAGTCTGCACAGTTCTGAGAAATTAGAAGGGAACTGGAGGTTTAAAACAACTTTTACAAAAGAAAACAGGAAACTTACGTTAGTTTTTGTTACAGGAGGCTCGCAGACAAGCTAAACCTGTGTAAAGGAATTCAATCCCCATGTTAATCTTACTTATGTGCCACACAGCAGCAACTGAGGGCTCTGTTCAAACCTGGGACCCCCTTGTTCTGGTACTGTCCAAGCAGGTTACAGTAAATCCTCCATGCCACCTTGAATCCACAAGAGCTTGGGGAAAATTTCCCTTAGACCAACTTTTCTGATAGGAATTGAAATGCCTGCAAAATGATCTGGTTTAACCCAGCTCCGATTATTTTGGATGGGGGAATGGGCCCAGACAGTTTGTGCTGGGCAGACACCTGCCCTCCTGCTGCCGGGGAATGCCCTCTGGTTTGGATTTAAGGGCTCTGTGCATTTCCTTGAAGATCCTGAGTGTGTTTTCTGAACAAGGGCAGCGCCTGATGCCTCTGAAACCTGTTGAACCTGCTGCAGCCTACAAGGAGTCTGTCCACATACACCCAAAAACTCCTGTGCAGAGCTCCTGAGAACCACATGAGCATAGACATTTCTGTTAGGGAAAGCCTTTTTCTTACCAGCTTGGCACATCATAGAGTATGTCCCCTTTTCAAGCATTTTGCCAAAGGTAGCTGAAATACAGAGCAAGTGAAGCAGGAGTTTCCGAAAGGGAACACCAAAGGAATGCACCTGAAGCATGCCAGAAGTAAGTAATGATTACAGAGATGACAACAAAACCAAGCATCATCATCTAACTGAAAGGTCAGCCTTGCTGGTTTTTTTTTCTTTTACTTTTGTAAGAATAAAAATGTTTGCAAATTCTGTATATGTTATTAACTTTTAATCTAAAAAGGTACACGGATAAGATGAGCAAACTGGGATAAAAATGGCTCAAGGACAGGGTTCTCAGGACACTCAAGCCCAAGCGCCTTTTGTTCTCAGTCCTAAGATTTAGAGCCACCAAATATTTTGGGTGGTTCCTTTTTAGACATCCATGCAATCTGTTTGTTGAAAACTGATGTTTTCCACCTCTTATCAAACAACACCTTTCAAGAGTTTTTAGTTTAGCAGCCAAAAATTAAGGCACACAGATCACCAGTTGCTTTTGGAAATCGAGTAACCTGTAGAGTTAAAGAAAGCCCATTCTCTCTTTCCCACATCTTTTTCAAAAGCAGGTGTGGTGAATGCTCTGACTTAGTATGACCTTTTCAGTGTCTTGAATGCTTTGTGTTAATGAATGAAGCTGGTAGGAGAGCTGATGCCCCAGTCCTACCTGCTGGGCCATTCGGATTTGCGATTGGATTAGACAAACACCTTACAGAGACACAACTGCAGCTGACATCCCCCAGCTCAGCTGCTTTTACCTACCTCAATAACTGCAAAGAGCAACAATCCGTGCAGGGAGAAGCAAAAATTTATTCTTCAAGCTCTGTCCCCAAATGTTGCTTAAATTCCCCAGGTCAGCATAACCCAGCCGTGAACTTCATCAGCAGGCTGCTAAGCTGTACTGCTGGCAGTTGGCGTGCAGTAACACAACCAGTTATTGATATTTCCTTGAATATTATACAACCCCTTGATAATGTAATCCGTCATGAGAGTGAAAGCAGACAATTTCTTGGGAGCACATTGAATTCCTGTATTTAGTTTTCTTTTTGGCTAAGCCCACTTGCTGGTCCCATTGTATTGCTGCCTGTTCTTTGATTTGCCATTTATAAATTGCTCTGTGTACAACTAACTCTTGCGTAAAAGGCTTCAACAATAGCAATATATAGTCAAATGTGTATAATTGCTTTTACAAAAGGAAAAGAAATCACATCAAGGAACATAAACCTCAGTCCCTGTATACTGCAGTTTAAAATAGATTATGCCCTATGGCTGATAATGTACTTCAGCATAATCATCATGAGTCTACTAAATAAGAAGCCAATTATTGTTCTAACAAGGCATTCATTAGTAATCTGGACAGAGATCACATAGATGGTATATAACAGCTGGAAGTGGCAAAGAAAAGCGGGAAAGTGATGGGATGGAGGCACAGGTATAATAAGTAGAGCCTGTAGCCCTTTTCAAAAACCTGGCTTTAATTAGGAAGAACAGCAACCCGTCATCAGCAATGCGTGCTCCATCTTGCTGGGTTTCTGATGAGTGCCCTGCTTTCCCAAGCATTTAACGCAGAGGGAAAGCAGAGCACAGCTCCAGAAAAGCCACCGCTGCGACCAGCACGAGCCGGGCTTGGCCCTCCAATGCAGGCGCACTCCAGCAAGTGCAGCACAAGGTCACACTAGGACATGAGCACCATATGTGTATAGGACAGGCCACCTAAGAATCATTTAAGCCAAGCAGCGCTATCATTTGTTCGGGTAACAGCAGGCTGAGGTATGAACTTCCCGAGCTCAAAGCACTGCCTGGACAGCAGATGAGCCACAGCCATGTGGACCTGTGTGGTGGCCACTGTGGTTCAGCTGATAAAACGATGGATTCCCGCGGCTAAGAGATTTCAAGCTGATCCTGCAGACAAGAGGTTCATAAACCATTCTGCAAGCCAATTGCAAGGTCCTACCATCAGGGTCTGGGTGCCACCATCGCTGAGCAATGCCACCAGCCAGGTGGAGGCAGCAGCCACTTCGGTGGGATGTGCTCTCTGCAGCATGGATGCATCCAGGGAGCTTGATGGAAGAAATTCTCTCATTAGGGCTTTTTTCTGTTGCTGCTACCCAGGTCAGGAGCATAAGCTTTGGCTCCAGTAGTATGAGAACTGTTTACTTTAAAAAAGGAAAAGGGAGGGAAAACCAAAAAAAGTAAATATCTATAGTGAAAAACAAGAAAGAATTTGAAAAAGAGAGGGTGTTGGTTAAATCCTTACAAGCAGTTAGCAAAACATGGCCTCAGGAGAAGGAACAGACACCATAAATAGGTCGAGCTGGGGCACAAGATAAGCTGGAGGAGAACCAAATGGTTAATGAGACTAAACAGAAAATTACTGCAACTAGGTGTGAACTACCCTAATTATCACACTGAAAGATCCACCCTCCAGCAAAGAGAGCCCCCTCCCCACAAAACACTGTTCAGTGAAAAGAAAGAACAGTGTACCTTTAAATGGAGATGGCACTTGTAAGAACTGGTAAGAATTAAATGCGACAATTGTAAACAATTGTTCAAAGTGTATAAAAAGTTCTGCTCTGTGTGAAGAGGGGTCCTAGCTTTGTGGGTTACCACCTAGCACCCATCCCTGCACAGACGGGCAATAAACATGCATCTTGACTTGGTGTGTGGATGTTATTGTATACTGGGTGAAGAGCCCAGGTTTGGGGTAACTCTGGGGGAGAGAAATCCTCCCTCTGGGGATAGCTGTG
Source organism: Falco peregrinus (assembly GCF_023634155.1). NCBI lineage: Eukaryota > Metazoa > Chordata > Aves > Falconiformes > Falconidae > Falco > Falco peregrinus. Next base: position 55,730,132 of record NC_073725.1, on the reverse strand, counting down.
TTAGATCAGTGCAGAAAGCTCTGCAGCAAACAAGTGTTGCTTTTAAGCTGCCTTCAAGTAGACAAGTGAAAACTCCATGTACATGTGGGTGAGCGTGAAGATGCCACCCCAAGATGGCATGGAAGTCATCATCGTGGAGGAGGACAGAAATGGAGAGAAAATGAGTGTGGTGGGGCTGTTGGAGGGGAATGGATGGAAAGCCCTCGCCTGGGCCAGAACTGACAGCTGGTCTTTGCCTTGGTTGCAGGTGACCCCCGGCAAAGCACTGAGACCAACCCCCAGAGCACCACGTGTGGCAGTGACCAGCTGGGGGGGCAGCACAAGGTTTGCAGCGATGCAGCCAGGCCTTGGTACCATCTCCACCAAGTGCAGGATGCATGTCCCAGGCCATCCCAAGGGCTGTCCCAAGGCTTACTCATGCTTGTGCCAGGGGCTCCCCAGCTCCCCCCAGGCCTGGTGAAGATGTGATTGTGGCTCCTTGCTGAAAGCCGAGGCCAGCAGATGAATGACCACATGTGTTTCCTGATCTCAGTAATGCCTGTCTGCTTGAAGGTCCTGCCTCTCTCCCCTTGCTGGTGCCATGGGCATCAGGCTGCCATGCCAGCATGTCCCTGAAGATGATGGCCAGGGCCCTTGGTCGTGGGTGGGAACAGCAGAGTTTGCAACAGCGGCTGGGAAGGTAAATAAGCATGCCGATCACCAGTGCCTCTTTCTTTGTAGGAAGAGAGAGAGAGCAGAAAATTGCCGTCCTGTTTGCCTTGCAGCATGACAGTGAAGGGATGGCTCCACAACCCCTCCACAGGCACTCCTGAAGATGAAGGAAGCAGAATCCCCTCCAGGAAGTTTTGCTCTCAACATCGCCAGTGCACATCGGGCCACCACGGCGGTCCCTGTTTTCCCTTCGCCATTCCCACCCAGTAGCTGTGACCACCCTGACAGAGAAAGGGCTGGAGGACAACATCTGCCCCACATGAGCCCAGCTGCATGGGGTGTCTCTAGGAGAGCCCACCAAGGCATCACAGCAAGGGGACCTTCTCCCACCTCCACACTGCAGAGAGAAAAATTCACAGCCCTGTGAATCCTGTAGTTACCTTTAAACTACATGAAGACATAACAACAACTGTAGTTGTGCGTGTTCAGATATATCTGGGTGAACCACCCACAAACTTGGGGCAGACTTGCAAGGTTTGGGGGCAAGAAAAGGAGGAGGAGAAAAGGATGGTGCCTGTCACCAGCTGCTTGTCGGTTCTCAAGCTGAGAAAGACGCCTGTAACAAAGGCACCGAGGCAACCTTCCAGTTTGGTGAAAGTGGGAAAGGTCTCCTGATCCTTTTGGAATAGCTGGCACACCAACAGATCAGTGCAAATGCCAAACACATACCCTTGGTGGTTTGGGTTTGTTTTTGGTTTTTTTTTGCGTGTAGCAGTTCTGTTACCTTGTGTGCTGCTTTACTTGGAGTGGGAAATGCTGTGAAGGGAAGGCACAGCTTTCTCCAGAACAGATGCTTCCAGAGAGTACAGAATTAACCTGAGCCAACGGAAAAAGTGAAATTCAGGCTAAGAACCAAAGGCTTCACTATTTAACCTGTGAAGGTGTGGTGGGCAGTTTTCAGTCAGATGGACTGACACGTGTGCCTCTGCCCATCTAAGAGGGCAGTGGGGTCTGCCCGAGGGCAGGGGATTGCAGCCTTCCCTCATTTACTGGATTTGCCAGCATGCTGCAAAGGGCTCGTTTTCTGTGTCTCTGGGAAGCCAGAGAGCTCTCTGCCTGTATGTATATGCAGAATGGAAGAGCACACAAATGCTGAATTTTTAAAGTGTCTTACAAAAATCTTTCATTGAAGCCAACTCACAGAGTCTTGTTAAAGCACTGTCCCATGGATCTCACCAGAGTGCTGATACATATGCACTAAATATTCTCGACTGCCAAAATACACGTTTGCAGGAAGAGGCTTCTGACACTAACTGAAGAATTCAGTTGTATTTATTGTCTCTCTGGTTTCTGGATTTTTTGGTTTGGTTCGGTTTGGTTTGGTCTGTTTTCATTTTCTACAGTGATTGGTCCCTTTGGAAGGAATTCATCTTTCCTTATTTTAGGGGACTGATTCGGTGTCCAGCACACTGACATTGCACTTGGGATGAGCACATCAGACTGACTGATCCCCGCAGACCCCACCGCAGTCCAACACCTCTGGGAGTGGCAGCTGTGGGGCACCCCACGGCAGCCCAAGCCCACCAGGAGTCCTCCCCACGCAGTCAGTCTCTCTTTCCCTGGCTCTCCCATTCAGCCCAATGCAGCACGCTGCAGTGCGGCATCTAACGTGCTGCTTTGACCTACCTGCCTTCAGAGAGCGATGGAGAAGCAGACAGGAGTGTATGAGGATCTCGTAACAGCCTCCATTTAAAAATAAGGCAGCGTGCTAAACATCCTCTCCCAGCCTCTTTTTTATGGTTTTCCTAAGTTAAGCCTACCATTTTTTCTACCAGTAAAGATATAGGGGGCTGCAGGAGCTTACAGAGGTGGGAACAACTGTGATTAACAGCATGAAAACCCTCCTCCTTTCTTCTGATTTAAGGCTCTTCAGGAAAAGCTGGGTAGGGCACGGGAAACTGCAGAGGGTGGAATCGCAGAGATGCAGTGCAGAGGATGCTCTGCTGGGCTCCAGCACAGCCTTGAGCCCTCCGGTGCCTCAGTTTCCCCACAGGTGTGTCCCAGAGCTCAGCATCCTCCTTGCCGGTGCTCTCAGGCCAGATTTGATACTTGTGGTGTTGCCTGGGAGAGGAGATGGAGGGTTTCACACCAGTGCAGAGCAAATTGTTACTAGAGAGCTAATGAATGATCACATGAATCCCAAACTGGAGCAATTAGCTACTCTGTTGCTGCCAGGGGGTATTTACCCTGCTGCAACAATTGCCTCAAGGTGGCTGATTTTTAAATTATTCTTTCTTCATTGCTTCAAGACATTGCCTTGGGAACCAAACCAGCTTTTTTTTTTCCCCAAGTTTAGAGCCAACAGCCATGCTCCTGCTGCAGTCCAGGTGGGGCTGACCCCTCACTCTGGATGTACTTTATTCCTGTTGAAAAAGCTGATTCGCTTGAAGGGAGGATACAAGCTGGGTGGTTACAAAGCAGCTTTGCACACACACACCTGCATGAGGTGGCTACAACACTCATCTACATGTTGCAAGTGCATGGATGGCCTTTGGCTTTGTCTGTGCAGGAAAGTCTGCTTCATTTCTTGCAGCAGAGCTCACACCAAAGCAACAGGGTGACTTGCTACCAAGATTTCCACATGCTGGGACAGGAGCCAGTGTCTCTGGCCAGGTTACTATTATTATCCCTGGGTGCTGAGGCAGGAGGAGGGTGAGGCAGGACAGCCAAAGAGGTCTCCAAAGTCTCGCAAGAGGCAGCAGCAGGATCCCTGGAGCTGTGCAGTGAGTTGGATTCATGTGGCTACCAGCAATGGCCACGTCAAATGCTAACAAAAACCACGCACAGAACCCAGCTTGACAGGGGATAGGCTTGAAGAAGTCATAGGCTTAAAAAAAGATTCTTGTGAATCCTGGATGTTCAAAAGAGCCCCATCTTCGTCAGTTTTTTGTGGCTGTGGTTGTGGGGATTTCTGTACCCAGACAAGCCTAGCCCCAGGGACTGAGGTGAGGTCTGACACACAGAGGCACAAATTGCAGTCACCAGTGCCAGCAGCTCCAGTCCTTTTGCCTGAGTGTTTGTGTTTCATCCACTTTGTGTCCACTCTGGCTATGCAAAAGCTCGGCACATGTCCCGGCTGGCAAACGAGTATGATAGAAGAGATTTAGGCAACTGGCTTTTTTGCATTGCAAACCTGGCAAATGGCAGCAGGAGGGCAGAAAATGCTCTTCACTGCTGCATCCTTCCTGAAGGCATGTCTCATAAACTTCTTTATGGTTCGTGTAGTTATTTCACTCACCCATAATTAATGTCCTTTTGCTCCCTGCAAGCTGGGTAAGGTGGCTTTAACCACCCACAATGATGTGCCCATGTCTGTGGCTCTGCAGAGCTGCTGCCCTGGCTGGGAACAGGTACTCCTGTCAGCAAACCAGGTGATGCTGGTGGGATCTCAGCCATGGGTGAGTGGTAACCAGTTCACTTCAGCCCATTTTTCTTGACTGACTGCACCTTCTTAAGCCCTTACCTTGGTCTCTCATCATCAGTGCAAGTGCTGGGACCTCGCCGTGCTCAGAGAGTTTGTTTGCTGGAGGGGTAGACGAGGGCAGGATCTGGCTGAGCACTGCCGGAGCTGTAGCCAGCCCTGACATTTTTTCCTTAGGTTATAGCTAGTTCAGCTGGGCACATCCAGCTATGTTTGTATCTCATCAACACGAAAAAGTGACTTCACTGCCATGGAGACAGCTATGATTTGCATCTCAATTAAGCAATGACAGATGCCCTAGTGATAAAGGCAATCTTTAGCTATGGATCCCCATTGACTTCAAGTTCCAGAATTCCCATTTATTATTAGGTGCTTCTGAAATGAAAATTTTACCAGGCAATTGGCAGGCAGTTACGTCTTAATGCTTTTGCTGTGCTGGTGTTCCGATGTGAATAGGTATTTCTTGCCAGTGAGACAGTCAAATACTCTGGGCTGTAGCAGAGTGGGACTGGCAGAATACTGGCTGGTTCTGCATGGCAGAAACCCCACTGCCCAAAGTTGGGGGGACCTGGGGAGTGGCACAAGGTGATCAGCAAAAGAATGGACATGGACACGGTGCTGACAGTGCAACACCAAGCTACCCAAAAGGTCTCCAAAGGCTGGAGAGTCAGGCACTCACAGGGCAGGCAATGCCCGTGCTGGATTTCCAGGCTTGGCAGCTCTTGCTCAGTTGTTGGACCCTAAAATCTTGTTTCCATCTCCTCTGTGCTGAAGGGACATTGCAGAAATAATTTTTTCCTGCTGATCTGTGCACATGGTAGCAAATAGGGTGCAAGGAGTCCATTGCAAGGGTACAAGGAGCAGAGTGCAAGGAGCTGGTCAGGCCATCATGCAGGGAGAAGGGGAGTGATGATGAGTGAGATGGAGCTAAGCCAGGTACAGTGCATGTCCCAGGCATTTGGCACAGCCCATGCCATCACACCTGCTCCCAGTGCAAACTGCTCCCATACTCAGGGACGTGTCCACAACCCTCTTATCTGTGTCTCAGAGCTTCAACTGCCATCAGTAGATGCACCACCACAGCACTTACCACTTTCAGCAGCTTTATCATTCTTTTGCTGTGCATAGGGTACTGGGCAGGGAGAGACATGCTATAACTACCAGCAGTACCCACTAATTCGGGGTCCCCAAGGAGTAAGGATGGGAAGTATAGTGGACTGGCAAAAACATGCTCCAAACCTGTTCTTGTTCAATGATGTACAGGTTTCAGAAAGTGCATGGTTCAGGTGCCAAAACAGATAAATCAGATCCTTAGAAATTAAGCTTGCGGTTCGTCTCCTCCTGGTATGGCATCAACTAAACACTTAGGAACACACAAACCTTCAAAACAGGAGGTAACTTGGCCACAGGTTGGGCAGAGGTGGGTGCCTAGGTGGGTAAACATGAACCTGAGACATGTAAAGGTGAGCACCAGAGCTTCCAGAGCCTGATGCCTTTTGGGTTTTATCCCCTAGTTGATTTGCTGGCCTTAGAGAAAGTGTGAGCTTAAATCAAAGCACTTTGCACTTCAGTGGGTTTTATTCACATTTACAAGGGCTTTTTACCGTGTGAGTTAGCTGGCACTTGATGTGGCCTGAGGACCTGTTGTGCCCTCCCTTTGGCAAAGGTCCACAATGCACATTTCTCCTCTGTCTGGCCACGCATTTTCCCCACATTCAGACAAACCCACTTATCTTTGCAGCTTCTCACCTGCAGAATTTGCTGAAACCTGGCCAAAGGCTTGAAAAGAATGGGAAAGTGAGGGTACGCAGGCAGCAGACTAACACCTGTGCACGTCATAGGTAACCAATATGTCAGTTGTCACAAATTATGTACGAGATTTCAGTCCAAATGGTTATGCCTTCACAGGCTGATTTTGGAAATGCTGAATGCTGTGCTCTGTCCTACAAAATATGGTGACTCCAACATCAGAGGCATGGATTGGGCCAAGCAGGGAACAGACCTGGGAAGCGATGTATCTGCAGCTGATAACAGAAAACCTCCCTTTACCCACAGAGCTGGTTCACTGCGGCACTCTCTCTGTCTTTATGGCAGAGAGAGGGAATTTCTTGTTCTGTCAAGTACAATTTGAGTTAGCAGTCAGGTCAGGTGCCTCCCAGGAGGATCGTTTAGCCCCCTGCTCTCCTTCGAGCTTTATGGCATGCTGAACATCTCCTGCACTTGAAGGGCAGTAGACCCGTGCCCAAGTACACCAAAAAGTTAATTGGAAAGAGCAGCCGTGAAAAAGGCCTGACCTTTTCCTGAATTGCAGCCCAATGCTGAGTAGCAGAGGTCATCCAATTAACAGGGAAAATGATGCTGGAAGAGAACTTTCCACTTGGAAGGAGTGATGAGAATTGTTAGCGGGGCTCCATCACAGTGTGCTCGGTTTCAAGGTGAGATAGTCTTTGCAATGAGAAAAGAGAGACATTCCAGCCCTCGGACATGGATGGTCATCACCAACATTGAGATGGCTCCTTGAAATCCAGCAGCACTGCCAAAGATTGGACATGGTCCCCATAGCCTGATGAAATGATGCTCCTGGTTCCTGAGGCTTTTACTGTCAGTAAAGTTGAACTTTGTTCCAAGGGAAACAGCCAGGCAGGATGAAGGTTTTAGACCTAGAAATTGCCTGTGCTAACAGGAAAGTGAGAAGACCATTTCTGTGTCTCGTACTCTTAGCATATCCAAGCCCTAACAGGTTTCCTGCTCTCCATGGGCTCCATTCAGTTTAAAAAGCATCTCCTCCCATGACACTTCTTAAACATTCCCAAGGTTATTCTCCAGGCTCCAGCAGACTGAATCAACAGGACTCCTTCAGGCTGGTTCGATGGACCACATCACTGAAGCATATCTAGTGGGACGTTTCTCGTTTCTCTGGTTAATGAAAATGTTCCTCATCTATTTTCTGATGAAGGAAAGGAAACAATCACTGCTTGGGATCACGGGACATCAGCCAACAGTGTAACTGGCTTACACAAATAAACTCAATTCCTTTGTGCTTCGAAAAGTTGAGAAATTGTGTCAATCTCATACAAGGTGCTGTGAGTATTTTTACAAGGTGTAAAATAAAAGCAGTTGAATCAGGATACTGATCTTTCCTCCATGCTGAGGATGTATACAGAAATGTATACAGCATAAACATCTGTAACCAGCCTGATCCCCAGGCCTGGGACTGTCTGTCTTTGGGTGTGATGACATATCCCGTACTCAGATCATTTTCCACGCTGCGCTCATCAGATGGCCTTTAAAAGCCATGAGCAGTGCAAGAGAGAACCATGATTCAACTTTCTCAGCTTCTACAATCCCATACAATGTTAAAGCTAAAGCTAATACAAGAAAATGGACCAGGATGGATCTAGTTAGATTTTCTCTGAATCAGAACAGTTTTTTGCTTAGTCAGAGGTTCAGAAGCAAGCAGTCAGGGAATGCATAAAGCCAAAAAAATGAACGGACCTGTTAATTTGTCAATGGTTTCCCCACCAGCCGCTACCAGCCACTCCAGTCATAGAGAAAACAAGAAACCTGGTGTGAGATCCTCCACAATTCATTGGTGCTGACTGACGGCACTTAGGAGCACCAGGAAAAGTGGGTAGAAAAAAAAGAGAAGTATCAGATGAACGAAGAGATGGAAACAAGTGCTGACAAGTAAATGGATGGCTGTTCAGGGGTCCATGGGAAAACCAAGCAGCTGGAATCTCGGATCACAGCCGGCTTTTAAATAGCAGAAATGTAATGCAGATTAATACTTCTTAGAGTGCTTTCTCCAAAGAGGTTTGCTATTCTCTCACCAATTTTATTTATTGTGGTCATAAAGAGAACAACCAATACATGTGGAAATAAAAAGCAAACAGGGATTACCAGAGCACTATATTAGAGACACGCCAGATTTACTACAGCACCTGTTTAGCAAGCTTGAAATCATTAAAAAAAAATAAATATCTAATTTTCTCATTTTTTAAATAGGTCATTGATTACAGCTATTTGCTTCAAGAAGAAACATAAGCAGGTGTTACTAAGAGATTTACCCTTTTGGCAAGAATTATACCTGTCCCTCTAACAGAAGCCTATGAGCCCAGTGTGATGGGGGGGGTCCCATCTCCCTGTTTAAAGCAGGAGAGATATGTGTAAATAAATGCTGTAATTAAAACTGACATTTTTTGCTTGACTGCTGACAGTGACCACAAGGATGAAAATGACATTAGTTCCACCAGGGGCAGAGATGCCGCTCACTGTAAGAGATTAGAGGAGAGCATTAAGGCGGTAATGAACTGACTTGTGAGCTCTCGCCCAGCGATGCTGGACCGACCGCTCCTGTGATCCTCAGTGCCATTTCCAGCATGATGGCTGGCACCAGCACTGATGGAAAGGAGAGATGCCAGCTTTCATGAGAGCTGTTATTTGCAAATATGCTCCATGGCTGAGCTGTAGCGAGAAAAACTCTGTGCTCGGTGAAGGCATAGCGCCGAGAGCTTCAAGGCACAGAGAGGGGTCTTGCGGCAATGAGAGCATGGTGGGTAGAGTTGGTTGCTTTAAAGGGACAGACAGATCAGTGATTCAAATACTGATGCACTGGCGTGGAAACTCCACGACCAAATATTCCCAAGGCTGTGGTCTTATTCTGCATCTTCTGTGTTCATCATAGACCTAGGGACAGGCCAACTGCAGAAAAGTCAGAGGTTGAGGATGGATTACACACCCAGGTTTTTCAGGAACACCTTTTGGCACTCATCTGGCATCACAAGTTCCCAAGGGCTGAACAAACTTACGGGAGTCATAGAGGTCATAGATTCATTTAGACTGGAAAAGACCTTTAAGATCATGAAGTCCAACCATTCTGCCATGACTGCCAAGTCCACCACTAAACCATGTCCCCAAGCACCACATCTACACGTTTTTTGAATGGTTCACCCGGGCCAGGTTCCTGAGGCCAAGGGAATGATGCGGCACTGGAGAGGATCACAGTGAATGGAGAGCTGTGGAGATGTGGGAAACTCAAAGGCAGCGACACCAAGACGTGATGGCTGCTCTGGGTACCTGAGATGTTCACACAGAGTTTTCTATCCACCAGTCTGCACCCACCTCTGGGGAAGACCCCTGCCAGGGGAGGCAGGGGAGAGACCTCAGCCAACCTTGTTAGCCTGTGTGCTGGCCAGGTGAATCCCCAGCCGTTGTGCTCAGCAGCTCTTCCTGGTGTCCAAACAAGACACTGTCCTTGGCAGCCACATCAGTGCTCATTTGCAAAGGAATTAAAAAAAGATGTAGCAATTTCACAATGCCGTAACATCAATCAGAATTCATAAGCAGCTTCCCGAAATTATCACATATGGCAACTGCACTGCTTTTTGCCAATGATTATATGTTAGTGTTTAAGAAAGTGTGGCTGATTTGGCTTCTCTGGCTTTTGTGATTTCTTTTCTGCTCTGGTTGCATCTTGAAATGGAAATTTAGACATTGGGGCCAACACAGCAGCATAAGAGCTTGAGTGCGAGTGCTGCACTTGTGTCTGAAAGAAGGCTCAGGGGTCCCAGCCCAACACCACCTACTGAACAAACAGGTCAATAGTACGGTCATTCTAACCTCTGCATGAAATTTGTGAGTGCTACCTGTCCCTTGATATATAATTACGTGCTTTTCCTTTCCTCTGAAATAAAATACAGACTTTAAATTATATGGTCAGTTCTGTGAATCTCTCCCACGGAACTGGTGCGGGCTACCCCACAAGGAGTAAAACAGCATGAATGCAGCCAGTACCAGCTCATGACTTGTAAAAATCCCATTTTATTATCTCTAAAAAATAAGATAGAAGTGCCTTAAAATAAATGCTCAGCAGAAAATTGATCAAAACAACTTTAATTAGAGACACGAGGCTATTTACATTGGGTTCTGCTTTTCTAATTGAGCATTTTCATGCTTGAGAGTAACAAGCAAACCAAAAGTCATGTGGCTTAGTGGAAACCTGTGCTGTTAATGAAAGCATCTCTCACCCTGTGCCACAAAATAACAAAAGAGATAAGTAAGAAACGGCAATCCAGGTGCTGGTACTTCCTGAAATGCCGCAGAGTTTGTCAACATGCTCAGGATCCTTGCTCTAGCATGGTGATCTCCTGCCCAGGCATGACCCCTTCCTGGAGCTGCTCAGAGGTGGTGCCAGAGCTAATGTGTCCCCAGCTCCTGTGTGACCCCCCAAGGGACCTGCCACAGCCTGAACACCCCCTGCCCGCTATGTGCACACCCAGTGGCGAAGGTGCACCCAGAGCTACGCACTGAAGGGGACCAGCACCTCCGTCCCGATCACACCTGCATTTTGAGTTTGGATTTGACCTAATTCCTTACAGAAGCACAGTCTGCGCACCTCCCACAGCACCTGCGCTTCACCTCTGGTGGTGCTGGCTTGAGAGTTGCCTCTACATTACAGAAAAATGGTTTCATCCCTCTAAACCAAACAACTCCTGCACCAGTAGGTTCCTCTGTCATTTGGAAAGGACATACAATAGAGAAACATACACAGGGAAATGCCATTTGGAAGAGGGGAAAACACTTTTGGCAGTATGAATGTGTCCAGAAAGATTTAAAAGTTCCAGACAGGTGTAAAACTTCCAGAAAATTTTCTTTTCTTCAATGCGTCCAATTTGAGTCCAATGTGAGCTGAGGGCAGCAAAGTCCCCCAACGGCTTGGTTGAACCTGCAGGCTGCATCCACCCATCCTCAACGTACAGCTCTGAGGCAGCTGGGGGGGGCGGGGGGCAAGACAAAAATTCAAAGCTCCAGAAGTTTCCTTCAGCCCACAGAAAAAAAAAAAAAAAAAAAAAAAACAGAGGAAAAAATGGGTCAGAGGCCATTCTGCTAGGTGACCAGTTCTTTTAAAATAAATTCAGTAAGAACACCACTGTGTTGGGAAGAAGGCAGAGAAGGAAATGAGTTGGTGAGCCAGTCGGGATTCAGCCAGCAGAGTGCGGATAGCTCATGTTCAAAAGTCTTAGGTGTACAAACAAGGTGGATAGTCTAGTCCTGTTGCCTCAACTTTGAATATTACAGTTTTTAAACTATCTGAGCTCTATTGAAGAATGGCCAAAATGCTAAAACTGGAACCGGATAAGGGACAAACTCTCCCATTTCCTTGGGGGAGTTCCTGGTTTTTCCTGGCAGGATTAATAGCTTGGGTCCCTTGCCTTACCTCTGCGGGTGGCAGATAATCTTTTTTAGGCATTTTCTTTCTTTCCAACCAGTCTTTTTCCTCTCACCCCAAAAGAGCAGAAGGTACATCATGGAGGAGGGATGGACAAAGCCCACGTTGGGTCTGCACTGCTTCTGCACCCCACCTCTGCCCACCACCCCATGGGAGGCTGCCCTCCCTGGGCTCAGGCATCACCAGCCAAAACACCCCCGGCTTTGGGGCTCAGGGGGTGCTGAGGGCACCGACCGGGTGGGCTCTGGCCCTCGCTACCAAAGGCAGTGTGTGGCAGCTACCGTAGGCCAGTAGATCGAGTCAAAACACTTTTGTGATTGATTATACATTCCTGCTGGCATTTAATCAACTCCAGCAGCTGTTGATTCCTATGTATCTTGCTCAGTACTAGAAACCCTGCCTTCATCCTCCCTGGCGAACAGGGGCTTGCTCCCCGGGGTCCCTCCGGGTGCCTGCGCCGCTATTGGAGCATTCAGCTGCTCCATCTCCAGCCCGGCGGCAGATGCAGAAGGGTGAAGGTAACCGGGAGAGGGGATGGCTTAAAGGTCAAGCAGCAAAGCTACGTGTATTGACGGGGGATGGAACAGCGAGGCAGTCGGTTCCCCCAGAGGTGCCTGTGCTCTTGCAAGATGAGAGGGAAGGAGGGGAAATTCTAATCAATGAAATGTGAGCAAGATGTTCAGAAATATTTATCGGGAGAAAAGGAACATAACTATGCAGAATGGGAGAAGCATCAGAGTTGGAGTAGGTGGGCAAAGGGCACGGACTTCAGGGAAGTACAGCTTTGCAGCTGCTGAAAAGAGAGCCCAAGCATGTCGCTCCACGGCACACTTCACCCATCTCTGATATGTCCAAGCACCTCCATGGGAATACAGTAACGGCTCTGGAAATAAAATCACTGGCTTCGGAAATGGAAAAAAGCCACGTTCAGACAACAGCTCTGTCCCACCCCAAACACTGCTGCATTTCTTCCCCACCTTTCATCAACACTGGCATGCAAGGTAGGGGTCAGGTGCTCATGGAGGCACCTAAAACCAAGATACCCCTCTCTAAGCCAGCCTCCCTTAGGGGCTGCGGAGAGAGATGGGCACCCACCATAGCGTGGGATGGTGTTGAACTACTCACACAAGTCTCCCTCTGGAAACATCTCCTCCTTTCCACTGGCTGTACAGGGAAACAAGAGTCGCTGTCTAAAATTACCACATCTCAGCCTTCTCCTGCAGGTCTTCTCCAAAATTCCTGCTTGGCCACAGAAGAGCCAGCTGCTGGTCCACAAGGAGACAGGAGCCTCACCAAGCAGAGATGGAGTCACCCCACAAGGGCAGCCCTTCATTGATGGGGTAGGAATCCAGCCTGGGAAGCCACAGTCACTGTGCTTCCCTTTCCTTCCTCAGTTGCTGCTTCTTCTTACTGCCCTCAAATGCTCTGAAGTTTTAGTCTGGCCGTGCTGTGAGAGGAGAAAACTCTCCAGCAGGCAAGCAAGGCATTTAATCATTTTTCGTATGTCCCCCCTCCAAAACTACACTTCACTTACAAGCCAAATTTAACAGCATGACAGATGCTACCTGTGATTTCAGTTTCACACGGAAGCAGTGATAAGAACCAGGTGAGAATAAGTAAATAAAACCTGATTTGATCAAATACCCACAAACAATGCATGCATTTTCTGAGCACATCTTGAGACATCTGCATGAAGGACAGCATCCCCGCCTGCACAGCGCAGCCTGCATGTGCACCAGCTAAGCTTCTTACTTCAAGTGATAAAGCTTGATTAATAAATCATTTCAGGCTATTACAGTATTTATCAGCTGGGGTGCAAAAAAGGAATTAGGCATGAGCTTATACAGTAAGATTAGTGCAAGTGACTCTCTCTGCAGCAGGAGGGAGGACAAGGGCTTCCAGCACAAGAGCACAGCTGGATGGGAGATGGGTGAATGCGACCTGTAGGAAAGGCTCATAAACCTCTGAAGGAGACCAAAACCCACACTGTCCTCTCATAAACCTAGAACAGGCATAAATAACACTCCTGAAAACCTGTAACACCTGGCTCGAGTGAAAACCTGTATGAAACAAGAGGTACAGTAATGCAGTGACTTCAATTTTGGAAAAGACAGAAAAAGCGAAACACAAACCATTTTGAAGGAGCTGTTTCATGCCCAAGCGACAGCCACTGTGCCCTACCAGTGAACAAAAGCAGAGGAGGTGAGCAGGGACAACGGACACCCAGCAAGGACATGCACCACTTCGTTGTTTGCTCCACCAGCACCCAAGTGGCTGAGCCCTCTCTGGCAATCGGTGGCAAGGAGGTGACATCCACACTTGTCCATAAACATTTCCATCACCATCACTGGAGATGTCTTGGCCTCCAGTTCAAGCGGACACAAGCCTCTGTCTCTGAGGAAGGACTGAGGAGAAATAGTCCATTAGTGAGGTCCAAATCAAAAAATTCAGGCTAGTTTCCGTACTGTAAAAAAAAAAAAAAAAAAAAAAAAAAAAGAGAGATTTATTGCTTTGATCTCACTAATGCTTCGAGCCCAGAGGGCAAACTGGAAAACCTACATCTACTGTACACAATAAAGATGACTGAGAGAATTTCAGGCTGTTATAAAGCGGGAGATGAAGGCGGAAAGGCAGTGCTACATCAGCATGAACATGGCACAAGTGAGCAGAGAGGGCTAATAAACTGGAGACTGGAAAAAAAACCTTATTAGATATGTAACTTGGAGCTAGAAAATGTCTTTGTCATTGAGATAGAGGACTCAGTTTTCCTCACCTCCAGTGCTACCCATAAAAGACAGCACCAATAGTGCCTCTAGTTCTGTTGTGTAATCAAGCCTGTATGGTCATTTATTTTTCATTCCCCCTCCCCCATTCCATAATCTTCTTGTTTCCACGGATGAAAAATATATGTAATCAACTTCTGAATTTTGCTTGCCTTTTACTGACAATGGACTTTGTCAGAAATATCAAATAAAATAGAAAAAAGGAGGTTTTGAAGCAACTTTTTTAAGACTTCCTTCTGTTCAGGGTCTAATTGACAGTTGGCAATCAAACCACCAATGTTTGCAAAGAGCTGACTCATGACCTTCCATTAAAAGGAAAAGACAAAAATCATAATAGTTTATTGCAAGCACCTCCAGCTTTCCCAGGGCAGGTGGTCATAGGGAGGATGAGGAGGAGCACGCCAGCCAGGATGCTGAGGAGATCAGAGCCTGCTTTTGTGGGACTATCTGAAGTCAAACCCCCTGGCCCCACAAGGACACCTCCACGGGGACCTGAACCCCACTGAGAGTCCTTGTGCATCTTCTGCTTCTTCAGCAGCTGCATCCTTTCTTATGGATTCCCCCTCCTGTGGAATAGCTATTATTCATGCTACCTGCACCTGGAGACAGATCTTTAGGTGTGTGCCTGGATGTGGCCCTCAGCCCAAGGGCAGGCTTGAGCTGGGGCAGCGTGTTTACCCACCACTGGGTGCTGAGCTGCAATGCACCCTCCTGCTACTCAGGGCCGTGCTGTAACACCCTATTGCCTGTCCGTGTTCAACAATCCCCCAAATTCTTCTGTAAATGCCTCCTACACACTTCCTTTATCTCTTTAACGGTCTCACAGTTATTTAATTTAGCTCCTCGGAGTTTCATTTTCGTTTTAATTTCCCCAAGGTTCTCTTGTAAAAAAAAAAAAAAAAAAAATTTTTTTTTTACTGCCTCTATTTCAACATCTGCAATCAGCCCTAACTGAAGTTCTTTCTGGACCGAGCCATGAGATGTGTAGCTGGTGAGCATTGCTCTAAATCATCCTTCTGCTTTTTTAATTCTGCTATTCAAGATGTTACATTATTTGAAGAGGCTGTCTGAAGGCAGAAACTGCTGTTGCCCAAACACTCTGCTTGGCCGAGGAGGCTTCTTGATGGCCGAGGTTAAAGCATGAGCACGAACACGTGTGTTGGTGTAGCCGCTGACCTCAGGTTCACGAGGGGTCACAGGCATATCTGTGTGGCCATTTGTATTAAGTTTCACAAGATCCCAGCTGCTCACCCTTGGCTGATTTTGCTGTGACAGAGCCTGAAAGAAAAACAGCAAGAGGTTATGACCCAAACGTGTGGTCAGTGACTCAGACCACAAGTATCTCCTGGGCACTACAGGACAAACTCCAGAAAGCTTGGTAGAGCTGACACACTTTCTGTCTGGAAATTATTAAGCCCCAGAGAACCAAGATAATTCTAAAGCAAAGTATGATCTGTTATCTTTGAAGTGTTGTTTCTAATTTAATTTTAATAATGCTTATGAGAAACGTGATGCCTGTGTGTCTGCTGTATGATTGCAGCCTATTCTATCTCCTAGGCTCTAATGTCATTTTATGGAGGGTCTGTCGAATTCCTGTTGGCTCTGTTGCAATGCAGCTCAGGGTATTTGGTAGATACTCTGGAAATTACAAATGATATTTTAAGTTCCCCCCTCAGACATGGGTTATGTGGCAAAACCCATTTATTACTGTTGCAAAAGGCAACAGTAGCTGAGGTGGAATCGTGGATCCAAAAGTATTAGGGTCTGTTATGGAGGTGTATAAGGAAGTGTGATGCCAATAAGATATCGAAAATTATTGGAGAAAGTGGAGGTCTTCAGATGTTCTGACTTTGTCACATTCCTTGTCCCAGCAGTCATATTATCTGTCTTTAATTTGAGATTGCTGGTTTAATTCACTGTTTCTTTTTTCGTGTCAGTTGCCAGACAGTCCAAGCTCTTTCTGCTCTTCCCGTTTCATTCTGTCTTGCTCTGCAAACGAATGCCCTTCAGGATCTAGCAGCACATTTTAAGAGATTATTTATTATTCTCTTCTGTTCCAACAGTGTTCCACTCCGGAAAAAAGAACACTCTGATTTTAGTTTTCATCTCTCCACCTCCTTGGGATACACCAAGAATTTTATTACAACAAGTACTTTATTTTCAAGTACCAGAAGTGTTCATTAAACACACCTGTATATATTTTTGGAAGCACTTCTAACAACTACTGCATATCCTGATCTCGGGTGCTCGTCTCAACCTTGACCACTGATCCCTCTCCTTACCTGTGCATAGCAGTGAAGCTACAGAAGAATCAAAGCAACATGTAAGAAGTTTGAATTCAAGCTCAGATCTGAGATTTTTGGCAGCCAGGTGTTCACCTTGAAACAAAACGGGAACAGGTCTTCTATATCAATTGACATGGTCACCTCTCACTTATTGCCCACAATATTCCTCCATGCAAAACCTTGGTACTAGCAGGCTGGAAAGCAGCTCCACAGAAAAGGGCACAGGTGTCCTACTGGACACCAAGTTGACGACAAGTCAGCAATATGTCCCTGCAGCAAAGGTGGCCTCTTGCATACTGGGTTGCATTAGCAAAAGTGCCACCAGCAGGTCCAGGCAGTGATTTTCCTGCTGCACTTTGTTATGACTCTTGGGGCACTGAGGGCCATACCAGAAGAAAAGCCAAGCTCTTCTTGGAAGTGCAAAAGAATAGGACAAGATACAGCAGATACGAGCTGAAGTGTGGGAAATCCTGATTAGATGTAAGGAAAAAAGGGTTCCCAATGAAGGTGTGAAGGGGCCCAGAGGTAGTGGGGAACCTCCTCCCTTTGAGACAAGCAAAGCTTCACTGTACAAGGCAAACCACCTGATCTAGGTGTGTCCTGGGAATGACCTCCAAAGGACCCTTCCAGCTGACATCTCTCCACGAGCCGGTGATCCCACACCACAATGAGCACATGACTGACAGAACCAGCAATCATAAAGCCTCTGTTCTGAAGTCAGTTGAGTTATGCAAGTATAAAAGAAACCTAACACCTCTTTGTACTGGAAATAAACTAGCAAGCAGCTTTATGCCCATAAAACACCAGAAACAAACCCTCGCCAACCCCATTTCTCATCACTCTGTTCACACCATCACTTTAAGCTATTAGCACTGTAATACATAAATAATGCTTTCTTACTTAGCAGCCTTATTAAACCCTGGAAATTGACTTAAGCTCCTAGTTTGTTACATTATTAAGCTTGTCGTTCATTATCAGATCAGTCTGAGTTTACTGTAGCTCTGAGCTACAGTCTATTAAATGTCAAAATCGGCATTTACAGAACATTAAGACAGCACAGGCTGATGCAAGGTTGGCGGAGTCGACGTGTAAAGCTGGCACTTCATTATTGATGCTCGTTGGAGAGGAAGAAGCTGGCTAGCAAGAATTGTGGTGACAAATTCTTGCTTGTGGCCTGATTCTTCATGGCCTTCCTCCCATAAGGAAGGGCCATACCACAGCATCCACCTACACGGTGATGGATGAGGTTGTGTTTGTTGGCTGGGGGGACCCCAGGCCCCAGAGGAGGTAATGGTCACTGAGCAGCTGGGCTGTCTGAAGGGGAGCTGGAGCAGTTTCTCTCCTCTTGGCAGAATCAGCTTCATCCCATTTTTCTTACAGAGTTCCCTGTCTGGCTCTTGTCTGATGCTGTTTCAGATCCCAACCTCGCCATATGAAGCAAGTTACGGCAACCGAGCCAAATGACATTTTTAAGGTGAAGCTTACCCAGTCCTTCAAACTCCTCAGGGTGATGTTGTCTTCTGAAAAACAGACAGGAGGTGTCCATACCAACAGCCAGCATTTATTTTATGCTTTGCAGGGTCTGGCATGCAAATGCTGTGGGTGTAGAGCACCTGTTTGCCCAAGCCCCCCATCTAGCCACAAGTGGGGCTGCAGAACTGCACGTGGCTGGGGCTTATAGCCCGTGAGCCAGCCCCAGTATGGATACGAGAGTGGCTCTAACCCTGTGTGTCTGCAAGGCAACAGCCTACCCACCGGCAACGCTCAGCTGTGCAAGGTCGAACACTTCTTTGTTTCAATAGGAGTGAGTAAATGGGCTCTCGGGACAAATCCAGATCAGCCAAGGTGCTCAGCCCACTCCATGTGGGACCCTCTCCCCGCTGCAGGAGGCAAGCCTTGGCATATGCAAAGAGGGAGAGCAAAGACAGAACCACTGTTGTTGGAGTTGCTTAGAAGGAGAGGTCTCACATTGTCTCTCTGCTGGTGGACTTTACCCTATTTTCAGAGTTCATTTGATTTGCAGACAAAGAATTGTTCAGTATTTGAAATTTCCTTATATAACTTCAAGCTTCTAGAAAAGTAAAAGCAATTTCTGGCCATCTCTTGAAATACTGCTTTTCCAGGGTGCACCTTCTCGTACTTTTGATTTCAGATCCTACTAGTTTCTTTCCTCCCTCCAGCAATTCTAAATTGCCTGATGCATTTCTCAAAAGAGCCCTGAAAAAAAATCACTTTTCAAAGCGTAAATATTTATGTAACTCAGTTATTGGGGTGGTTTTTTTGCAGAGCACACCTTTGATCTGTCAACCACATTTCATTTCCTTTCCATGACAAGGGTCACCTATTAGATGTTAATAGGGGATATTCTTCCATTCTTCTCCTAAACTGTTTTTCTTTACAGTTTACCAGGATCAAAGAGCAAACATTACAGCTTCTGATCAAACAGGGACTGATTTTGTGGCTCTCATCTTCTCCTTAATTATCTGGCCCTTAATAGAACACGTCTAATGTGCTCCTGGTGGGGTTATCAGCTGCTTCATCCTCCTGTTCGGTCCTTCTGGTCATGTTACCGTCCTTCTCTTTAATTCCTCTAATGAACTGAGAAAAAGAAAAAGAATGTGAATGAATTAATGTGCTGGGAAAGGTTTCACATACTGTTTAGGAAGTCAAGGAAGCTCAGAAGTCTGGTAAGCATGTATGGCAGTGAATCAGCATCTGAATGAGCACGAGCATCAGAAACACCTTTTGCTCAGCCACTCAGCAGCTCATCCACAGTCACATCAGCTTTTCCTGGCAGAAGGTCCCAACAGCATCACATTGCTGACAGCATCTAAAGGTCAACCCCCTGTTTACGAGTACTGCTTCATCCACATCTCAGGGGATGGGACCTGGGCCTTCCTTCACCCCACCACCCCCTGCTGTGGTACTGACAGTGATAAAGTGTTGGGTGGCCACATGTTTTTTACTGTTATGTTATCCACAGGTGGCATTAAAGGCTCCAGCATTTGTACCCAAAAACTCCCTCATCAGCCCTTGTGCTCAGCACCACCAGGTTAGCACTGAATCAATCCCCCAGGCTCTGTCTTGGTGTCTTCTCAATCTTTATTCCCAAATTGGTCTGAAGTTCAACAAGGCTGTACCAGAAGAAGGAACGAGCCAGACTCACATTTCCCTTTCACCAGGTACCAGGAGATTTGGACAGAGAACAAATCAATGATGCAAAGTTGAGATACCTTTGAGAAGAATGACTTTAATTATAAAATCAAAGAACTTCTCAAAACCAAAGCTGTGTATGGAGAACAGGCTGTGTTTCAACAAGACAGTTACTAAAGAGGTTTCTCAGGTTTAAAAACACATCTCAAGGACTCTAGACATTTTGCTAACACCCAAATGACCTATGTTCAAATCCATCATGCATCTTAACACGTACAACAGCAGTGTTGCCATAGCTGTCAGCTTTGGAGGTTGCTACTTTACTTCAAAGCTGAAGTACACTTTGTGTACCTGAGAGCTTCTTTTTTTCTCTCCACCATCTTTTTCACTTGATTTAAAGTTAATGAGCCTTGCCGTGAAGGGTTTTGAAGGGCCTTGGTGTCACTCTGACAGAGAACAGCTTGACCCTGTTGTGAAACGTCATACTCCTCTTCCAGCTTTCTCTGTCAAAACCAGGAGTCCTTAAAAACCCCCATGAGCACCTTTACTGGCATAACTGCAGCTAAAGCAGCTTGCTCAGGAGTGAAGACACCATCCTCCATGTAACTCTCCAATGTAACACACTTTCCTCTTTTAATATTTCTGTCCACAGGGGAACCATCTCGACAGTTCTGAGTATTGAACACCCCTTTGTGCATCTTCTCTTCAGCAGAAAGGAACCACAGAAAAAATGCAACAGACCATCAGGCAAAGAGGAGCGTTCAACAAACACGAGCTCCTGAAATATATCCTGAGTGCTGTCCTTACTTGGAGTAACTTTATTTTAGTTAATGAGGAGTTTAAACCTGAATGCTTATGAATTTTTACTGTCTGCCTTTAGCAACTCCTGCCACTACAGCTGATTTAAAAATTTAGCATTTGAGGTCTATTTAGATCTAATATTCCAAATCTGAGTACATAAAAACTAGGAGAATTACAGAACTGTTAACTTTCGAATGTCCTCTCATTTGGCAGCCTGCTGCAAGAAAGACAATAAGGAAAAATCAGTGTTATTGCCATGGCAAATTAGTTGTGTGGCAGGAGAACAGCAGGTCCATTCCACAAGAAATTCATTGTTTATTTTCTGAATTTTCAAAATGATAAAATCTCTTTTAATTTTACAGCATTCTGTGTTCCTGGCTTGAAGCTGTTTAGGTACAAGATCATACCCACTTCAGCTCTTGTTTCAAGGTGGGCATCCAATTATTTTTACCTACTTCACTGATACTTTTCTACTAGGAAACTCTTTAGGCAAAAGCATTAAAAATTAAAAGATATATATAGAAAAGAAAAAAAAAAGGCTGAAAATTTGTCTCAGATAATTAAACAGCATTATTCGTTTATTTTCCCAACTGGCTCTCCAGATCACGCTGACGCATTGCTCAGGGCATCTTCCCCTTGCCTGTTCCTCTCAAGACCACGACTTTCAGAAACTTCCTAATTTTAATCACGTCTTGCAACAAAGCTCCAAAT
Source organism: Falco peregrinus (assembly GCF_023634155.1). NCBI lineage: Eukaryota > Metazoa > Chordata > Aves > Falconiformes > Falconidae > Falco > Falco peregrinus. Next base: position 55,709,039 of record NC_073725.1, on the reverse strand, counting down.
ATAAAATTAGAAGTGCTACAAGAGACAATGTCACTGAAAAGTGAAAGGCTTGAAAGACCTTGCTCTGAAATGCAGGAGACATTACAGCTGATATCACCAAGCCCATGGAGTCCTTGTGTGTCCAGCTCATGATTACCAATGGAACTGGCCTGCAACACATGGAGCAAAATCTCCATGAGCATCCTTATGGGCTTCACAGAAGTAAATACGCTCTGACCTACTTCATGACCCAATGTCAGAGACTGTGGGTACTCTGAGCCTTCCAGACTGCCCTGTGTCATTTCCACAGGACCTAGTGCCTCTGCATAAGTGAGCTCCTACCTCAAGCAACTTCAGAGCAACTGCTTTAAGACCTTCAGTTTCTCCAGCATTCAGCATCGAAGTGGATACTCCCAGACAGCACATATGCTGGCAGTGTGGAGATGTCCCCAGGGGCCGTACAACTCTATGTGTGTCATGGTTATCTCTACTTTTCCATGAGATGGCAAGCACTGTGGGGCTGCAGTGGTGGGTTTCCTTCATAACATTTCTCCAGCAATGAAGAGCAGAAGCCCACGTCTCTGCTCCTGCACAACACAGCAACCTGAACGTGAAATATTAGCATGGTTATGAACCAGAACACATGGAGAGGAAGCTCTGTCTGGCAGGCTACCCCATGAGCCAAGCAGTTATGCACACTGGTGTGTGGGAAGATGTTGAGAAACATTGTTGTGAGGGCTCCTTGGCTGTGCTGAGTGAAGAGCTAAAGCCGTCCTGGGCCACCACGCATGAGGCCAGTGGTGGAGGCAAAGGATGGAAGGTGAAGCTGGAGCTAGGTTTTCCACTGCTGTTGGTAGATCCATCACTAGAGGGAGACCAAGTTCTACCCTATGGCTGGTGGGCACGCACCTCACCTCTGATCGGAATATAGGAGAAGGAAACTGGCTTTTTCTCTTTGGGGTCCAGCTCAGGGAGAGAGTTTGATGTGACTACTACTGTCATGCAGCACAGCCCCTGTTGATGGTGCATCATAGCCTCAGGATTTCCTCCCAGTTTAATGCCAGGGACCTGGTTCAAACTCACTAAGCACTACCATTTGCCTGGTTTTATTATATGACTTAGAGAAGAAGATTTGGTCTGGTCTTAGGGAAGAAATTTCTACATCTGAAGCACATCCATTAGGTTTCATATACCGGCTAGGGCTTTGCTACTGGGAAAACTGTGCTGTTGCTATGTTTTAAACAAAGTGGAATTCAAAATTTTATACAGTAGGCTTGGAGTTTGCCTCTGTTTCTCACGACAGTTAAGAGTAGATTTTCTCTGAGGGTTTATCCCACTTTTTTGCCAGCAGTGTGCTGGAGAGGAGTTGCTGAAACACACCGGAGGTTTGGTTCACTGGAGCACAGCCAGTGCTCTGTACCTCTGCACCTTCAGCTGGTGCTTTGCGGTCAACCCTGGGGGACACTGGAGGTGACCTGTGCCAGGGCTGTTCCCCTGTCATAACCCCAACCATCACACCCAAAGAAGAGGTGGCTATGCAACGACTAATTTTAACCCTAGCAGTAAACCATAGCTGTACAAAAGGTGACACAAGCTCTTTGCTTCATGAGCAACAAGCAAGCGGGGAAGGATCTCAGACGAAATTACATGCCAGCAGGTCAGTTCCCTTTCCTAAGTGAGGTGCTGTTTTTGTAGGAGAATAGGTAGATACACTGTCCAGTTTGAAACCTCTATGTCTATTCTAACTTCCAAGATATCCTGGTAGTCAAAGTTTCTTGCCAAAGTTTCTTCAAAAAGTCTAATTCCTGGCACACTTCTATTTTCTGGCTCCTTCCTGGAGCACGTGCATGAACTGAAATTTGTTTGCAGCTTGTGTGTGCTGGGTGCTCATGGCCTCTCCACCACGTCACTCCTCCAGGAGCAGCTGCTGCAGAAATATTTGCATTGCAACCTGATGAGCCTCCTAAAATTCTGTTAGTGTAAACACAATCAGCTCTACAAAACAGTATGTCTGACAGCTACTGGGGGCTGCTATCGATGGAGATGGTGACAGCCACCATTTGTCATTTGGTGAAAGGGCATAGCTCATGTCTCGTTCCAGCCCTCGTTCTCATGCAGCCGGTGGGATGTCTGTCCTGCTGGGATACAGCCTAAGCTACAAGGGGCAGAGCATTCTGGAGAGATGCCACCAAGCTACGCTCCACTTGACGTAGGCAGGAGAAGCAGCAGAGGATGGCACAGGGCTGGGGGCAGGAAAGCACTGCCTCAGCCCTGTCTTCACTCCAGTGTGCCAGCCACTGGTGGAGAAAGTTATTGATTTATTAGCTTTTTGCATCAGATTTCAGTGGTGCAGCTGGTCTCCGTTCCTGTGTTCCCTAAGGTCAATCCTCTCATGCACTCGGCTCCCTGGCAGAGAGCTGCTTGTTTGTCCCCCTCACTTTTTCACCCTTTGGCTGGTTTGTTATTTTTTTTTCCTGGTGTTGCTGATGCTGTGATATGTTGTCTGCAGATGAGATTTACAGGTACGTGACTGCCTGAGAGGTAGAGGGTGCCCAAAGACTTCTGCATGCATGCTGCACCCGTGCAGTTGTCTCCTGCGTAATGTAATCAGGAAACCAACCTTATGTTACCCTTTTTGTGATCACTACATGAAAATAAAATGTTGACCTGTTAATCAATTCACTGTGCAGTCCTTAAGACAGGTTTTCAGAGGAAAGAGTAGAGAATTAAGGGTTTAAAACAATATCAGGATTCCTGCACGTAATCCTTTGCACAGCATTTTTGAAATGCAGGCTACAAATCACACTCACTCCTGTTCCCAACAAAATCTAATCAGGAGTTAATCTTGTCCAAGATAACTTCATCAACCAAAGCACTGTGATGGATACATTTAGCCACAGTATTAGATCATCAAAACACAGCCTCACTGCATGCTAATCTCCTCCCTAGCCCCAAAAGGAGTCACAAAGGCAATAACCCATCTCCCTCCAGCCCTTACGGCATTGTGGAAATACCTGTCTGTCCGTGACAGATTCAGGGTGACACCAACCATCCAGTCCAGCCATCTACCTACCTCTCCTGTATGCCCTGGGCTGAACAGTCCCACTGAGAGAAGAGCAGGTAACACTGGGAAGCTTTATTTAAAATAGCTGCTTCACTTAATCATCTTCTTTTGTGTGCAGGGCACCTGAGCACACCTGTGGTCTTGTTGGGCGCTGCCAAATACATTGGTCATTGCTGCTGATCTGGACTTTGCAAGTCAGAGGTGCTCCTGAGGCATTGCTTTGACATCACGTGTGTGTCCCAGCAGTGCTCCTGGCCTCTTGGCTGTCCCCAGGCCTCGGATCTCCATGGAGCTCCACGTAAGCCATGCAGAAAGCCGAGGCCCATCTGGACATGCCCTGCTGTGACAGAGAACACTGGAAATGGCTGCTTTTAGGGCTGGGGGGATCTTCTAGGTCCCTCACTTCAGGACCAGCCACACCAAAGTCGTGCCTATGGATCTGAGGAAGCACGGAGTTTTCTTTGGTCTCAGCCTGAGAGTCATCTGCTGAACCGGGGAGGATTTTACCTGCTCTCAATAGCAAATCTTCCTAAACCAAAGCACTGGACATTGAATCAGGGAGGTATGAAAGAGCAGACCTGAACACTAGAGATATTTTTTGACAAACTGGAAGGCTTGTGAAAGACATGAGTGAAGAAAAAACACCATGAGGAACAAGTCACAGTGAGACAGGAACCAGTCCAGGGGACAGCTTGGCTGCTGCAGCCCGCAGCGTGGCAGCTCACCGCACAAAGTTCGTTTCTTGTCTCCATCTGCTGTCGGGCCAGGTAATCCACATCACAGCCTGGCTTCTCTGGATGCTTAGAGATGCCCAAGAAGTGTCATGCCACTTGTTTCAGACAGACACTTGCTAGCTCAGCATGAGCCTAAATCAAATCGCTGGCATATATGGACAAAACTTTCCTTGCAAATTTAATTTCTTGCTTAAAATAAATAATAGTTTGGTTTATTATTGCTTAAAATAAACAAGAGTCAGAGGCTTCTCTACAGATTTAGCCTAGCAATAATTCACATGGAAGCCCAACTCTGAGACACTTCAGCTGGGAATAGCCCTTTCACTTCACGCAGGCAGGAGCTTGCTGATGGAGCAGTTCTGTACCACCGTCAGCTGAAACAAGAGCCCCGAACGTGCCTCTCGCCGCTCTGTTTATAGCGACCAAACTTATATATCAAAGTTCCCTAAATACTGTGGTGAACTGCCATGAGAAGGGTCCAAAAGAAAACATTTTCCTGTCTGCCTTGAAACCAAAATATACTCCACCAGTGTTATTTACTGTAACTTTAAACCGACACAGACACTGCTGCTTTTTCTAGTAGGCAGGTGAGTGTAGAGGGATGAAGGCAGTGGGCTGATTAGCATTGATAACATGCAGCTGTGGCCTTGCTTCCACGGCAGTGGGTTAATTAACATGGATGATGTGCAGCTGTAGCTCGTTCCCCCAAAATGGTTAAATAGCCCTGAGGAGTAGAGCCCTGAATGAAGCAGAGAGAGGGAGGAGAATGGTGTGACCTCTGGAAGCTTGGAGAGACAACATGGACAGTGGAGAATAACCTGTAGTGGCAGCAGCTGGAGTTATGGACAGTAGAATCTGACCCACAGTAAAGTCTAGTTGCAGTCTGCTAGTTTTGCCTGTGTGGCAACAATTGATGTCAATCAACCCACCTTCATTCCTCCTACAGGTGGGGATGAAGAATGATGGCCAGAACTAGCGTAGCAGCAATGCTGTTTGCTTGCTGCCCACGTGTGCTTGGGAAGAAGCTGTTGACAGCAGTCAGTTGCAGCTGAATGTCATCCCAGAGAAATTAAGTCCTTTAACACTATCTTGTTACCAGAAATCCATTCTGCAAGGTCTCCTTAGGAACACTTGCTCATGTTCAGGGTCTATTCAAGTTCATCCTCAGCATGGTCAACAGCAAGTGTCATCTGGCCCTGCTTTCACACTTACAGCAAAACCACCCTTGGTGCTGCCAGCACCCATCTCAATGCCCTTTTGGCCATGCTAAGTAGAAACCCTCAAGGAATCCCCCTCTGGTGTGACTAACTCTCTTTGTGGGTGTAATGGAGAGACAACAGGGCTTACAAGGCCAGGGTAGGACTCTGATGTAAGCCACTGAAGTTTATGTGTCAGTACTGCCTTCTAATCTTTAATGACTACTCTGGAGAGCTTTTCAATCCACTCCAGAGCAAACACACACCTACATTTGCTCTGCTGACTTATTCCATGGAAGAAAATGGGAGCTGTGACACCTAGCTCTCATGGGAACACCTACATGGTGACACCTCCTTTCGTTTGACAAGTTGACTCCCTCCCTGGAGGGAGAAGCGGGGATCTGTGGGATCAAGGTGAAGCCAGGAGATGATGCCTGTGGGAAGGAATGCAACGAGTTGCAGTTTTGCTTGGAAGAAGCAGAGGAATTGAAAGTCAACAGGGAAATGGAGGTGGATGTAGAGGAACCTGATGTTTCATCCTGCCCTTTGGGGAAGGTTGTAGTTTGCAAGTGGGAGATGTGGCCGTTGCAGCAGCACGGAGGCATGGGATGGGGAAGCAGAAGGGAGCACAGCATCTTCCTGGGCACCTCTGAGCTGTGGGCTGGCTGGGCTTTGTCCCACCGTGGTGACCTACATGCTCTCCAGGGGAAGATGCTGCACTGCTGTACCACAGCTGCGAAGATTGCACGTCAAAGCCGTCGTCACCTTGTCTTCACCGATGGTGTTTGGAGCAAGTCACGTGCAGGATCAGAGCATTGTTACTTAGCAACTTCATTTGGCTTTGTACGTGACGTGGCACTTTGCGGGCTCTTCTGTGAAAGGAGCACGGTATTTGTGAGTAGGCTCCGGCTCCCTGCTTTTACCTTGGTGTTTGCTAAAACCTTTCCTTTTTATTTTCTCAACTGCATGTCAGTTTTTCTTAGTCTTAGGCTGCAAGCTGTTGGCAAATTCCACCACCTCTGTGTATTCAGCAGCAAGAGCTACAAAGTCCAAGTGTTTGACAGAGGCTCCAAGGTACTTTGATAATAATAAGCGTAAATAACAATAAGATCGATAATTAATCTCTGTGTGTTTTTTATGTGAATACACAGCTATCTATAAAACAACAGTTACGGGCTCAAAAGAAAAAAAACCCAGTGAAATTAATGTCTTGTTGGTATCCACTAATTAATTTAATTTAATATCTTGTTGGTAAGACCAGGCAGGCCCTAGAGTCATGGTTTCAAAAAAGAGGAATTACCCTAAATGATGTTTTAACCTCCACCAATACCTATGTCATCATTTCAAATCGAAAAATCAAGCTTCAACGTACGAAAGTTACAAATACTCCACTTTCCCCCGGTCAGTCAGAGGAAGGAGCTGCCGTCGGTTTCTTATTTTGGGAGATGAGCGCCTGTGCATCAAGAGGACCTATGGAGGCAGGGCTTTGGGAGGTGGCAGCCCTCTTGCAGCCTTGAGTCTGAACATGGGAAGGCATCAGTTCACCACCACTGAGCGAGGGGCTTGTTGATCTGTACGCATGAGAAAGGAGGAGCTGCAGCCCAAAATCATGAGGTTTAGTAAAACTGACACTTTATGAAGTCATTCTGGCAATGCCAAAGTGCACGTCACATCAAGCCGGTGATCTTCATTTCAGCAACCTAAAGGTCATCACAAGCACTACATGCACTTAAGCTACTTAAAGCTGTCCATGTAGCGGACAGTCCCCTTCCCTGGCCTCCCGCACTGGCGCAAGGCCCACAGGACTCAACTCCAGAGCTGCAGCCCTGAGCACCACCACAAAGGTGAGCGTGCTCGGCCATCAAGAACAGAACCAGTTGTCCCTTCTCATAAACCACAACAGGCTACAGTGGGACAACACCCCACATGATATAAATGCTTGGAGCACTTTGTCAAAAGGCTGGAGCAAGGAGATAATTCAGCTGCTTCACATTCTGCTCTGCTCACCAAGCAGCAGGTGGTTGCAGAGCTGCTGCTTCCTATTCCCAGCCATGTTTCAAAAGAAATTGGTTACTGCTGATGTTGGACGGAGCCCCATCCCATGTTCTCCCAAGGTTAGGGATCCTTGGGGAGTACTGTGTGTGGGAGCTCCCTGTGAAGTAACTTCTCTGAGTGGTGGCACCAGGACTGCAGAAGACACCAGGCGAGAGAGAAGGCAGAGGTCTGTGTGAGAGGCACACGGAGCGAGAACAGCCCTTCCCACGCAAGAACTGCGGCTGGTTGAATGAGACAAGTAGACAGCAGGTTACAAGGAGTTTGTTATTTGTTGCAGCAGGCTGTGGTTGGCCACAGGATGTGGTAGGTACCAGAAGTTTCCAAGGGCAAGCAGACATCAGCTTGAAAGCAGAGCCCTGTATAGGTCATTTGACACAAAGACACTCCTGGTTTAGGATGGTCCTGAGTCACCCATCCCTGCAAAGTGGGGAGTACTCTGGGAAAGTATCCCTGGAAGTATCTTGGCTGGAGATGGGATACAGGCTTCGGTGATGCTTTGCCTGACAAAATTGTTCTTCTATTCTCACCTCAGGACAGTAACCCTTTAAGTAAAAAAGTAAAGAACTTTAGAAGTTACCAAAATGTTATTTACCTAAATGCTGAGGAGGGGAGTCAGAATTGCAGTCTTGGACTCGGACACCTACATTCTTTCCATGTCTCACCTGAAACACTTATACTGCCTACCGACTGACCAAGGACCTCACTAATTCTCTCATGTTTTGGGGAACCTGTCTTTTCCGAGATCCAGTCCCTTGTCTTGTCACCATGGTAATCCTAAAATTACAAGTCTACTTTCACTGCCTTAAAGTATCTTCTTAATTATGTTCAAGCTATTGAGTGATTAAGGTCATGCTGTATAAATGTCTGCCCTATCATCATGCCAACAATCACTGTGTCATCTGGATATTTTTCACCAATTACTTGTATTTCCCCCTCAATTTATGCCAGCTTTATGATCCTATGATACATATATAGATATGTCTTGGGCAAAGGAATAATGCCTGAAAGGAAAAATTGGCTGATAATTCCTAACTAAAAATATTGATTTACTTTTTGAGATTAGCTAGATAGTTTTCAGTCCATGTAATGTACTGCATCATTTTTTATGCAAACTTTTAGCAAAGTTAGAGCATACCATGTGATGATAATACTTAAAAAAGCATAACTACAGTGCATTCAATTGACCTCTATCAGCTAAATTCATTAGCTCAATAAAGAACACTACCGAAGCTATTCAAGAAAGAACTATTCTCTGTGAAAGCATCTTGATTGTTGCCAGTATCTTCCAGCTCATAAATTCAAGTAATCAGCTCATATTCAGGAGAGACATGAAGGGTGGCTGCTGCTGGAGACATCAGGGAGGAATGCAACAGCAGCAGCGCTTGCAATATGGTCTAGAGGTGTCAGGATTTCTCGGCAAGCTGTACCTATTTGTATAAAACCTGCTTTATATAAAAACAAATATAAACAATATAACTAAATGCATAAAAATTGGAACACAGCTAGTAAGGCAAATCTAAAGAATAGGTGACTGTACCCTGTAAAACTGCAACTCTGATAAGAATTTATAACCTGCAATGGACAAATAGCTCATCATTCTATTTTCTTTAAAAATGTGGGAAAAAAGACTTACCAAAGGATAGAAAAATGTAAGACAGAGGAGTAACTTTTACCTGTGTATGTATACCATTGGGGAGATTAGGTAGGGAAACTAAAATCCTGAATGCAGTTCTCACTGACATTTTTTAATGGATGTTTAATGACGGCAGAGGTTTTATTAAAAAGACACAGAAAGATCTGAGAAGTGAAAAGGGTGCCTAGCTACTACGAGAACCAAGAAGCTCCATCTCTTTGACTTCATCAAAAAGAAGATCAAAAATTGGTTTGATCGTAAAGCACAAGTACCTTTAAAGGAAGGAAATCCTTAGAAGAAAGGGGACATGAAACCAGACCCGGTGGATGAAAGTTGTGCCCAGACAATTGCCAATGAACTACAGAACACAATCTTTTCATGGGAAAGGTGATCAGCCACCAAGGCAAACAAATTAGAGAAGAGTTCATACCTTGGTGGTTTTCTGAGGAGGGAAAAGCATTGCCCCCGTTTCCTGCAGTCAATGTGATAACCAGCACGTGGATTCCAATCCAGGAATTGGTTTCTTCTACCCTTTAACTATTCTGAATCAAAGATGCATCTGTGCCTCCTCTCCAGAAAGTGATGGAGGAACGACATCCCGACTTCCTAGCCATAGCTGAGCCTGCTAAAGCAAATCTGCCTCTTCTGGCACCCTCTTGTAAAGGAGCTGGACTTTGCAGCCATTGCCCACAGAGCAATGCCCACACTGGGCTGCTGCAGGCAATGTTGCAGGAGCTGTGCAAGTGGGCTCAGCAGCAAATGAGGCTCTAGGAGATGCTTAGCAGGAATCCAGGCAGGACCCTGTCTGCAGCCTGCATTAAGATTCAGCAAAAACTTCTCCACAGAGAAAAACAAAGCACTTCAGGCTCAACAAACCAGTGCTGCACTTTGTGACACTATTTTGGATCATGCCAAGTGGCTCTAGCGAGCAGCACAAGTAACAGGTCACTGGACCCATGCACAGCAGGAGAAATGAGTGATGTACCTTCAAGTAAGAGGCATGGCTGATGGTTTTTATTAGTTCCACTGAGCTGTAATCCCCCACCACACTCTTCTCCTTGTACCTAAGAATTCACATCTCATCCTGCCTTTTTTTCCATAACAAATCTTGTTATTAGTTGGTGTGCAAAGCCAAAATGTATCCTGCTTTTGGAGATGCCTACACTATATCTTCGCAGCTGTCAAATCCACTGTCTGCAAAGCAGGTGTTATTTTTACCACATGCACTCAAGGAAACAGCTTACCCTAGCTATGGTTTTCAAGAAAACAGCCATAATATTTCAAATATGTGTACTATCATCATGACAAGTCTGTCAGTCAGTCTGTCTTGGGAGCAGCTTTATTTTTCCTGCATTAGCTGTGCTGTGATCAGACCTAAGAGCCTCAACGTGGCAGACGCTGTGTAAAAAAAGCAGCGAAAACCCAGTTCCTGCCAAGGCTCCTTGCATTCATTGCCGATCCCTTGGCAAGGCTGCTGGAGAAGTGGAGATCTCACACGAAGTCTGCTGTGGGGGTTAGAGAGACTTCATTGCTGCGGTACCTGCTGCCTAAGATCATCTTCAATGAACAAGTGAAGGAAGAAAAGGTTTTTTGCATGGATGGGATGGGATGTGCGTGTGAGGGCAGGAAATGCTCAGGGATAAAACATCAGCCTCCCTGGTGAAGTCCTCCATGTCCATGTAAAGAAAATACAAGCTGCTTCTGAATGAAAGCACTAATATTTTACTCCTATTTATTCATGTGATAATTCAAAGCCTGACACGGGGGAGAGCAAGACCCATTTCCCATTGGAGTGTGACCCAAGAGCCTGCAGATGTCAGGGCTTTCCTCATTTCTGCTAATGCCTTGAAAGAAAACATCCACCCTGCCAGCTGAAGGAAAACTAGCAAGAAAGTCCTCATTACCTTCCAGCCTGCTCCCCATTCATCAGGAGCCCATACAGGAGGGAAATCCTAGGAGAGATTAATAGGTTTCTTTTCCATGCAGACACTTTTAATGAAAGACAGTTCTTGAAAATCCCTCAAAAATAGGTTATGAGTAATTTCAGATTCTGGGAGATTGGTACAGGCTCTGTTCAGAACTGAAATGCACAATAAGCCTGTTGCTGTTCCCACCTCCCCCCTGCTAAGTGTAGGATGTAGTATCCATTAATTCCACTAATTTCCAGCATTTTTATCCAGAATTAATAATCCTTGCCATTCTCGGCCCGGCATCACCCCAGTATAACCCCAGTGGAGCCATCCATCATTTACAGCACTGTAACCAGCCAAGCAAGGATATATAGTGGTATAGCCTTAGTTCATAGCACAAATATATTTGTACTTACGTGAGGAAAAGCTCCGCTCATGCCTCAGGGTCTCCATGTGGGACTGGGGCGACGCTGAGCGTGCACTCAGCTCTGGGTGTACGGAGAAGGATGCTGTTCGTGACTGATCCTACAGCCCTGACAGCACATGGATTAGTGCAAAGCAGAACTCAATTACGGGCTGCAGCAGCCCTTGCCATTCTCCAGGGTACACACCATAACTTGGCTCAAAACGCCGTGCGCACAACAGCCTGGCTATATGGAAAGCTAACTGTCCTTGGCAATAGCAAGCGATCACCTCAGCTTGCGATGGAGGCTGTCAGGTGCGTCCAACAACTCCCTCTGGGATGTCCAAAGGGACAAAGGAGTGGTGTTGTCCCTAAGGCAAACCACTTTTTTATCCCATTAAACTCTCCTGCAGAGGTATCAGGCCAACAGACACAGCCTCTGTGCCAGAGAGCTGTTGCAGGTGGCCGTAAGGGATGCTTAGTAGCAAACGCTGCACCTGTGAGCTGAGCTCAGATGTCTTCAGGGGAAAAAAAGCATCTTTGCTCCTTGCACATAGAGCACATGTTACATTACATCAAGAGTAGCCAGTCAGTCACGAATGATTGCGTTCATTAGTACAGACCCGTGTGGCTGGTAAGAATGGCATCATCAAAGCCTGGTGCATAAAAAAGCAGAATGATGACCCAGCTAGCCTTTTTGGTGTTAGGACACACAACCAAGCCAAAGGCATAAGGGCTGCATGCCAAGCCACCTGATTTGGCTCCCACCAGGAATCATTTCTCTTGACTCCAAGTAGATGAGCACAAAATCCAGATGCAAATGCTGCCATCACCTCAAACTAATATTTTTTATCTACACAGAAACGAAATGCATTAGTGCAAGGTTCCCTGGTCTATTAGAGTCACACATTCCTTAAGGCTTGCAGTGGAGAATTTCTCCTAGTCCTCCCGGTCACACACAACCCGGAGCCCACACGGGCTCCAGCGCCAGGCAGCAGCTCCCAGCCAGCAGCTTTTGCTGCCCAGGTGATAACTAACTGGTGTGAATGTGGCTGTGGCCAGGCACTGCCCCGCAGCAGCGGGGGCTGCCTTAGTTCCCCAGCACTGCCTGGCACGGTCTCCAGGTCTCCATGACGTGGGGACTGGGGGTGTCTCTCCTGGTGGCTCAGTTATTCTGTGGGATTAGGGGTTTTCCCTTCACACTGTAGACACACGTATGCGGAGAAGACAGTAAGTGTTTTTAGGACACACATGGGGCTCAATGTACATCAGCAGAGCTCCAGTGACATACATAAGTATAAAAACTCTATTTATGATCTTTTTGTTTCCTTAGCACTATCACTGTTTATTCAACAGTGTCAAATTCACTATGGCCTGTAACTGTGAGAAGATGCTTAAATTGCCTTTTAAGTGTTCCCCGCTCCAACTTCTTTTCTTCTTCTTTCATAGATTCCATTTCCCTCTCTCTCCTTCACTGTTTCCCTCAATGATGCCCGGCTTCAAGCAATGCCTGGACTAATCCGTGAGAGGGATTACTCAATGAGCAGTGACCCAGGAAACCCCTTCCAGAGCATCCCATGCTTTTAATGGCAGCTGTGCAATCCGGCAGGGCTTAACCTACCTGCCCACAAGGAGAGACGGCTGTTTAGTTCCCCAGCACTTCTTGGCTAACATCTCCAATTAACCTCCTCCCTTCTTTTTAATGTTGTTCCAGCTGCTTCTAGATTAAAAAAATAATAAATCACGGCAGTGGGTGGTTATTACCATCTCATTACTCCACCGAACCTACAGATTGCCTTTCCCTCTTTCGTGCCCAGGCCCCTCTGGCTGGTGGCAACATTACACTAATGGGTGTTTTGACACCAAGCAGGGCTGTCCACAAGCAACGGATACGGACAAAATACAGAATGTGACTCTACACTGTAAAGACATACAATTCTGGACAAAGACCATCAGGCACAACACCACAATGCCGTATCAGAAGAAATGAAGAGCTACAGCGCCCTTGCAATGAGTGATGGTGGGGACAGAGGGAGGAGGTTGCTGAGATTAATCACATGTTTTTATTCTTTCTGCGGACATCCAGTTTGTCATGTAATAATACAGTCAATAGCTTTATCTACCTTTTGCAGCTGGCAGGCAGAGTATGTGTAGCAACATTACCCCCTACAGTTCAACACTAGGTTCCCACTTTCTTTAAGCTTTCGGTACTGCTCTGGGTTTTGCTTATCTTAAGCCACTGAGGAAACTTCTTACTTTAGTTAAAATCTATTAAACCTGTGAGTGTGTGGAAAACACTCGAAGGAGACTAAAGCAACAGGCAAGCTGGCAGCTTGTAAAGACGAATCACTGCAAATAAATCTTAAAAAACCACAATACGTTAAGTCAGCCTATGTATCCTTCCATTTGCACTTTCTCCTTATTTACAGCTTTGTGGTCACAAGTTTTCATTTGACCACGAAACATGTTGACCTTTCCACCTTTTCTAATATTTTCATCTACTATTTGAGAAGGACATAAAACCTCTTTAAAAGATGGGAAAATCATATGACATTTCAAATTTGGGAGTTTTATTAGGAAAAAAGGTACGTCTTTACACAAAAAGTTGTCTTACGCAATTATTTTCTTGGGCCCAATGTTTTAAAGATAAACCGCAGTTACTGTAGCATTGCTGGCTGCCTCTGAGCCTTGGGGATCCCGTTGCTGTGGCCCTCGCAGGGCTTGAGGTATTCCAGTCCGGCCTCGGTGGCTGGTCCCTTGTCCTGTTTTCTTTTTACTTCATTTTCTTAAAGTTGAATTGAAGAAGAAACACAATAGAATGCTTTTTAAAATATCATAAGCCTTGTGAAAACCAAAGCCCCTTTAAAAGGGGATGGAAATACCTTTAGGGGTTAAATGTCTGTGGGTTTTTTAGTGGTATATTTAAGGCAAAGTTTCAGGGAGTGGTGCCTTAAAATACAGCTGGTGCAGCACAGCTCTGTAAAAGGTGAAATTGCTTTTTGGAGCTCATTTGCACTCCTGGGTAGAATTACAGTGAAGCGATGATAGCCAGGACACACACAGTTACCTTTGCATTTCTCACAGTTTATCACTTATGGCTGTAAAACGCCTGAGGTTATTTATTATCCGAGAAAATACTACAGGGGATTTTGAAAGGTTCAGTGCCCAGGCGCAGGGCCAGGAGTGACACGCAGGTGCAGAGGGGGAGGAGGATGCTGAGCCTGTGCCCTGTTCCCAAAAGCCCACCCTCGTGCCCCAGTGGTGTGCAGCATGGTGCATCCCTGCCCTGCCCACACGGAAACCCCCACCGACAAAACCGCTTTCCTTCCCGTTCTGAGCAGGCAAGTGACTTCATCACATGGCCGTGGTGATGGAGAGGGGAAGCCACCTCTGTAGGAACGCACCTAGTGGGCTGTAGCATCATCAGAGAGGAGCCAGCTTTGCATTTTGCAGTGTATTACACAAATTGCAGCTCATACCAATAGCAGGTGAGCGATTTCCTCAGCCAACCATGACAACTTCATCTATAACTCACATAAAAACAGCGGTATGGAAAATTATTGAAACAGAAACCCTGACACTGCAGTCACAAATCTGAATAGATTCTGGGTGGGTTAAGGGTAATAAATTTAGCACCCATCAGGCTGTGGCTTTGCCTTTGCCACTGTTAAAAGCACATTTAATAATCCAGAAGAATTCAGTTTCCAGAATCATTTCTTGTGTCCTGCCTCCATTACCATACTTAGATTTTATCAGTGCAGACCAGATGACACGTGTGAGCATTTCCTTGCTGGGAGTGGAAAGCTACAGGCAAAGCCTCTTCAGACACAGCTTTTAATGGATCTTGTTAGATCACTGCAACCCTCTGCTCAGGACTATCTGATTTTTGGTTTAAAAGTATCTTATCTTGACTTAGCAGTGAGGAATCAATTTTGACTGCAGGTTGCTTTCAGCCACGGGCTCAAACTCTGTGGTATTTTGTTTGGAAGGACGGATGTATTCTTTGTCCGAAACAGGAACCTGTTAGCTGCAAGATGCTGCATCTGGGGGCTCCCAGCGCAGATAACGGCTGTCACACCTTTGCTGTGCAAACAGCATTGCATACACTGAGTGTCGCTTTTTCCCCAGCAAATTCAGGGAACAGATCAGAATTTAAGAACTTATTCAAACTCGTCTTGTTCTCTCTTCCTTCAGAGAATCCCTAATAGCAATGCACAGTTGCAATTAATCTGGACATACGGTTGCAAGGAATCCCTCAGTTCTACATCACGCTTTTAACTTCCTTGGAGTACAGAGCCTGAAGGAGAAGCGCAGAGTTAAGACCTCTACAGGCACATCTGTGCATTCGTAGATTAATCCTTTAAGAAAAGCTCAGGGCCAAGTGAGCCAAATACTGTATCAGAAATGAGGATTTCCAGTCCCAGCACCGGCTCTGCAGCTCAGGCTGCGACTGCCCCACTGCCTGGCTTGGGATAAGCATCAAGATACTCAGGCCCCAGGAAGAGCAAAAGGAAACCTGTGAACACTTTCAAATTGAGCTTGGGTTGTTTTTTTCTTTTCCTGGGTTTGTGGTTATAACTGCTGTTATTCATATCTCCTTTTCAACCTAAATTGCCATTATCCTGATTTTTGCCATGATGAAGATTGAAATGCCAGCATCCCCCAGGGTTGCCACCAACTTTTCCAAGCAGCTGTTGCAAGGCTGGATACCTGCACCGGGCTCCTCTGGCACAGCACTAAGGACCAGCGCCCAGGATAATTTGAGTTTAGCTCTGCGTGGGCTCTCACCCTCCCAACAGAGCAGTGGCAAGCGAGTTGTTCCTCGGTGTGCAGCTGATCCTCAAGTTATTCCAGTTTCCAACTCACTTGCTTCCCTGTGTGGAGGGTGTAAGCACAAGGTAGAGCAATGCTTTCTGAGCTGTGCTAAAGCACCCCAAACACCTAAGATACATGCGACGTATCAGCACTAACGTTAACGCTAAAAAATGAGGTCTCAGGGCAGCAAAGACAGTGAGAAATGTGTCTTGCCACAAACACTCACCAAAGGAATTTGAAACTTCATGTTTTAAAGAAAGCAAAACCTCAAAGCTCTGAACTCCTGCACAGCTTCACAACAAGACCTGTGTAAAAAGAGCAATCAGAGCTCTCATCAAAACCAATTTCATATGCTAAAGCAATGCCAAGTAATTATTGTTAAGACACTGCAGTACAGCTGCCTCAAGCTCCTGTGTGATCAGCATATTTTAAGAAGAGTTTTGCAGTGCTGTTTCTGGCTGTTGCAATCGCACAAAAGCCCTAGGGAACCACGGCACGCCTCCTGCCACGGCTGGGCTCCACCACCTCCTTCTCAAGGTGGGAGCCCACCATTAGCAGCAGCCTCTGAGATCCTCCAGGATCTGTTCCCTGCCTAGTCCCACTCTACCTACGCCAAGGACTCCTTCTCCGGCTTGTGCTGCGGTGGGCACTGCAACTGAAGGACTGTCCAAATCCCGTGCTGCAGTCATGGGGATCTACCCCTCGGCCATAACCAGTGTCAGTGGGGCTTGAAGGCATCTCCTCAGATGTGCGGAGCAGGAGTCAGCTGCCAAAGCACAAGGCTGTAGATCCCTTTGAGAGACCCTAGGATATGCAAGACATTTTCCTAGAGCTTTTTCATGGGACCCTATAGGAGACCTACAACATTCTGGGTCAGCATCTGGAAGCTGGGCAAGATACCTTAGGGTGCCTCAAAAGGCACTGAATGTCCAGGTTTAGGTGACCAAATCCTGCATGAAGGATGAGATTTAGCTTGAAGATTAAGACACCTAAATCAAAGAGTCTTCACGCAGGTGTTGAGGTGAGCAAGATGTCTAGTCCCCACCACAGGCAGTGGACATCAGGGGCTTGATTCAATTGCCCAAAGGCAGGAATCTGGTGTACTCTGAAGTGCTGTAGGGTAACCCATCTGGACTCCAGCTGACACTCCAGAGGTTCATGTCTCTCACATAAGTTATATGTGGATGTCTCAGATATCCTAGGATATATTGGATGGCAATAGACGTCTACATGTGGACACCAAACTGAGCCCTGGATCCCCATCAGCTGTAATGGCAACTCAGCATTTTCCTCATACCCACACATAGACACCAAGTTATGCGTGTCTTCATCTGTGAGCCAAACCCCATCTGCAGCTTTTTTGTTGTTCTATAGATCACAAGAAATATACCTTCACTGCTCATGTTGCTGCTTGTGGTATTATTTCCCTGTACTGTTCTTACAAGAACACAACAGGCTGTATCCCAGCCTGGTGGAGATTTCACATTGATGTTAATAGGATCAGGAACATGGCCTACAGAAAGATCAAATATAAGCCTCTTACCCTAGCACCTAGAGGTAGAATAGCATTAGGCACTTTAGAAATGCAGATAAATTCTATACTGATATAACGATGTCAAGAAAACAATAGAAAAAGAGATGGTTTTGTTGCCTGTTATTTTGAATTTGTAGGAGACATTGCACAGATCACCAGCAAACATTAACAATTAATCACGTCTAAAACATGTGCTTGGAAATTTTCAGAATCTACAGAAATACAGCAAAAGGCTTTTCTTCCTCAAAACAAACATAAAATGCTATCTAGTGTTGGCTCTCTGCTATTGCAGTCTCGCGTAACTACTAAATTAAACAAAACGAGCTGTGAAGCATTAAGGTGCACGGGGCAGCGGGCACAGCAGCACCGCACACACTGGCTACAGGAGCCTTGTCCTGGTTCAGATTCTGTTGTGAATTTCAAAGACCAAATAAAGCTCACATTTGATGGATTCCCACCCTGCTGAGGAAAACTGGAGGAGGGGAGAATGATCAGGAAGAGAAGATGTGGAATGAAAGGTCTAACCAGCTGCTGACCCAGGCACCAGCATTGGCTTAGCTGTTCTCTTTTTTGGCTTAACACAGCACAGGATTCTCTCTAGGTAGAAAAATATGTATTATTTTAAATATATTTTAACTTTATGCATTGTGACATTGAATTACAGAAACTGTTAAAATAAAAAAAAAAAATATTTATTTAACGATAAATATCTGGATTTAAAGCTCAACGGAGGGAATGACAATGGACTGAAGATCTCCAGGGGTTCCAGATCAATCCTTAATATTTATCTTATGTGTTAGTTAAAAAAAAAATAAATAAAACCAAAAAAACAAACTCTTGCAAGTAAGTGTTTGTGGTTTCCCTTCTGATGGCTGAGTTAATTAAAGATCAGAGCCTGCCTCCACAGCCACTCTTGCAGAACTCCTATACAATGCTGCTTTTCCACCAGCAGTTTTTCTGTCCATCAGCCAGGCGCTATGACATCTCAGCACGTACAAAAACATCTTCTTTAAATTGCCATCAGCCTTGCCTAAGATGGATCAAAACATCTCAGCTTCCCCCGTGTGATGTGTCTCAGAAATGTCACTTTCATCCTCAGCAGGTGACGCCCCAGCTAACAGTTTTCATGTCCTTCCAGGAGGAGGGAGCAGAGGGAGGCAAGGGGGAGAGGAGACAGCGTCAGCCATCAGCATGACTGCTCACATGCTCATTTTGCTTTCCGAGGCAAAATTTTCCATTGCTGACTCTATGAGACACATCATATACATCCGCTTGTGGCATGTATAGCTGGCACCACTCTGACTGTGAGGAGTCCACACAAGGGCTCACAAGATTTGGGGTTCTTGGAATAGAGACCATCAGCTCAAACTCTGGCCGTAACATTTTTTCTATATGTTTCTAACGTGCCCTATGGAAGCGTATTTATTTTTAGTCAGACCACAGCAAGTAAAAGCTCAGAAACCTGCAGTGCTGCATGCAGCTCTGGAGCTCCCGACATAAGAAGGACATGGACCTGCTGGAGCGAGTCCAGAGGAGGGTCAGGAAAATGATCAGGGGGCTGGAGCACCTCCCTTATGGAGACAGGCTGGGAGAGTTGGGGTTGCTCAGCCTGGAGAAGAGAAGGCTCCGGGGAGACCTTATATCAGCCTTCCAGTACTACAAGTGGCCAACAAGAAAGCTGGAGAGGTACTTTTTACAAGGGCATGTAGTGACTGGACAAGGGGGAATGGCTTTAAACTGGAAGAGGGTAGGTTTAGGTTAGATATTAGGAAGAAATTCTTCACTGCGAGGGCGGCGAGGCACTGGCCCAGGCTGCCCAGAGCAGCTGTGGGTGCCCCATCCCTGGCAGTGCCCAAGGCCAGGCTGGACGGGGCTGGGAGCAACCTGGGCTGGTGGCAGGTGTCCCTGCCCATGGCAGGGGGGTGGGAACTAGATGGTCTTTAAGGTCCCTTCCAACCCAAACCATTCTATGATTCTATGAAACACTTTTCTTCTGGAATCCACAGTTTTCTTCCTGATGTAAAGGCAGAATGACAGGCTAGAAAAATACTATGTATTTGGAAAATTATTAGACATCTGGAAAACGATTATCAGAAGAATATGATCAACTGATCAAAACCATGTTCTCAACAGATTTTAATTCAAGTCTTATGTAAGCTCACTGTGCCAAACCTGTCCTGTTTTCAGCACTACACAGACCTTGATCAGGCAGATTCCTACTGACACCTCTGGAAGTTTTGCCTGGGTTAATCACAGTGCTCATAGTGGAAACCTAAAACTTGTCACTTCCCAGCATCTCTGCAAGGCTGGTCACAGGGTGTGCAAGCACAGGACACCCTTCATGCCCAGGTCCCCAGCTCTCACCTGAGGTGCTGGTCCTGTTGACAGGGCTGCACACTACACAGGTATGTTTTCCTACATGCCATTGTCAAAGTTTCCCAAAAATCAATTCACAAGATGGCAACTAATTCCCCATAACTCACACAGCAGAAAACAAGCCACCACGTCCCAGCAGGAGCAGCAGCGCAGCACTGCCATTTGCCAAGCGGCAGAAGCGCAGGCCATCAGGGACCCCCAGAGCATCACGTCGCCCCAAGGCCATTCAGCAGAGTCACACTTCTCAGTAGCCCCAGGTGCACAAAAATGCTTCATTCCTCAGAAAACACAAATGTGTGCTGATAAGGGAAAAGACGAGACCTCTGGGTCCAGGACCCTTCTCCCATCCCAGAAATGGATAGGTGAATACAACCTGCCAATCCCAGCAGAGAAAATGTCCCATTCTGCAGCTACAGAGGACAAATCTTCAGTGTTTATGGAGAAGCCCAAAGGATTTGGGAAAAGTCCCTCACCGACAGGAGGGGACACAGAAATGGGCAGCGATAGCCTGCCAGGGCACACGCCGGCCAGCCTTGGCACGCCAGCAGCTAATGGTGTCCAGCACCTCGTGCTGCAGAGAATAAATTCTTTGCCAGAATTTGGTATTCTGTGAGCGCTGGGCACCGACATCACACCACGCACAGCGGGCAAGGACAACCTACAGACTGAACAGCGGCCATGGTACTGGCACAGAGCATGAGGGAAGATCTTGTTTTGTTTCTGCCTGAAAGAAGGAAGATTTAACTGGGACAACCAGGATATATTTTGTTCCCGCATCTGACTAGTAAAGAGACAGGCGCCAGTTCTCATAATGTGATTTCATTGCTACTTGTTCCAGCTCCTGGGGTCATGCAGTTATGGACAAATGTCAGCTACCGCTGCAAAAATGAGCTCCAAGACTTTTTCCCTGCAGGGAACGATCGATCTTTTAAAATGCAACCCCAAAAGGCTGGAAAACAAAAGGCAAATAAAAATTGTTGTGCAAGCCATAGCACTCATCTTTTTTTCATCTGTCTCCAAAGGTGAGATCCATGACATTTTAACAACGTGGGTTGGCACTATGAGACAAGAAGCCACGGGGGCTGGCTGGGAAAGAACAGAAGCACGTCACAAACCCTCATGCTGGGTCCCCATTTTACAGCTCTGGCTGAAAGGCATGCTCCAGGGTCAGGTAAAAAGACATATCACACCGAATGGTTATTATCTAATAAAAATACATATGGCACTCACCCTTGAATGAAGAACCAGAAAAGTGTAGTAACACTTCAAAGGGTCCTTCACTGCAACTGCATGTTCCAGGCTCGTGGAAGTTGAAGCAAAGGCAGCAAACTGTCTTGTCACACAGGGGGGAGGTGATCTCCTACTGAGGCCTTGGCTCCCCGGGGCGAATATGGGAAATACAATATCCTGAGCAGAAATAATGCAGGCTTCACACCCCAGACATAGGCATCACTTCGATATGTGTGAACTGATCCCCTGGCCCGTGATTCTGAGCATTTATCATACAGAAAGGCATCACTGACAAAGGCTTTTTGAGCTGCAGGCTTGCACAGTTCTAAGGGGAAGGAGGCAATGAAAATGAATGCCTGTGCTGAGCAACAAGGTCTTTCAGATTTTTCTCTTTCACAAAAAGAGCATCTCCTAAAGGAAGATTAACGATGTATGGAAACACGGGGACTGACTGACTTGAACATATCAAGCTGCAGAGGTAGCTGCTGACAGCTTGGGAACAATGAGCCACGAACTTGGCAGGCACTTGAGGGGGTGAAAGGCCGTGTTATGTGGCACGGGTACAGCCATGTTCCAGCCTCTCCTCATTCCTGCCTCCTCCTGCCAGCCCCCTGCCTGGCTGGCCATCCCAGCATCTGCCCAACATCATCCCCCATCTCACTTTCTAATGGCCTTTGCCAGTCTGTGCTGCCTCCCCGACGACCCAGCAACCCCTCAGCTCCAGGTCCTTCTCCCAGTCTCCCTCACGTCAATGTGGTCCCAGTTTCTGGTGGGTCAGTGCAGCACACGGACACTCATTCTTGTCTGTCGGGATAGAGACTTTACAAAGAAAAAGCACCTGGCACGTGCCCAGTGTGGGCAAGCATAGATTTTTTTGATTCCACTGAGCTCCTACTGAGCCTGTACCATGCACAGTGACAGCTGCTGGTGCAGATACAGGTTTTACCTGTTCAGTGCAGCTCCAATACTCCATCTACATCAGGACATTGCCAGCTTAGACAGGTCAATTAAATATATCATGTCCTTAATCAGTGTAGGTACGGTGGCAATCATGGGCCGAAGTGACCTGGGAAGGGCTTCTAAATTGCTAACTGACAAGCTGAACTTCCCCTGCTGATATCCTCTAGTCTTTTCTCTGCTTTTGTGTGGGTTTTTTTCCTTCATTTAATGTTCTCCTCCTCCTCTTTTGCTCCTGAAGATATCCCCAAGGTCTGGCAGCAAACCTGCTGTTCCTGAGAGCTTTGCTCTCAGCAGCTGAGCTTTGCTTTTTCTGCATTCCTGCCACCAGGGAAACCCATCCCATTTGGGTAAAAATGAAAGACTGAGCCTGACATTATTGACACATCAAATGCTTTAAAGGAACAACCTCAAGTGCCTGTGGGAAGTGCCCTGAGATCAAGAGCAAGAGCTCTATTCTGAGAGACGTTTTCAAACACTTGTAAACCTTCCCTTGATAACAAGAAGGTTAAAAACCCAACCCTCGAACACCTTTCTGCAGAGGTAACACGGCCTGAGGGTGGTTCATATCACCTTGAGACCAGAGCATCGTTCCTAACCCCCTTCCCTCTGGGGGGTTAAGGACATCATTACCTGAGCCTTCGGCACCTCACTCAGCATTTCAAAGAAAAAGAGGAAAAAGAAAGCACTGGGTCTGAAACAGCCATTCCTTACCCCAGGCTGATGCTGGTGCCGAGCATCCTGACACCTCAGTTTCACAAGTCACCCGTTTTCTGCTAATTTCAGAGAATTTTAGCACCCTTCCCCTTAGGAAGCCCTTTCTTCCAACTATTTTTTGGCTCTACAGCTGGTTTCTTAAGCTTGTCACTGATACGCTGCATTGAGGGAGAACTGAAAAACGAAGTGTGTTGCAGAAGAGCTTGTGTTACAGGAGTGTGGTCCTGCCCAGGTATTTTAACCCCTTATTGCCAACCAAATCCGTAATGGTCCTGAGGCAGAGACCAGTGTAGTGGCTGCTCGTAGCTCACATCCCGCTGCTTTTTGGGCACAGATTTTTAAACGGAAAAATCCTGCAAATGACAAAACCTTGGGAAGGCAGCTATTTACCAAAAGAGAATGAGTCACTGTGTTTACTCTGCAGACTTCGATGTGAAAGACAAGAAGCCACAAAAGGTCACAGAGGAGTTGTCTCCTTGCCACTTATTTTGTCTGTTCCTCCAACAAAGGCAAAGCCATCTGCAGTACAAGCAATGAAGCAGCGATGACCAAAAGATTTCAAAAGGACATATGAAAAGTGCCAAACACTCTTGATAAAAAAGAGAGCGAACAAGAGGAGTCATACAGCTCTTTGTGTAACCTTTACTCCGTCGTTAAGTGCACCAGTTTATAGTAATTATGGAAAAGCCACTGCTTGTATTATAAATGTAATGACATTAGCAGGACTGTCACTGTGTTTGTAGCAACAGTTGTGAAATTAATTTTTTTCTTCATTAAGGAGATCCTGATTTGCATGATTAAAATGTCAGCCCAGATAAATGCATGTGCCGGAGAATGAATCACTGAGCAAAAATGCCACCTGCCAAGCCCGGAGAATAGGACAAATAAACAAGCAGTGAGGAGCAGCTCAAAACTTGATCCAGCTCCCAGTGGGAGCCATTCCATCATCCTCGGGAGCTGCAACAGGCTCCAAGTGAGTGCCAAGGCGAGGAGGCTCAGCCAAGCAACAGCCCAAATGCTTGGGATTTTCGCTTTGGCCATGCTTAACCATTACGGAAAGGAAAACTACAGCCTAATAAAAACAGAGTGTCTCCAGTGTGGTTTAAAGGGTACAAAAACCTACTCCCATGAAAGAGGGCAAAGCACATGCAATCCTAACTTACTCCTTTGATACTGTTTGGTAAACCAAAAGCCCAGCCATGACCCCTCCCAAGTGGCTGAAGCTCATCGATCCTGCCTCCTACAACGAATCGACAGTATTTCTTATTTACTTCCAAGCTCCACTCAAATACATGCAAAAGCAGACAAATCCACACCATACAACCTTGTATGAAGTTCCAGCTCAGGATCACACCATCGCACCTCTGCTGGGGAGCAGAACTGCCCTGCTCCCAGGCAGGCAGCACCTACAGGTAAGGAGGGCTCCTGCACATCAGCTCCCCCCGCAGAGTGACTCAGTGGCAGGACAGGCAGAACAGGCAGCTGCCAGCTCAAGACAAGCTCCCAGTTCATCCCAGCTGAACTGAAGAGGCACGAACCTGCCGGAAAGCTGCATTAATCCCCACCAGCAGCCTCCTCTTCCTGAGCAGATCAACATCTTTCTTCTGATCTTCACCAGAGCAGAATATTCTCATCAATACCCACCTGTATTACATTTGTCTTAAAATAAAATATGGCCCAAAGGTATTTTAGCACAAAGACTTTTTCTCCATGACTCCAGTGAATCAAGTCTCTGCATGTTAGAAAAATGGTAAGGATTTTTCTAATATAGCTACACTCAGACTAGTGTGATCCATGTCAGACAAGCCATCTGAATCAGAAATCTTGTAAGATTTCAAAAATAAATTGGCTATTTTCGTAAAAGTTAGGAAAGAGTTGGCAATGTCAGTTCCTCAATGCTAATTTGCATGTACCAATTTTTTTATAAAAAGGCATACTTTGGTCCACCATGAAGCACCACTGGTGGGATGGAATAAAAATAAGGCAGAAGGCTCTAACCAGGGGACACAGACCACAGTATATAGCTCAGATCTTCCAGCAGATGTTTTGATGCAGTTACAGCCAGCACACTAAAGGGTTTGGTCATGAACTGAAGGTGAAAACCCTTTTTCAAAGGGGATTGTTTGCAACTCTTCCCCAGGTGGACATGATGCTCTTCCCTTTCATTCAAACTTCTGATCACAGGGACCAGAAGCTATGTCCCTCTGCGCTGTGGGAACTTGGCTAGCACAAAGCCATATATAAACCTTCCAGGGAGGGTGATCTACAAGAAGAAAATGCAGAAGACACAACAGAAGTGCTGCACATGACCGAGCAGCACAGCAAGAGCACAGCGGGATGCAGCACCACCCTGCACCACACAAAGCCCAGGCTGCAGGAGCAGCATGCTGCAGAGACCAAGAAGATCAAACAACAGGCAAGGATGATGCCCTGCGTGCAGGCTGTCATAACAATGACAAGCAATAGCTGGATGGAGAGGAATCAAGTGTTTTGCTGGCCACATAGCTCAGTCTTGCAGGCAACAAGATGATTCAAGGTCAGGCCCAAGATAATGGAAACACTCCTGTTGGCCTCATCGGGCTTTAATGAGCCTTGGCTTTCAGTAAGAGGAGTGAACAGAAAACACAAAGTGGTTGTAAAACCAAGATTAACACAGCTTTATCCAAGGCCTTTATCCTGAGTGACTTCTGCTGTCACCCTTGCTTTCCATGAGAACTGGGTGGAGAAGCTTTCATAAATGCAGATCCCATTAACTTGTTGCCCAGGAGCTGTATAGATCAAACATGGCCCAACGCAGCACCTTTGTGAGTCATGGAGAGCCTTTCCTGTGATTTCAAGAAGCCTTTAGATGGGACCTTGTGCTCAGGCAGGTGAAGCAGAGGCAAAGCAAGGTAAGAAAGTGCACGGAAAAGGGGAAAACAGCAGTTCTTTTCACCAGACTTTCAGGGTTTCATATTGAACTGCATGTACGTGCAGCTGATGATGCACCCTGCACCCCTGCAGCCCTGTCCCCTGTCATCCAGACTGGGGTCCAGGCTGCACTGCAGCACAGCTCCAAGCCACCGCACAAAGAGCCTCTCCCACAGGACCCAAGGCATGGTGTCGGCACGGGCAGGGAGAGGAGGTGGGACAGAAAGTGCACATCCAGGTGTCACCTCCTGATGGACTCGCCACATCACCAAGAAGACGGGGGAAGCCTCTTTGGCCAAAGTGTTTGATACAGAGGAAATCTCCACCTCACACAAGGTCAAAGCAGAGAGGCGGCAAGGTCCTGGTTGTGGAGCTAAACAGCCTCTTCCATGAAGCCTCCAGGGATTTAAGGGAGCTGTTGCCTCACCAGGAACATTAACTCTGTGTTACCTCCACTGGGTTTCGACTGAAGCTTTGCAGTGGTGCTCTTAAAGCCAAAGTGGAAAATACAAGAACCAGCCCATCTTGCCACATGGTCTGAAGGGCTGGACAAGAGGGCTTTACCACCTCTTCTGTCATCTGCTGCAATACCATGGCTGTGTGCCTTGAACTCCTGCTGGGTTCAGATCCCACCCTCTGCTTCTCCCTCTGCTGCTGCTGCTGAAGGGACTGGCAGCTGCAGCTGGGATCTCACTGCGTGAGAAAGAGAAGCTTTTTCCTCTGCAGGAAATAAAAAGAGCTCCAGATGCAGACTTCAGCAGCATTAGACTTGGTGTTACTCAACATTAGGACAGGGCCTCTGGAGGACTATACCCTTGACCTACCAAAGTGAGCTTCTGTCAGCAAAATCAGATTGCAAAACTCACCATAGAGTACAAGAAGAAAATTTCCCGATTCCGATGAAAGCCTACTGACAACATAAGCTCTCTGCAAAGGCTTGCTCTCCCTTCCCTCAGTCTTTCTCAGCAGAATTCTATTTCTGGCCTCAGATCTTGACTCTGGCATGCCCTGCCAATGATAAGATCTGAATCCTGTGACGCACGCCCTGTGGCTCCACTTGGCATCCCCGATCGGCCAGCATGCCTGCTGGAGACAGACATGAGCTCATCCTCCTCTTCTGCATTCACAATGAGTTTCAGATAGCTGCAGACCAGTCTGCATCATCTTCCACCACGACGACTCTCACTGACATCCAGGTACCTGCTCTGCACTGGTAGGGGTCCCTGGCCCAGACCCGAGTCTGCGGGATCCAGGATGCACCTTTAACCACCAGCAATTATTTTTTCTTTAAATGTTATTTTCAACAGAGTTTCAGTATGTGAGTTTTGATATTATCTCCTACTGCTGTCATACAAAGAGGTAGAAAAGCCAAGAAATCCTTATTACTTATTGGTTTTCAGCTAAGTTGAAATCAATTTGTATTACAGTATGCTGGACGTATATTTAATTCTTGCATCCTTCCTGACACCAGGAAGATGGAGATTTTTTATTATTATTGTGGCATTTATGCTGAAAACATACAGCAACTGTGCAAAGGAAAGAAGAATGATAGAGTGATATGCACAAAGACAGATGATGCGAAAGAAAGCAACAATGCAGAATAAAAAACAACTGGTTGAACTCCACAACCTAAGACATCATGTAGAGGAAAGGCATAATTAAAACATCCTTAATTTGCAAGTTATTACCACTGCCAGCCCCGGGTCTCTGGGAGAATGGGCCCAAGCTGTGAGATTATCTGCAAAACCCCAGTGAAGTTAGTAAAAATTCATGAAGCGACAGCAGCGTCTCTCCCAGGTGTATCCCTGCTGCCTGAGCTCCCTGGGAAGTCCCTGTTTCTCTGGGTTCCCAATAAATGTCTTATCTGCATTTTAAACTGTGAACTTTGCAGTCACAGACTCCTTCCTCCACCGTTGCCCCAATACGAGGCACATGAGAGTGTTCTCTAAAATTAGTTATGTTAGGGGGGAAAAACTGTAATAATATAAAAGCTTTCCTTGACCTTGTTGTATAGTTAGATCAACATCTAATTGCTAAATGTTGCATGTTTCCCTAAAGGCAAAACAAATATGGAGAAAAGCCATGGATTGTGAAAGCTGGCAAAGCTATCTACCATCTGCAGAAATTCAGCTGGGCCTCCAGCAGATAACAACGGCAGACAATACCTTGATTTTCCTTGTTTTTCTCTTCTCTTACACAATGGACTATCTTTTCCACTTAGAACTGGAGTCCCCATTAGTCTGACTGAGGAACTGTTTTCCTGGGACCCTGCTATTGTGATACGCTGGAACTAATTTTTTCTGTGTATTTGTGGTAAAAGTCAACATCATCTTGAAATTCCAGACCAGAATAATTGCCTCTGGTGTTAAAAACGATCCTCCTGCTACTTCAACTAGAAGAAGTGCTTGCAAAGCTTGTGCTGCAAGCACATGCCGTTGTAGAGGTCAGGCATAGGTTGGCTGTCTATTTTTTTGTAAAATCTCTTGGGTTTGGACTCCTTAAATGCTCAGAGCACAATGCAAGGCCATCTACCGCCTGTGTGATGGTTGCAAGGTACAGGAGGAAGGAGGTCTCTACAGGAATGACTTTTTGCTTTTGCATTTTAAGACCAAGCTGGAAGCGCTTTCTGTGCCTCGTGTCAGGATTGAGTCAGGCAGTTCTGTTCTGGAAATAAATGTCACAGCTTAGAAGTATGTCCACGTGCCCCAGGGACCACGATGGGGATTCAGCATGGCACTACACTGTCCACCTCTCACAGGCAGAGCTGTATCCCCATCACCACCACCACTCTTTTTTTTTTTTTTTTTTTTACTGTGGATTTCAGGGGTTTTAGACCAATTAGATCTTTCTGCTTAGGTACAAAGGAAAACCACTGTCAAAAGATTACACTGGTCCTTGAGTTCCCAGATTGCCACCTTCTCCATAATTATGAACCTCCTCATCTCACCCACACAGACGATGCTGCTACAACATGAAGCTCACTTAGCTGGTTGCAGCACCCAGCATCCCTAGTCACAGAGCAGAGCTCACTGATGTTTGCCGTATTACACTGAGGGTGGCTACTTTCAAAGTGACTCACTTTTTTAATGTATGCCTCTAATTCATCATCTAAATTAAAGCTTCTCCTGCAAGTATTTCTTTTTGACAGTCAAAGGCCAATATTTGGGGGCAATTGTTTCTAAACCAAGTGGCTAAAGTCAGGTTGATACTGTTATAATTACGTGAGTTTGCACTATGCAGACTTGTTTGCCTTTGTGTCCTCCTCTAGACTGTGGCAGATGCTGGTAATGGAGAATATGCTGCTGTATTATATCCTCAAATTTCAGCTTCCTGTTTTGGAAATTCACGTCTCATGTATTCCCCTCTGGTAAACATCCGTGCTCTGGGGAACTGCTCCCTTGCCCATGTGCTAATGAGTACTTCCTATCATTAGACCCAGGAATCATTACTGTCTAATCATAACTGGTTACAAAGCAATTAACAGGGAAAAAAAACCTCTTAAGAAGAACGCTGATGGTGTTCAGGAGCAGGTCCCACTTTCCAGCTGCCACCTGACATGGGACTTATAGGGGGAAACACGCGAACCCTGCCCGGCTCCTACGCTGCCCCCCAGCCGGGGCAAGGCGCAGGGACTGCCCTTAGCCCCCACGCACACACGATGGGCAAAGCATGGCCCAGGCTGGCTCACCAGTTAGCTACCCACACGCTGGGCAGAATTGCCCATGCTCGTCCCAGTTTTGTCTCTGTTTCCCCTGTTCAGAGACATATGACTGTATTTACGTGGTTTTCCTCTTTTGAAGGAACTATTCCTGGAGAACTGTGATGGGAGGCCTTCAGGTCCTTTGGGCTGCAAGCACATCCGTGTGGGACTCACCTGGCAAAGGGCAGCCACCCGTGCCAGGGGCACTTGCCCCAGATTCCCTTAAACTAAAGGAGCTCAGCAGCGCAGTGAGGGGATGCAATGGCACAGTTCAGCTTCCTCCAAAGTAAAACCTAAATCCAGACAGCTGTACTCAAAAGGGAGCCTCAGGTGGGTGGCTCAGCACTAGGTCTCTGTCAGAGACAGCAAACGTTAGCTGAGACTTTATCCTCACCTTCAGGTTTCAAAGTTGTTCGGAGGATAATGGCAGAACCGAGGATTTTATTCCTGTTTTCTTGCATTTGCAACTGAGCCAGTGTTTTAGTGGTAAAGCTGCCACTACATCCAGGAAAGAAAATCAATAAACATGTTATCTAAACTCTGTATCCCAGAGATAAAGGGAACGAGCAATCCCTGTGAGCCCCCACCATACTATCAAGTACTTTATATCAGCCATGCATTCATTCTTACAAAAATTCCCTCAGATAGGGTGTTTGTTTATACTCATCTAATTGATAAGGCACAAAGATGACCAGAGTATTTGGTTTAGGGACCCAGTTCACTGCTAAGCTACACCAGCATCACTGGGAGCAGGCTGTGGTTCAGTTCAGACCAGGAGCAGGGCTCAGGTTTTCTCTGGGCATAAATCAGCAGATGTGGGTTGCGTACAGCCGGGGAAACGGGATTTCAAGTGACTTGCTCTTGGTCAGAAAGAAGAGGTTATGAGAAAATCGGGATTGAAACCTGGACTAGCTCAGTTTTGTATGTACACCTCCACCAGGCAACCATCTTTCTTCTCCCTCGACCAGGGTGAACGCGTAAAACCAGTATGGGATTCAAGCTGCCCTGTGGTTCAAGCAAGTTCTGTGCACTTACCTGGGAACCATCTCTGAGCCCCAGCCCCTGGCAGCTCTCACCAGGAAGTGGCATGTGCCTCTATACAAAGAACATGGTTTTAACACCTACAGGACACATGGCATGATTCATCCTTCCTCACTGACCTACATAGTCATTTATCCCCCAGCACCATGGAAACAAAGTGCTTTTGGGAGCGCGGTGCTGCCTCCTTGCCCAGCTCTAACCAATGCTACAAGTCACAAGGCAGGGCAAGGCCAGGCGCACACAGGTAGCCAGACACACCACCCTTCCCCACATCTGTCGACCTAAACCGTGGCAGAATTTTCCTAGGTTTCAAGTCAAAATGCCAGTGTTTTAAAAGGAAAAGCAAAGGAACATCTTCAAGCCGTAAAATAAAAGACTGACTAGCAGAGGGCCCTGTGCTGGAAGAATAGCAGTGCTGGAGGGCAGGACCAAAAGCCATTAGCAGAGCTTTGTGAGGATGCTGGCACAAGTGCTCACATCACATATGATATCGTCAGGGTTTTCAGCCCCTCTGTTTAATGAAGGTTAAATTGCTCCCATAGGCAATTTAACCTACATGGAGGATTTTCTGAAATCTCACTGCCCTCACTGAAGTGAGGCTCCACCAGCTCCAGCAATACAGGTACGTTGTTATTAATCCTGCTTGAGCAAGGTTATACAAAAAATGCCAGTCACAGCAACATTCATGCTGCCACGAGGCTACCATGATCAGAGGAACCAAGGCTTGTAGGAACACATAACATCTTTTATTAAACCAATGCTTTTTATTAGCTATTCCTGGAAAAACCAAGCAAGGGTAAAAGCTGTAGGAGACAAAAAGTTGGCAATCAAACCTATTAAAATAATGAGTCCAAGCTTATTCTCTGTATAAACAGGCTGAACTGAAAAGTATCACTCTCTGTCTACTCTAGGCAGCCAAGTAGAAGAAAAAACCTCTGGAAAGAGGTAAAAGAAGGTGAGAACTTTGTTGAAGGAAGCAGTTACCATGCCAAACAGAGGTAGTGTGGAGTGACATTATGAATAGAGAAGCTGCTCCCACAAGGTGCTGAACATCCCTCAAGTCCTGCTCTAACGAGTTAAGCCTGGCATCTCACAGTCAGAACCTGAGAAACTAGTGGAAAGCTTCCTGATTTATCAATATGTTGGAAGACAGGGCACAGAGCCAACTGATTGAAAGCAGACAGTCCTGCGGCAGCTGCCAGGGTGCTAAACCACAGGCAAAATTCAAACAGGGTGTAGAGGAGATTTATCATTGCCAATAGCTGGCAGCATTGTTTATTGATCCCTTTCTCGAAGAGTATTAGAGGCTGCCACCTTGCACAAGTGCAATACGCAGCACTCGGCACTCGGGGGGTGCTGCTGTTTGGGGGTGAGGCAGCCCTGCACAGCACGCCCTCACGCTCCGCACCTAGCGTGGCAGCGGGTCTAGCTGCAGCAGGGACAGCGTGACAGCCTCACGTGGCACACTGCTCTCGTTGAAAGCTGAAAGGGTGAAAGATCAGTAAAGAGCTCTCTGGCCATTGGGTTATATGTAAGGTGATAGTTGCGCCCTGCCTTTTTAGCTGATTGCTGCTGGCTTTTTTGAAATGTGTGCCCTAAGAAAACGCACCCTCATTCAGTCTTCAGCTATTCCCCAAATTGATAAAGTGCTCTCAAAAATCCGTGCTCTGAATCCTTGCTCTGAGTATCACTTAGAATGAGTAAACAGTTGTAGTTTTACTAGACAAGGAGTAAAATTCATGCAAGTAACAGCTTCTTAGCAACATCAGATGCGCTGCAGCATTGACAGCACCGCTGTGCTGAAGCATGGCACGGGGCTCTGCAAATGGCTACGCTGGAGTACAAGTTAGCACTATACTAAAATGAGAATTAAATGGGGTTGCTCTAGCGAATGTCATGATAAGTAATTCGATGTTGGAAAATATGGTCCACCTGATAGCCTGACCCCCCTCCTCCCTACATCTGAGATCCTCTTTGTTAGAAAGAGGATCTTTCTAACTAACTTTCTAACTAACTAGGTGTATTTTTCACCTAGGTTGACCAGAGGCAGAGATTGCACCTCCTGCGGGCGAGCAGCACCCTGCCTCTCCATGCTAACCCTGCTGCCGGAGGTCCAGGCACAGGATCGCTTTCACCCGTACGTGATGCCAAGAGAAGGAGGTTCGGTGGGATTTTGCTGAAAATGGCACATTTCCTTCCAAAAGATCCACTTCCTCAGTGATTTTCACTTCTCATCAACTTTTGCATAACTTGTTCTTTCGAAAGTTGGCAAGGGAACTTGCCCTGCAGATTAACTCTTTCCACCCCCTAACCAAATGCGTAAGCTAAAGGTTTATGATTCAACATCAGTCCAAGTGCAAGAGCACTCATGTTGCTTAGGCAGCTGAGCTGCAATGAATTGTAAACAATTACCTGGGATGCTTCTTTTAAGGGTTTTCTACATTCTTAAAATTAGATTGCAAGAAAAAAAAATAATCCTAGAGCTAACAAATCAACAGGAAATAATTGAAACTACCAGTTCTCAATCTGTCTATGCAACACCAGCACCTCTTGCCTGCACCAGTGCAACTGGAAAGACGCTGTGTCGCTCACTTCAGGGCTTTGCACTTTTAAGTGCCTGTGATAAATGGAGCCAGGGTGCCAGCGAAAACACCGATGCAAGGAACAGTGGTGAACTTTGCGTTGTTTCGGTAATATGGGCATGTCTTTAGCCTTCTGACTGGTGTAAAGAAGCTTAAGCAACGCAGACAACAATTACAGCTGTGCTAGAAACTTGACTCTGATCCCAGCAGAAATCTGCCGCACCAATAACATTTTTGAAAGCCTGTCAAAGCATTTTCTTAATTTTTAATTAGCTTCTGCAAGAGGTCATGGCTTACAGCTTAGAACAGAGCTGGGAGCAGAGACATCCAGGGTCTCTTCCTAGCTGGGGAAGTGACAGGACAGGTGGCCCTGGGCCGCTGGCTGCGGCCCCTCTGCCCAACATCCATAACTGCAAAATGGGTAAAATAATACTTGCTGCTCAGGGATGATGCGAGACCTAATTAGCTGTTTGCAAGGAGCCCGCTGCCCCTCCGATGAATTGTGCAAGAGAAATGAATAGTATTATCATATGGGTAATGAGCTCTCACAAGACAGGGACTCCTTTGTTCAAAGAGATGGGCTTTTTCAGCGGCAGCCAGGTTCCAGCAGAAGTTTATTAGAGAAAAGTGAGTGTTGCTCATCTCTGTGTTACTGAGAATATATTGCTTTATATTAGGAGGATTTATCTGCAGCGTATTGCATTCCTCGGAGCCTTTACCTTTAGGGAAAGCCTTAGGAATAACTCCTTAACGCCTAGTTTTGTTATGAAAATGAACTTTAGCTATCTTATGAATTGTTTATCTTAAGGCTGCACAATCACTTTGATTATAAAATTCTAGTGTTATTCAAAAGACTGCAGAATCTCAGGTGAGTAGATAAATATTGAAAAGATATGAGGGACATTCTGCTTTTCTGATTCTGTTTTGCTCAGGTGCCCATTTCTCGTATGAAAAGGAACAAGAGAGTAATTGTATTGCAACCTATTATTGCGATACAGAGGTAATTACTCTATGTATACAAAAAGATCATTAAATATTTCCACCAGTAACCACAAACCATGCCAGAAACATATTACTAGCATACTGTATTTCATTACATTCCCCACAAGAGACTTAGTTAACAATTAATTCCAGCAACAGCATAAGGAAATCGAAGCAGAAGATAATTCTTCAGCCATCCTTACAAGTAAACTGAAATAAAAAAAGGAGGTGGCAAAAAGTAACCGAAACTTTGTAAATTGTTAGCTAGTAGATTAATATATGCAGACTTGAGTGACTACAGGGTTGGCAGCCACATTAGTGAAAGGTGGAGCTGTATTGGTGCACCAATGACTCCCTGCATGCTGAAGAGGTGAAGCAATCAGCCCAGCCCTCTGTTTTTCACCACTGAGAAAAAAAATAAGCACAGACATCCCTTCACACACCCGCACATTGCCACCTGCACCTGCAGTTCAAGGCAAAAGCTCCAACAGCTCCAGCACCTCACCTTAGAGCCCCGTGTGCTCACAGTCCAGGCCAGGAGACAGATGCCCTTGAAACATTCGGGGGTGGTGGCAAACGGTTCAGAGTCACTCACTGCTCTGTTTCTCTCACTTAAAGCGTATTTTCCTTTGTTTGGAGCCTTCACCAATGGTGGTAGGAAATACCAACGGGTTTTCTGTTGCTGTATCGTGTTTCCACTAACAAGTGGCTACATGCAACATCTCTACGGTATCACAGTCGAAAGTGTAAATGGCACAAACAGGGCTAACGTATGACATTTATTAATTATATATGAACTTTATATAAAAATATATATACCATGGTACCCACCAGACCAGCAATATCACTCTTGTGATCACCACACTGCACTGAATTGCCCTGGCTCTCCCACTCCCCCCCAGCTGGCAGCATCTAGCCTCCCAGCTCCACCACTGTGGCCACAGAGAGGAGGAGGGCTGGAAAGCATCCACACTGTCTCACCTGCCTTCCCAGACAGGCAGAGTGCCTCTGTCTCCCTGGAAAAGTGCTAGTTCAGAGCACAGCATCTGTGGGGTCAGTGGCTGCACCAGATGAGGGGGAGTGGGAGTCCCCGACTCCGAGGTGGGTAACAGAGACAGAGGCATCCCAAAGAGGAGAAAGCAGTGCCAGAGGAGAAACTCCTGAGCCTCAGGAGGAGGATCACAAACAGACCTATAACATCTTGTGCTGCAGCATCCAAAAGGCAGCAAAGTCTCCCAGGCACAGGTCCCCGCCTGCCGGTGAAGTCTGCTGTGGCTCGGGGGAAAGGCAGAGAGG
Organism: Falco peregrinus; assembly: GCF_023634155.1. Lineage (NCBI taxonomy): Eukaryota > Metazoa > Chordata > Aves > Falconiformes > Falconidae > Falco > Falco peregrinus. Next base: position 55,673,926 of record NC_073725.1, on the reverse strand, counting down.
AGAGGCGCTCAGGCCCTCTAAATAAGAAGCTGTTGTGGTTATCAATGGACATTTTTAATTCCCTCACCCTGTGACAATGCCCAGTTAACAGGTAGGGTGCAAGACATACGTTTCTGCTGCAGTTATAGTGCAGAATGGGAAAATGCTAAATTCTCTCTCCTCTGAAATGTTAAGAGCAGCAGCAGCAGAAGAGAGTTTTAACTTCTCACAGCCAGATTACTTAACGAGGAACTCCAGGCAGTCATGAAATCGGTATAAAACAGCGTTCCAGGGCTCCTAAGGTTCCACATGCATTAATCACAGATAAGTCAGAACGATGATAGCACCACAGCCATCAAGTTAGCTTCACTTGCAATTGAAGACAGATATTGCAACAAAGTGCTCCCCTTTCCACTGTTTATTTCCAGCTGTTTTGCAATTTGTCATAACTATAAAGCTTCTGGCCTTTCTCAGCTTTTCCAAGCTATGTAATCACTCGAGCAAGAAGACTAACAGGAGGCCAGTGTTGATTAACACTTCAGCAGAGTTCAGCTGTGATCTTCCCTGTTTTCTTGCATGTATGTAACTAAATTCAGCACCTGCAGTGTGACTGCATCCTCTAGCTGTGTAATACACACACCAACTAAGAGGGAAAGCTTGCCTGGGTTGCTTCTTTAGTCTTCTTCCTAAAGGAATCACCAGCTGGAAGGAGAGGTAAGTCAGCTTGATGCCACTGTGATGGTGAAAGCTGCCACTTCAATGTAGATAACACTTATCATTAGCAAGTCAATGGAACGTCTTTCTCACGAGTTTTATGACTTGGAGATGACAAGTTCTGGATCCAGCTCCTATTTTCCTATCTCCATCCACCAGAAAATGTTCTGATTCCACCAAAATTAATATTGCGATATCCATTTAGGACAGCAAAGAATGCAGCACAACTCTCTATTACATCCAGTATTTAAATACCAGGTAAACTTGTTTAAAAATAATCAGTATAATGGGATCTACTCCAGATTAACAGAGGCACAAGCATAGAACCGGAGCTTAAGCTGAAGGCCTCAGGGTCCTTCTTTCTGGATCTCTATAGCTGTTCTACATCTCTATAGCTGCCCTCAATCTGGTAGATATGATGAAAGTAGGCTACGTAGCCAGAAAAGGTGTTTCCCTTTGCCAGCAGTTACTGCCAACACTTAAACTGGCAGATATTGGGTAATCCCTATGACTGGTGATGTTCTGGCATATCTCTCCTTGGAAAACACAAGTCAGCATCTGAGCAAAATGATTTCTGCTTTAACAAAAAACCAAATTATTTGCAAAGTAGTTCTTCCAACAGATGTTGTAAAGAAAAGGTTAGTAGCTCAACAGATGAAAATGTGATAGCATTTCTTTTACAGCATTTTCCAATCTCTTACTCAGTCTAATTCTGAAACTGAATGGCATTCATCCCTGGGGAACTTTCTTACTACATTCTAGATCTTAGGAAATACATGTTTTCTATTGCTAATCATTTTTGCCTTTCCTTAAATTCCCACTCTCTGTTCTTCTTGCACTAGTCGTGTCCTCACATAATTTTACCTGGTGCTTCTTTTATTAAATATTTTTGGGACAGCCTGGGACATCCACTGTCTGTTCTTCTAACCTGATGCAACTACTTGTGGTGTTCAGAGACGATGGACAACATGCTGAGCACACAGGACAGCCATCCTAGATCAAATCAAAGCTCTAGCTAGCCCAGTATCTGACAACGGATTAAGAACAGCACAAGCTTGCATGGTTTGCCCTCCAGAATATTTTCCCAGCTTCTAATGACTTCTGGTTTAGCAACTTTATGAGCAGAAATGTTTTTTTATTTAGTTGATGTATACATTTTCTTTAGTTATTTGTTTTATCCCTTTCTCAGTCCTTGTAAACAACATACTGTTGTAGGTTGCAGATTTCAGATTCTGTGGTAGAAAACTAAAACAAATATTTTTTTTACTGTTATGTAAGTAGAATCTCATCATCTGTGATTAATTCATGCCTAATGAAAAGAATAAGACTATGCTCTAATCATATTCAGATTTCCAAAAATCATTTCGCTTCTTCAGGTTTGGATATCGGTGATTCGGTAGACTGCTTCTTTCCCTGAATCATTAAGAATATTGCCTCAGCATGTGGATATTGCTGGAGGTATCGGCATTAATATTGAATAAAAACACTAAGTTTTCAGGACTTTGGAGCTTTAAAGAAGAACCCATTCAGCTTGAGTATTGCTAGTTCTGCTTTCCTCAACCCGTACGGCTGAAATGATCTTATTGATAGCCACTTAAATGCTCATTTTTTGTCCTCGGCTGCCACATATACTTGCTTTATTTGACAATTGCCCTGTTCCATCCAAGAGGAAGCTGTATATGAGGAAGCTGTACAGAGCTGTACTTGGAGTCAAATTACTACGTTCATTAAGACCTCACCCCACACAGTTTTATGACTTCGGTGCTGGCAGTAATTACTGAATGGATTGAACAAGCTAGCAACCTATTATTAAGATTACCTGAAAACACAGCCGAGTCTAGCTATTAGAGGTGTGACCAACTTTGTTTTGGAAAAAAAATCTATATGAGAGCAACTCCTCCCCTTCTACCCAGTCTCACCTGACCTCTGCTGATCCGTCACACCCTTAGAATTTTCAGCTGATTAAGATGAAACTACAGAGGAAACCATGAGTTATATGTGATTCAGTACCAGGTTAATAAGACAAAAGAAGGGTGTCCTTGTTCCTTTACTAGTGTGCTCTGCACAGCAACTCCTCTCTCCCCTCGCTACACTGGCCATGCTTGCTAGTTAGCCTTGGAGTCAGTTCTGTTAATAGCAAACACACCTGTATGAGCCCATCTTTTCAAGTACACACTGCTAGTAAGTGGTTGACACAGGAGCTTCTGCAGAGTTGGCAGGAAAGGAGTTTGCTTAGCCAGGACTAGCACTGTCACTGACCGTGAGCACTCTCACTGCAATGGTGGCAGCACACCATCCCAGCAAGGACCAATAAAACCCTCCTGCTGTCATAAGCATTTGATTCTTGCAAAAAAGGGTTATCTAGGAATACAGACTGCCAGAAGTACACACAGACAAATAAACAACTTTTGGATGTGCGTAGCAGAATGGGGAAATATCCTAAAAACCAGGACCAGTAATTCAGTGGGAGAAATAATCCTGCTACCCCAGGATTCCAATTGCTACAGTGAAGTCAATGTGAATATGGCCAAAGACTTCAATGTGTACAGTATTGAACTGGACTTGGTTCTGCAAGGCATCAGGCACTCCCATACAGAGCTGAGAGTGCTGGCTTTCCTGTAGAAGCTCAGGAGATTTGAAGAGTCTGAAATTAAAAAAAACCTGCTAGTGCAGCTACTTCCTGAAAATGAAAGACCTGCAAAGACAGAGATGCAATACATGAGTTAATTACTTCTCACCTCTTTTCAACAGAAAGATAAATTACTGCTTTGACTGATTACAAGATTGCAAGAGCACAGTTAAAGGTGAGATAGCACTGGTGTTTAGAGTCTCTTCAGAATAATAAAAGATATAGATAACAAAGTAAACACAAATCTATAATTTTTTTCAATTAAACTAGATCCTTTTTGTTGATACCATTTTAATATGGAGTCTATGATTTAAACATTTAAACATTTAAAATTGAACCAATGGCCTGCATTAAGGCCTAAACTCATGAGATTCTATTAATTTAATCTAAATACAAATGATGGTCAAGCAGTCCATGTTTGCTGTTGAAGGTGAAAAGGAAAAACATTTTGCTGGGGACACCAGCAGAGAAACACTTGGCACCAGAGCTTGCTGTAGCCATAACCCACTTCTGGAAACAGAAGCCCTGCCTACAAGCACAGTGTATTCAGTCTACTCCAATTCAGTACTAATTAAATTAAACTAACCAGTAACTAACTAGTTTATTTAAAGTCAGAAATCTGTCCTGTGCTGCTATTTATGGAGCAAAGAAGAATGTTTTCTCAGCTTCAGACAGCTGAGGGGCTGCCACTACAGGTCTCGGAGCATAAATAAGCCCAGCTTGATTCAAGGTAAAAGTGCAAAGGAGTAGTATATCTCTGCCTTGCTCTCTCCAGTGCTCCTTTAGGAGCCTGATCATGACAGCTGATTCTGCACAGTGCCGTCGGAGCCTGCAGAGGCTATCGCAGAAGCCTTCACGCAGCCATGACGCAGATAATCTGCTGCTGAACTGGAGGGAGCCATGGATTTGACAGATGTTCATGCAACACTCTGCTTGAATCAATACAGCCTGCTGGTCCAAAGTCAACTTTCCACGTGGTAAATAAACTGAGGTCAGTGCATCCCCAGCCTGGTTAATCCGCAATCCAGACAAGCCATGCGTAGATAACTGAGAATTGATTTCCACATTGAAATGGTAGACAAATGACTACAAACTGTCCATTCATTTGATGATCTAAAAGGAAAAAGACATGTTTTAACTATTATCAGTGGTACCCTTTTTTTAAAAAAAGGAAAAAACCCAAAAAGATCCAAAACAAAAGACACTGAACTGGCTTATTTAAGGCATGGCTTCTTGTTTGCAGATTTGAAAAAAAAAGACAGATAAAGAAGCTTGAGCTCTCTCTCGGAACAGCGTACCCAGCATAACTTGACACAGATTAAGGGGTGAGCAGAGAAAAGTGAATTTAAACCAGCTCTGGATCCTCCCCCTTTCTGTCTTCTCAGGAGATGAAATCATGTCTGGTAGCATTATCAGATGGACTAAATGAGGAAAGGAAATAGAAATCAGTTTGAAAAGCTATGGCTGAGGCAGTTTGGGGGGAAAAAAGAAAAAATTGTGGTTACCAGCAGAAGTCATAGCAATGCTGATACAGTAGCGAATGCAGTCATAGATACTACAGTTTGCTGTATTTTCTCTTGTTCTTTAGTTATGTGTTTATATAGATATATACATATATTTATATAGTTTAGTTGTGGGACTGTAGGTCAAAGAAGAAGAGAAGTTTTATGTGCTTTGGATTGGAATAAAGTACCAAATTTTGGTTTTCATCCTCTTGAGCAGTTGAGTCCGTGGATCTGTTCCTAATGCTGTCCAGAGGAGGATGAAGCTTTGTTTGCCTTCTTGATGTACTATGCAACAAACTGTAAAGGAACTGCAATAGACAAATAAACAGGATTTTAGCTATTGGGAACAAATCTTTGTAAAAGACCTGAACTAAAAATTTCATACCTCAGTACAAATTCAATTTTTCCCAAAAGATAGGATTGATCAACTATGCAGCTGCAGGCTGGTGCAAAACAGAACCCTAGAAAATTTGTTCAGTTCAGTATAACTCTGGGCAGCAAAAAAGCATTGGCAGCATTTTTGCTAAACATCATTACCACAAGCCTAGGTCCAAATTATTTTACTAATGCTTGGTTTAAGCAGATCTCGTCCATCCATTTCTCTAGAGCAAAAGGCCCACCATGCTTCCACTGGTCATAAAGATTCTCTGTCCTCCTTGCACTTCTGCCATTCTTTTTTTCATGCTGAAAAGCAGCCTTTCAGAAAGGCGATGTAAAGTTGTTTGACAGTATTATATAAAATTATGTTTTCAATTGTTTTTCAGCTGGTTTGTATCTGTTTCTGAAGAATGGTTTATTGCAAAAGCAATGACATGCTGCACTGCTTGGGAAGAGTTAAAGACAAGCTACTGTGCAAGTTTGCTCCTCACGAGGACTGTGTTGGCTGAATGACCTTCTCCCAGTCCTTGTTCTCTCTATTCCCCTAGGAAAGACATTGATGGGCATACTTCATCTTCAACATGAAATAGCAGCAGGCTTTATTTCTATGGAGAATCCAGATATGTTATGCAAGGAGAATATTAAAGACATGCCAGTAATTCTTACCGTATTTACTACATTGTAATCACAAACATCAGTTGAATTAATAGTTATCTGTAAAAGGTACAGTTAGTCTAGACTAAAACTTCCATAACAAATATATATTAAGTCTTTTAAAAAACTGTAATTTTCTTTTTTTATTCAGCAGAATTTTTCATGAATGAACCTTTTGGAACAAACCCAGGTTTTTGCTTTTCCCATTGAAATTTATTCGTAAAGGGTATTTCCTAATACAAAGCAAAATGTTAATGACCTCCCTCAGCAAATTAGGTCGTGGACTTTAAATATGTGCTTAAAAATTTCAAGTGCAAATTTAACTTTTACTTCTGGGGAAAGTCATTGGACAGTTAGGCACTTCTGACTGGCTGCCAATCCAGATACCAGACTTTCATGACAAATCTCTTTTGTGAATGGACAAGACTTGGCTTTAACAGATCCAGGTAAGCGAGCAGAAGCACAGAAGGACACATTACTTCCCCAGCGTCATGAAAGCTTCTCTGCTACTTAAATGAATCCTCAGTAACGTCCCAAGACCAAACAACAGGACAAATTCTGCTTGCCCAATTCAGATAAGCTTTCACACTAAGTCAATGAAATACATATATAATCCAGGTTAGAAAGCTTTGTCCAAATCTTCAGGCAAAACCGGATGGAAGTGCTCAGAAAACACAGTGATGGTAGGATAAAGATCTGGTAGAGAATAAGAAATGTCCTAGGCTACTCACACACATATCATCAGCATCACTAAATGCAGCACCCAGAGAAAAGGCAAGACTTGAAGGAGGAACTAATTTCCATGGGTGGCTGCCTGACGATGAGGACTGAGTGCCGCTGTACTATTACTACAGATTGTTTACACACAAGAAGCAGGAAAAACACTGTAGAGAAATAGGATTGGTAATACTAATCTCAAAATCATAAGGAAGTCAGTCTGTATATATTTAGTATGTTACTGAATATCAAGTTGTGGAATTGGTACCATTTTTAGCCTGCTTTCTTAATGAAAAAAGATCTATTCAGCCTTGCTGCCTTGTCTAGCATTTGCTTTCCTACTTATCCTATACCTTTAAAGCCACTGAACATTTTTAACCTGATTCTACAACTGGGTAAAGGTCACTAAGCAAATAATGTTCAAGATGTTTTCAGAATGAAGGTAGCAAGGAAAAACACAGAATCATACATGCTTTTTTATAAATTCCAGTTACACGTCACTGAGGGAAATAGTCAACGTGAGTTGACAGGGATCTAAAAAGGAGCTTACAAAGACCCCTACAACAAGAAAAGTTACAGTCAGTTTGCCATCAGTTGGTAGGCAAGAGCTCACAGGAAATTATTCAGCACAACCCCTGTGAAATGGCTTGGTGGTGAAGTGAGACATGCTTTCCAAGCAGGGAAGGCAAAACAGGCAGTGTTACGACTGACCTCAGCAGGCTGCCTCTCTGCAGCTGCTTATTCTTACTCACCACGCCATTCGTAGGGATGGGGGAGAAGTGAATTAGATCAGAGAAGGGGTACAGCCCAAAGCAGCAAGGCAATCTGTGTTACCTGGCTCACATCCCCATTCTGCTTCATGGAACGATTCCACAGGGATATCTGCGAGCACACCATAGGGACTGGCGACAGGAATAACGAAGCAGGAGCAGAGATTGTGATGACTACCTGGTCAATGAATGCTTGCACAGAGACAAGCAGAGCTTCAATACACACATAGTAAAGGCAGACAAAAACCTGGGACCTGCAGTAAAGGACGAGGAGGAGTGGGGGAGTGGATGGCAACACTATGGTAATAAAAGGCTTAAAACAGATTGGGAGGTTTTACACCATCTGTGGGATACTTTGCACCACAATTAATATCAATGAACCCAGTGGAACTAATGATGAAGTAAGATACCAGACAGTGTAAAAGCATCAGAGTTTGGCCCTGTGGAAGTGAAACTCTAAATTTATTTTTTGAAGACAAGAATAAATAGCTGAACCTTGAAGAAATACAGTGAGAATTTCAAACAAGACAAATAATTGTGAATAAAATAAAACTCTTACACTAAAGCTATTTCTTAGACCCACAGACAGACACTTGTTCCCTTAAGGCATGCGTGAAGCAATGGCACTATGAGACTATGCAATTCTTTCAAGACTAGGCAGATAAATCAGCTGATGATAAGCTCCAGGCTTTCATAGCTACATCTACACAGAAGCTGAACTGGCGCCAGGTCTACACAGCACCTCAGCTTTGGAGTTCAATTTGACTTCTCCTTATGTCACAACCATTTTTATTAACCTTTGTACAAAGAAAGGCTGCATTACCTATTAACAGTCTCTTCAGTGATAAGTCTTTATTACAATCTCTTCATATGTGTGTAGATCTTTATAGTGTACTTTGTAGCTTAGCTAATGATAATACGTGCAGTAGTCACCTGGTAAGGTTTATACAAGGTATTTATTATATATACAAACACACCTTCCATGAGTACCACAAGCTTGCAATTGTCAAAACAGCTTCAGGCATTTAGACCTATTAATGTTCACTCAGGGAATTTCTACATCTGTGGAAAACTCACCCTTGATGTCCAAAGACAGGCGGGTAAATAAATGTCTTGGTTTTCAACAGGGCTAAGTCCCAGTAGAAGTCAAGCACCTTTGAACATGAAGTCGGTGAATAAGTCAGCTCTCCCCTTCATGGCTGTAATCACAAAACCTCCCAACTGGAAAATATAGTCCATCTGTAATTACAAATAAATACGGACATGACAGTTATTTATACTAAATCAACTTTACATGGCCTGACCATACGAAGTGGCCTTGTAGTTACCAATTTTATTTAAGACTTTACATTGCCAGGCTGATGTAAAATACCATTCATGTCAATAGGAATCCGACCCTCTTTGTCTTCTGTGCATGCATGTATAACATTGCAAATATTTACCCAGTTAGACAGTTAGCTCCACCCAAGTATGAACAAATAAAAACAACTGCTCATAGCATTCCAGAGAAACAACACAGTGCAAGAACAAAGATTTCAACAGGCAAACACAGGCAACCAACTAACCACAAAGCAAAAACAGCAGATTCTTAAAAGTTAAAAAATAGGGGCAGGTTCTCTTTAATATCCACAAATTTTTGTGCTGCTGATTCAGATGCAGAGGACAGATGCCTGCTTGATTTTTCCAACTGAGATTCCTCCAGTGAATGTGAGAAAATTAAATACATATTCAGTTGAATACATGCCCAGGTTGGCTGATGAGAAGACCAACAGCTTCTCAGATGGAATGCAGAGACTTTTTAGCTTCTCAGATGGGACACAAATCCATTATATCTTGAGGCAATTTGTTTCTTCTGTTTCCTCTGATGGGGTTATCATTCTTTATTCCTTGTGTTTGTTTCTCACTTGCCAGATGTGGGACCTAACAAACCAGCAACACCCAAGAGGTTAATGCCTGTTTGTCTTTCTGCAATCACAGTTTCTGAGCCTTTGCAATAGATGTGAAGCCACTGATCTCACTTTGCAAATGTCACAGACACCTGACCTTGTGAGGCAATACACAAACAAACCTGACCAAACAATGAAACCTGGGTGAGTTCTGGACCTACAAGCCATTCTGTATGATAGCAGGGTAGAAACATATAGTTGCCTTCTGGCCTCAAAGCTCGAACCTATCCTTCTTTGTTTACCTCTGAACAAAGAAAGAGAAGCTTTCACCACAGTCAGAGGAGGGAAACAGACACCTCCCAAGGCCAGACCAGACAAACTGGGATCTCAGCAGCCTTCTGGACTTACCATTTCCCCCGGCTCTTGCCAAGGTCACCTGAAAGCAACAGCTACTAACTTCAGCACCTCCATTACGTGCGTTAATCTGAGCAAACTGAGCGGGCACAGTGCATGTTCCTAAGCCATGCACGTTGTTCTCCTATGTGTTTTGAACTCCTTCAGTACTTTGCATTAGGAGCATCCCAAAATAAGCCTGAATAAGCAAGTGAAGCTGGCAGTGCGCAGCTCAGAACATTAACAGGTTGAAATTTGCAGAAACCTAACCCGGTATTTCATTTAAGACTAACGTTAGCAGTCGCTATAAAAATAGTAAAATTCACTGTGGTATATTTGAAGCTGTTGTATAAGGTCCAATCCTGCATTACAATGATATCAAGGGTTACGTTAGCATACAACTAGTACAGTTTAGTACATAATTATGTTCTTTGAGTTTGCATGCAAGTGGCCTGATCTCATTATTACAAGTAAAGTGTGTCCTTTTATAAGTAAAGGCTGAAGGGTTTGGCTTTAACTAAGTACATTTTTCAGAATAACCTAGCTTCAGTGGTTTCTGAAGCGTTGTTCCAGGCAAAGTTGTAGGCTTCCCATATGCTGCACTTTTTTAACTTAAAGTTCAGCTTGGCAATCTAATAACATACCTAACAGCAATACTTACCACCTAGGTATAGTGAACTGCATTTAAGAGTACTGATGGAATCACTGGAATGGGAATCTTAAGATTTTGCCTGAAAAGTGGCAATGTTACAGTACTAATCATGATGCCACGTGGAAGCCACACACTCATACCACATCATGCACTAGTGCATGCACATGTTCTCTCTGCAGTGTTGGTTTTCCTCTGCATTGGTCTTCCCGGTTGCATTGGGAGCTTTACACTGGAAAGCTTTTCCCAATGTTCTGTTCAAAACCAAGACTGTTCTCTGAATATAGGACTACAGCATGTCTGGAGAAAAAATCATGGTGAGATTAGCTCTACATATTCATGCTATCAAGATGGCAGCCTGGAAGAGGCACTGGCAGTATTCAGGCACCTCCTCTGACCTCCTTCATGCAGTCATCACGTCATCCTGGAAGATAAGCGATAGATGTCTTCAAGGTCTATTTTTTTAAAAGCCATGTGAATTGGGCAGAATCACCTTGTGTGGAAAAGCTCTGGAAGAACGTGTTTTGCATACAATAGCAACAGCTCTAAAGCTCTGGGCCACAGTGCTCCAGAGTTTAAGGGGCATGAAGATGTACAGATATAACCAGTGTGTGTGATACTGAGTCTATTCTTTGTAGCCATACCTCTGCTATTTATAGCTATTAGCACAGTAGGGACCGGGAAGAAAGGGGCAGAGCAGAAAATTGCTCATCTGATTTAGACCTTGGCTATCTCATCAGACACTGAGGCTGCAGCTAGCTTTCCTAGATGAGAACAGTCCTTCTACCTGACGCAGTGGTAAGAGTTTATAAAATGAGGATGCTGTAAAGCTCCTTCCTCTCCTCTGTAATTACTTGTTCCAAGCTGAACAGCTACAGGAGAGTGCCACTCCATGTCTTCCCTACTGCGGCATGTTGAAGTCTAAAGCTTTAAGCATGTACGGGGGGAGTAACTCCTTTGTGGTGACTCCATGGTTAACACTACAAGCTAGCATATGAATTCCAGAAGCATCTTCCTCAGGCACATATGACAAGAAGGGAGTGGGAAGGTTGCCATCATGAGAGGACAAAAGTGCTGGAATTGTGTACCATGAGAAGAGGGCTGAGTAAGGACACTGTAGTTCACATCGCAATCCTTGAGGAAATTTCTGATTTTTTCCTATATGGGAAGTCCTGGGTCATCAAACAAGTGAAAAACACTTGAGCTAACAATCAGCCATGGACACGCTTGCACATACACCTCGAAGGAGCCCTTTTGCAAAACCTGACATTGTATAGGAACTGGTGATAGAAATGTAGTTTTCTTCTTCATGCAAGTAATGTTTGCATCAAGAAACAAATGCATATAAAAGACAAAACACAATGTTTCTTCTGTTTTTTTTTTTTTAAATCTGAATACCTCTTTATTTCACCTATTCTTTAGACTATCTTGATTTGAACTACTATTATAAGGAACTGGACATCCCCTCATATAACGATTGACTAGCTACTCATTTACAAAGGTGTTACAGCCAATAATTTTACTTTCAAGGAAACCTGCTCCTTGTAGTGCCCTGCTTTTTACATCACAGTGAACATGAAAAGAAAAAAGGGATGGAAACACCACTTCTAATTAGTAACTTTAAAGATCTGAAGGTAGTATAAATAAATGTATGAAAGTAAATATAGCAAGACCAAAATTCCAACATTTTTTAACCACACCAAGGACAGAATACCTTGCCTCTGTAACACTGCTTATGCCAGCCTCACAAACCTACTATTATCATCGAACAAGTAATTTTATCACAATAATATAACCAACAAATAGTATTTTTTTTGTAAGGATGTTTAGATTAAATCACCATCTTGAATATCAAGCATGAACTCATTGAACTCACTGCTATAAATATGCAGAACAACGGTGATGAATGAAGACGAAACTGAGGCAAAAGATGCTGTCTTTGTGTCAGGACAGAGGTCCATTGACAGTGAGTAAGTACCCACAGCTGCATGTGGGATGTTGATTAGCTAATTATATGACGGTTGTTACATGAATTTATAGACACTTGAAGACTGCAGCCTACATATAATTGTTCTTTCTGTTTTGTTCTAGTCAAAAAGCAGCTAGAGAAACGTCAGCAACTAAACAAAAAACTTCAGTTCACATTTGTCATGTGCCCACTACAATATTATTAACTACACAAAGACAGAGCTTTGTTAGGGTATTTTAGGGTTTCATTTCCATGCTCAGACTCCAACCATAGTTTCTCATCCTCAGATTATGTAAAAACAGACAAGTTTTTAAGTTCTGCTCACTGTGGATGACTCACATTACTATAGACTAACCACTAACACATTTTTTTTTACCTCTTTGTTTTACAAGCCTGAGGTGTTCTGGCTAGGGTTTGTCTTGTTCAGAGTCTGTATGTTTTGCATACTGCTTATTGTACCATGTAATCACTCCCCATCCTTCTCCTTTTAGCTTTTAATGAGCTCCTGCCCTGGGACTTGGGCAATTTCACAAAACTATCCTACAGAACTCAGCATACACCATTTATTACCAGGATACACTGACCTCTGAGAAGGCACCACACCATCTGCAGGCTTCGCTGCAGATTCCTAAGAATTCACACTACTACATTGGAGACTGCTGATAAAGAACTCAGTCTGATAAATTGCTGATGATGACAAAAGTTTTTTTGAACTCTTGTACATAAGGCTAGCATCAGGAATCAAACAAGGCATGTCACTAAATCCTTCTGTGGAGACACAGGGGACTAAGGCTTAGCTTATGACTCAAAGGTTTCTGTACTCTTATATCAATAGGAGAAAGTCTTGAAGGTGAATAAACTCCAAAAAGTCTCCAGTGAGCAGAGGGAGAGCAGCTTTACACATAATACAGGTCTTGCTCCGTGATTCTCTACCACTGCCTTCTGAGATTGTATCAGCAGCCAGCTCATTTTTTTATCTAGTTGAAGTAGAGAGAAAAATAAAATGTCTGAGTATCCTAAGCTTCCCGTGTAAAAGGCCCATGAAACAGCCTTTGTGAGACAAACACGTTGTCAGATTTCAGAACATCACAGAGTTTAACACAGCAAGCATGAAAGAACAGGTGAAATTATTTATTTCTGTAATGAGTAGTGATGCTGGGTACTTGTACATCCTGCCGTCTTTGCTAAGGAATAAGATAAAAATAACAATGTCATTAATCTTACAAAGACACGTGAGCACTTCTTTCCAGAAATAACTGTTAAGTGTAAAATTTCAGGCATTACTCAAAGCATGCAGAGGCCTAACCTTTTTTAGGATTTGGAAAGGAAATGTAAAGCACTATGACTGTAAAGCAACATGAACATAAAGGGCATTTAACCTTTATTCTAAGTAGGTACCTTCAGGAAAAACATGCTTAGGTCCAGTTTCTCAACTAGTGTAGATTTGTATTGATTCTGCTGGTTTTAGCGAAGCTGCAGCAAGTTTTGCCACCTCAGAAGTTGGTCTCTGCTGGTTGAAAGAAACCTGGAAGAAAAAAGGGCACCACCACATGATATTATAAGTATGAAAAACAAAAGTAATAAAATATGCTGCAGGAAGTAGCAAAAGAGACATAAGCATGAGGAAAGGAAAAACACAGAGTTAAAAAAAATGCTTAAGAGGTTCTTTCAGGAAAGAAAACTAGCAGACACAGCACAAGGGAATGTGAACTCTGCCCAGACACTCAGAAGATGGGCAAGACTCAAGGAAAAAAAATTTTAATACAGAAAGATATTATTTCAAATAAAGTAGAGATGTGGCACAAGCAACAATGAATTATACTTGTTTCCCACAGGTAAACTCCAGAAAGAGGTTTCTTACAAAGATGGGTCACTTTATCTCAGATCAACAGGACTGTGGATAAATCTCAAAGTGACTCTACAAGGAAGAAAATTTCCCAGGGAATGAGTTCTATCTCTTACTTAGGGTTGCCAAAGCTATTGTTTAGCAGTCTAGGGACACAGACAAATTGCCTGTGTCGATTCAAAACTCACACATGGTTGCCATGAAGGGAAGTGTTATGTCTGCATGTGATTTCCTGGAACAAATCAAATGTTTCTGCGGAGGAACCCATTAAAAGCTAACAATATATTAAGGCTGTTTTCTCTGAAAATAGCTAAGTCAAACTTACAGTGCAGGTCCACTAGGTCAGAAGAAAACATGAAGAAAGGGAAATAAACTGTGTTGTTAAAAATCTGACAGAAGAATCCAAACAATTTTAGCCCACAAGACTAAAATCAAAAGCTGTTTCGGTACACTATTGAGAGAAAACAGCAGTGGAAACGGAGTATTTACCGCTCCACATACAAAGGACACATATACAGCGGTCCAGCAGTAAAGTCTGCGAGACAGGGCTGGGCTGATCCCAAAGCAGTCATTATTGAGAGAAAAATACTGGGCTCTTCTGTCACTTCCAGCAGTGTCACTAACAATTTGTTCATCACCAAGACAGTGAAGTACATCATCCAAAGGCACATTGCTCAGCAGGCTCGGCAATCCTGTTTGCGTCCCAGCTAGAACTGAGCAAAGATCAGAAAAGATAGCCATATCCCAGACAAATTTTACTTTTTACGATATACAGAAGACCTGGACCTGCCCTTTTCCGTATCTTTGACTCTGTATTTTTTGTTACATTTAACACACCAATGAAAGACAACTGGAACCATCATTGAACATTGATGGTTCAAGAACTTGGACCATCGTTCTGCCCATCACAGGCATGGCTAGCAACTGCTCTTCACCCCTCAGTGTCATTGCTTGGGAAGTCATTGGGTCCTATATTCTTTCCAGTTGTGAAGAGGGCGTACCTCACATGACAAAGAAGATGTGCTGGCTCCAGAGAGGCCAGCCAAATAAACAAGAAATCCAGTTATTCCTACTGCATCAACATATCGGTCTCTAATGTATTATGGAGAACTGGCATCTTAAAAAAGAAGCCTAGCAGCTGAGTCCTGCTCTGTAGACAACTTTTGGTGCTGAACTCTAACGTGATGTACAGCACATGCAGCTGACCAGCTCTACTAGGCCACTTTCCAGACCCTTGCAGAATCCAGGGGCTGAACTTGCATTTGACTGTGTTTTCATGACGCTACGCTAGGCTGGGAGAACCACGACCCAGGCTCGGCGGGTGCTGGCAGAGTGGCTGCTCAGGCTGCCAGCACTGATGGCAACAGCCAGGAGTCTGGGATGTGCCAGGGACCCCGCGGCTGGGCGCTGATGCAGTGTCTGCGTTTGGCACCATCTTCTTACGCAGTCATGGGTTTGGCGGGATCTCCTTGCACCATCATTGTAGAATTATGACAGTGAGGGTCACCGGTCCCTTCATCTTCAGGAGATGCCACAGCTGACACCTCCAACCTTCCCCATGACTAATTGCCCTCTCCCAAGGGGGCAACCCACCACGGTGGGCTGGGTGAGCACGGGAGGGCTGGGCTGTGGAGGCCACTGCCACCCTCACCACTGCCACCACCATCACCACCACCTTCAACATCACCACCACCGCCCCGGGGCGGGCTGGCGGGCGCAGCTCGGCGCCGGGCTCTCCCCAGGGCCGGCGCCTCAGTGGGGGCGATGACCCCCGCCGCCGCGCGCGCCCCCTCGCCCCCGTCCCTTTCCCGCCCGGCGGCGGCGCGCGCGCCCTCCCGCGGCGCGCTCCCGCCCCCGCCCCGCCATTGGCCGGCGCCGCCGCGCGGTCCTGCCGCCGTCAGCCGCAGCGCGGGCGGCGGGAGGTGGGGGGGGGGGCGGGTGGTGTGTCCCGCACGTCATATCAGCCGCCCGGCCGCCATTGGCTGCGCCGCCTCACCCGACTGGACGCGGGCGCCCGGGCTGGCGCGGCGGCTCCCGCGCTCGGCGCTCGCGCCCGGCCCCGCCCCGCGCGCCCCGGCCCGGCCCGAGGGGAGGGGTGGCGGAGGGGAGCGGCGGGCCCGGCGCTGCCTCCGGCCGCGGGTAGGTCGGCGGCGGGTAACGTGACACCCGCGGCTGGGGGCTTATAAACCTTACACGGGGCGCGGGCCGCGGCGGCGAGCCGGCAGGGAGGCGGCAGAGCGGCGGCCGGTCGCCCTCCCCCACGGGCTGAGGCGGCGGCGGGCGCAGCCCCCTGAGGTGAGAGGGCGGGGAGGCCCGCGTCCCCGGTGGCCGGCGGGGAGGGGGTCGGCGCGGTTTTACACACACCCCCAGCTGGGAAGCGAGCCCTGTCCCCGAGGGAGAGGGGGCAGCGCGGGTCTAAGGGAGCAGTGGGCGGGGGTCCCTGTCCCCGGCCTCCCCCGGGGCTTAGCCGCTCGGGTCACTGGGGCCGGGGGCCCCGCCGGTGACGGGCCGCAGCAGCGCAGCCCCCGGCCGTGTGGCCGCTGAGGTGGGTCTGGTCACCCCGCTCCTGCTCAGCGCCCACCTTTCCCCCCCGGCCTGTCGGGCCCTGAGCTGCCCGGTTGGCGCTGGAGGAGGCGGGGGGCGGGGGGAGGTGTGTGTCAGCGGTGCGTAAAGCGTCGAGCTGACCCGTTGTTGGAGGGTTTTAACAGCCTGGCCCTGTGTTTCAGGACTCTGGTGAAGCCAATGCCCAGGCTGGAGAACTGCGCCTGGAGCTGTTCCTGCACTGCCAGGGGAAGGCACAAAACCCAGCTGGGGGACACGGCTGCTGGGCTGGCCGCCAAGGTGGGCGAGATGCTGAGTTCCTCCGTACCGAGCCCCTCGCTGGCATTGGTGGGTCACGGAGCACACAGCCCCAGTACCGCCAGTGCCAGCAGCAGCACCACCACCACCAGCACCTTGAACTTGAGTCAACACCTGGTGCAGAGGAGTGTGGTCCTCTTCGTTGTCGGTGCTTTCATGGCCCTGGTGCTGAACTTGCTGCAGATCCAGAGGAATGTGACTCTGTTCCCCGACGAAGTCATTTCTACTCTCTTCTCCTCTGCCTGGTGGGTGCCCCCATGCTGCGGGACAGCAGCAGGTGAGTTACTGACTCCACGAGTGATCTTTTTCCCTACCCCTCCGTGGGGAGGAGAGGTGGTGAGGCTGAATTTGTGACCTGTGCGTGCGGGAGCTCAGTGCTTCCATCCCAGAGTGATGCCGACTCAGCCTTTTGGAAGGATGCATGCCTGCTCCAGCGTTATCCACGTGCAGGAGCCACCCACGCGTTATCCCGCGTGTCCCAAGGCTTTCTTTGAGCCGGTGCACTCTGAATGTAGATAAAAGTGCGTTTTTCCGGCGGTGCGGTCTGGAAGCGCGAGTGAGCGGTTCCAGCGCCGTGGCGCGGCGGTGGCTGTGGGAACAGGCGCTGCCCACGCAGCTCCGCCGTGCTTCCCTGGTGAGGGCGCGAGTTCACCGCGGGGTACCCCCGCGCGCCCCCTCCGCCCCAAGGCGGGGCACGAGTGGGCGTGGCGGGGCCGCGGCGTGCTGCGCTGTCCCCGCCCCCCCCCCGCCGGCCATTGGCTACCGGCGAACTGGTGAGTGGCGGGCGGCGCTCGCCATTGGCTGCCGGCGCGAACTGGCCACGGGCTGGGCCGAAAACAAGGAAGTCACGTGCGGCGGCGGCTGCCCCCGGCCCCCGGCCCCTGGCTGCCTCCAGAGCTGCAGCACAAAATACCCCAGAAAACGCGGATTGCGGTGCGGTTGGCACAGCAGCCAGTGCATTAGCGTTAATAAGCCCACTCCTATCCTTGTCGAAACAAAATAAGGCTTTAATGAAGGGTTGGAGGGTTAAAAAGACGTTAAATTTTAGGAAATAAACCCACTGTAATCATACCTTATTTGTACTGAAAATATTTAAACAACTGTTGCATTTTGTTTTTTTTAATGCAGTGCTATTCATAGAATGGTTTGCATTGGAAGTTAAAGATCATCTAGTTCCAACCCCTTTACTGCTCACCCAGGTTGCTCAAAGCCCCATCCAGCCTGGCCTTAAACACTTCCAAGAATGGGGGCATCCACAGCTTCTGTGGGCAACCTGTGCCAGTGTCTCACCACTCTCACAGTAAAAAATTTCTTCCTATCTAAACTTACCCTCTTTCAGTTTAAGCTATTCTGCCCTTGTCCTGTCACTGCAGGGCCTTGTAAAAAGTCCCTCTGCAGCTTTCTTGTCGGCCCCTTTAGGTGCTGGAAGGCTGCTGTAAGGTTTCCCTGAAGCCGCCTCCAGGCTGAACAACCATTAACACTCTCAGCCTGTCTTCATTGGAGAGGTGCTCCAGCCTCTTGATCATCTTCATGGCCCTCCTGTGGACTTGTTCCAGCAGGTCCATGTCCTCCTTATGTTGGGATCCCCAGAGTTGAATGCAGTACTCCAGGTGGAATCTTGTAAGAGCAGTCAAGGGGGAGAATGACCTCCCACAACCTGCTGACGTCTTTTGATGCAGCCCAGGATGTGGTTGGTTTTCTGGGCTGCAAATGCATCTTGCCAAGTCATGTTGAGATTCTTATCCATCAACACCCCCAAGTCTTTCTCCTCAGGGCTGCTTACATATTGGCATGTGCTATTTGTACTTGATAGTAAGGGAGTATGAATGATACACCATTAACTTGAATGACTTATAAACTTTGTAGTAAAAAGAGGTTGATACACCCCAATGACAGTTCTCATAGTCCTGTCACAGCTGGATAAAACTCTGGCATTTAGCTGTTACCATAAGGTAAAGGATCTGGTAACTGGCATTAGAATAATGAAATTGTTTCAGCATCAGACCACATGCCTGCCTTTGAATCATATGTCTTGTAGCCTTCTTAACATTGAAGTTACTAAGCTACTTCTCTTCAGAGTTTGAGGGGAGGGGAAGGGTAGGAAAGGGAACAAAGACAGATGTTACATACAGTTATAAAGCAGCATGTCTAGCCCTGGAGTTGGTGACAACACATGGAGTTGCAAGGCTTAGAAGAATGAAACTCATCTAGTGTTTGTGCTAGCAACTGATCTAACACTAGCCTATGTTTTTCTTTTGCAACCAATATGCAGACTGAGAAGATGCTGTATGAGGAGAAAAACTTTGTCTCGTTAATAGTATGAGTAGTTGTTTTTCTCTCGCATAGATATGACCAATAGCAGGTGCTTCTTTAAGTTCAGCTCTGCTTCTATTTAGTATCGTAATCCACCTGATTTGGATGGGAGCATAGGCTGATCTACAGCCTGGCAGAAGAAGAGAAAGCAGTTCTGCCAAGAAACTTGAGTACAGGCAAATATTTAATTCAGGGCCTGATTCACAGCTAATGAGCTGAGTTCATAAAACTGCCCTGCATGTGACCAATAAACAGATATTGCATTACTCACTGTAACTCAGCTTTTGTTATGCTCTGTTATTTATTGGTACAAAACAAGCTTCTGCTCAGGATGTCAGATGGTACATGCTCATTGGAGAAAAGGAACTTAGAGTAACACTTTAACGTTGCAATATGTATCTCTGCCTTAAAGATTCAGGCAGATAATTGCTTGTTAGAGTGGAGTTTTTTCTTTTCTAAAGTAGGAGAGTAATAATTTGCTTTACTTCATCAGACTTGGAGTAGCATGACAAGTGCCTGTGTTTTGTCAAGCACTTGTTTGCCAAACTAATACTTAGTAATATTGAAGTAATCGTTGTATAATGGTTCGTACAAGTTGTGTTGCTTCTCTTGCAGCTGTCGTTGGCCTGCTGTATCCCTGCATTGACAGCCACCTTGGGGAACCACACAAATTCAAGAGAGAATGGGCCAGCGTAATGCGATGTATAGCAGTTTTCGTTGGCATTAACCATGCAAGTGCTGTATCCTTGAACTAATTTGCATTGTTGCTCGATGTGCTTAGTCTGTTGTCATGAAACAGTCTCTCCGACTCACATCTGTGAAAATTACAAAGGTAAGGATGGTGCTGCTGGCAGAGACAAAATTCTCTGAGACTTGCAGTACACCACACTAGTTACTTTAAGATAGATAACACAGTTCACTTAAAAGTAGTTGGGGGGGGCTTCTGGGAGGGAAGAGGGGTAGACATCATGGTATGTCTGATTTAACTGCAAGCGTAACAGTATAGTTGTGTTATTTTAATTCGTATGTTGTCTGCATCTAAGAGTTAACACAGTTTACTGGTGAGGTACACTGAACAGTTTTCAGTCAGTGTTCTTTGTGTTGGATAATGGTGGTTTGGGCAGAAAATCTAAATCAGCAGTGATAACTAGGTTACTTGAGCAAGAAATCCATAAAAGTTAAATATATTGCAAAATAGTATATTCTTTAGACACTTAGTTTGACAAAAGTTGATGTTGCCTTTTTACTCACACTCCAGTCAAAGTCAACAAGAGCTATGATTGCTCGTCAGGTCTGAAAACCAGATCCCTAATGTATTGTAGAGATACAGAATCACGCTCATTTTCAGTTTTGAGTTCTCCCTTGTTCAATTTCAGCAGCAGGATGTCTGCGGACTTAAAAGGATTGTCCTTAACATCTTTTTCCAGAAACTAGATTTTGCAAACAACATCCAGCTGTCCCTGACTCTAGCAGCCTTATCACTGGGTCTGTGGTGGACATTTGATCGTTCAAGAAGTGGTCTCGGACTTGGAATTACAATAGCCTTTGTAGCAACTCTGATAACCCAGTTTCTTGTATATAATGGTGTTTATCAGTAAGTTAAGCTTTTAAATTACTATTTGAGTTCTCATGTCTGAACTAGAAACAGGGATGCACCTGCACTGGAAGTTAGTTATTAACATATTTAGCATATTCTTGTAATAAGACTTTGTTTGTCTAAGGCAGCTGATTGTCTCTTTTAGAAATGATCAGATTGAGAACTGAGGGTGGAGGGTGGAGAGCAGACAAATTGAGATGTATGTTGAAGTGGTGAAAGCTCAGAAAACTGAACTTACGCTGGCTTGGTGTATCATTAACTGGCTTCTAAACTTTGCTAGCTAGGACATTGGGTTTAAGAAGCTTACTAAGTTAACAGACTTAATTTGGTCTCCCTATTTCTTCTCCTATGTTACTGGTTTTTTGTTTGGGTCCAGAGAGAGAATTCCATAGCATCTTGTTAAGAGTATGTAAGGTGATGTTAATAACTTGCCTGTAACTTACTTCCTTTTCTTTACTAGGTATACATCCCCAGATTTTCTTTACATTCGTTCTTGGCTTCCATGTATATTTTTCTCAGGAGGTGTGACTGTAGGAAACATAGGACGCCAACTGGCTATGGTAATTACTGTATAATTAGCATTTCCTTTAACAATCCAAATACATTCCATTGTTGTTAATCCAAGAACAAACTATGCCTTTAAGGGTATGACTCACAAACTGACAGAGATAGATAGGTATCTTCCCAAGAGTTGAAATGTAAGCGTACAATGTGTGTTGCCAGTAGAGTGGGAATTGTCTTAGTAAGTGTTTGAGTATCTTTTGTATTTAACATTTTCCAGCAACAGTCTAAATAAGACTAGAATCAGCATGCCACTTCTGCTGAGAATCTTAATCACTCCTGCTCAGTACTTTGAAATAACATCTAAGGTAGCTAGAAAACTGAGCCACAAATGGGCTTTCTCTAATTATGCAGTAAAGCATTTTCTTATGTAGATGAAAGGAAATGTCCTTGTATAGCATTAAGTTCCACCACTCTAGAGTAAAATATGCTCTTTCTGGTCACTTAAGATGTAGTTCAAGTATCACTCCATATATGGGATAATACAGTATAAATTACAATTTCATTTGCTAGGTTCTTAAGGAATTATTTCCTTGCAGCATATGTAAGAGTAAACCTGGCTGTATGCTTGCACATCAGCCTAAGGCTTGGTTGTGAAAACTGTTCTGACACTGATGGATAATAATAATTAATACTGTATTGATTTAACTTCTGTCTTCTTTGCTACATAAGTCCTTTGCATTGCATTTTTACTGAAGGAAGGGCATTTGTAGACTTAGGAGTTCCTGAAATACTAGTCTCTGAACTGTTTAATAAGGGAGAGAGCTGCTTTTGGGGACTGAACCACGAATGAGTAAAAAGATTAATCTAAAGCTAGTTGTCTTGCCTGGAATGGGCTTTCTGTCTCTTCTGCCTAGCCTTGCTAACCCAATGGGTGGATGCAAATGTACTTCTAAGGTGGATAGTCCGAACTTGATGCTGTGGCTGAACAGTCTTGCAGACAAGCTGGGGAAGAGCGCCCTGTTGCTTGACCACCACTACTAAAGAAATTAAATTTTAATGTTAGCCATTGATTCTCAGTTATGCTAAATTAACAGTAACCTCTTGTAGAAAAGGCTGTTGGGGAAAAAAAAAAAGGCATGGGGCAAATCTACACCTGTTCCTGAGGGTTTTTTTTCTTGCAGACTTGATACCAAGTTACAGATTTCCCTATGTGACCATGGTCACAACCTTAACTTCGTAGTCAATTTTGGTTTGCTCTGAGGTTCTTTAAAATACAAGCTCACTACTTCCCCTTCAAATTCCAGCAGTGCATACTGTCTGCATGTGTTTTTCCTTAGGACTGTGTGTATGGGGGGAAGAGAGGGTCATTTCTCTTTCTAAATTTGCCACTCACATTGATAAAGAAATATATTAATGTAGCTTTATTTAAGCTTCGCTATTGCAAGCAGAGTGTCAGAATAAAATCATAGTCAGTTATATGCTACAGTTCTGTATTTCACATTGGCATGTGCAGTACTTCCAGTTGCTATGCTTCTTAGGTGAGAAGGCAAAAAAAAGGAGTCTTAAAGAAGAGCTAAAATAAACATAGGCACATAGGACTTTTTCTTCACCTGACATCTCACCTGAATGTAGTTAAAATCAGATTGGCTCCTGCCTGCAACTTTTCTGTCAAGCTTGTCATCTTACAAAGAAAGAGGGAAGTTGGCAAGGCAAAGCATTATATTCTGGTTGTTTAGAAGTATCTTGTCGTTACCACTACGTAGTCTGGAAAAACTTGAAGCCCTATATTTTCATAGGACCACTTCTGTATATCACTGCAAAGCATTCAGTGCTGGAGATCAATTAATATCACTTTAAAATAGAATGGTTTCGTCAGCTGTTGCGAATGTGGCAAGAAGATGTAATATTGCATTTTTTTTAAACTAAACTTGAATAAAAGTTATTTTTGTAGATATGTTCTCCTGTAGTCCCTGAGCTGTTTGGCTGCATGTGACAGTCACAGATCCAACAGTAGATATTTTCTGGGCATGTCTAGTGTAGAAGGCTGCACTTGTGGAAATTACTCTAGTGGAGTGAAGTTGCCTCACTTCTTCCTCAGCCCCTGTCTAGCTTTTGCAGTTAGAAAAGAAAGATGTAGAGCAGGAAATGTCCCAGAGACATCCCTCCCATCCTGAAAAATCTTAGCTGGGGGATGCTTTCTGCCTTCCATCACTGGATTTCAAGTGAGCTTACATGAATTAACCAACCTGAAGTTGCTCAGTCAGTGCTCATTAAACGGACGGCAACACTTCACTTTGAGTTGTAACCATCATTCTCAACATCTGGTGAACTAGGGTGATATTCGGAACTTGGACCTCACAAAAATCTATTGTTTGTTACTGCTGGAGGCTGCAGAGCTCTGAATGCATTCAGTGCTTGCAAATACTTTTGCATTTTGACTTTAGAATGAAAAGAACAAGCTTGTTTTAAAGAAGTTGGTTAAATTTGTTACGCTTGACATACTACAGGGTTTCATACTAGAAGAGGGACTTAGGAGGAAATGAGTAAGTCTATCTGATACCAGGTGTTAGTTGGAAAATAAACATGCTTCAAGGCAATTTGAAAGAGGACTGTTAAAAAAAGCTGAATTAATGCCCATTAAGTGAAGCACTCTGTGCCTTCTGCTAAGAAATAAACTGAGATGGGGAGGAAAGCTAGCAAAGGCTTATAAAAAGTAGTGCAATTGGTAAGTGGGTTTATCAGATTAACTAATAGAGGCATCACAGATGCATAGTGATTTAAGGAGCACACGCTTGTTGAGCTCTTATAAGAAGCCATATCTGCTAGGTCATTGTCATCCTCTCTGAAGCTAGTTGACCATTTAATCGTTGAAAACTGCATGATGTACTCACTTACCAGATGGCATTAAAATATAATGTGCTTGGTATTTTTTATCCATAGGGTATTCCAGAGAAACCACACAATGACTAAATCTTTGAAGAAGAGAGCATGATGCCAGTGTGAAAGCAACATTACGAAGATGTGTTCCTGTTTTAAATTGAAGATTATTTAGAAAAAATAATCTCTTTATGGGCTCACTGCACAAATGACTTGTGGAAAAAAAAAATATTAATCCACTCTTAGAATAGCCAAATGAAATTAACTGCTTATCTTGAAATCTTACCCTGATTTACCGCGTAAGCATTTGCGTATGGCTGTTCTCTGGAAGAGTTTAACACCAAGTTGCATACAGCTGTTCAGGCTAAGTGGCAGTTTTCCGAGTATTAGATTCCAATGTAAGTTATTGAATCAGCTGCCGTATTTTAAAGCCTTGAAACTGAAACTTAATTACAAGCTCTTGTATCAGTGCCCAAAGGAAGTAGATTGATGGTGCTTAACAATGATGAAGTATGGTTTAATAGGAATAGTATTTATCCAAATCTTTAAAAAATAGGGTTATTTAAAAATAAGAGTGATCGAAACAGATTAAAGGCATTGCACTAATGCTTTTAGGAGTCTTATGAAGGAATCGTGCCCTTACTTGTTATGCTGCATTAAGTTTCTGTCTTTGATGGTGGAGAGGGTTGGAGGGAGAAAAGGTTGGAAGTCACTTAGTTCAGAATTCATAAATTCAGTACGATAGGTGAACAATGGAGACAATCTTGTTCGAACATGAACTATATCAAGAAATTCTGACTGGAAATTTCATTACTTCTGAAGCTTGCAGTTAGGTTTGCAAGAATCACGTTCTAGCCCCAGTTCAGGAAGAAGTTTAAGGGTGTCTGCGCACTCCTGCTTAATAGGGACATACACTTCAGTATCTCACTGAAGGAAGTCTTAGGTATCTTAAATGTCTGGTGTCACTGGGAAACTTGCATTGCAGGTCAGTGCTTGGCCATTGAGTACGTGCCCCCAGCTCCTTACATTTGCCGTTTCCTCCTAGAGGTGTCCTTGATCTTGCTTCTGTTTGAGTCAGGGTTTTGACTGAAACGATGGGAAACAGAAGCAGGCCTAAAATGTGATGTAAACTGTATGTCAAAAATAGCGAACAGCTTGTTTTCTCAGTTCAGTTTCTAAAAGAGATCACTACTTGTTTTTTCACAACCCTATAGAACTTGCAATCTGTGATTGCCTTCTTAAAAAAACAGAAGTGCTTATGTCACTACATTAAACATTTGGTGTTTCTTAATACTTAGTTCTGGTGAGCACAAGGTATTCATTTGATAGCTTAGACCACAGGAGACCTAAGTAGCAAGTATTAGGTCTTAAAGTTGAAGTGCAATGTACAGTAAATCTGAGCCTCATGTTCTCTTCATTATCGATCATTTCTTATGAGAGATTAAAGAGAAAAGGTTCTGAGTTCATTTCAATGCTGCATGGAGTCAAATGGAGCAATAATTTATTTAACTAGTAAAGCTAGTTTTGTTGTATCTTTTGTTGAACCCAAATTTTTAGGAATACTCCAATTGTGTGGTTATGGTGTACTTGTAAACTTTTATGGATTTGCCTTTTCGTATTATGCAATTTTTTTGTGTTCATTTCCAATCTCACATGGCTTCAGACACAGTTAGAGGCATCAGTTAAAGGCTGACCATCAAAAAAAGTTGAGGCCAGGTAGCAGTGTTCTGGCTGTTTTCACTCTTCTAAGGGAATGCTGTAACTGCTGCTTGTGCTTTTTTGTAGCAGGAAAAGTTTAGCACAAAGTCTGTATTACAGAGCGGACCCCGATTCTAATCTTGCTTTGGTGTAAATCAAGAGTAATTTCATTGATGTGAGATCCTTCTTCAAATGTTTGAAACCTAAATAATCACATTTTTTTAGGACTACCTGAAGAAAGTAGCTCCTCAGATCAGGACTGGATCAGCTCAGCTGTTTTAAGAAGTATGCTACCTGCTGGGGAGGCAGTTTTGTAACCATCTTGAAACCAATTTCAAAACATTGTAAAACCAGATGTAAGTAAAGATGACAGTGATCTCTACAGATGTTTGATAGAGAAGTATTTAAGACTTATTTGTAAAGACTGAAAATAAATCTGTATGTGTTAGAAATAATGCAGCCAAAAATTAAGTCAAAAGTTCATTTTTTGCCAATACTTCTGAGTATCTTAACCAAAGTGGTTTAAGTTTGGAAGAGGTGGGGAGGGGTGTGAAGAAAATTTGCACTATTCTGAATTTGAACACTTAAATTCTCATTCTTACTGATAAGTTTTCAGCGGTGTGTTTGGTTTTACACTTTTTTTACTATTAAAGTTTTAAGATCAAGTCATGTTTGCCTTGGATTCTCTGTATTCACATTATGCAGGAATCTTGCTTGTAAAGGCCAGTTGTTATGGTTGCATAACAAATATTCAGTCATGCATACTCAGTGGTTAAAAAAAAAAATACCCCTAAACTGAACTTGGAGAGATTAACCTTTCGAGTGGCTTCTGGCCTGGGTTATGTAGTTGAAGAAAAAATTCTTGCTATTGTACCAACAAAGCAGCATAGGTGTATGTTCTGGTTATGTGACTTAAGGTACATAATCTTATTACCATTGTCTTCCAAGATGCTGAAATTCATAACTTGAAACAAAATAAGGATGGGGCAGGGTAAACATGCAAACTCCTTTTGTGGCTTGGTTATCTGCAGTAGCAGTTACTAAAGTCTGAAGCATCTTACAGTGCAAACAGTAAGAATGAGCAAGCACAGATGATAAAGCTAAGCAATTCCAAAAATGTTGCATCATCTGATTTAGGGAAGATGGTATCCTGCAAATTTAGACAAAAAGTCTTCCAATTTTACTGCACTTAAATATTTATTTCAGACTTGTAGAAGCTGCTGCGTTTGTGGTATGAATAATAGAATGGCTTTTTGATCAGTGCATTAAATTTCATCTATATCAGTGTAGAGTCTGGCGTAGCTGAAGGAAGCTTCATTAGGAACTTCTTAACTATTTTAGCTTAAATATCCTTCGTTTGCTTAACTTCAGTGCATGCTCTATTAACAGCTCCAAGCTGAGGGTGGTTCACATCCTACAGGTACATTGCTTTCCCTGAAACTCTGCTCAGATTTTGTCAAAAGGAATTAAAAATAAATATTTTCTTGGAAAAAGCTGTGGGATGCAGCCTAGTCTTGGAGAACTAGGACATGATGGTCTCCTTTTAAGACAGACAATTAAAGACAATTTTAAGACAGAATTTCTAAAGGAAAACAATAAAGTCTTCCAGCAGGTGTGATGATTTGACTTGTGCATAGTTGCTGCAAATTTGTTTGGTGGGTTACTCAGCCTTTGGCTTTAAGCGTGGGGATTTGCAGGTGCTAAATTAGCCACAGGAGGGCCCATAGTCTGTTCTCTGAATGTAACAGGAACATATTGAGATGAATAATGAAATTAAGTCTCAGTTGCCTTACTGCACATCAGAGTAGCTCCAAAATTCATGAGAACAAAGTATTACATGCTGGACTAATTGAACAAAGCATACTTCATATAAGAGATTGAGGGCCCTATCTTGGAAACCTGTGAGAGGTACAGGTGATGCAAGGTTCTTCCATCTAAAAAGTCAAGGAATGTGCCTACAGGTGATGGTGATTTCTCTGGGCAATGAAGTACCACCCTCATTGCCCAATACCTCGTTTGGAGTCATCTCCCTGTGTTTAAATCCTCCTGTTTTGCAGCAATACTGTTTTGTCTTCATGGGCTACAAACAGGGAGAGATAAATTAGCTATGCAGTAAAACCACAGTCCTCATGCCGATCTGTGTGGTAAGAAAGTCTGGAAGTTGTGGTGCTTCTGGCTTGCTCTGGTTAACTTTCAAAGACAGAATTCAAAATACATATGATAATGTCTATAAATACTGCATTACTGCCCAAAAAGTCATAAAGGCTCAGAGCTTTACTGAATTTGACTCAGTAAAGTCTTTCTCTTGCTGCAAATCATGTTTTCTCCATTACAGTAAGTTGTGTCTGTGTACTGAGTAATTTGAGTGCTATTATATTTAATGTCAGGCAAGTGCTACAGAGATTACACCAACTTGCTGTGTTTCCTAGGATTTAAAATACCAGTTACAAAGCAACATTTTTGCACAGAAACAAAACATGGCTTTCATTTTTCTCCCATGCAGTAGCTGGCCAGTGGTTCCAGCAGTGCCCTGTGGCAGCCAAGCAAGCATCTGTCAGGCCACCCATGGCTTGGGGCTAGGAGGGGAAGGCGAACTCCTGTAGCTGCTCCAGGGATGCTCCAAGCTTCCTCTTCCCAAAAGCAGTAGATGTTGAGTATTGTCTGTGCCGATTATGATTATTTGTTTTCTAACTGGTCAAAAGCAGCCCAGTAGCTCGAACAGCAAGAACTGGAATAGTCACAGAACTAATTACAGCTGGCCCGCATTTTCCTGGGTGGACAGAGGAGAGAAAAGGGTGGTTTTCACCCTTTCCCTTGAGGTTCTCACCAGACAGAAGAGCACACGTTCCTGCATTGCACAATCTGTCCATGTGCTGCATGGGCCAACTCCTGAAGACTGGGTTGAGTCTGGGTTAGCGCCATCACAGCAGCTGACAGTGTGGCGCAAGCCAAAGCTAACAGACTTCACAGGGGTCACATTTATCCACCCTGAACATCCTCGGCCCCCTTCAGAAAGCCTTGAAGGCCAGTAGTACCGAGCTGAACTGGCTCATGTATATGTAAGTCCTGCTGAAGGTGGTGGATGTCTCTTACCTGCATATGAGTGCACAGGAGGTTCATCCTTTTCAAGGTATCTTAGGTGCCCAAAAATTAAAAGATAACCTGGATTCACAAGAGAGTTGAGGTCCCATCCAATAAGGGCCCGTGACAGAAAGGCTCGCTGAGATGTTCCTGCAGAAATGTAAATTGTTTGCATGTGACCATGGAGTTCTTCAGGACACAAGGTCCCGTGGCTTTTCTGGCTGTGTTTTGAATTGCAGTGTACCAGAGAGATGCATCTGAACAAAACTTCAGATCAGGTGGCTTAGGATGACAGCTTGGAGAAGCCTTTATCCTGCGATGCAGAAAGGCCCGTGGCCAGGTGGGAACATGCCCAGCAGTACCTACAGCCTTTCCTTCCAATCACCAAAGAGTTGCTGGGACATGCAGAGTTGAACAAGGGGGCTGTGATCCCTTTGCGGGGGGGAGATTTCTAAACCTTTGGCTTGGACACAAAGGAGATGTTATGTTACAGAGGCCTTTTAGGAGCAGGAGATGGTATGATCACTGAGAGAGGTCACTGAAGTTCAGGTTTTCCTGGACACGTTAAGGCGCTCCTCAGCTCATCACCTGAAATCCATTGGTCTGGCCCATGACGTGGGGCTTTGGGGGTTGTGGTGTTTCCTCTCACCACAGGCTGGCACGTACATGAGGGCAAGTGCCCAAATGGCACTAGCTGTTCATGTGATGTAGTGATTACAAAAGTCTTTCATCAGAGGTGGCTGTGGGACATCTGCCACTGACTGCAGTAAAAACAAGACCTCCAAGCACAAAGTCTGGGCCAACTGAAACACCTGTTACCGTCTTGAAATAGTTGTTTTGATTCTGACCTCTGAAAAGTGGTCAAAGTTGTCTAACAAAAAAAAAATGCTTCACCAATTCAAAAATCTAAACCATGCTTTTTTATAAAAGTGGGATGAGCCACTTCAGTTTCCAAAGTTCTTTCCCAGTTGTTTTTCATGTTACAGAAATTCATCAGAATGTGTTGCTTTAGGAATCATCTTTTGTTTTGATAAATCAACACTTTTTGGCCCAAAAAAAAAAAAAGTTTTTTCCAAAAATTCTTGATCACTTCTACTAAGCATCTCCCTGCTCACTCACCAACCTCATCAATCTTTTATTTCCTGGCCCAGGGTAATCACTTTCTTCTTCTTTCATGCCTCTTCTCAATTAAACAGCCTCCTCCAGGCTTGACACTGGCTTCATCACCCTTCGGACCTCATCTTTCTCCATGCCACCCCAATGGTGGCTTGAAAGGCAGCAGATACCTGTGCTGGATCTGTAGTCTGCATGCTGCGCTGTCTGCACCTTTTTGTTCTCAGACTTTACTCTCAATTTGTTCAAGGCTTTCCCACCCCCTGCCCCCCCTCTATTCCTGCCTGTGTCTGAACCTTTCCACAACAAAAAAGCCAGCTTGCTGGAAGGACTCACATCCCCACCATGGTGCCGGGGGGAGCAAGCAGGGAGCTGGGTTGTTGTGCGGAATCTCTGCCTTGTTCTGACAATTGCATTTCAGAAGATGAACTGAAAGGTTTTTAAATTATTATTTAAAAAAAAAAAAAAAAGGAAAAAAGAGCATTCTTACCTGTTCTGCCCTGGCTCAGAAGAGCAGCTTTGTGGTGCCAGCTACACAGCTGCCATGTTGTACTGGAGACTGGAGTGATTTCAAACAGCATCTCTTGGAGATGGCATACCTCAGGCTGTGTGTTAACTCTGAAACCTACAAGCCATCGTTCAGTTTTTAATACCAGTACCTATTTTGCTGTTTTATAAAAAGAAAGCTACTGTTGAATTTAATGTTAGGTATTATTCAAACCTGATGTCATCCAAAAGCTAGAAAACTTGTCTGTGATCTCTGATCGCTCCTGGTGTACAGCTGGCAGTGGATAGTCCTGGTGGGGGTCTGTACTGCTGAGCTCTTGCAGGACCCTGCAGGAGCCTGGGCACTGCGTGGAGCTGTGCTGGCGGGCTGAGCAATGGGCTCTGGTTTCTCCAGGAAATGTGCTGCTGCTGAGCTGCAGGAGGAGGCAAAGTGAGCTGAGATGGGCAGGAGGTGCAGCACACCCCAGCCAGCAGTGCGCGAGCCCACCTCAAATTTTGCCCTGCAAGGATCAGACAGCATAGTTCAGAAATCCCTGCAAAGCTAATGGAGATGCAGACCTAAAGCTAAGGAAGAATCACCAGGAATACATGCCTGCTGACTTATCCAGCATTAGCAAACTAAATGGGAAAAATCAAAACTCCAAGGGCTCTCTTGTGCAACAGAGACCTTGTCCAGAAAAGCAGAGCTCATTGATTTCTGTGCAGAGCTCTGCAGCAATGAACTTCCTTGCAAGCTCTGGTTTTAAACATCTTGCCTTGCTTTACTGAAGCACACAGACAGTGCGGTTGCTGAAGTCCTGATCCCAGAAAGGATTCAAACACAGGACAGGAGGTGTGTCATAGGTGAAATCAGTGGGACTGGAGGTGCACTGAGCATCACAAGCAGCTCCAGGTCTGGAGTTCTGCTCGCAGAAGGGAGCAACAGCCATAGCGGAGCAGCAGTGACTGTTACGGCTAAGGGCTGGAGGTCAGCCATTGAGTAATCCTGCTACCAGACCTCCCATAGATCACCTCCCAAGCACCTTGCTTAAGGCTATTTTGAAACAAGCTGAGTAAGAGTGGATAAAAACATCAGGAAAAGACCCACACAGTAGTAAGCAGCTCAGTTACCAGCTGGAAGTGGAAGAAGATAGTAATGGTACCTAACAGGATAACCAGTCCTGATGATTTTACTCGGATTTTTATCAGATTTTTTCTTTTCTTGCACAGAAAGCACTTGGTAACACCAGGGTAGATCCTGGCAACGTTGCTTAGTTTTTGCTTAATCTTTACTCAAAGAGCTTTCAGTGCTGCTGGGATGACAGGCCTACCATGGTATAAATGAATCCATACTGAATACAGACTTGAAGATATGACGGGGGGGGCTAGTGATTCTCTTGGTGGAACTCGGACATTACCATAATTTTAGACACCGCAAGGTATTCAAGGCATCCCTATGGGGCTGATAGATTTGTCACAGGAGACGCATAGCCTGCAAGAGTGGCAGCTGAAGTCCAGACTGAGGATGTGGGACATTTCAGTTAGAACCATAGAATCATAAAAATATTTAGGTTGGAAAAGACCTTTAAGATCCTTGAGTCCAACTGTTAACCCAGCACTGCCAAGTCCACCACTAAACCATGTACCTCAGTGCTGCATTCACACACCTTTTAAACACCTCCAGGGATGGTGACTGAACCACCTCCCTGGGCAGCCTGTTCCAACACTTGACAACCCTTTCAGTGAGGAAATTTTTCCTAATATCCAACCTAAACCTCCCCTGATGCGACTTGAGGTCTTTTCCTCTCATCCTAAAAGAAGACAGCACTAAGTGCAAGTTTTGAACCCCACCCTCAGTGTCCACTAATACATGAACCAAAGTTGTTGGTCAGTGTTTAAGCTGAGAAACACCAGGGTTTCAGGATTTTGCCCAACAAGCAAACATTGGAAGTAGACCCTGAAGCCAGCAATGCCCAGATATCTCAGCGTCATCACACCTGCAGCTGATGGTCATGAGAAGGAGTGATCTGGAAGGTGTGGCCAGGTGAGGGAAGTTTGAACGCAAAGTTAGGAGGTTGGTAGAACAAGTAGCCTCACACAGGAGCCAGTGAATGAGTCTTTCCCATCAGATCTGCAGTGGGACTTGGGGGAAAGAACAGCTGCATTTGCCTGCCTGCTCCTTGGGCATGTTCCACCTGCTTAATTGAAGGCAGGTCCAAATGAGCCATCTGTTGACCTGGTTGAGGAATCAAAGCTTCCCGTTAATTTAAAGATATTTTTACACGTTATTAAAGGCCTAGAAGGAAAGGAGAGATGGATAAAAAACAACGATAAGAAGCTTTGCCTTAGAGGCACAGGTAATATCTGTAACAGCTGCTACACCCTATGCCTGAGCTAATTGTTAAATGAGTCACCCTGGCAGAAGAAGCATTAATAAAGGGAAGCGAAGACTGAACATCTGGAAAATAATATGAAAGGGAAGAATTTTCATATTTTGGAACTCCTTGCTGGGTGGGAACTGCTTGGGGAGACGGCTTTAATTGCTTGTCTGAGAGAATGAAAAGTGCATCTATTCCCAGACTGAAATCAGCAGTCATTGCGTATTCCTCTCCGCTCTCCCGTCCCAGTGCCACAACTGTTACGTGGGGCCCTGACCTGCAAAGACCAAGACACGCTCCTCATCTTCTGCACCTCCCCAGCCAGCAGTGCAGGTTCATAAAGCCAACGGCATGCACCAGCCTCGTCAGGACCTGGTCCAAGCTCAGGAGAAGCTTGTCTGAGCAGGCGAGTGCAAGATGCCCTATCAAAACAAGGTTATTCTGGTGGCACCTGTGTCTGGGTGCTGGTGGGTGGTTACCAGGTTTCATTTTGACATACCCTCTTTCTGCCTGGGGCTGTCAGACTTTCTTGTCAATGGCCATAAGGCAGGCGGGGAGAACATCAAGCCTTGTGCCACCTGCTCCTGCTGCGCATGGCCCTGGGTCTTTGCTGGGTACAGGGAGCTAAAGGCATGGTGTCCTGGTTTCGGCTGGGATGGAGTTAATTCTAAAGGCATGGTGTCCTGGTTTCAGCTGGGATGGAGTTAATTTTCTTCTTAGTAGTTAGTGCAGTGCTGTGTTTTGGCTCTGATGTGAGAACAATGTTGACAGGACACCGATGTTTCAGTTGTTGCTGGGTGATGTTTATACTGAATCAAGGACTTTTCGGTTTCTTGGGCCCCGCCAGCAGAAGGGCTGGAGGGGCACGGGAAACTGGGAGGGGGCACAGCCAGGACAGGTGACCCAAGCTAGCCAAAGAGGTATTCCATACCATATGGTGTCATGCTGAGTACATAAACTGGGGGAAGAAGAAGGAAGGGGGGGACATCCGGCATTATGGTGTTTGTCTTCCCAAGTAACCGTTACGCGTGATGGATCCCGGCTGTCCTGGGGATGGCCAGACACCTGCCTGCCCGTGGGAAGTGGGGAATGAATTCCTTGCTTTGCTTTGCTTGCATGCACGGCTTTTGCTTTACCTATTAAATTGTTCTTATCTCAACCCTCGAGTTTTACATTCCTTTCCGATTCTCCTCCCCATCCCTCAAGGTGAGGGGGAGTGAGCGAGTGGCTGCGTGGGGCTTGGTTGCCAGCTGGGGTTAAACCACAACACGTGGTCAGGTTTCTACCTCTACAGAAAAATGGCACCACCAAGGTACAGCAGGCTGCTCTGTGCAGACCTCTGGGGACACCCGGTTCACCTTGGCCAGGAGCTCTGCGGGAAGTGTCCGCACCACAGCCTGAGTCAGACCCTTTCCCCGGTTTGACGCTTGAAACTGGGCTGTATGAAACTCAAGAATGTTCTCGGGTCTCGGTCAGCTTTGGTAAGGAGAACCAAACTGGGATGTGATGGATCCCTCTGACAGTGGGGTGCTGGAAGTTTAGCACATACCTGGAAAACGGGTTGTGCTGCAATGCCTGTGCTCTAACTGGTCTGACTGGGCTTAGTTTTTCTGCTCACCGTTTCTTAAGAGGCAGAAGCAGCTGATGATTCTTCCACCTTTCCTCCATTTGGTCTTCTCGCTCTTCTGCCATTTTGCACTTTCAGTCTCCTCTTTCCTATCTTGCAGAAGCAGCTCCTTGACTGAACACCTTCAAACAGCGCTGTACAGCCAGGAGATCTCCATCCAGGCCTGGAACCGACCAGCCCAGGGTTGGTTTCTGCACGTGTGTGCCCAGCCAGGCAGCTCCTGGGCAGGGGCTTCTCCGGGTACGTGTCCAGGTGGACACAGTGCGTCTGCAATGGGCACACAGTGAGAGCAGGGGAGAGACGCAGCACCGAGCAAGGGCTCTGCAGCAAGGCAGGGGTCACAGCTCTCTGGTTTCAGCAGGGATGCAAAACATGAGCAGTCTGATCCACTTTTCTAAATAGAACCTAAAAGCAGCTCAGCTGCCACCCAAATGCGATGCCGCGCTCAACCGGAGCTTGCGAGGTGTCACCAGTGGCACATCAGGACCCTCGGAGCTTTTCATTTCCACCTGCAAAAGGAACAGGAGAGTTTGCCGGTATTTTACATTTGCATTTTTGAAGGTGAAGGTACCAACCAGAGCACAGGCACCCCACTCGCAGGGTCCCCCGACACCGCCTGACATGCCCCAGGTCCCACCCCTCCCCTCCGGCGCCACCGAAGGGAGGACAGCATCGGACACCTATTTCTAACGAGTTGAACACAAAATTTCAAGTAACTGGCAACTCTGATCTACGTCTTCCTGATTCTCTTCTAGAACAGACATGCGTAGGAATCAATTTTGCTGGCAGGGAAACTGGAGGAGTTGGACAGGAGATCTGACACGGGGACATGTCACCAGCCTGTCACAGCGTGTGCCGTGACACTGTGGCGCAGCACTCGGGAGAGATGTCCAGAGATGTGGAGCAGCGAAGGGCTCAGCGGGGCCGTGGCATGGGTGCCAGGGCCAGGGATGGAGAGGGAGGGCACCCTTGGGTGCAGGGAGCAGAACGCCACCGAAGCACGGGCAGGGAAGAGGCTGTGGCAAAGGCGGGCGCACGCGGGGGGCCAGGGCCGGGCAGGCACATTCCCAAACATCCACGCAAGGATCCTAAAACATAATTATGAAATTTTAAAAAACAACTTGACGTTATAATTATAACGGTTCCTGGAGGAGCCGCGTAATTGAATTCTAGGGTGTCTCGCTCTCATTGCAGGCGCTAACAAGAGAATGGCTCAGCTTCCCTCGCAGCCTTCCCGGAGCCCTGCAAAGCTCGGGAGACACCCAACAATTCAATTATTGTTTCCCTCTGGAAACCAGATCATTTTAGACACGCGGCCAGCTCTAATTACAAAGGAGAGGGGGGAAATTTCTCGTGTCCAAAATTATTTGACTCATTAAAAGGATTTACTTTCCACCAGGCCTAAAGAGTGGAAGCTCTGGTGGAAGGAGGGGAAGGAGGGGAGGAGCGGCAGTGCTGGCTGGGGGGGTGAGAGACCCCAGCATCGCAGCAGGATCCCCGGGAGCCTCCGCAAGGGGCTGAGCCCCCCCAGGTCCCCCTTCCCCAGCTCAAGCCGGTTTTCCACGCAGAAGGAAAACCAGGGCTGCGGCCAGGGGTGGCCGGGCAGGTGGGTTTCATGGCAGAGCAGGAGGCTTCGCCCAGGCGGCTGGCGAGGAGAGCTGCTCCCAGGGCCGGGATCTGGCAGGAGCGAGGCCAGGGCTGCGGCCAGGGGGAACGTGCCTCCCCCTCAGCAATAAAACCATGAGGATTTTTGCTCAGATTCATTATGACGTCGTGGTTCTTTTTTCTCAGGTTATTTTTAAATGCTCTTTTGTGGAGCAAGAGCATTTTGTGTAGGGGAGGTCCCTTTTCCAATTACCATTAATTAACTCATCTCTAATAGATTTTTTTATAGCCCTCCATTTCCCGGGGCTGGGCAAAGGCAGCAGGCAGGACGCTGAGCTGCCGCTCTGCCCCAGGATGGATCAGGCTGCTCCCACCCCCCTGCCCCAAGACAATGCTTTAGAAGGGGGTTCATCTGTTTTTTTTCCATTTTTATATACATTTTTGTAATTATAATAATGCCTCCGTAGGCTTTGCAGGGACGATGCTTCCACCTGGTGTGCCTGACTTGGGCAAAGGGGAAGGGATGCTGGGCATGGGACTCGGGGACCATCCCATCCCCCCATCCCCAAATTCTTCTCTTCTTTCCAGTGCAGCGAAATGAATTCCAGAGCAATGTTTATGGCTAATTTGAAATCTAGCCCTTGTTAGATAATCCTGTTAGTAGCTTGCAAAAAACAAGGGACCCCTTGTATAATCAGTAATTATAACAGGCGTTTTATGTTAAATTATATCTAATAGGCAAGACAAAAA
Source organism: Falco peregrinus (assembly GCF_023634155.1). NCBI lineage: Eukaryota > Metazoa > Chordata > Aves > Falconiformes > Falconidae > Falco > Falco peregrinus. The sequence goes on along the minus strand of NC_073725.1, from coordinate 55,636,949 downwards.
GGGAGATGTGTTTTCGGATGGAGCCTTGCTTGTCCAAAAAAAAAAAAAAAGTTTTCTCCATGGTGAAAATTATACCTCTAGGGGGGGAATTGAAAAAATTAAGCGGTGGGGATGTCAGAGCCGAGGTTGCCAGGGAGCCGGAATCGGGGTGATTTTGCTGCCCCCCGCCAGGACCTGACCCAGCCGGGCACCGTCGAGGGCTGCGGGGTGCGGGTGGCCGCGGGGGCTGGGTGCCCCTGCCCGGCTGGGTGCCCCGGAGGCAGCAGGGGGAGGAGGAGGAGGAGGAAGAGCATGTGCACCCAGGGCAGAGCCATGCCGCCCCCCGGGCCCCGGCTGCTCGACGGGGGCGGGCGGTAAGCACCGCTCCGCCGTAGCGCAGCCCAGCGCAGCCTGGCGGGGGGCAGCGCGCAGGGCGGGGGACGCTGGCTGCGCGGCCGGGCGCGCTTTGTGCGCGGCGACAGGAGGAGCGCTTGCAAGGGGAAGAGGGAAAGAAACCGCAGGGTCGAGTGGGGGGTCGGGAGACCCTAACGACAAGCGGCGCCACCCAAAAGAAAAAAAATTAAAATAACAATAAAAAATAAAAATAAAAATAATAAAATATTCCCCAGCCGCGCTGGCTGCTGCAGAGCAAAGGTCTTTGTGCCCCGCGGGGAGACCAGCAACCACAGCCTGGGGGCCCGCAGCGGCCCCCCAGCCGCCCGCGGAGGGTCCGCGCCCGCGGAGGCGGCAGCGGCCGAGCGCGGCTCCGCGCCGCTTGCGGGTTCCCCGCGCAGGCGGCCGCGGTGTGGCCCGGGGCGCAGGTGCTCACCCTCAGCCCCTGCCCTGCGTTGCCGCTCCGCGGGGCCTGAGGGCTCCCGTCCGCGGAGATGCGGTGACAAAGACCCTTTTGTCTGGCTGTAGGGCCACCGGCCCCGGGTTCTGTGGGTTATTGGTTGTAAGGTCTGACTGAAATAAAAGACGGTAAAATAAAATAAGGGAAAGCTAAAATAAAATAAGTAAAATAAAAAATAATAAAATAAAATAAAATAATAAAATAAAATAATAAAATAAAATAAAATAAAATAAAATGAGATAAGATAATGCCGCGGCAGGCTGGAGTGCGCGGTTCTCCGCAACTTTTTCTCATTTTAAAATTATACTTTCATTAAACCGTCCCCTAAAATGTGACAATGTTTAAACACCGGAGTTATTGTAAATACGTTTCATCAAATAGACTCTGGAGGAAATCTCCCTCTATAAACAGGCAATCTTGTCCTTTCAACACGTCTATAATCAGAAAATCTAATTAAAAGCTGACGCGAGCGCGCCGTTCTGCGGACCGGGCGCAGGGCGGGCAGGTTGCTCCGCGGCGGGCGGCTGCGCGGCCGCGCAGGCTCCTTCTCGGTTTTACATATTAAATCCGCCCGGCCGGCCGGCTCTCAAACACCGTGTGTCAGGACGAGAAGCAAATGTTGTTTTAGCAGGGAGGGAGTAATAACATGGCCGTTTATGCAAGCACATTAGAGAGCCGGGAATCCTGCCTGCTAGTTAAAATTTTTGAGCCAGAAAATTAAAAACAAATATTTAACTTCGCAGTTTTGAACCCCTGGCTGCTACCGCCGTTAAACTTTCCGCATGCATATTCAATGAGCTAAACCCCGGCTCTCGCCCAGCCGAGGGAAATGGCTTTAATGCGGTTTAAAAGAAATTAATCAAAGTTTGGATCGATTCCTCGCCCAGGCGCGGAGGGGACGCGCTGCGCGCAGCCGGGCCGGGGTCGCTCTGCCGGAGGGGGGCGAGTCCCCGGCAGCCCGGCGGTGCCCGGCGCTGCGCCCGCCGGCGCGGAAAACCCCGCGCTGAGGACGGGGCGGAGCGGCCGAGCGGGGGGGGTCGGTCCCGCTCCCGGGGGCACCCGCGCTGCTTCCGCGGGCGCGCACCGGGCTTCTGCCGCCGCCCCCCGGCAGGGGCTCCGCACCCGCGCACGGCCCCGCGGGACTCTGCCACCCCCGGCGGCGGCTGACACCGGGCGGAGGTGGCAGGGGCAAGGGGGGACCGAGGACCCCGCGCAAGCCCGCGGAGCGCTGCGGAGGGGCGCGGGGGCGGCGCTGAGCTGGAGCGGGACTGAGCAAGGGGGAGTGGGGATGGGGCTTCGGAGGGGAAGGAGGAAGGGGAAGGGGAAGGGGGAAGGGGAAGGGGGAAGGGGGAAGGGGGAAGGGGAGGGGGGAAGGGGGAAGGGGAGGGGGGAAGGGGGAAGGGGGAAGGGGAAGGGGGAAGGGGAAGGGGAAGGGGGAAGGGGAAGGGGAAGGGAAGGGAAGGGAAGGGAAGGGAAGGGAAGGGAAGGGAAGGGAAGGGAAGGGAAGGGAAGGGAAGGGAAGGGAAGGGAAGGGAAGGGAAGGGAAGGGAAGGGAAGTTGCCTGGAAAAAATCAAGAAAGAAGAGGAGAGCGAAAGAAGAGAAGGAAGGAAGGAAGGAAGGAAGGAAGGAAAAGAAAGAAAAAGACAGAAAAAGAAAGAAAAAGAAAGAAAAAGAAAGAAAAAGCGGGAAACAGGAAAAAAAAAAAAAAAAAGAAAAAAGAAAAAGCAAGAAAGCCGCAAGGTAAAGGGAAAGAGAAGCAGCCAAGACAGCTGGGTGGGATTTGCTCCCACCTCGGCAGGGCACGGAGGCTTCGTGGCGGCCAGGCAGGATGCGGCAGCCCCGAGCCGGCTGCGCACCCCGAGCCAGCACCCCCCGCCGGGCAGCCAGCACCCATGCCAGTGGCACAGGCTCACTGTCACCACAGCACCTGCCCTGCCGCCTCTCCCCCCGCACACGAAATCATTCCCATTTGTCCTGCTTTTCCCTTTCTTTTTTTCCCTACCGTCCATTTGCCAACCGAGTATCATTTCTCGGTAAAATTCAATTTAACGCCGGCAGGATGCACCGAGCGCCCCAGGTCCTGCTGCAGCGGGACGGGGCATTTGCCGGCGCCGCGGGAATTGCAGCTTTTGGGGGGATTTGGGAGAAGCTCAGCACCGTGAGCCATTTCCTTGGCTCGCTGGGGAAGTTTGTGCAAGTTATTTTTACTGATGTAAAATATTTACTGATGTGCTCCTGGTAGATTGTTTTGGCAGCTGCAATTTCCGTGTGACATACCCATCCTCTCCTCCGAAAATCGCAGAGAAAAAAGAAAAGAAAAAAAAAAAAACAGAAAAGAAGAAAAGAAAAAAGGGAAAAAAAGAAAGAAAGCCTTGACATTTATCCCCAGCTACTGTCGCTGCTCAGTAACGTTTAATTACAAAACTCAGCTGCGATGCCAGCCTGTACCGGTCATTAGGAACCTTTCTTAAAATCTTGTCAGCCTGCAATGAGAAACAGATTTAATGGAGGCAACCACATACCTCCTGGTCTGCCAGCTGAAACTGAGACTATGCAAAAGAGGATAGAAATGCCAAATAAGCCAGCTCATTCCCTTCCTAGCAACCAACTCTTTAAATTTATCCTTTCTTCTTTTTTTTTTTTTTTTTGCTTTTTGTTTTCCCCCCTTTCCTGCCCTCCGAACCTTCTTTTAAGGAACTGGGCAGGATCATCTTCATTTTTACAAGGTGCTTTGGGGAGGGAGAAACAAGTTTTACCCGCGGGTGTCGCTTGTGTCGGTTTGGCTGGTTTTGTTGGTTGGATTTTTGGGGAAAGAGGCGATGAGAGATGGAAACGGCTGGTGTCGTCCTCCGCCGTCCCCCCAGTCCCCTCCCCTGTCTCCCCTGTCCCCTCCCCGGTCTCCCCGGCTCCCCCCCCGGCCCCGGCTGTCCTTGCAGCGAGGGGACGCCAGGGGGCAAGAGGCGTTCACAAAGGCTGCTTCCCTCCATCCCTCCATCCCTCCATCTCTCCATCCTTCCATCCCTCCATCTCTCCATCCTTCCATCCCTCCATCCCTCCATTCTTCCTTCCTTCCTTCCCTCCATCCCTCCCTCCCTGCATCCCACAGGGGTTTCAGCATCTCACAATAGCAAAAGTCGCATTTATTATTAAAAATAAAAGGAAAAAAATCTGCAAACCAGTACATTTCCAGTCCTCCCAACCTTATCTATGCGAGCACCTCTTGGGCACGGCAACGCGCTGCCTTGCACGCAGCACAACCAGGCAGAAACGATATCAAGAAACCTTGTAAAGAATGGCATAGTTTATTTAAGCCAGCCATTAATCCTACTTACCTTGCTGCTATTTGGACCTAATCCTATTTCCTCTGTGCATTATAAGGACAGTGAAACGACACATTTTTGTTCTCCTGGTGGAAGCTGGCCGGGAGGAGCGCGTTGCCGGTGGAGCCGGAGAAGCGGGATGTGCTCCACGGGCAGCAGCAGCCTCCAAAGGAAATCACTCAAGGGAAACTTCGCCAGAGACAAAAAAAACCACATTCAATTTCCTGACTACTGCTTTCTTCCCTGAGTTATTTATTTTGGCAATTGCACATTCAATAAATGAAATATTCAATCAACTGACCTCTTCGCCAGCTAATATGATTCTTTCAGGAGTTCCTTTTTTTAAAAAAAAAAAATTGTTGCTTAAATAAACTATGAGGAGGGTTCCCGTATCCCAGCTTTGCTTGGCAACTGGTGCATTACGTGGCTTATGAATTTTGCAGACAATGAACCCCGGTGTGGGTGAAGCGGACCGTACGCACATATATACATGCCATTTCCCGGGCACATTCTACATTAGGGCAAAGTATCACTTATTCTTTCATCTTTTTCACACCTTTTCCTTTCCCAGACTTTGCTCCAAATGCTGAGAGTTGGGACGTGAAGCTAATGCTAGAGATTTTGCTGCAGAGACAGAAACCTCTTAAAATAATCAGATGGCAAAATACCAGGCTCACCCCCGAGAGCAGCGTTTGTAATGCTCCTGCCTGGCATTTTATTTCCTGCTTTATCTCCCCGTATCACACAAATCCATACGCTGTGTATCATTTCTCTTTGAAATGCCATGAACTTGGTGGTTTAAATCGAACCAGCCTCTTTTTTTTTTCCTTATTCTCTCTCTCTCTTTTTTTTTTTTTTTTTTTTTTTTTTTAGCTGCAAAACAATGGAGATTGTCAAAGGGCCCCGGGTTGAGCTTTTCTGCGTGTTCACAAAGCGTTAAAGCTTTATCGAACAAACCGGCTCTGTCTGACCCCTGCCAGACAAAAGACAACTTCCATTTTCCTCCACGGAGGAGAAGGGCAGAGGGGGACACAGAGGGGTTGTACAGTAGTGCTGGGTGGGTCTGGGGCCCCGAGGTGCCCCAAAGCAGTGATGGGATGCCCTGTCACCCAAGCCAAGATCCTGGTGCTGCTGGTCTTGGTCGTTTTGGAGGTGCTGCTGATGTGTTTGGCCTCATGCAGGTGGGGGACACGGTGCCAGTACAGCCAGGGGAGTAGCAGCCCTGCATGCTGGCACCTGTTGGGAGCTCGGCCACAGCTTTTGGGCAGTGTCATGCTGCACTGAGCAGTGCTACACCCACCCAGGGCAGTGCTGCACCCACCCAGGTGGGGCTAGGCAATGGTGCCTGGTGCCAGGCACACCCCAAAACCACTCTCCCAGGACACAAGCCAGTCCAACCGTGCCCTCCTCAGACATGCCATGCCGTGTCCTGCTTGTGCCCAAGCACCCTGGAGCCTGCCTGGTCCCTGCCATGTCTTGCCATATATGCCCCAGCTGCACATGTGTGTGCCCTGCCCCAAAAATCACCACCTGGCGTGGAACAGACATGTGCCACAGGGTCATGCCTCCCTCCTAAGCCAGAGCCTGTTCTGGTGTCCAGCCAGAGACACCAGTGAGCCTTGGCTGAACAAATATCTCCCCCAACATGAGTGGTCCAGGATGCTTTGAATTTCTCCTCAGGGCTCTGCAGAGAGCAGAACTACTCTCTTGCTCCTAAGGTCCAACCTGTAGATTTACTGTTTCCAGGGGGGGGGGGTTAATGAATTTTGACAAAGCAGGACTGTCTTGTTCTTCTGGAGCTATGCACCACCATGGTGGCTGGGAACAGTGGCCAAACATTGAGGGAGAGATGGTCAGAGTCATCATAACTGATCAGAATGGTCAGATCAGAATGGGCAGGGTAACATGGGCAGGGTGACAACTGGATTTGGAAGTGCTGATGTCTGGATGTGGGTATCTACATAAGCCTGGGCTCTGGGTTGCCCGTATGAAGCCCCACTCAACCTCCAGATGCTGGTCCAGAAGAGCAGTGGTCTTTCATAGACCCCTGATGACATCTACCATCACCATGTGGGTGTCCCAGACACCTTTCCAGTGGCACTGGTCTGTGCTAACCACCATCACAGCATGTGCATTTTGCTTTCATGTAGACCCTGATGCAGAGACACCAGGCTAAATCCTGCCCAGCGTGTCTGCGGCTTTGACAGAAGCCTGAGCAATGTTTCCTCCAGCTCCAGCAGCAGCCAGGTAGCAGATGAATCATTTTATTGACAAGCATGGTGATACTCATCGCAGAGACATGTGTCTGGAGCACTGTCATGCTGAGCAGCTTGAGTAGCTTATTACTGTATCTGCTGGCTCAGACCTGTTGTGCCACCTTCTCCTGTGTGAGGATGAGCACAGGGACATCCTTTGCTGGCACCTGGGGCCGAAACAGGCTGCTCAGAGGTGGGTGGGAGAAACCCGTGCCTCCCATGAGTTGTGCTTTGGGGACTGCTGGTGAAGTCCGTGCTATTTCTCCCCTGGGTTTGGTTATTTGCAGAGACCCTCCTGCCCTACATCCATCCCTACCCCATGGGCAGCAAAGCAACACCAGCACTGCCACAATGGCAAAGACCACCTTCCTGCAGGTATATCATGTTCTTGCAGTGCCAAAGCACCCATTAGTTTCCTATCCTGCTCTTAAAATGTTCATTTCCAAAGAGGAAGCCGGGACTCTGCTCAGCTTTGGGCTTGTTGAGCTCTGGGTGGCGGGTATGGGCTGCTCCCCCCTCCCCCAGCAGTGTTTTGCATTACTTGTTAAGGGAAGCTGGCACTCGGCTTCGCCGTCAGCGGAGATTTGTAAGCCTGATTATATTCCTAAGCATATGTTTGGAAATGAGAAGCAGCTCTCTGAAGTCAGTGGAATTGCTCTGATTGAAAATCTCAAGTCAAGAGGAGGGATGCCTGGCTCCAGGTCTGAGCTCCTGCTAGGAAGAGCCACAGGCAGCGAGTAACAGCTTTGGGCTCTGCTCCCCAGGGGAGAACTTGAGCAGAAACCAGAGCAAACATCTTTGTCGTGAAAATCCCATAATATCACAGAAGCATTTGTGTTGGCATTTTTTAAGTGCATAAACGATGAACCGTATTACTTGGGTGGGCGAGTGGTGCCTGGTACCTTTTCCGGGTTATTTTACATCTTTTTGAGGAAATCCTGAGGGGAAAGAGAAGCTCATTGAACTCAGGATGCACCAGATATCCCCACCAGCAGATGGTTGGTTTTGAGTGCTGGAAAAAGTGACCAAGGCTGAGCAGCAGCAACGAAGGGTTCCCATCACCCTGCAAGGTTCAGCTCTTGTCACCAGGCTCAGCTGCTGCAAAAGCAAATCTCACTGACCGGGAGCTGCATTCATTCCTAGAACCATACAGTTCCCGAAAGCCCATCACTTGTTTTGGGACTCCCTGGAGTCAGCCAGGTTTACCTGGCATAAAACTGTCACAACGGAGCAATGACTCTGTCCTGTGAAGCTTAAAGCAGTGAGAGATCTGAAAGATTGGAAAAGGCAAGCGGGGTCCTTTGGTTGCTCCACATTAAGCAGTGCTGGGAGATGAACATCATGAATAATGTGCCGTGCAGGGTCATGAACCTGCAGCAGTCACCATATCCTCTGCATTCCCTGCTTCCCAACAGGCTGGTACTCAAAGCTTGACCACAAAAAATGCTTGGAAAAAATAAATTTGAGCTGTACCCGTGCAGTTTTCTCATCAGAAGGAAGATGCTGCTCACACAGCGAGAACCCGACCCACCAGGGCTGAGCCAGCTGCCCTGGGCTGCTGCCGTGTGATGCCTCCCAGGGCATCTGCCCTGGCCATCCGCTCGCCCACAGGGCTGGGGCTGGACCTGGACCCTCTGGTGGGTGGCAAATCCCAGCCACGTGGCTGGAATTACTCCCACTTTACACCAGCTTAGGGGATGGGGGAATCAGGCTGACTTTGTGTAACTGGGACAAGAGAAAATTCTATTTAAATTCTGCACCCCACCAGTGAATCTTGCAGCAGCCTAATTTTTCTATGAATAATGCCTTGGGCAAGGCTTGTGTGGCCCAGAAAAGGAAAAAAGTTTGAATTTCCTCTATCTTGCTTATTTGAAACCTCCTTCTAAAACACTGGTGAGTCTTGGGAGGTTTGGCCCGCTGGTGGCCAAATTGGGGCTGCGATGCTGGAGAGGGCACCCGGCCAGGGAGTGCCAGCCCCCATTGAAGCAAGGAGGGCACGGATACAGGGAGTCAAACACTTGTGCGATTAATCCAAAGAGCGAAAACTAAAAAAAAAAAAACCAAAAACCCCTAAAAATAATAAAAAAAAGAAAATTAATTGAGTAACCTCAAATTACAAATCAATTTGAGGAAATCCCAATCTAGCTGCAGACACTCTGCGAGCAGTTAAATTCATTGAGCAGACAGCTCTAATTAGCACACGGTGCCGGCTTGCTCCAACAAGCTCCGCGTGGCTTTCTCCATGTCAGATGTGCTCGGTCCTGAGCAACGACACTCATCAATTTGACCCAAAATACATCAAAGGCAGGATGTCACTGCACTGAGATCATTTAGGGGCTGAAGGAAGTCAAACTCCAAATTTGTCTGCTCCAACACCTCTGTGTTGCCTTGTCCCAGCCACCCCGGGCTGGTTTCTGACCTCATTCATGCCAGTGCAAATCTGCAATAACTTCATGTTAGCCACAGGGTTTATTACAAATTGTCCTTGTGTAAAGAGACCAAAATCTGGTTTATAAGGCTGGCTTCTTTTCCCTCATTCCCATGCAAGAAAGCCTTCTGCAGCCGGAGTCAGTGGGACAGCTTTCACCTCTTCACTTGAGAATTGCTCCCAATTCACACCGATGGAAGCAAGGGGCAACCCCATTTTTCTCTGTAATAGCAGCGTTGCTTTGGTGGTGCAGGATTTAGCCCTTCAGATTGAGTAAGGATTGAACTTTTTTTTGTGAGAAGCCCAAAAGAAGATAAATATAGAGGCCCCCACCGCAGTGAGGCATGTCTAGTTACTAGAAGAAGGGGATGAAATGCTGCACACCAAAAAAAAAACCAACCTCTTTCAGCTTTAGTGAAAGATGTGACCTCATTCTTTTCCTGGGGCTGTAGAGATATATGGCATTTTCCTTGTAGAGAAGTGTATCTTTCCTTCAGGAAAGGCTGAAAGACTATTTGGGTAGTGTATTATTTTAGACATATTTTGCATTCCTGCTCTCCCTCAGAGAGGGAAGCTGCTTTCTCCCACTTCTGTAACACTCCTTTATTCCCCTGTACCAAACCACATTTGATCAAACACATGGGACTTGCAAACATAAGCATCCATAAAGCTGTGCTGATTTACACTTCCATCACAAACTTCTGATTTTTCCACAATATTCATCTTAAACCCCATCCTTCCTCAAGACTTTTATCCTTTTTTAACCTGATGCCTTCCACCAGGAGACATTTTCTGATCTCTCCATTGTATTCTCCTGCCAATATCTGGAGCCCAAATCACATTCAGCTGTTTGCACAGTGTGTGGCAATGTGTTGGGAAAACGTTGGTAATATTGTCACCGTCTCATACTTGGGCTGCACTGCCGTAAGGAGAGCTTGAAATCTTCCCACTGTACTGAAAAATCACTGTGCTGGTAGCAGTGATTGCTCTTCCTTATTCAAGCATTTAAATGAGGCAAAACTTGTGGGGAGAACCACTACCCTTCATTAGATTACTTGGGGTAATTGCACGCAGCAGGTAGTCTTTGGGGTCTGCAGCTTTCAGATCTGAAGGAAAGCGTGGGCGCAATGCACTTCATCTACCTTTTCAACTATAATACAACCTCATCTACCTTTCCAGTGTAATAAAAAGTATTCCCCTACCTAAAGCCACTGTTCCTGGGAAGCCTTCTGCTCACCAGCCATGCTGGGGTTCCTACTGCAACTGGGTTGCGAGCAGATGGCTGGGATGCACTGCCCAAGTGTGGACACGGGTGTTGCAAATGTCACACCTAAGACTGACACTCGGGGTGCCCTTACAGCTGTGGAGAGAGGTGGGTGCTTCTAGAGGGTGAAGCTCTTACCCAAAAGCACCTCCAGCAGATGACTCCTCAGAAATACTGTTTCTGGTCCAGCAACTGGTGAAGGGTTCCCCTGCAAATGTCCTGGGTGAAGGGGTGAGCTCCATCCCCAGTCTCCCCTCGCCCTGGTGAAGGGGTTGGGAAGGCACCCAGGGGCTGGTGTGTCCATCCTGTGGTTGCCCCTACGGCTCCCAAGGATGCCACCTGCACCCAAAGCTGCCCTTACAAGACAGGTACAGCTCAAGCAATTTCAGGATGGGATCCAAGCAAGCATTGATGGTTCATGGAGCCATCATTCACTTTTTCCTACTCAGGAAAAGTCATACAGGCTTCCCTAGAGAGCAGCAAGCTTTCTGCTGGCCCTCTCTCTCTCAGTGTATACATTGTTGTTGCATTCCCCAAACACCATTGCAATCATTTCGGCCCAGATTTATTTCATTTCAGTAACATCTCTTGGGTTTCATCTCTATTAAATCGTTTGGACACTGGAAAGTGGGATTCACCCCACTTAGCTGTAGCTCTCTCCGGTGTATGTGTCTCTGTGTGGGCTTCTCACCCTGGTCCTCAGGGTCAGTGAAGAGAAACAAGCCCTTTTGGTGTCAGCTCAGATACCTACAGGGAAATGAGAAGCACTGCAAACATCATGGCACTGAGAAGACAGCCCAGGTGACCGGTTCCAGGGTGCATAATTACATGTAATGAGATTAATCCCACCTCAAGTATTTAACTTCCTATGTTGGGTATTTTATCCCTCTGTAATTTTTAGAGTGAGAATGATAAAGCTAATTTAAGCAAGCACATGTAAATCATGGCAATAGCTGTATGAAGCAGAGGAGACACCAAACTGGGGCTATTCCAGAAATTTTCAGTGCTGTGCCTGGATATACCCTACTGGCCTCCTTTGAGCTGAATTATGGGAGAACGTTCCTAGCTTTCATTGCCTAAAAGCCATGTTTTGGGGAGAAAAATGCAAAATAAGTGATCACTCTCAAATGTAAACGAGCAGGAATCAGCCTTGGACATGGGAGTGCACAAACCCCTTTGCTACATTAACCGTGTGTTTGGAATGTGCTCAGCAATGAAGCATGCTTTGGAAATAGGAAAGAACAAAGCCAAATGTTATTCCTCTTGGAAATAAGGGCAATGGGGAGAAGATTTTACCTGTTTAAAAATAAGACCCTGACATTTCTGTTTACATTGCAATGTCTTTTCAAAGAAGTCATGTTACTGGGTGGTCTGACTTGTATTCCCTGTCTTGGCGTGCACCATTTGGTTCCAACAGAAACAGTGAAATTGCTGGGGGACAGGTCTTTTTTTTAAGATCATTTCTTTTTTTGAACATTTTTCAAGTGTGTCTTGTATTAAACTGGGTAATAATTAGGTAGTGGAAATGGTCCTATCTAATGCTTAGATTATTACAAGTGCCTGAGGCAATTCTTCGAGGTTTATAACAGATTTAAAAATCAATGTTTAATGTCAAAAGTGATCCTGGAAGGTGTTTATTGAGAGTTATTTTTTAATATAAAGTGTAAAGATTAGAAAAATGCTTTTATTCTTAGTTTTACTTCCAGTAGTGACTGGGGGAAAGGTGTGGTATTATCAGGGAAAAGTATTACCATAAAAGCTGGTGTCAAATCTTCTTTTAAGATTCTTGATCTGAAATACCAGTTAAAACCAAAACAAGTCAGCATATTTAAAGTCAATATGCCCCTGGTTGCCGTTACATTACAATGATTTCTTACAGCTGCTATAAACCAGCACTAGATACCTTCATCGGTGAAGCTTCATTACTGAGCCCTGTGAGAATCTGGTTTTTCAAGAGAAACTTTCTGCATGTTTGGTCTTACATCCATTACAAAACCTTGTTGTGCAACAACATGATGGGAAGGCTGGTTTCCTGCAGCTGGAATAATGCATTCAGGATTAGCCGGGACAGTGATGCTCCTTCAGCACCCTCTGCCATCCTTCACCCTCCTATTCGACCCTTCACCCTCCTCTTCCATCCCTCTCCCTCCTCACCTGCGGTGGGGAAGCAGGGACACCTGGCAGGGCATAGGTCCATCTCCATGTCCTTGACAGCATCTCACAGCCACACATTCCCAAACACACAACACTCCTTCTCTCAAGCTCCTTCCCCGCGTGGTGTCCTTTGCAACCCTGTGATATCTTTTGGGAAGTCCAGGGACATAATGCAGCCCACCCTCCCAGACCTCTCTTTGATCATGATCTTTGTCTACGTGCAGGCTTGGGGGACACCATGGCTCACTCAGATTTGGAGGAGGCAGTGCAAGAGCTGGCACACAGCCACGGGGTTCCCCCATAGGCAGCTCCTCTGGGTGTCCCCGTGCCACCACAGGCACAGCATGCCTCCCTTGGCTATGGCCAAATCCTGCATCCTTACATCGGCAGCATCTGAGGTTATGGAGATCATGTCTGCCAAGGATTGCATAAGTACATTTTTTGTTTGCCTAAAGTCTTGGTAACTTAAAAATGAGCTATAAAAGTGAACAAGAGAATTATGGGATTAATCAGCATATCCTGTGGCTCTGAACACAACTAATAATAGGGGCTGATGGCCCCTACTAGGAGTTGCATAAAATATTAAATCTACATTTAAAAAATATATTGGGCCAACCCTCGAAACCCACTGGGTTTCGACAGGATCAGTCCAAATTACATCAGAGTATGTGGCCTGGGTTGTTTATCTACCCCCCATCGTGTTTCACAGCAAAACCCCAAATAGTAATCTCACTTAGCAGTTGGGTTTTTAAGCACTCAAATATTGTATTTTTCTGATCTTCAAGGACTTTTGGTCATCAATTATACACACATTTTTGGTATAAAATGCTGTAATATTAATGGGGAAAGTCTGAACACTAAACTTAATGTAATAATGACTTATTACAGAAGTAAAGATATATTTTTCCCTAAATTACACCAGTGAAGTACTGAAATCAGTTTGTATCTCATGGTACTTTTGTCATAAATCCAAGAGGCAATTAGAGCGTTTTAAATCTTGCCTGGAGTAACTTCCTGATTTGCAGATTTTCCTGCATGGCTGTGGACAGCTGAATGGGGTTTGAAATTCTCCAGCGAGACTGTGAGAAAGCTCATTTTTGTCAGATATGTCGACCTCCTTTTATGACCCTGTGTGGAGCTCGGATGCTCAACATCTTTGACAGTCAGACTGCTCACTGTACCTTTAAGTGTGGAATTAGACGTCCAGCTGTGGACACCAGTGTGTCTGAAGAGCTGCTGTTCTGGTTTGCTTCTCACCTGCCTCCAAAGTCTGTAGAAGCAAAGACTGAGAAATGGCTTCAGAATCTGGCCATCTCAAAGGCATCAATTGAGAATGGCAAGCAAGGATCACTACAGGATGCCAACCAGGTTCTGCCCATTTTGGGGACCAGGGATGACATTTTGCCCAGGGCAGGCAGCGTTTCCTCCCTTGTGATTGGGCAGCATCACCCACAGCTGGTCCAGCAGGACTGTGGTGCTGCTGCCATGCTCACCAACAGGAATGGTACCAGCTGGGGGGTCCCTTGCCCAGATTTCCATCCACATCCCAGTCACAACAGAGCATTTGTCTCTGATGGACAATGCTCTTCACTGCCATGGCTTTTTACCTGCTCTTGTGCTTGATTCCTGCAAGTATAACCTTTCCCTGTGCATTTCCAAGTCTGCCGGTCTACCGACCCCAAGCAGCATTGCCTTCGGGCAGTTTGTCCTCGCCACTGGAGGATGAGCTGAAGGACCACTGAAAAGCAAGCTCCAGCAGTCAGTGAGGAGCCATACAGTGAAGTCAGCAAACATTGATGTGTGGTCCAGAGTAGAACATACCCATACCCTTTATCCCTCTGGTACAGCAGGTAGTCTCTCAGTGTCAACTGAATGGTGGATGTATTTTTTACTACCCCTGTGTATGCACAGTACTTGTGGTTTCATCTACACTGGTTCATCCTATTGAGTTAGGGAACAAAGTTCCATAATCTATGTGTATCTTAAAGAAACTGGGTGGGAAGTTTTGGCTATCCATTGTAGACTTTGAGCCATCTTACGTTACACTTTCTTGACTCCATCTCCCTCCTGTGCTTGAATCCACCCCTGCATTTTTGTCTGTTTTGTCACATTATTTTTACAGTATTCATCCCAGAGGTGTTAATGTTGAAACAACAGCCTTGGCATCAGTGTGATCGTTTTGAATGTCTGTGAGGGCATAGAAAAGCCTCAGGATTTGAGTCAATGATACACACTGAAAAACACCTTTCACTGAAGAGTCAACCAAAGCTGAATTTGCCATTGCCAGATGAAAAACTTCATCCTGGGCAGGGCTCTGTGACAGGTTCCTACTGCTCCTTTGCCTGAGGGACAGGAGAAGCAGGAGGTCTCCTGGGATGCAAGACCAAGAGGAAGCTGAAGCCTCTGCAGCTCCGGTTTGCTTCAACAGCAGAACCACTCTGTGCTTTCTTTGGGGCCTCCCACCGTGGCAGGATGGAGACACCCACACCTGAGCTCCAGGGACCGGGTAACACCAGCCGTCCCCTTGCTGCCAAGCCAGACGTGACATGCAGGAGGATGGAGGTTCACCTCTGCCGACTCCTCTTGCACGGAGGGCGTCGTGCCAGCCCCATCCACTGCAGGACGGCTGCTGCCTGCGGCCGGCCGGGCATGTGCCTGCGCTGCTGTGCTTTTTGAAGATGGCAGAAAACTGACGCATCAAAAGTTTAGCCCAGAGGCTGCTGTCGGTTTGCTCAAGCAAATAACTTCGGCAGTTTTCAGAGATCGGTGGGATCTCTGTTGGCAGCAGGGAAACATAAATAACCAGGGAAAATTTTCTGCAGAGAAAGGCTGGTTCCTGTCCCCTGGGCTCCCAGTTGGGCATGGATGGGGAAAATGAAGCAGTGTGGGGCTGGAGGGGAGGGGGAAGCAATAGGGCCCAGTGCTGGGCTGGGGCAGGTAAGCAGGAGGGGACCCCAAAGGACACAAGAGGGGCAGGACCTGCCACTGAGCACTGCAGGGACAGACCCCTGTATTGCTCAGGCTGCTGAACTACACCAGTTCCCCTGCGCTGGGGAGCCTCCTCCCCGGGCAGGAGCAGGTCATTTGCGATGTTATCAGAGTCCTGTCAAACCTCAGTAAGCTACTGCCTCTGAGCCTGGCCTTACCGAGGGCTGCCTGGAGGCTTGATCCCACCAACACAGCTGCAGAGCCCATGAAGAGCTGCCTCAACATGCTGGGTCTATCCAGAAGCCCCATGAAATGACCTATAGCCTATGGGTGCCCCAGCCCGGCCACTGCTGGCTGGCAGTTCAGAGATGTTTGAATGTACATAAAAACAGCAAAACATTTGATTTGTCCACTGTTCTGCCCCGGTTTGCCCAGCTGCCAGGCTTGGTATGGGCTTTAGGTCATTTAAACAGTGCTGGTGCTCGGTGTAGCCCCCCAGCGTGTGCTGGAGATACAGAAGACATGCACATCAAACACTGGCTGAGATGAGGACATGGAGAACGGCCGTGGGCAGGGTCACTGGTGGCTCTCTGGTCTTCACAGGCTGCAAAACCATGGTTTTTGCGAAGAACATGGTGGGAGAGACTTGCTCCTTTGGATCACTGTCTGCTTGCTCCATAGAAGATGACCACGGACTGACAGCAGAAGGCCACAACTTCATATGTAGCTCCATCGCCTCAGCTTTGAAAGCATGACAACAATGTTGGAAACAACAAAGTTGGCTCCCCAGAACTAAGCTCCATGTAAATGTGCACATCACCATGTTGACTCTCATGGATCCGATTGCCCACATGAGGAAAACAACCTGAGGAGTCTGAACTTTTCAGGCTGTGGAGGCTTTCCTACACCTCCTTGCAGTGCAAGCAGCAGGTCTGCTCCTGTTATTGTTGGCCAGAAACAAAGTTCAGCCCAGTGTTGGTTAAAAGTGAGGCTAGCCAGACTGTGTTCCCTGAGGAATATGGTCAGCTTTCAGGTCACATACCCGCCTCTTCATGCCATGGCCCCCTAGGAAGGCTTGGCCCAGAGGTGAGTGGTTGGACCAAGACAGCAGTTGTTCTTCCTACAGGTCCATTTTGTACGTGATCTACACAAAGGCTTCAGACACATAGACAGCTGCTGGTGCCAGGGTTAGTGAATAGGACTGAGAGCAAAGCCAGCCCCACATTAATAAATCTAACATATTTGTATATATTTGCACAGTGCACATGTCTATCCATCTAGACATATATATTCATAAACAGAAACAGGAGCATCTTATTTTGCTATGCTACACCACCCAGAAGCAGCCAGACCAGAACCCTAAGTGTCTGCTGGAGTGACCAGAGCCATCTGGCAAGGCACCCAGAACCTAGACATGAGAAACTGGTTGAACACTTTATCCCAGTAATTTTGTTAATTTATAGAAAGTACAAAATAGAAAAGTAAAAAAATAAGTAATAAATAAAATAAAATAAAAACAAGAAATAAAACTCTAAAAATATAGAAATTTTTATTTATTAAAAAAGCTTAATTCAGTAATGCACTAAACCAAGACAAAGAGTCTGAAACCAACTGTTTTAAAATGAGCTTTATTGCAATTCAGGCAGACACCCTCCCTCTGCCAGGCCACGGGTTTAATAAACACGCAGGGCTTAGGGCTGAGCTCAGCGAGGATCACCTGTAAGCACTCTGTGACAGATTCGCCAGCTTTTTTGAGACAAAGCAGAAGTCCCAATCTCTGGAACCTATGTCAGAGCTCCCCTCCTTTAGCATTTTATTTGTAACCTCTCAGCTCCTTGCCTTGGGGGGCAGGGGCAGGGTAGGACAGGACAGGAGAGGATGCCTGAGAGGTGGCTTTCCCAGAATGTTGTTTAAATGATGCTCTGTTTATGTGATGATTTGGAGTACTGTGAAACCTCAGCATTTCTTTCTTTTTTTTTTTTTCAGTCTGTCATTGCGTGGGTTTGGTTTAGTTTCCTTTTTTCTCCTTGGGCTTAAAAGAAGGCAAGTGCCAGCTGGGATTTAAGGGCATGCTCCTAACATGAAACAGGGATCACCTGAGAGCAGAGGACTTCAGGCCTTGCACTTTGGAAGCTCAGACAGTTCTTTTACAGTTCTGATGTGCTTCAGACTGGCTGGGACTGCAGTGGTTTATCCTGGATTTTGGGAAGTAAGAGGATGCAAATGGGATCAGGCCCCAGCCCAGCCTCCCTCCCACATCCTCCTGAAGAAACAGGCTCCATTCCCCAGGGAACCAGCAAGAGGGACACAGTAGAAAGCATTGGCAAGGTGAAGGTCCTATTCCCACTTGTCCTGGGCTCGCTCTGGAATCAAGATCTCACAATTTCCAGACTTTCACAGGTATGAGTGAGAATCCTGTGGGACCATGAGGTGGAGAAAACACTTGGGTTTTGCTTCTGCCCTCCTTTGGTGCATGGCAGAGAAGGGGAAGAGGACACTTCTCAGCTCGAGCGATGCCCTCAGACCTTGCCTCGACCTCGGTGCCCGGCTTTGAGACCACCACAGGGCTGAGTCCCAGCCAGGGGTCCGGGAAAGGCTCCTGGTCACAGGCTGCAGGCACGAGACGGGCAAGAGGGAGCTCTGGCTCCGAGTGTGGATCTGGAGACTTGGCATCCTTAACTCAGTTCCAGGTTTGACCTGTAAGGACAAAGAGACCACATGCCTGGCAGCGACTGTGCTCTGCCTCCGTGCCAGGCTGCCGGCGGGGGGCTTGTTCTTTTTTGCTTAGGGTTTTATTTTTAGGTAGAGACCAGAGACGCTGGAGAGCTGCGGCAGTGCAAGGAGGCACAGACAGGGCTTTTGCCCTCTAGAGCACAGACAGCATTTGAATATGTGATTTCACAAGAATTTGTCTCGCCTAAAATTGCACAGATTAAGGCACTTTGGAGCAAATGCTTCTTAATTACTTGGTTGTGTTATTAACAAGGTTTTCCCTGACCAACTGATTGTTGTTGTGATCATCATCATCATTATTCCACTGCCTCATGCAGCTCTGGCACATGCAGGTACCATCCCACCTGGTGTTTTCTGTGCCTAAACCACAGACAGCACTCCTCATCCCAACAAGCTCTCAATCTGCAAAGCCAGATTGATGGGAAAAGGGTGCTGTCCTGTTTTTTATGATTAAGCTACAAACAACAAACAGAGCCATTGCTTTTTCCAAGGTCACCTGGCAAGGTCACTGCAGCATCACAGTTTAACTAATCGATTGGATACCTGTAAACTTTATTCTAGTGCCTATGGATCGCTAAGTACATCATCCAAAGGAATATAAATGCTTTGTTTTGTGCTAGAGTTCAGAGGACATTCATCATTTGGAGACTGGGTTTGCATTGGTTTAGTCTCAGTCCAGGCAACATGCATTCTCATGGAGCTGTGGAGGCTTGAGCAACTCCAGCTGTTGCAGTCCGGCTCTTCCCAGATCATTTAAACCTGTTGATTTGCACTTGCCACTCCAGAAGAAGAAGATTTAGTGGGTGATGTCTTGAGGAAGATTTAATTGAACAGACCCTCTCAGAGACAGTCTTCTTGGGACTTGTATCCTTTTCACTCAGCTTCTGGAAGCACATGTCAAAAAGGTTATGAGCAAATTTCCTACTCGGTAAACCTGACAGGCGACTGCTACCACACAGTACATTCTCATTAGTCTTAGGAAAACACCACAGGTGTTACCTGAATATTTTTGGTCTCTGCCTGCATAAGCAATAGCAACACCAATATTCCATCCCTCTTTTTCAGGACAAGAAAAGTGATTACCTGGTAATTCAGTCTGTTCTTGCAGATCACCACTCACTAACCTCACAGGGAGCTGAATAAATGTTAGGGCCATGTATGTACAACAGAGGAAGGTCCTTGTGCAGGGTGTCTGTGGCACTGGGTTTTAAAATGCTTTTGCTATATATTAGTAGCTGCTCTCTTAAACCTGCTCCCCAGTGGCAACCAACTGAACACAGAGAAGTCCTGTCAAACTCATGGTTTAACATCATTTCACCTTTTGGTCATTGAGGTGTTTCAAAATTCTTGTACAGGTTTGGTGTGATTACTTTAGGAGTGCACCCATAAAAACCTCATGAGGTTCAACAAGGCCAAGCACAAGGTCCTGCTCCTGGGTCGGGGCAATCCCCAGTATCAGTACAAGTGGGGGGATAAACGGATGGAGAGCAGCCCTGTGGAGAATGACCTGGGGACACTGGTGGGTGAGAAATGGAACATGAGCCAGCAGTGAGCACTTGCAGCCCAGAAAGCCAGCCATGTCCTGGGCTGCACCACAAGAAGCATGGCCAGCAGTTAAAGGAGGTGATTCTCCCCTTCTATTCTGCTCCTGAGACCCCACCTGGAGTGCTGCATCCAGCTCTGGGGTCCTCAGCACACGAAAGACATGGACGTGTTACAGCAGGTCCAGAGGAGGGCCATAAAGATGGTCAGAGGGCTGGAACACCTCTTCTATGGAGACAGGCTGGGAGAGCTGGGGTTGCTCAGCCTGGAGAAAAGAAGGCTCCGGGGACACCTTATTGAGACCTTTCAGTATCTAAAGGGGGTTTATAAGAAAGATGGAGAGGGACTTTTTATCAAGGCCTGTAGTGACAGAACAAGGTGCAGTGTTTTCAAACTGAAAGAGAGTAGGTTTAGATTTGAAACAAGGAAGAAACTTTTTATGCTGAGGGTGGTGAGACACTGGCCCAGGCTGCCCAGAGCAGCTGTGGCTGCCCCATCCCTGGCAGTGCCCAAGGCCAGGCTGGACGGGGCTGGGAGCAACCTGGGCTGGTGGCAGGTGTCCCTTCCTGTGGCAGGGGGGTGGGAACTAGATGGTCCTTAAAGTCCCTTCCAACCCAAACCATTCTATAATTCTATGAATTTAATAAACTAACCAAAGATTAGTCAGTCAGTCCCAAAACTACTTGCGCTGTGGCCAGGAGTGTGGCTGGGACTGAGCTGAGGGCTCCCACCCGCAGGAGCGGAGGGATGCGTCGTGCTGGTGGGCACTTGCAATGCTCCCTGACATCCATCACGTTGTCTTTCCTTGAGAGTTAATCCCTTTTATGAAATGTGACATCAAAACGCCTCCCTTATACAACAGATTGTCTTTGTAAATAGCTACAGGATAAATAAGACCGTACTGAGTATTACACTAGATTTCTCCTTTATTCTGTCATTGGAGCATGGTTTTTCCCCTATTTCTTCTCTCAAATCATCATGAGACTTTTGAAAAGAATATTTGCACAAAAAGCTGTGGGCAAATTGCTCTTGAAAAGATTCTTGCAGTTACTTAATACTGTGAAAGGGCAAAATGAAATGCTATTTAAATGTATTTTCATGCTAAATTACAATAATGAAACTTCCTCTTAATGATCTGACACTGAAACCAGAGACAACTCACTTTACCCAAGTAAACTGTACAGACTGGGAGCAGCTCCTCAAACATGAGGGATGGAGGTTAGAAGTAGATGTATTCCTTTTAATATTTTAGATGGTTGTTTGATTAAAAAAAATGTTTTAATTATTGTAGTTTTCTTCACCTGAAAACTTTCTTTTAATGTGTCACAAAATGAAGGAAAGAGGTTTTCTTGATGGGAATTAGGGCAGCTCTTGGCTCCCAGTGAAGAACAAAGCTGGTTACATGTTCAGGGGCCTCAGCATGAGGAGCACTAGAGATGGCCCGTGTCCAGCAAAGAGAAGTGACGTTCTTCGCACGTCATCAAGGAGGCAGAAGACAGCACAGTTTTGTGGTTCAGCATCCTTGGGCTCCTCTGGGGTGCTGGCGCTCTGCACTGTGGTCCCTGCCCACTGCATCTCCCATCATCCCAGCTCCTGAAATCACATAAAAATCACAAGCCTTTTGCTGCAAGTAGCTGCTGCAATCAGCATCCTCTTGTCTAACTGATCTTATTTTCTGTTCTTTTGAGAAAGGCTTTTAAACAAACCCTTTCCACTGTGAAAAAACATTAGTTCAGGTAATGCTAGGGCTCCGAACAGAATGCCCCAGAGCTAGCTAGAGATCAGAGCCGATATTTTCTCTGTGGCATGTGCCCTTGTGCTTCCGGATTTCGCAGCTCTGGAGCAGCGTGTGGCCAGGCTCGCCATATGTGCTGCGGTACCCGCACGCAGAGCCGCTTGCTCTCCGCACAGCGCTGCCCCTGCCCCTCCTCACTGCTGCAGGCTTGAGGAGAGCCGGAGCATCACTTCAGTGCGTATCTTGTGGCTTGTTAATCATAAGCACGGTAAAATGAGCCCTCAGTTCCTCCCCCTTGACCCTACTGCTGTCCACCGTCCTCAAGGTTAGGTTTGCAGGCGTGAGATGCTCAGGCTGATGGTATTTCTCCTATGAGGCACTCCCTAAACTTCCTCATCCTACTCCTACAGAAAATAGCCTGGAGTTGTGAGAAGAGAAATAGGGTTAGAAAGGCCAAACGTGCAAGGAAGAAGACAGGAGAGGAGTGGCAGTGCTTTTCAGCACAGATAAATAGAAATAACCACAGTGAGGGACAGGGATCTCGGGTATCCCCCAGGTATGTGTACTCCAGTATAAATGCTAACACTCACCTTCAGTGTGTGCATGTGTGTGGTTTATATACACACACACGCACATATATATATGTATATCATGGTTTGTGCTGGTGGTTTATATATGTATGTGCATGTATAGATATGTGTATGTGTATATACACATATATGCATGTATGCATACACACACATACATGTGTATATATGTATATATCTGTATATCTGTACATATATATCTTCCCTCTCCTTGATGATGAGCAAAGACTGTTGCTGGACACAGGCCATCCCCAGTGCTCGTTATGCTGGGGCCCCTGAACCCATAACCAGCCTTGTCTCCACTGGGAGCCAAGAGCTGCACATCAATTCCCATCCCTCCGTCTTACGACACTTCAGAAGTTAGTTTTCAAGTGAAGCAGACTATAATTATTTTTTAAAATTAAAGCAAACAACCGCCTAAAATATCAAAAGGAACACATCTACTGCTATACATATATATATATATACACATAAACACACACACATACCAGCCCAAACCATGACCCTGCATTATGTGGCCGAGCCCTCTCCTGGCTCAGCAATAAGCAGCTATCCTGGTTATCATTTCACATTTCAGAGCGCCTAAGCTCACATCAGATGTATATTTTCCTGTCGTACAGCTCACCTGAGGCTACGTAAACCTCACCGAGCTGCCGCTGCCTGTCTCAGCAATGAGAATATAACTTAATGATTTGCTCCTCGCCTAGACCAATATGTCAGCCTCTCCTGATCGCACAACTTGTTTAACCTCTTAGGAATAGGAGCTACCCTGACACCTGATGTGTCACATCAGCTATCAGGATGCAAGAGAGAGATCTGGCTGCCCCATCTCCATAAATCCTTGATCTCCGTAGCAGGGCTGTCAGTTCTCCCTGCAGAGACTGTAATTTCGGGTTTGCTGTGAGCTGGCTGTAGTGCACCTTGGGGTTGATATCTTCATCGGAAGCCACAGCCTTTGCACCAGCCCTATCTGACAGGATGGTGTTGCTATGACTGCTCCCGTTGACATTGCAAGATGTCCAGCCAAGGACTTCAAAGCCTTTGCAGATGCTTTTTAGTGAAACCTCGTAGCAGAGGTATAAAGTAAACAAGCATCACTGTGTGCCTGTGCAGACATGGAGAGGACTTATTCACTGGCTAGACCATCCCTTAAGGTCACACCACTGAACAGGCTCAACCAGGATGGGCCAGCCCCTGTGTCCTACCCCAGTCATTAGAAAACACTTTCTTATAACCGAATTGGCACCTCTGTAGCAGCAAAGTGGTCATAAGTTATAGCATTAAAGCTGTGAGATCCATGCTGACGCTCTGAATGCAGCAGGCTGCAAGGGCAACCCACTGCTGCCCATCCTACCTTCACACTAGGGCATGTCCCACCTCCTGCTCTTCTGAGAAAAATACCCAGGAAAAATATCCCAGCCTGGGAAAATCCCATTTTCCAAGCTGGGAAATGCCACCTATTGCAAGAACTTTTTTTCCCTCTTTTCACCCATCCAGTTTTTGTTTCCATGGAAATGTGGCCAGAAAATCAGCTGGCCAGAGGCACCCAGGGAGCGGGGAACCTCCTGGAGAGGTTTCCATACCTGAAAACTACAAGGGGAAATTTGCAAAACATGGGCTTTCTGTTCCTTTGGGGCTCCCAGATGTCTCAAAATGTTTAAATGCATATAAAAGATGAATAGGTTTCCTGTACATAATAATAAGCACACAGTTAAACAGTTGAAAGTTCCCACCTGAACCTGGGTATGTTTTGGAGAGTCTCTGCTTCAGGTGGGGATGCTGGTGCATGGCCTCATCCCCTGGGCCAGGGGAAGCCTTTGGGACTTTGGGGTCAAAGTAGCGCCAGGGTGGTCCCTGCTTTTGGTGTGAGGCCCCTGGCGCAGCTCAGCACCATTCCCAGGCAAGGGGATACTGCCTGTGCCCCCCACGGCCATGGCGTGGGTGGCTGCCCTGGGCTGGGACTGGGCTCTGCCTCTGACACAGCACAAAGGGACCCCATGTCTCCCATACCAGCATCATGCAGCCCACTGTGCAAGGACCAAGCCACCACCAGTTCAAAGAGGTTATGCTATAGAACTGCTGGCTCCCATGCCACATAGGCATGTGCATTGAGAGATCTATTTAGGGAGAGGGATATGGCATAAACAGGTGCATCCAAGTATTAACACAAACAGCAGAAAACATCATAGCCTAAAAAGCTACAAATTGTAAATAATTTTAGTGACAGAAAGCACTGGTAAGTGCAGCTATGGGCCATCCCTGGAAAGCAGAAGCTACATCCCATCCTTCAGAAAGAGTGTTCAACCCCAACCAGAGGAACCAGCATTCCGTGCCATTGCACCACAGGCAAAACACCCTAACACGATGCACCTGGAGGCAATGCCACAATTTTGACCCATCAGCAAAGGCATTCTCAAAGATATTTGCTCAGGCACACCACTTTCGCAGGAGATACCATCTGGGATGGTCCCACATTCAGGCAAGCAAGGCTGAGAAAACCTGAGCCCCTGGCTGGATGTAGCTGCCGACCTTCCTGCTCGCTGTGTTTAATTCAGGAATCCAATTATATCATTTTTAAACCCCCAAATCTTGTGCTTTTTCTCCTGTGCACATCTCTTCTCCAGTCTCGATCAATATTTCCAAGCCTCTTACCAGGGAGCAAACCGCAACCGCGCTGCAGGATTTGCTCTCACACCGCCGGAGCAAAGCTCTTCCCTGCCGCTGCCCACGAGCTGCACTCGCTCGGGGCCTGCGGTGCCAATCAGGAGAAATCACCGGGGGGGAGGATAGGGGCAGTCCACCTCTCTGTTGCTAGAAAATGAAAATTAAAAGTCACATCTGGGTGCCTGGCAGGCAGCGCCGTGTGCTCCCTCTGCCGTTGCTGCTGCAGCAGTGAAGGGCTCAGGGCTCTGCGTGGCCAGGATGCGCGGCCCGGGAAAGGCAAGTTCACAAAGTCAAGGATCTTGTTTTCTCCGTTGAAGAAGGAGTTTTAAGAGCTGATGAGGATGCTCTCTGCCTGGGTAGGGGCATGTAGATGCTATGCTCCTGGCAAGCAGAAAGGCAAGGTGGAGATAATGGCTGTAAGTGAGCTGTAGGGAGAGATGCATGCTACGGTGATTGCCCTGGAGCCCCTTAGTCATGTTAAATTTGTGTTTCAGAGCAATATTTTGGGGTTCAAAGAACAGATATTTTGAAGAGAGCAGGACTGGGAGGTGCCTGCATAGGCGGAAGTTTTATTCTTTGCAATGCACACACCAATTTGCATCAGCATCACTGCTTGTCTAAGAGAAGATACAGCATCAGTACGAAGTCACCTGGGGGGAGATGGTGATTTTTATCTCCCTTAGTTCCCCTGAAACATCTGCCCAGCCAGCCCCGAGGGACCCTGCTTTCCCATGCAGGAGATTTAACCCAGAACAAATGCTGAGTGAATGGGCAGAATCTGTCTCAAGCTCCAGGACACATCTGGGTGGAGGCAGAAGCCCAGGCACAGCCCTGCCCCTCTCACCACCTCCCGGGGCTCTTCCCAGAGAGGTGTCTGTCCTGAAAGCAGGCAGAGACTGAGCACTGCTCATGGTCTTTCATGGTGCAGGTAAGTGGCCAAGCCCACTGTCCAAGACATCACGACCTCTGTGGCACATGAAGTGGTTTGTTACTAATTTTGTACATTAAAGAAAACATCAGCCTTTGATTTTCCCATCACCAGATCCTCTGCAGGCTCTAAACTGCATCTCATTCAGCCACAAACCAAAATCTTTGGGCTCCCCAAAATCACTGTTGATGGATTTGTAAGCTGACTGATGTCAAAGATGTTGGTGCAAGGACAGAAATCCAGCAGATGAAGGAATCCACCCAAATTGCTTTTCCACAACCCCATCCGTGCCTGCTAACACTTCCTTAAGCCCCAGCCAATGTGTCTGTCCCTGATGTGCAACAGCCAAGCCCAGAGATCTCATGAAGGTACCAGATCCAGTGCCAGGTGATTCACTGCAAAATGAGCACATGAAGGAGAGTGTGATGCCCACATCCAAGCCACCATGCAAGTTTCCTTTGGTCTACCTGACACATCTCAGACCAGCCTGATGGCCCAGCCTGTGCCTGTGTGTGATTTCACAGGCCATAGATTGGTCTGGGTCGGAAAGGACCTTACAGATCACCTAGTTCCCATCCCCCTGCCATGGACAGGGACACCTGCCACCAGCCCAGGTTGCTCCCAGCCCCGTCCAGCCTGGCCTTGGGCACTGCCAGGGATGGGGCACCCACAGCTGCTCGGGGCAGCCTGGGCCAGTGTCTCACCACCCTCACAGTAAAGAATCTTTTCCTAATAGCTAATCTAAATCTACCCTCTTTCAGTTTGAAATCATTACCCTGTCCTACCACTACACTTCCTAGCAAGGAGTCCCTCTCCAGCTTTCTTGTCGGCCCCGTTAGGTATTGGAAGGCTGCTGGAAGGTGTCCCCAGAGCCTTCTCTTCTCCAGGCTGAGCAACCCCAACTGTCTCAGCCTGTCCTCTTAAGGAAGGTGCTCCAGCCTCATGATCACCTTTGTGGCCTCCTCTGGACCTGCTCAAGCAGGTCCATGTCTTTCTTATGCTTAGGTCCCCAGAGTGATTTGCACCACTGTTTATCTCACCTTGTAATTATGATCCACATCCTTCTTGTCTGGCATTTGGGGGGATCCCCTGGGTTGGGGCACCTGAATTTTGTGCGTGTAGCAGCAAAGCCTGTCAGCACAGGAGAAATACCTCCAGTCACTGCTGGGCTGCATATTTAGAACAAGCCATTTACCATATTCTTAATTCAAAATGCATTCAAATCAGGGCTGTGTCTTGCACCCATAAGTGCCAATGGCTGTCTCCACTCCCCCAGCCAGGCTGTGCAGGTAGTATTTCTCTTTGTGGATGGGGTAACGGCAAGGACACAAGTTCCTGCAAAGCCCCCCCACAAGCCTTCAGCACCAATCCCATCAGAAAGGACCCAGAGGACACAGCTGGGGATGTACCTGCATGTTTTCTCAAAGTGGGGAGGATGGCAAAATTGGCAAGGAGCCAGCAGGAGGTATTTGTAAACACTGTAAATGATCCAATTTTCCCGAGCATCTGTTCACGACTCACTTGCCAGCTCCATGGATCCGATGCTGGTTGCTCAAATGGCGAAGGCTGGAAAAGCCCCAGACTCTCTATGACTTCAATCCCATCACTGAAAGCAATTAATTCGCAACAGCTTCGCTCTGACAATGCAGGATCCTTAAAATAATCAAACCCATCATCGTGCAGGTGCCTGCATTATTACTGCATTGCTTTTTGGAGCAATGTGCTCCAGCCCACAGACACTTTGAGCTGGCCTTTCATCAGCATCATTTGCTGTGAGGGGATGCCCAATTTCCACCAGGAAAGATGCCTGCAGCCATTTAAGTTTGTTCCTTTGCCATGCTGGAGATAATGCTAACTATGACTAAAACCTTGCTTGGTCCTAATTAAGTCAACAGCAGTGGAAACAAGTGTTTTCCATAGGGCATTCAACATTACAGTGAGCCTGACACTGTTTCTAGGTCTTTGGATAAAGATTGAGCTCAGAAATTGGCAGCAGCCTGTCAAGATGAAATGACCTCGTGTAATCTCTGATTTCTGTGTCCTGCTCTGCCCTTTCCCATTGAAAGTCATCAGCTCCTCCAAGAAAATGCAAGAAAGAGTTTCTCCTTAATAGAAAACCTGGAAGGAAAGCACAAGTACACCAGTCTCCACAGACCTGAGTGAACGCGATGACCCAATAGGATATTCAGCGCTACGGTCGTGGCTACATCTTCATCTTATTTATTTTTTCTCTTCAGATTGGGTAGGAATGACTGGACTGGTGTCCATTTCCAGCATATATTCAGACCCTCTGTGGATGGCCTGGATCTGCAGCCAGGACAGCTTAGAACGCATTTGAAGAGAAGACAGGAGCAGCAGAAGGGATTCGCGGGTTCTTCATCCCATGTTGGTTCATTCTCCCAAAGAGCACAAGGTGTTGCCTGTTTCCTACCACCACCTGGGAATTTCACCTGGCTAGTTCCTCATACTGAAGGATCCTAGGGATACTTTTGATCCTCGCTTTTCTCTCCCTCAAGTAAATCGGTTCTTATGTGGAAAGTGAGCTCACAGATTGCCCTAGGGTCAGCAACACTATATATCTGCTGGCATTGGACCAGTCGGGCACTTCCATCACTGCCAGTTGTGCCCTGCTTTCACACCTTGGCCTGGGGTTTTCAGAGGTGATACATTAATATTTTTTTTTCAGGTGGAGCTGACCCCATTTGTGGCTCCTCCTCTGCTTGTCCTCGTGTTAATAATTAGAGCAGTGAGAGGCTGGGGGAGCACGCCTGGCAAGCCCGCTGCCTGGGAAAGCAAAACTTTCCTGCCTCAGGGAGGGTTTCATCAGCCAAAAGAGAAATTTGCCAAAAACATTTATTAAAAAAAAAAAAAAAAGGAAAAAGGAAAGAAGAAGAAGAAAGAAAAAAGGCCAGCAGCCCTTAGATGGGCTGTGTCTGTTGCAAGGACAAAATGTCTCTCCACATGGTTCCTGATACAGAGAGGGAATGTAACATCTCCATTAAGAAGAAACCACAGAAAAGGCATGGAGGGAAGGAATTACAGTACATTGGGTCAGCAATATAAGACCTCATGCTAAAAATAGGAGGTTTTAAGGTTCTGACTCCACTCTCCAACATTACCATTATCAGGAGTCATTTACTTGGATTTACCAGGATGATGTGGTTGAACCAAGAGAGAAAATCTCTTCCTAACTGAATTACTCAGGAAACCCCGTGGCTTTTTTTCCATGCAGGCTCCTCTGTAAATGAAGTTTGAAGTTAAAAAGCCCATCCAGCCTTCAGCCTGGCCTTCCATCAGTGACTTCATGGGTTTGTGGGTTACTTTTGGGAAATGTGGCCTCAGTGGGAGGGCTCCTTGCTCTGGTTATGCTCTAAGGGAGTTAATTACAGCATTGTCATCTTGTTGCCTGCACTAGGGAGTGCTGGCAGGTTAAGGAAACTGCGTTTGTTTTATTAGTTTCCTGGTCACTCTTTTGCTCTACCACCTCCCTTGTTTCTTGCTGGGAAAATGGATGTGAAAACATCTGGTTGGTTGGTTACAGACTAGCTCATTGCCACAGAACAGCAGTAGTGTGTCACTTTTGCTGCTAAAAATCCCCAGATCAAACTTTCTTATCCAGAAAAAAAGGTCGTTTCAGGCATCTAACTTATTGCTGGCAGCTCAGAGGGTGAGTGTGGTGGGACAAACCCTGACTCATTGGAGATGGGCTTCCAGGAAGGGGGGCGCTCACCTCTTCAGACTTCTGCAGCTGGTGCCCACTACTCCCATGTCTGCCTAAACAGATAGAGCAACCACTGGAAGAAGAAAACAACAAGATTTCTGGTCCTTTGCCTTTTTATAGCTCATAGCTCTGTCTATCACTGAGCCCAGAAATGCAATTCCAAAGGAGATGCCAGTGTGTTGGAATGAACAAGAGCTCATGGTCACAGCTTGCCTTGAAGCAAGAGGGAACAGCTATTCCTGTTCCTAAATGAATTGCTCAGCCAAAGTCCCCGTATTTTGCTGTGCTGAAACATGACAGACTCTAAGGTAGAAATATCCCCTTTCTTCACGTGATCCGCAAAGCTCATTGCAGCATCATTGCAACCAGTTTTTTTTATTTTGGCAAAGCACAGCAACTCGTCCTTGAGGTTCCCTGCAGCTTTGGATGGTTGGGGTAGGTCTGCACCCCTCCAGCTACAGCAATTTCCATAAAAGATTTGAGTCTTTTCTGGCCTGGAAGATGCCTGGATATTTTTTATGCTATGGGTAAGAATGAAAACAATCTTGTGTTGCATATTTTAGGCATTCCAAAGGTTTTCTTTGAGAGTTTGTGTCACTGAAGGTTGGAGAGGAAAAAAAAAATCAGGCTTGTGGTTAATATACTTTGGGGCCTTTTGGGCTCTTCAGTGCAATTTTTTTCTTCTAGTTGTCATTAAACTGCTTATAGTTGGGTTTGTGATCTTGATTTAAAACCAATGAAGTCTCAAGTGGAAAGCCTGGTTTAATTTTCTTGGGAGCCCATAGACGCTCTACTTATGTTCCCAGTAGCATATTATAATGCTGGGAATTAATTGAGTGCTTTGTTTTGTACTCAAGCAAGCGAAGTCTGGACTCAATGTGTAATAAAACCAGAATGATACTTACAGGATAAGAGGCAACACATACCTTGAACCAGCATGGTGAAATTACCTGTAAGCACTTGGATTGAAAGGAAGTGGCTCATCTGCATCCAACAGAAATAATAAATGTTCTGATGTTGCGTTATGGAAAGAGAAGTAGGAGAAGCCCTTAGCTGGGCAGGTTTCTGTACCAAAGAAATAGAAAACATACTTTTTTTCAGGATAAAGATACATAGATTATTCTGCTGGTTACACACAGCAAATATTACCTGCCTTGTAATTGAGGTCTGGTTTTACTCTGGTGTCTGTTGAATCCAATTCACTCCTGGAGCACTCTTGATTTACACCAGTGTACAAGAGAGCAGAGCTTGGCCATGAAAAGTCAAAGGCAGACGGCAAGAGGTGAGATGCACAGACACATTTTTCAGTTTAGCCTGTGGTTTTCTTAAAACTTCATTTGAGTTTTATAATTCTCTGAGCATTCAGTGTCATGGTACAGACCAGATGATTTCATGGTCATGGGCTGGGTTACGGACAGCGTGCTTTGCTGTATTTAAGGCTAAATGCATCCCACGAAAGCAGCTTGAGATATCCCACTAGAAAACCCCTTGCCATCCTAGAGGGAGATAAAGACCAAAGAAAAAGAGCTGTGACAGGGATGCTCTGAGCCCATGCTGCCCGTCATTCCTGCCTCCAGACTCAGACCCCTGTCCAAGAGCACCGGACAGAAATAAAGGGGGGTGTTAAAGGAGGTTTTGCCCCATGTTGAGGATGGTGGTTTGCCATACCCTGTGCATCTGCTGCCCTTCTTGGGAAAGCCTTCGTTCCCCAACAAGTAACTGCATCAGAGCACAGAGGTACAGCTCCTATGTGAAGACTGCCAAACATTTCCTCCTCTGAAATCCTTACAAAGCCCAGTGTATAGCAAGGAAACAGCAAGAAGCACACAGAGAAGGACCTTGCCAAACAGGGGGAAGGAGGACACCCGTCCCTGCTGTTCTGGGGGACCCAGGGGCTCAGTACTGGGGTGTGGGTGCCACTGGTGAGCCCCTCCCTGGCTCATTGCTGCTGTGTTCCCCAGATGGGGATGGCCAAGAATGCTCCCAGCTGCACACTTGCTGCAGTGACAGTTTGGTCCAGCCTTCTCTGCACAGGAGGATACAGGAGGGAGGAGAATTGATCCAGGGCTTTTTGACCCATTGATAAAATCACTAAAAGAGATGCAGGCTGTGGGCAGCAGTGCTGGGGCACCAGGCTGCAGAGAGGGGCTGGGCTCTGTGGGCACAGCAAGAAGCTCTCCCCTCTTTCCCCTCCGTCCTTCCATCAGCCCCTCCCTCCCCTCCCCTTTCCCTGCCTCTATCCCTCCATCCCTCTGTCCTTCCCTCCTTCTTTCCTTCCTTCCATCCTCTCTTCAGTATCTCACTCCCTCCATCCTTCCATTCCCTCTGTCTTTCCTCCCTTCATCCTTCTGTCCTTCCTCCATTCTTCTATCCCTCCTCCATCCTCACTCCAGCCCTCCCAGCCCTCCCGAGCCTTTTCAAACAGAGTCCCCCCATTCAGAGGGGATTTCTCCACGCCAGGGCCGATCAGGGGGATTAAAGAGCAATTAAACCCGATAAATTACCTGCCTGAAACATTTTTTCAAAGTGGCCACTGTGCTGGAGCAAAGTCCCTGTCGCTTCATTTCCCCTGTGAAGGGGGATCAGGGCAGATCAAACCCTGGCGACCTGCTGACCACCACCTGGGCATGCCAGCAGCCAGGGACCCCACGATGGCACCGTGCTGCCCTCGCCACACCCCACAGCAAAGGAACCCAGCCTCTCCTCCTCTTTTGGCAGGGCTTTTGCCTTTAGAAAGCGTGGAGGATGCCTCCCAGGCTGAGGCAAGCGAAGCAGCAACGGGAGCAGCCTGCCTCCTTTAAGGCTAAACAAACAGCCTTTGCCTTCAAATCTCCCAGAAAGGGTTGTCCTAATTTCTCTCCGATTCGATATTCTGTGGCTGCTTTTGTGAAGGCTCCAGCTGCCCTCTAGCCTCAAAACACTTTCCGGCTTCTGCTCAGTGGCAGCAGCCAGAGCAAGGGGCTTTAATGGCAACAATTTGGGAGTGTCAGCAGCTTAAATAACAAACAAACCTACAGCAGTCCTCAGGAATGCTCCAAACCACACTGTGGTTTCTAGCTGGGTGCTTAGAGCTAGTGTCCAGTCTTCGCCTATTACATCGGTCCTTCTCTGCTCCTCACTCAAGGGTCCATAAAATTCCTGCTTTTATTTTCACCCCCATGTTATTGCTCAGCTCATCTGCCAGCTAGATCCATCTCCTCTCAGCCCAGCTGAATACCCACTGCCAGCCCTCAGCTACGGCAGACCTCCGCCTGCTCCTGTCACATGGGCTTATCGGTGAAAGGGGTTTAGCCCCACAGAGCTACTCCAGATTCCGGGCAATGTAATAAGGAGCAGGATCCAGCCCTCAAGGCACAATCATTGATTTCAACAAGGAGGTTGAACAACTGCACTCCTGGCCCTTGCACTTCACTGGTTTTCTTTCCCACACCTTCAGTCCATTAATTAGAATAGGAAAAGATGCAAAAAAAATATAAATCTGATGATGTGTAAGTCCCTGGTATTAATGGATGCTAATGTGCCATGTTAATGAAAACGAGCATCCGCTCAGAAGCTCATGAAAACAATACTGCTCTGTGTGGGAGCACAGCGCTGTGTACGGCCTTGCAAACCTCCGGGAAGGAGGGAAGGCAAGGACAAAAATAGTTTCTGATAGACTAATTAATTGAAAATAACTGTGAGGTCAAGGATCAGACTGCTAGGAATACACTTTTAAAGATGCTAAATATGTTGGGTTTCTACAGCGCTCCGCAGCTGCACCCAGATTTCAAGCCCCTGCTGGAGTCCCCAGCGTGGAAGCCCAGCTCTTGCCTCTAAAGTCCAGTTATTCAGAAGGCAGTTTGACCAAAACTGGGTTGCTCAACTCTTCAGACAACAAATCACCCCCTTCCTCTGACTCTTCTGCTCTACCAACGGCCTTGGAGCTGTCAGGTCAAAATACCCCTGAATTAATAAACACAGGATCAGCACATGGGGAAGTTCTGCAAAGACCATGCCCAGCTAAAGGAGACAGTCCTCACTGTTTGAGCTGATGGACAGCTCAAAAAATATCCTGACATGCTCACTTAAAAAAAAAACTCTGATCTGCTTTGGCCGTGTTCTTGCCTCTTCTGTCTTTACTTCCCTTATATGGCCTAACAGATTAATTACCTGGCTGGAACAAGCCTGCAAAAACTATAAGCTAGAAAAGATCTCCAGAAATTTGACCCAGTTCTAACAGTACCATCCACCCTTGAGGGCAGATCAGCACTAACATGGCCTGTGTGTCCAGCAGCATGTCTCAGTGCTGTGAACTACTGCACGCTCCCCGGTGACCTGCTTGTGAACAACCTATGGCCTGAGAATGGCTTCAGGAATATGCCCACAGACAGTGAAATTCGCCCCATCCCCTGTGCTGTATCTCTGTGAGCTACACACAGCATCCTTCAGCCTAGAGGCGCCTCAAAGGTCCACATGCCTTTTCAAGGACATAGGAGTTGCTAGGCCCTCTGCGCTGGCCTTTTGCACCACCGTCGGTTTTTACTCAAACGAAAGCAACACATATGGATCTATTTTTTCCATGTTTAGGAAAGATCTTTGATCATCAGCTGTAGAAACAGTAAACCAGAGGCTGCTTTGTGCTGTAGGGCTTACGGCATAACTCAGCAAGGTGCCAGAGATGGAGTGTAGAAGAGATGCCTGGTCAGGAGAGAGCACGCTGCTGCAGAAAACGGAAAGAAAGATGAAGTGATTCACTCGAAAGCATGAGGAAGCCTGTTGTGAACATGGAGATTTCATCCCCGAACTCTTCACCTCTTTGTTTTCCTGGCAGAGACAAAAACCGCAAGACATCCATGTCCTGCAAGGGTTTGGCAGTGTTAACTGAGGGCACACAGATATTTAGGGGTCAAAAGCACTTGAAAACAGTCTTTCTGCTCAAGGTTATTTGACACCAGAGGGGCCCAGGGTGTGCAGCATCCCTTTCTACCCAAGCTCTTCCACCTCAGCTCATCCACTTCTGCAAGCCCTTCTGCCCAGGGTGCCTCTCCCCACCCCAACAGCCACCATCCCAGTTCACATCACAACATCCTTGTGTGTAACAGCCAAGAAAGCCCAACTCTTTCTCATTTCTGTCACCTGCACCCACATGTCTCCTCTGGTGGTTCTCCATCTTCTTCATCTTCATCTTCCTCCACTGGGAAGCTTGGGGATAGCCCCTTCTCCTCTCCTTATGCCTATGCTCCCAGGCAGAGGCTCACTGGGTAACCCCAGCCATCATCACAATGTTCCTGCTATTGGACATAATAATGCTGCTGGGATTATTTCCCTCCTACTATAACCGATTCATTAAATTGATTTCACAAGGAACTGCTATTCCTGCTCACAGCCCTGTCCGTAGCACGCTAAGAGTGTACAGCATTATTTACATTTGTGTTTGCCCACACCAAGGCTGACTGTACCTCCATAAATATTGATAGAAGCAGTGTGTATCTACAATACCCAGTCAATTCTTGGCGAGTGGTGTGTGCCAGGCTTTACGGTCTATCCTGTGGTTTTATATAAAACTGGTGATGCAGAAAGGTAAGGGGAAAGGGAAGGACACATTCCCAGTCCACACGAGCCACTGGTGTTTGCCTGAGTGAGGAGGGTCCATGCCGCTGGGAGGGTTCCCTGTCCCTGTGCCTGTCCCTGTCCCAGGACAGGACAGTTTGCAGATGCTCCATGGCACATAAGTCCCCGTAAGTCACGGGAGCTGTGACCCAGCCTCAGACAGGTGCAGGAGCCACCTCTGAACAAGTAATGCAGCCCCAACACCTGCAAGCAAAACGGTGAATGGATTTATTATCCTCAAGCAGTTGCTGTGGCAGGCGGAGCGCCGAGTGGCATCTCCAGTGAGCATGGCTGGGCATTAGCTACCCAGGTTGCAGGGGGATGTTTACTGAATGGCACTAATAAAAACCCAAAAACAAAGCAAGCTAATGTCACTAATTCCCTCAGACAATTTAAATGCACATATTTTAGGAGAGAAGCAGCCTCCCATACATCCATTCTCATTCTGCGTTCGCACATGCTTTCCAAATATTGAGGACAATGTGGCCACTGCACTTTGGAGAAGAAAGCATGAATAGATTTGAGGACTGGCAGCACCAAGCAGAAGCCACAGAGCACTGGCTACATGCTACCCCAAATGTCACAGAGCCCTGGGAATGCAGGAAAGGCTGGAAAAGACAGTGTGTGAGCATCCTCCCCATACGGGCATGGGGGGAAAAAGCAGTCTGCTCAGGGTCACAGCAAGAACTTGGCCACCTCACTAACATTTGCCTCAAATGCTGCACCCGGCAGACATCCTACATCTTACCATACAGCCTGAGTGAGAATGTCCCTGCATCCACATCTTGGTATGCTCAGGCTCGGTGTGGTGATGGGATAACTGCACTGTGATGCTTTTCGAAGCCTGAATGGGTCAGGCAGATGTGGCCCCCTTGCCATGCTCATCCCAGGAGGAAGTATGGCCAGCTCTGGCTCTCCTTCCAAATGCACTTCCTTGAGGACATTCCCCCAGGGCTGCAGAGAAACGTCCCAGCCACTCACCCATGCTGGGTGCACCCGAAGAGCAAGGGGTGCACCTTCCCTTGCCAATGGTAGGCGTCACTTACTACCAGGGACCTCCTGAGCATGGGAGATGGACAGCCCAGGACCCAAACCCCAGATGGAGTGGGCTGTGTCTGCCCAGAGGGGCAGGGGAACGAGCAAGGGGTCGGGCAGGCAGAGGGTATGCAGGGAGGGTTGCAGCAGCCTTTGTCGGCATTGACCCCGGAGCCCCAGGCTGTCGATTCATGCCTGAGACCAAGCAGGGTGCTACCTCTGTAGGGAGGCAAAGGGAAGTGCCCCCGCATCCCTCACGCTGCCGTGCCTGCACCACGGACCGTTACCCAGCAAAAAACACAGCCAGCGTGGATGGATGTGGTAGAGGGGAAGGGAGGGTTGGGAGTGATGGCTTGTGTGGTCCTGACCGCTTCCATCACTCAGCTCAGCTTCCCACAGACAGCCACAGACAGCCTCGGGGACGGAGCACAGCTTCCTTCCCCAAGCCCCAGCGGGGAGCAGGGCTCCCCATCCCCATCACCCTCTGCCTCCCAGGGCCCTCTGTGTCCCACCACCCACCTGAACCAGA
Organism: Falco peregrinus; assembly: GCF_023634155.1. Classification (NCBI taxonomy): domain Eukaryota; kingdom Metazoa; phylum Chordata; class Aves; order Falconiformes; family Falconidae; genus Falco; species Falco peregrinus. Next base: position 55,600,704 of record NC_073725.1, on the reverse strand, counting down.
GCTCTGGAGGAGCCACTTATTTCACCTCTTTGCATACATCCCCGCCTCCGATGGGCCCCCTCCAGCCCCGGCCCCCCAGCATCGCACCCCCCCCCCCCCCCCCCCCCCCCGCCGCCTCAGCAGCCCTTCTCCCAGGTTTGGGGAGGCTCCGGCGCTGCTTTCCCTGCGAGGTGGAAAGATAGCTCCTTTAATCTCACCCCTAACCCCGTGACCTTCCTCCCTTAAGGAGCTTTTCCCCTTCATGTCACTGCTTTTTAAAGCCTCCTTTACAAATAAAAGCAGTTTCCTTTTGGAACTGTAACTATGACATGGGGAGATGTGCTTTTTGGGGGGGACAATAAAGGGGTAAGAATGGGGGGCCGGCTCCCTTTTGGTGTTTGTATTCAGCCGGGTCTGTTTGTTTAGATACTTTACATAAGACAGTAAACACCGGGCAAGTTAAAAGCTTTAATTAAAAAAGGTGGTGAGCTGGGGAGGGGAGGAAAAGGGGGAAAAAAGGCGCCTTTCAATTGACACAGCGACTTAGCACAGCAGCCCCAGACAGACAAGATAAATACATCCCGGGCATCCAGGGGACCTAGGGGACAAAGATAACGGAGAAGGCGATATCCACCCCGGGAGCGCAGCAGCTCAGCGCCGCGGAACCGTGCGCGGCCGCAGCCCACCCAGCCCCGACACCCCGAGATGGGCGCAGCTCCCCCGCGCCCCTCGTAAGGGCAAATCCCTGCGGGGCTGGCGGGGGCAGCCACCCCCCCCACCCCCCCCGCCCCGCCACCCCGCAGCCGCGCGATGATGTTCCTCAGGGGTCTGGCTAGTCCCCCCCCGCTCGCCCTGGCAGGCTGCCCGCTCCCAGCGGGAATACCGCTCGGAATGGGACGACCCCCCCCGCCACCCCCATCCCCCCCCCCCCGCCGCCCGCAGGCAGGTGCGGCCCCGTGAGGCGGGCGCGGGCGGCAGCGCTGCCCGCCGGCGGGGGCGGCGGCGGAGCCCGGGGGGGACCAAGCCGGGGCGGGGGGGGGCTCGGCCTCGAGGTGCTGCCGACCTCCGCGCGGCCGCCTCCCCCGTGCTTGTGTGGGCAAATAGCCCGAGGGACCGGCGGGAGAGGGGAGTGAGAGGAACTGCGCAAAAGGGCAAGGGGAAGGGAAGATAGAAGGAAAGAAGGGGAGAAGAAAGAGGGAGAGAAAGAAAAGAGGAGGGATGGAAGGAAGGGAAAAGGGAAGAAGAAAAGAGAAGAAAAGAAAAGAGAAGAAAAGGAAAGAAAAGGAAAGAAAAGGAAAAAAAAAGGAAAAGAAAAGAAAAGAAAAGAAAAGAAAAGAAAAGAAAAGAAAAGAAAAGAAAAGAAAAGAAAAGAAAAGAAAAGAAAAGAAAAGAAAAGAGAAAAGAAAAGAAAAGAAAAGAAAAGAAAAGAAAAGAAAAGAAAAGAAAAGAAAAGAAAAGAAAAGAAAAGAAAAGAAAAGAAAAGAAAAAGAAAAAGAAAAGAAAAGAAAAGAAAAGAAAAGAAAAAAGAAAAGAAAAGAAAAAAGAAAAAGAGGAAGGAAGGAAGGAAGGAAGGAAGGAAGGAAGGCAGGAAGGAAGGAGGCTTCCCACTCCGGGCCGCGCCAGCCCGCCCAGCCCCTGTTCCCCGCAGCCGCCCTGCACGTAGAAGGTGCCGGGGCGTGGGGGGACCCCTGGCCCCCGCCGCCCCCCGCCCAGCCCTCCCCCGCCGGGGGCTCTCGCTGCTCCCCGCCTCTCCCAGTCGTTGCGGGCCGGAGCGGCCCGGCCAGGCCCGGCGGGCGCGGGGGGGCGCGGGGCTGCCAGCTGCGGGCGGCTGAGGGCGGGGGGAGCTGCAGGCGCCGGGGCAGGGCGGGGGTCGGGGCTGTTTGTCTTCCCCGCGGAACTTTTCCGCAGCGCAAAGAGAGGCGAGAGCGAGCATCCTCCCCGTCCCCGCTGCATCCCGCCTCAGCCCGGCGCACCGCACCCCGCTCTGCCTTTTCGGGGGAACTCCCGCTGAGAAGTTTTGTTTGTTGGTTGTGGTTTTTTGTTGGGTTTTGTGTGTTTGGTGGTTTGTTGTTGAGGTTTGGGTTGGGGGTTGGTTTTTTTCCCCTGGAAACACGGAGAAAATGAAGTGTGTGCGCACCCAGGGTGCCCGGGCCGTGTCCCCGCCGCTGCGGGCAGCCCGTCGGCCCAGCCCGGTGCCCCGGGATGGCGGGGCCCCCCGGGGAAATGTGCATCCTTACCGGCAGGAGCCAAACGGCCCCACAACCCGGCCGCGCCCAACCCCCAGCACAGCCCCTCCCAGTCTCTTCTGCAAGGGGCGGCTGTCCTGGGCCCCCACCTCCGCACCCCCCGCCACGGGCACCATCCCCACGACGGGGCCTACCGGACCCCCCCGCCCCCCGGCTTGTCGGAAAGCCTCGGGCCGGCTCCGCCTGGCCGGGGAGGACGGGGAAGGCGCAGAGAGCCCCGGTGCTGACGGGGGGGGGCAGTGACACCCCTGCCAGGGGGACACCCCCCTCCCGGGACCCCCACACACCCCTCTCGGGGCTTGGCCGACCCCGCAGCTCCGGCGGTCGGGGGAGAGCACGGCTGGGCTCCCGGCCCACAACAGCTGGAAAATAGCCTTCGAGAGACCATAAAAGTTGATTACCCGGTGGGGAGCTGGAGTGGAAATTACCTAGTTAATTAGAGCGGTGGCTTTATTCTAGCTGTGAGTAAATGCCGAGGTGTAAATCCAAGAGAGTTTAAGGGAATTAGCTGCCTATGCGGAAAGTGCAGGAGCAGCTCCCAGCATCCCGCACCAGCCC